>NC_080793.1:6108660-6789660 GCF_028018385.1 Neofelis nebulosa
TTATGACCTGAGCCGAAACCAAGACTCGGATTCTTAACCAACTGAGCCACGCAGGTGCTCCCGTGGTCCTTATTCCTAAGGGGAGACTCTTCTGATATCTGGATTCTCATGATGTTAATGCGGTCTCTCCTCTTGGGCTGGACTGGAACTCTAACATCCCCCAGCACTGCTTGACTTCCCGTATCTCTGTTCCACTCTCCACCCCATAGCAGCTGATCTCTGGGGAAGACTCAGGTCATATCCTGGGCACATGCCATCCAGATCTGGACTAACCTAGAAACCCACCCCTGGGCAGCTCCCTCTTCTCTAGCCCTGCAGAGTCTAGCTGCCTCCGGCAGCTCCAAATCCTGCCTTTCAACTCCGCAGCTCAGTGGGACGCCTCTGTTCATCTGGGACCCGAGCTCTCTCATCTGTGGTTGGGAAACTGGCCCTAGGCAGAGAGCTAGGTGACCGTGGGCTCACCTCATGGATTTCCTTCTTGCTCATGCCGCCTGAAAACAGCTACATCATATATTTTGTCCAGTTTCATGGATGTTTATGGTGGGAGGGCTGGCTGTGTGCCCACTGTTCCACCACGGCCGGTAACAGGTGCTTACTAGCAGCTTATCTGTTTGTTTGTTTCTTTTTTTTTTTTTTAATTTTTTAACATTTATTTATTTTTGAGAGACACAGAGAGACAGAGCATGAGTAGGGGAGGGGCAGAGAGAGAGGGAGACACAGAATCCCAAGCGGCCTCCAGGCTCCGAGCTGTCAGCACAGAGCCCGACGCGGGGCTCGAACCCACGGACTGTGAGATCATGACCGGAGCCGAAGTCGGCTGCTTGACCAACTGAGCCACCCAGGCGCCCCTATCCGCTTGTTTCTTAAATACAATTTTTATTTTGGAAGAGTTTCAGAGCTACGTAAAAGTTGCAAGGCCAAGGCCAAGGCCAAGAGCTTCTCTGGGCCCTTCATCCAGTTTCCCCTGAAGTTAACACCTTGTCCATAACCGTGGCACGTTTGTCAGACTGAGAACTTACCCTTGGTGCACTGTTATCAATGAGCCACAGACTTTACTGTGATTTCTCTAGTTGTATTCCATTACCGTCCTTTCACTGTTCTAGAATGCAACCAGGAATCCCACAGGCTGGCGGCTCTGTTTTAATAGCCAGGAACTGGAAACAACCTGAATATCCGTCGATAGACGGATAGCAAACGGTGGTGCATTCGAGGACTGGAACGCTACGCAGCCGTGGAAAGAGAAATTGCCGACATCGGCTCCGACATGGATAAATCCCACAGACAACAATGATGCCTGAGGGGAGCCTGAAGCAAAAGGCACTGTGTGCTTCCATTTCGGGGGGGTTCTAACTGACGATGAAAGAGGGCACAATAGTCATCACCCTTTGTGGCAACAGACCCTAGAGTGACCCCCCCCCCCCCTCCGCCCAAACACACACGCACCCTAAATCCTACCGGCTGGTGTTTACATCTGGTGTAATCCCTCCCCTTGACTGTGGGTGGGGCCAGTGAGCTGCTTGTCGCTCACCCAGCATGACACAAAGGGGAAGGGAGTTTTTGCAGATGTTAACTGGAGGTCCCGTATCAGTTTGATTTTCAGTTCCTCCAAAGGGGAGGCCAGACCTAATCAGGCGGAAGCCTTAAAAAGAGAGACTCTCCTGCTGGCTTGAAGGAGCAAGCTTCTGTGGTGTGAACTGCCCGGGAGAAGACCATGTGGCCAAACCAGGCCCCGGCTGACAGCCGGCAAGAAAACTGGGACCTCAGTCCTCCAACTGCAAGGATCTGAATTCTGCCAACAGCCACGAGATCTGACGAGACAGCCCTGAGCTCCAGAAAAGAACGTGGCCCAGCTGACGCCTTGGCTGCTGCCTCGGGGGACCCCGAGCAGAAAACCCAGGAAGCCATGCCCGGCCTCCTGAGTCACGGAAACTGCGAGACCCTACACGGATGTTGTTCGAGGCTGCTAAGTTTGTGGTCGTTTGTTGCGCGGCGGGAGGTAACTAATACACCATTGGAGGGAGAGCGCCTGGGAGCGGGGAGAAAGGGGCTTCCGGGGTCCTGAAAATGTTCTAGATCTGGATTTGGGTGGTGGTCATGCAGCGCATGATACAGTAAAAATCCCTCAAGCTTCACACTTAAGATTTGTGCCGTTTACCGTATGGAACTTACACCTGAATTGAAAAAAAAAAAATTTTTTTTTAATTAAAAATAATTTCCAGCGGTGAGCTCTGTGGATCACCGGCCCTGATTTTCTTTTTTTTTTTTTTTTTTTAATTTTTTTTTTCAACATTTTTTATTTTATTTTTGGGACAGAGAGAGACAGAGCATGAACGGGGGAGGGGCAGAGAGAGAGGGAGACACAGAATCGGAAACAGGCTCCAGGCTCCGAGCCATCGGCCCAGAGCCTGACGCGGGGCTCGAACTCACGGACCGCGAGATCGTGACCTGGCTGAAGTCGGACGCTTAACCGACTGCGCCACCCAGGCGCCCCCCGGCCCTGATTTTCTATCCCAGTCCCGTGAGGACTGAGGAACATTTGGACTCAGGGCCCTCCAAATCTGGTGTTCTTTCTGGGGGAGCGAGGGTATCTGAGCACACTGAGCGTTTTGCTCAACGCCCCGGGCTTCTGCTCTAGGCAGGATGTTACGACTGAGCCAGAAGACCGTCCTAAAGGTCTGGTTTCTGCCGCACATCAGTCAGAGGCGGGGCGCTCTACCCTGGTGGCATGGTGGGTCCACTGCGGTCCAGCCGGGAGGCTCCGGGAGAGCCAAATTTGGCCGCTCCAGGGGCCAGTGACATCCCAAGTACCAACGGCTGTTACAGTGCCCCACCGGGAAACCAAGAACCACCTTGAACTTGCTCTGTGACCTTGAGGACCTTGCTTGTGACCTCCCAGCCCGTTTCCCCATCTGAAACCAAGGCTGCTGGACCCCCCCCCCCCCCCCCAATCCCAACTCTCGCCTGAGACATTTCGGTGGAGCCGTGGACAAGTGCAGAGATGTCCCAAGCCCGCGTGTGCACACAGACCTCAACTCGGTGGCTGTCACAGTGGGGCTTCCGGGGAAGGGGATCCTTCTCTACGGTCCTCACTGGCCCACATGGGGCTGTTTTTCACAGCACCATTGATCCAGCTAAACCAGGGAGATGCATTAGGTCTCCTCCTGAGGTCAGGGGTTGGGCAGCCCCAACGGTAAGTCGCCCAGGGGCAGTGCTTTAAAGCTGGGCTCTGTGTTTTGGCTCCTTGGGGCCGGGCTCGGGAGTGAGGCTGGGAGGGGGCTGTTGAAGCCTGATCCGGCTCTGGGGGCTGGCGGGCGGGGCAGAGGGCCGCAGCCCAGGGAGGGACAAAGAGATCGATGGGAAACTGTCATGACCCCGTGACCTCAGAGATGGCTTCAAACCACGGTCTTAACCTGCCCTAGGAAATCTGGGGATAAATCTGCCTCCCCAGGGGACAGCGGGGACAGGGGCAGGGGGGAGGCGAGGAGGGGGATGCCAGGGCTAGATGCCCATCGTCCCCGGCCAGGCTGGGTTTGTCCGCTCTCCTTCATCGTCGTATAATGACACCTCGGACTTGACAGTTTGCGTGGAACTCTGCGCATCACCCTTGCTGGGAGCAGCCTCTGAAGGCAGGGCTCAGAGAGCCCCATCTGACAGTGGGGAGAGGGCTAGACTCAGCCCGGGTGGCCCAGCTCGCCGGGGGCAGAGCTTTAGAGGGGCTGCAAGTGGGTCAGTCCGGCCGGCGGACAGAATCCAGGGGGGGTCTGGACGGGTTGTGGGGCGGGGCCCACAGGTGGCAAGGAGCGACTCTGGAGGGTTTTGGCTCGTGGTGGGGGAGGGGCACGACACGCTGCATCTCGCGGTCCGGAAATCTCACGCCCGTCAAGGTCGCTGTGGGGCTGCTTGGGCGGGGCCAGAGGGGCGGTGGTGGCGTCTGTGACGGGGATGACCGGGCTTGAGTTAACCTCCCAGAGCTGCTCCCTGGCCCCCACCACCTCCCCAGGCATTCACCCCGCCGTCCCTGGAGTCTGACAGACCCGGGTTCGAATCCCATCCCTGCGCCTGACTTGCTGTGCAGATGTGGTCGAGGGACTCTGCCTCTCCGAGCCTCTATTTCCTCATCCTTAACGCATCTGAGTGTTCGGCCGGCAGCACCCGGGGTCAAGCAGGGAGAATGGGGCCGCTAGTATTCCCTTTCCCCTCCCGGTGGCCCCAGCCTCCCCCCTCCTCAGGGTTCCCGTAGCTCTCACGACGCACCAGCCAGGTCCCTGGTGCCCAAACACAGCACCGGCTGCAGGGCCATCTGCCCTTCTGCTGTCCCCGCTGGACCCCGCCCAGCCCCGCCCCCAGCGCTGAGGCTCATCCAGAGGTGGCCTGGGTTTCAGCCCGGGTTTTGCGGTGACCGACCCGCGTCCAGAGGCTTCCCCTCGTTCTCTCTGGGCCTCCTTTCTGTACGATGATTGGTGTTTCCCAAGGGCGACAGGTACATCTGGTGGCAGATTTAGGCTCTTACGTGTTATAAATAACACCGACTCTCTTGGGATAAACAGTATTGTTCTTTTTAAAAAATGTTTTCTTATGTTTATTTATTTTTGAGAGAGAGAGAGGTAGAAGGAGAGGGAGACACAGAATCCGAAGCAGGCTCCAGGCTCCGAGCTGTCAGCACAGAGCCCGACGCGGGGCTCGAACTCACGAAGCATGAGATCACGACCTGAACCGAAGTCGGCCGCTTCACCGACTGAGCCACCCGAGCGCCCCGACAATAGTGTCCTTCTGATTCTCTTCCATCCCTTCCCATTGTGCCGGGAAGCCTTGGGTTGGTGTTGATCTATCTTTAGCGAGTGCCACAAAGGGTCTCGTGGGCATTAGAAACAATCCCCGAGGAGGCACTGCCCGGACTCCACGATTGCCATTATCAGCGCCAACCCGGGCTTCGCAAGGGCGACAGGGACCAGGCTGGGAGGCAGCACCCCACGCACCCAGGAAGAGTCTGCGCAGGAACATCCACCCTTCTGGAATCTCCTCTTGCTGATTCACATTCCCTCCAGTCTGCCCGGTGGTGGCTAAGGGCATAGATCTTTCTGGAAGTTCCTTTTCATGTGGAAAACTGCCTTCCTTGCCGGTTTGTTCCCACTCGCCGGTGCTTGCCAGGACCAGAGAAGAGGAGTGGGGAGCAGGCCCAGGAGATCCGGCTACGGGCGCCCCGGCCTTACCTGCCTCCTGCCTCCCACAGGATGGGGGGGCCACACAAAGGGCCGTGTCACCGGCCACTGCAACCGAGGGACCAAATTGCAGGGGTGGTGAGGAGGGACAGGGATGCCTGTGTGGTCTTCTTGGCTTCCTCCGAGGCCAGGCTTCGACCCGGCTGCTCCCCTAGGGCACCCTTTTGTCCCCGGCCTCTCTCTGCATCTGCAGCCCCAGGACTCAGGGCAGCCTCGGCTGCGGCTGCGTAGCTCCGTGTGTCAGCCCGGACCGCCCGCTTCCCAGCAATCTGGCCTGGGACACAGATAAAGCGGCCTTTCAGAGCTCCCCCTCGGGCCGCTGCAGGGGTCCTCGGAGGGTCCAGGAGGAGCACCGGGGTCCTCTGCGCCGCCTGACAAAGCCGCCTTGTTGGTTGGACTCAGAGGGAGCAGGGACCCCACTCCCTGGTGAGACCCTTCCCCTCAGGCGCTGTCCAGGGTACGTGGGGCCAGCTGCTCCCAGGGGCAGGGCCATCGACCTCACTGAGCCCCAGGCACACGAGGGTGGAATTGGGGGTGCCGAGGGACCTGGGTCCCTGGGAGCTGGACTCCTGGGTTTGGGAATGCCTTGGCAGCTTTTCACCGGGCTCTCCTTGGCCACATGAGACCCCCGTTGCTCCCAGTGCTCTTAAAGTAAAGCCAAAGCCCCTGAGACCTCAGGTGACCCGGCTGTGCCCACCTCCCCAGGCCTTCCGTGTCTCTCCCTCTCTCTTCCTGCGCCCACTCAACCCGTTTGGTTCCTCAAACCTCGGGTCTTAACCGTGCCGTTCCCTCTGCCTAGAACGCTGTTCCCTGCACTTTTCACATGGCTGCCGCTGCTCGCCACCCTCGGAGGCCTCCCTGACCGCCCTATCTAAGTGACCCCCCCCCCAACTCGGGTCTGTTTTCTAGTACACGGGGGAGCGTGTTTCCTTCACCTCTGTGTCCCCACCACAGGGACACACAGGACACATACAATGAGTAACCGTGGAACGAATAGGCGTCTCTGTTTCCCTGGGGCGCGTTGCCCAGCAAGTGGAAGGAACTGTCAGATTCTCCTCCATAACTGTGCAGGGTCTCCCTTGGGCCACTCCTACCCCAAGAATGAGGGGGGGGTCGTACCCCTACCTCTGTCTTGTCACACCCACCCCTTCCTCTGAGTGGTCCCAAAGGGCTGGGGGCTGCCTCCATCAGGGCCGTGGCCCTGGACATCTGTCTCCACGAACAGGCCTGGCAGGGACAGAGCGAGGCCCGGGGTAGGGGGGGTGGGGGGGACCTGCGCACGGGTAACGCGGACATCAATAAATGATCACACCAGGGATAAACAGCTGGGCTGTGGGAGGTGGGGTTGGGGGCAGAGTGCGCACAGGGATTTCTCGAACCTCAGGCAGGACTCGGGTCAGCCGGGGTCCCAGATGGAAAGGCCTCCTGTTTCCCAGCCGCTTCATTACCGTATTAACTGAGTGGCCGGCTGGGTCCCTGTTAGCCCCAGTGGGGGTGGCTAGTGTCGTGATTAGTCACAACTGGTGCCCCCCCCCCCCAACTCCCAGGGTCAGGGTGTGGGGGAGGGGCCGGGAGAGGGCGCCGATTCTGATAACCACTAACTACGTTCTCACTTGTTGAAGGGTTACCAGGTGCCTGGCCCGTTTGAAGCTCTTTCTGTGCATAATTCGTTCCGCGGGGCAGCCTCGTAACATGAGTGCTATATTGGGCCCATTTTATGGACCAGGAAACGGAGACTCAGAGAGACGACGCTCTCTGCCTCCTGGGTTCTTGCCGCCTCTGTGCTCCCTGGTGTTACTGGCTGTTCAGGGAACCCTCAAAGGCCTTCCCTAAGGAGCCTGGCCAGCGGGGGCCAAGCCCGCACCATCCGGGTTCAACATACAGCACTCCACCCTGCCAGTCGGTTGAGCGTCCGGCTTCAGCTCGGGTCATGATCTCACGGTTCGTGGGTTCGAGCCCCGCGTCGGGCTCTGTGCTGATGGCTCAGAGCCCGGGGCCTGCTTCGGATTGTGTGTCTCCCTCTCTTTCTCTGCCCCTCTCCCGCTCGCTCTGTCTCTCTGTCTCTCTCTCTCTAAAAAATAAATAAAAACATAAATTTTTTTTTTTTTTTTAAGTTCTGTGGCCTGGTCCCACTGAGCGTTCCCGGCCGTCACCAGCAGGGACCCCTGGAGCTTCGTGAGGGACTTTTGCAGCCTCACAAGCTGTAAAGAAGACATTTGGAAAGAAAGGGAACCTAGGGGTTGTGAGGACCCTGGCCCTTTGGTTTTACATTTGGGGAAACTAAAGCCCGGAAGGGCTCAGGGGCCTAAGGGTCACACAGCAAATGAGTGGTCGAGTCAGTCCCGCAAATTGCCATGACGTCAAGCTGCGTGGGGTAACAGGTGTCTACGATTCCACCACCTGAGGGTCAGTACTTACTGCCAGGTTCCCGGGAGCGCACCGGGAGGAGGCATTGTGTTAGCTGGGCTCATGTGCCCAGGGCCTGGCATATAGTAGCTACTCAGTTAATATTTTTGAAATGTGCGCTGGATGTCCTCCACAGCAGTGAATAAGAGAGATGCAACCCTTGCTGTCCCAGGGCCCACAGCCTGTCACCTCCACGGCTTGTGAGCCAGGATAAGGAAGGCTGAGTGTGTGTGTGTGTGTGTGTGTGCGGCGGGGGGGGGGGGGGGGGTGTCCCACTTCTCCAGGGGACGTGGCTAATCCTCTTTCCCTTCACCCACTGGGCTAACACCTCAGTTTTACCAGTCCAAGTTCAGACAGGTGATGAGATGCGTAAAAGCTTGCTGAGCGTGAGACGCTAAGGAACGGTAGTCACCGCGGCCAACAGCAGCGGCATCTGGAGTCTGGTTATTTTTCAAGAAGTGTCGAGGCAGCCAGTGAAAAACCCCACGTGCCCTCACGGCCAAGTGGGGTCTGTGGCCATGAGTTTGCCCCAGCCAACATTCAGGGTACTGGATGAGGGGTCTGGAGACCAGGATTTAGCTCTGGCTATCTTCTGAGCGTGTGACCTCGGACATATGACCGATTCAGCCTCCCCGTCTACGCGCTGGAGGACGGGTCGGGATCACCCCCGAGGTTTTGCGCCAGGAAGCTGCTGGGAAAGCAGGATGGCCGCCGTCAGGCAGGAGGCCGCTGTGGCTTTAAAAGGGCCCCAGCAGCAGCAGAGGGTGGCTGGCCACCTGCGGAGCCCTCCACAGCTGGGAAGATTAGTCTCTTCCACAAGACAACACCCATTACCATGTTCCAATAGCCATCACTTCCGCTAGGAGAGCTACAGATGAGATATCGATTGTGTTGACCCCAGGCGAGCCCTTTCCCCAGCCTGAGAGGCGCGGAGCGGAGTGGTTCTGTGCCTGGACCTTGGCTGCCAGGCCCTGAAGCCCCTCCCTGCAGGTGCCTGGGGCCTTGGGGTCCAGGTGAGGCTGGCAGTGGCCCCACCAGGTGGGCCTGTGGGCTGGCCAACGCCTGGGCTCTGGGCCTTTATTCCCCGTGACCGTGACGGGCGGCTGGGGAGAGGGGCGTTTCCGTGAACAAAGGCATGTGAGTGGGAAGGGACGGTCTGCCTAGGGCCTCAGAGGCAACGTCTGGCCAGGGAATGGGGACAAGGGGGAAGCGAGGCCGCCGGTCGGGGCGGCCAATCTAATGCCACATCTGGGCCAGCGGTGCGAGCCCTGGGGCAGGACGGGACGAGATCTCAACCTCACCTTGGTCACTCGAGACTTCGGCCTCCCGGTCCCAGGCAGCCCGGCCTCCTGGCGGCTCCCCAGGTCTGCTCTTTCTCCCTCTGAAATTCAGGCGCCGGAGCACTTGAAATGGAAAGGGAGGGGGGGTACCCTCAGGCCGGGGCCACCAGGAGTGGCCTGCCCCACCACGCCGCCCCCACCACGGCCCCGAGGCTGCGCACATAGGCCCCGAGGGAGCCAAATAGCTCCGTAGAAATCAGCTGAGAGCAGGAGAGCAGAGGCAGGTGCAAGCTCCTTCATTCACTCATTCTCTCATTGACTCATTCAGGGAATCCCGCGGGGTAGGACCCAGCCACGGCCCAGAGCTCTCAACAGACGAGCCCTTGGTGGATCCCTGCCACCGGCCCTGTGATGGGGCGGCCTAGGTGCCTTTGAACTTTCTCCACTTTCTTAGTTGCCCAGCCTGCCTCCGTAAATTTTTTAAAAGAAGCAAGGTGTTCTCCTTCCCCGCGCCGCCGCACCACCCCCCCCCCCCCCGCCCCAACCCTGTGATTTCTAACAGTCTCACGGTGGCACTAGGGAGACTTCTGGGCACTGGGGATGTTCCATATCTTCATCTCAGTGGTGATGAGATGAATACACCTCATCGAGCTGTCCATCAAAGATTTATGCACTTTACCGTGAGTGTGTGCATGTGTGCGTGTGTGTATATGCATTAGCGTGCACGTATATTGTGCCTCGACTGAAGCCAACCCCATCTTCTGCCTTTGAATAGAATGTTTGGCTTCTTCTAGGACCAGGGAGGCCTGGAAGGGGTGGGCCTGGCTGGCTGGCCTGGCTCCTTGGCCGGCAAGGAGATCCCTCCTTGTCTCCCCAGCCCCGGAAGGTGAAAGGGGTCTGGGGTCCTTGATCAGTCTGTCCTGCCCAGGCTCAGGACCCCGGCCCCAGACACGAGAGCCCCTCCTTCCCCCCAGCCGGGAGCTGGAGGAGGGACAGGGGGGTAGATTTGGAAACAATAAGGTAATAACTGACATGAGATGGGAGAATTCACCCATTCGACACAATTTCACCGAGAACTTCTTAGCTGCCAAATCCTGTGCCGAGTGCCCGGTGACCCAGCGATGGACACAGGACGCAGAGTCACTGCTCTCGGGGTGTCTGCACCCTTGCCGGGTAGTTGGAACCCACCCCGGGAATGGCCAGGGCCGAGCATTTAGGGAAAGCTGGAGGATGTGCTCCTCAACCTTGAACGCCAAGAAAGTGGCACTCGTCAGGGCCCAGGGCTCGTCAGCTCCGAGGCCGTGTGGCTGCTGAGATGCAAAAGGTCAGATTGTCGCAGGCCAAACCCACATCGAGGGGTGCCTGTTCCCTTGTAGGCATGCCACATGGGCTGACGTGGTTGGAAGCCGGGAGCCCGGAGACCTACGGTTGCTGCATAATAAATAAAGTGCCCCTACGAGGCGGACACGGTTATTATCCCGGTTTTATAGCTGAGGATGCGGAGGCCAATCAGAAATACTGAAGAAGTCAGCCTGGGTCACTGGTTAGGAAGTGGCAGAGGCAGGATTTGAACCCAGGTCTGGGCAGCCTCACCTGTAAAATGAGGGTTCTCCTCCCCTCCCCCCCTCCTTTTCTCACCATGATGATGGTCAAGCTCCCACGGCGTAAAGGAGAAGAAAAAGCCTTTTGAACTGCCCACCCAGGGTGCACATAAAGGGCAGTTTTTATTTGCAGTGACCAGCTTCTGTGACACTGGAGTGCCTCTCGGGTGGAGCAGTGACCGAGGCCAGGCTGTGTCCCGACAGCCCGTCGTGTGCCTCTGAGGGTCCCCTGAGATCCCTGGGAGGAAGGACCCATTATGGTCCCATCCTACAGATGGAGAAACCAAAGCTCAGGGGGACAGAGGAGTAGGCAGGATGTGGTGTGGGTAGCCTGTGTCTGGCCCCTGGACTGTCCCCCTGGCCCCGTCCCCCCTGCCTTGCCTATAGCTGCTCTGTGAGAGCCCTTTGCTTCACTCTGGCTGGACACCTTCCTCCCCCGCCAGAGGTTCCATCCAGCCCCACCTTCCCAGCCCATGCTCTTCCCCGTCCTTTTTGTTTTCTGTTTTTTAAAGTTTATTTATTTATTTGGAGAGAGACAGAGAGAGCACAAGCTGGGGAGGTGCAGACACAGCGGGGGATCCCAAGTGGGCTGGGGGGCGCTGACAGCAGAGAGCCCGATGCGGGGCTCGAACTCACGAACAGTGAGATCATGACCTGAGCCGAAGTCGGACGCTCAGCTGACTGAGCCACCCAGGCGCCCCACCCATCCTTCTTTAACACTGGCCGTCTTTCCTCCTCACATTGAAATGTGATTTACACCTCAGACAAGATTTACCCATTTCAAGCATATAATGCAAGTTTGTTATGAAGCCCGTATTAACACTGTGGAAAATTAATTATGCTATTATGTTAAGTGAAAAAAAAATGAAATGTGCAAGTACACAACGTAAACGTACTACATCACACGCATGAGAGCAAATGTGTATATGCAAACATGACTAACAGGAAACATAAAAATATTCACCAAAATATTTTAGCTAACCTGTGGATGCAGAGGGGCACCTGGGTGGTTCAGCTGGTTGAACGGCTGACTCTTGATTTTGGCTCAGGTCATGCTCCCAGGGTCATGCGATCGAGCCCCACATTGGGCTCCATGCTGAGTGTGGAGCCTGCTTGAGATTCTCTCTCTCCCTCCTTCTGCCCCTCTCCCCCCCAAAATAAAAATTATGCACACGCACGCACACAGAAAAACAAACCAAGAAACCAAAAGACCTCCAAAAACAAAACAAACAAACAAAAAAAACCATGTGGATGCAGAAATGAATTTCTTCCCAACGATTTTCCAAAGTTTCTGTACTTTTCAGTATCACTCTGCTCGGTCACTCTGGCAGAGCCCAGGTAAACAATGGATGTGAGGTACCAACAGCCCCATCTACAATCCAATATCTATTTGAATTTCCTGATTGACTTGAGAGCTGAGGACATGCCTGGAGAAAGAGCTCCAATGTTGGGAATGGCCTGATTCAGACATACCTGGACATCTGTGGTGGTCTGGGGGCCACGTCATGGAAGCCTATAGCCAGGGGGTGAGGGAATCTAGGGTCTCCCAAGGATAAAATCTACCCCAAGAGAAGTAGGGTCAGTCCCAGTGAGCCAAGCCCTGCAACAAGGTCTGTGGCCGGAAGACAGGGCGGTCCTAGTGAGAGCTGGGGGCTGTCGGTAGAAACCACCAGCAACCCAGACCACTTGGCCACATCCGCGTGCTCAGATGGGGCAGCGCTGGGTGTGCGAACGGCTAGGAGTTCTAACATCTCAGTGTCCAAGCAACCCTACTCTGGATCCCCTAAGGTGGTGGTGTCCTTCCCACTTCTCAGTGGAGTTGGGGGGTCCCTGCTCTTGAGAGCAGGGGCGGAGGCATGTCAAGCTTGTAGGTAGTGGCTGGAGAGAAGTTACAGGAAAAACAGGAGGCGAGTGAAGGCAGGAACCTGGGCTGTGGCACGAGGATTGGGTTGGAATGGCTCCCGAGGGCCTAACCACCATTCCCTCCCTGTACTTCGAGATCAGGGATGGGCTCTGAACTGGGGGCAGAGGGAATGTGTGCTTCTAAAGTTCCTTGGATGTGGCTTCTGAGCTAATCAAGGCTGGGTGGATATTCAACATCCAACAAAAATTTTCTGAGTACCTGTTATGGACCAGACATGGTTTCAGCACCAGGGACACGGCTGTCTGGGTCTGACCCGGAGACCGGGTCTCTGCCCACATGGAGCTCCCTGTTCTGGTGGGAGAGACACTCAACAATGCCCAGCATCCAATAAAAAAATTATTAGACACACAAAGCAAAGCAATGCATAACGTGTCAGGTGGTGATAGGTAATATGGAGCAGAGAAAGGCAAGGGAAAGGGTATAGTAGGTGCCAGGTTGAAGCTCTTTAACAAGTAAGACTTGTGGCCGTCTCGGGCAGGTGGCTCCAGGCAGAGCTTGGCCTGTTTGGGGAACAGCAAGTAAGGCAGGGGACTGGACAGACTGAGGGGGGCAGTGAAGGAGGTGAGGGAGGGAGGCAGTAGGGAGCCACGAAGCGATTCATAGGCCCTAGTAAATGTATTGCTGATCTGTTTCTGCATCACAAGCAACCCCAACTTAATGCAACAGAACAAAACTGTATTCATTCTCAGGAGCCCAGAGGTTGTCCGTCTGGGTGATTCTTCTGCTGGTCTTACGTGGGATCATTCAAGCAACCGCTGTCATCTTGCGGCTCGACTGGAGCCGGAGTTCCCATGTGGTCTCACTTCTGTGTCTGGTAATTGGTCCCGGCTGGAGGAAGGATTTGGGTTTTTGTGCCGAGCGAGACAGGAGACGTGGTGGAAACAGGAAGGATGGGAAACTATGCGACATGTGTTAACTGAGAGGAGAAACGGCCAAAAATGTTCCAAATTGGATAAAACCCCACAGATTCAAGCCCAATGAACCCCAATAGAATAAGCATAAGAAAACAATAACAAAGCACATCATAATCAGGTTGCTGAAGACCAGCAATAAAGAGATGGTCTTAAAAGCAGGCAGAGAAGGGGTGCCTGGGTGGCTCAGTCACTCGAGCCACCGACTCTCAATTTCAGCTCAGGTCGTGATCTTATGGTTCATGAGTTCGAGCCCTGAGTCGGGCTCTGCACTGACAGTGGGGAACCTGCTTGGGATTCTCTGTTCCCCTCTCTCTCTCTGCCCCTCCCCCACTCGCACGCTGTCTCCCAAAAATAAATAAACATTTTTTAAAAACTTAAAAAAAAGCAGGCAGGAAAAACAGACATCATACGTACAAGGACAAAAACGATGTTTGTAAAAAAAAATTTTTTTAATGTTTATTTCTGAGACAGAGAGAGAGAGACAGAGCATAAGTGGGGGAGGAGCAGAGAGAGGGAAACACAGAATCCGAAACAGGCTCCAGGCTCCGAGCCGTCAGCACAGAACCCGACGCGGGGCTCGAACCCACGGACGGTGAGATCATCACCTAAGCTGAAGTTGGCCGCTTCACCGACTGAGCCACCCAGGCGTCCCCCAAATGGCAAATTTTTAGTTACACTGGTCAAGAAAAAACAAGGACACAAATTACCAAGGTGAGTCATGAAAGAAGGACACCGTCATCAATCCCACATACATTCAAAAGGCTTTGTCAGCCTACAGGAGGAAAAACGAGGCTTACAGAAGGATGCTCCTTCAGACAGAAGCGACACTAAAAGCACCCTGAACCAGGCACCTGGGTGGCTCAGTCGGTTAAGGGTCCAAATTCGGCTCAAGTCACAATCTCACGGTTTGTGAGTTCGAGCCCCGCATCCGGCTTTCTGGTGCCTGCACTGAGCGCCCTTCGGATTTTCTGCCCACTCTCTCTCTGCCTCTCCCCCCACCCCAAATAAATAAAAACATTAAAAAAAAAATAACAGCGGCGTATCATAGGGGTTTGGGAAAAGTAATGCCTACAACAGCACAAAGGGAAATGTTCTAAGATTGCTCTGTTGTGAGATTCTCGCCTTACACACGAGGCAGTACGGTATTCGTTGAAGGTACTCTGGGGTTAAGCTAAAGATAGATATTGTGACCCCTAGAGAAACCACCAGAAAGGCACAAAGAAGTGTAGCTAATAAACCAACTACCAAAAATGCCCAATGAAATCCAACAAAGGGGAGGGAAACAATTTAGAAGTGGAAAAAAACCTAAATCTATGAATCTGTGGGTAACTTGGGTTTTTTTTTTTTTTTTCAATATAATGGAATGGTACGTAGCTCTTGGAAGTGTTCGAGAAGAGATTTCATGATGTGGGGAACCATTCGTGATATAATGTTAACATGTTAAAGTTTATTTATTTTGAGAGAAAGAGCACGCGCAGAGGAGGAGCAAAGAGAGAGAATCCGAAGCAGGCTCTGCACGGTCAGCGTGGAGCCCGATGCGGGGCTCGAACTCATGAACCGAGAGATCATGACCAGAGCCAAAAGCAAGAGTCAGACGGTTAACCGGCTGACCGGTACAATGTTAACATTTTAAAGCTGAGCACACCACCTGCTTTTAAAATACTTTAGCCTAGGGGCATGTGGGTGGCTCAGTCGGTTGAGCTTCCGACTTCGGCTCAGGTCATAATCTCCACAGTTTGTGGGTTCGAGCCCCGCGTCGGGCTCTGTGCTGACAGCTCAGAGCCTGGAGCCTGCTTCAGATTCCGTGTCCCCCTCTCGCTCTCTGCCCCTTCCCCGCTCGTGCTCGGTCTCTCTCAAAAATAAATAAAACGTTAAAAAAAAAATTTTTTTTTGAAATATTTTAGCATAAAGGACTCTGCAAAAATATTTATAAGCATAGAAAAATACAACTGTAAGGAAATAAACTAGGTATAAGCAGTGTTTGTAACTGGGTGGCAAGCCGATGAGTGTTCGTTCTTTCCATAAAATTTCAATTAATTTTAGTAAGACGCAGCCTATCACGACATAACACGGGAGCGTTTGCGGGGCAGCCAGGCCAGCGTTTGGTCCTTGGCTCTCGCTTGCGGCTGAGGGACCTCTGGCAAATCAATTTCTCTGCATCTGTTGCCTCCTCTGTAAAATGGAGGGGACGGTGTCTACCACACGGTGTTCTGAAGGTCCCGGGAGACCACGTGAATAAAGCGTATAGCGAAGTGTTTGGCAACGGCGGTTTTGAGGAATTCACCGATAACTCCGATAAGCGGAGAAAAAGAAGTTTCGAAGACAAAACTCGTTTTGAAAGAAACCCTCATTGGCCAAGGCAGGAGAGGGGAGATCAGAACCAGGGCAGGGTCCAGAGTAATCCGCACTCCAGTCTTCCCAGTAAAGCGGCTTTTGGTTGCAAGTA
Source organism: Neofelis nebulosa (assembly GCF_028018385.1). Classification (NCBI taxonomy): domain Eukaryota; kingdom Metazoa; phylum Chordata; class Mammalia; order Carnivora; family Felidae; genus Neofelis; species Neofelis nebulosa. Next base: position 6,124,451 of record NC_080793.1, read on the forward strand.
CCAGGCACTCCCTCCTCAAGCTTAGGCCCCACACGATACTGGGTTGTGAGAACCCCAGGCTGTCTTAGAGAATCCGGATGAAGAAACGCCACCACCACCACGGTGCGCACCGGGATTGGGAACTGGGATTCGAACCCTGAAGCCCACTCCTCCCATCCCCCTGCCTCCTGCTTTCTTCTCCCTCCGCGCTTTTCCGGAACGAGGCATCCCAACCCGCCCAAGGGCACCTGGTCTCGGTTCTGCCTATTTGTGCCTGCTGGGTCCCTGGGAGCAAGATTCTGATTGGCCCGGCTTGGGTCAGGTGTCCAGGCCCGGCCCAATGAGATATGGCTGAGGGGGCGGAGTCACTGCACAGACATGGCCGCCTTGGGCCTTGTTTTGTGTTGGAGTGATGGGGGGAAACTTGTAGGCCAGGTGGCCTCCCCCCAAGGGTTGACCCTAAATTCTGTGGCTGTCCTTTTCTGTTCTCTGTTCAGGCTTTTCTTCTTAACTCAGGGTTCCTCCTCCTCCATAATTTGGGCCACATAAGGCCACCGTGCTGTGGGGGGGGAGCCTCCTGCGGGCAGTCATGGCCGCCATTCCCGGCTGTTCTCTGTGGGCAGCGGGCGGGACAGCTCCCCAGGAGGTCACCCAAACTCTCCTTGGTTCCCTGTGACATGGCACGGGGCCACAGTCGGTGACAAAATGCCAGGCTGACCCAGGGGGCCAAATCTGGATTCTCTGGGGGGTTTTTGCGGGAGGAGAGACGGTCCGATCCTCCCAGATAAACAGGGTCCCCGGCAAAAGGTGGCTTTGGTAGCGCTTAAATCACAAAGGTTGGTCTAAGAAGGGCACCGCTGACTACACAGTCTCACACACACCCTCTCTCTGCAGAAATAAAGAAACAAAAGACTAATGTATCTCTTTTTAATTGTCATTTTACATCTCCGCACTGCAGCCACCACCACCCCCCCTTCCCTTCCGTGCCCACTTCTGCAGGCTGCAGGGGAGCGGGGAACAAAGCTGGGGGCTGGCACCCCCACCAGGCTGCCAGCCAGGGAGAACAAGTCACAATTACAAATTATCACAACAATTAGCGCCTGTACTTGGGAGATGGGCAAAGGAGGCGGCCCAGCTCCTCATTGTCAACCGGTCTATTTGGCAGTGACCTTGCTCTGGAGGCGATGATATTCCTTCAGCCTGTAAACCAGATTCAAAACAAAGAAAAATGTAAATTAACAATAACAACATGCACTCGGTTCAATTAATTCGGGCCCAACCCGGGTGGCGGGGGGCAGCTGCTTGTTAAGATGTGCGTGTGTGTGAAGTTGTCTTTTTTTCCCCCCCTCTGTTCCCACTCCTGCTCCCCGCCCCTCCTGCCCTCCAATCAGGATAATGTAATTAATTTATCTTTGGGGGAAAACATTGCTTGGCATTGTTGAAGACAAAGCATTTAACTGGCAATGGGAGAGATGAAGAGGCCATTATGAAAACCCGATGTGTTTGGAGCCATTGAAAAAGGGTTTATAGTCATAAAATACAGAGGGCGAAGGAGGCGGGTTGGCGGAGGTGATTGTCGGAGCGGAGAGCGCCCGGGAAGGTCAGGCTGGATTCAGCGTCTCCCTCGGTCTCGGCACCAGGGACAAGAGCCTGGCTTTGGGGGAAAATGGTGGCTCTGTGCCCAGTGCATGTGTCAGGGAGACAAGAGAGACTCGTGCCTTCTACCCAACGCCAAGTCCCGAGAGAAGGAAGTTGGTGGCTAAGCACCCAGAGCTGGACAGACACACCTTCTGGACTCAGCAATATGGCTTCCTAGCTGTGTGACTGTGGGCAGGTTACTTAACTGCTCTGGGCCTGTTTCTGGAGTCACAGCTTTGTGTAAGAATTAAAGGAGACAAGTTAGGAGAGTGCCTTGGGAGTGGCTTAGTGTATGGTGACTGTTGGGAATAAATGACCCTGTTTGCCCTTGCTCTGAGACCGTACTGCAGAGCTCGGATTTGAACCCAGGTCTGAGTGGCTTCAGATGGTACTCGCTACCCCGCTGGGCCATGGGGGTCCACGTGGCTAGGGTGGTTTCCAGTTAGACCCGCAGCTCGGGTGTGGCGACGGGTGCCTTCTGGCCCGGTGACTCTCTGAGACTCCTTTCTACCTCTTGGCCATTTCCCTTTCTAACCCACCCAGGCAAGGGGCTCCTAGCGGAGTCCTTCTTCCAGCTGGAGAGGGTGGTAGTAAGTGTCAGAGGCAAAAGGCAGGACCCGGAAACATGGAACCCACGTATCCAGGACCCTCTGTGGCTCTTGGCTGTGCCTTCTGCCTCTTTGAGAATAGGAACAGGCTGGGTCCAAAGCAGGCACTGCAGGTGCCATGGGCAGGGGGACAGAAAGGTGGGGCTTGTCTAGGAAAGGGCAGCTGAGGTCCTATCACTGCCTGCTGCCCACACCTGGGGGAGGGGGGTGTCGAGGACCCATCAGGGCCCAGAGCCGCTCACCTGAGGGAGTTGATATTGATGAAGCCGGTGGCATCGATGGGCTCATAATCGCCCTGCACGTTCATGCTGCAAGGAGACAGTAGAAGCCTGTCAGCACAGCCCCCAGGCCTTGCTTTGCGATGTCAGAGGATCTCTGGGGCTCGGCACCGCTCAGGCTCCCAGGTACCCGGGGTATTTCTGCCCTGCTGGCCCAAACTTTGGCTTCTCGTTGCATTTCTGTCCCAATTCAGGAGCCCTACTACGGGCCAGGCACCGTGTCCGGGGCTGGAGAGCGGGGAGCCTCATCCCTGCTAACACGACGGGGCAGGTAGGGTCCCGGCCAGACCCTGCCTAACCCATCCACGAACGTGGTGCCCGCCCCATGCCAGCTGGCCACCAGAAGCGCCTGGTCAACCACTGCTGTTACCAGTGTCTCCCCCCCCCCCCGCCCCCCACCCCCCACCCCATCTACAACCTTCATCTTCCAGATTCGACCTCTCTGGGGCCGTTTTCACTTCCCTAGCTTCCAAAGCCCCTCCCAACCACAGTCCTTCAGGGTGGGGTGGGGGTGGGGTGGGGAGGGGCCTGTCTCTCAGCTCTGCCGCCCCCCCCCTCCCCCCCCCCCCCCCCCCCCCCCGCCACGGAGCTTAGGGCAAATATTCCTGTTCTTTGAACTTCAGGCTTTTACTTGCCAAACGGGGGCTCTCAATGTCATTACCTTGTATCATTCATTCACTCATTCATTTATTTGGGGATCTTTTAGGCACCCAGGACCCGCAGGTGCCGAGGAAACCGAGAGGGAGACGAGAACAGGGCCCGCGGGGTGTGGGTGGCGCAGAGACGGGAGCACTCAAGCACCCACCTGCCTTCCTTAACTGTGACTGTGATAAGCTCTTTGAGGACAAGTTCAGGGGCGCTGCGGTCTCAGATCTGTCTCCACACGGCCACCCTCCAAGGCCCCCCCCATGGGCAGAGGACCCTCCTCTGTTTCTCACGCATCCTGCTCTGAATCAGCCCCTTGTCTTCACGTCTCCAGAACTCCAGCCTCGGGACAAAGCAGTCTCAAGGTTCTCAATGACAAGGGGGGCGGCCTGTCCCCTCAGGAGCCCTTCTCCCCAGGGGTGAGTTCTGGGAGGAGGAGGGCAGAGGAGAATCTGCGGGTGTTTTCGCCCTAAGGCTGTGCCTCTGGCTGGCTCTTTGTGGATGTGGGCTTTTTCCAAGGACCAATGGGGTCTCTGGGCTCCGCTGTCCTGAAACTTGTTCAGGACGTGGGCTCTGTTGCCCGACCCACACCATGCCCTTGCCCTGACCTTCGTGGGGCTGTGAAGCTGCCCACGAACTCCCACCCCTCCCTTCCTCCTCACCTCCGCTGGCCCCTCCAGGTCTCAGGTGGCTGAAGCCACCAGGAGCCGACCAGCAAGTTCCCCTGTAAGGGGGAAGATGACAGACTTCGGCTGGGGGGGGGGGGGCTGCCTCTTGCCCCCCGCCCCTGACTGGGAGGAGAAAAAGCTGGACCAAACTAAAGCATCAGCCTCCACGGATCCCTTTTACGGACTTTGCCCTGGATGATAAATGAAGCTTACCCCTCCCCCCACCCTCCCCCCACAAATTGTGGAACACATTGCCACCGATCCCCTTCAGAAGGACCCCTGTGCTCGGCCCAGGGAGAAGCCAGGGCTCCGAGCTTCCAGCTCCCCTCCATGCACACCTGCCTTTGCGACACCATCTCATTGCACGTGTCAAAACAAACTCTCCCACTCCCCTCTCCCTGTCGCCCCGTGTCCACCGGCCCCAGCAGCCCCTGCAAAGGGAGGCCCACGTCCAGGGACCAACTTGTCCCGCAAGGCTGCCGAAGAGTTTCCGAGAGGTGTTTCTCAGGAGCTGAAAAACCTCTTTTTAAAATCGTGGTTTGGGGTGGGTGGGGGGGGGGGGTGGTGGAAAAAGAGTTTACAATGATTTTTTTTTTTTTTACCTCCCCTGACGGTCTACAGAAAACCTCTGTGCTTTTATTTTTGTTCATTCGAGTGGCTCTGACCTGCTCTATAATTACGTTACTTTCTACCTACTGTGCCTCGGCATTTCCAGCCCTGCTACCTCTCACGGCTTCCTCGCTGGTCCCTGTGACGCTGTCATTCAAGGGCTTTCAAGTCAGCGATGTAGAAATCAAAAAGAAAGGGGAAATGGTCGGAGACACAGTGAGAATAAATGCGCCTGCTTTTCTCTCTTTTTTTCCCTTCCCCTTTTTACTTTCTTCATTTAATCTCCCTGAGTGAGGCTGTAAGGCTTAATGAAGGGTTGGGCAGATTATTAGAGGCTGTTGATTCGGAGGGGGAGGGAAGAAAGAGCCAGAGAGAGAAAGAGAGAAGATAATTTGACATTTACCCCGACTGATCTAAACTGATTCGGTTATATTTATGGCTTATAGAGTGTTTAGAAAAATGGAAGGGGGGAGACGCTCAACACGGCTAGGAGAAGGGAAAGAGAAAAATAATATTGGCTGCCAAACAAAACTCACACACTAATTCCCAACGGGCGTCCCCCCCGGGGCTGACCTAGGCCTGGGACTTGAGTCGGGGGAGTCGGGGGCTGTCTGTCCCCACCTCTGGTTTGGCCAGATGACCTCCAAAAGGGATGCCTTGATCATCGGCGAAGGCCATGCTCTCCTACACAAGTGCAGGTGCAGCTCAAAGGCAAAGGCTGCCTTTGACCCGGCCCACCTGGGCTCCGCAGCCTGTCCCCCGGGGCCTTGTCAGCACCCTCGGCTTGGCCTCAAGATCCCTCCTTGGCTCCCTTGCCCTCTCAGTCTGATCCTAGCCCCCAGCCAGTTTCCTCCCGGCTTTGGAAAACATCCGGCTGTCCACCACTCTCCACTGTCTTCAACCCAATTTCTCCTCCCCTCTAGACCCGTGTGTCCAAGGGTTGACCAGGCACTCTCCTGGTCAGTCTCAAAGATGACTCACCCTCAGGGTGTCTGAATCCAAATGCACGCTCTTTCCTCAAGAATTCCCTCCACCCAGGACTTGCCACCGAAGCGCGCCCAGCTCGTGCTGGGTGATTCATACCTCCTCCTCGTCTTCTTCCACGTCCAAGCCCTTTCGATTCTACCTCTCTTATTTGAATTTTTTAAGGTTTATTTATTTATTCTGAGAGGTGAAGAGTGTGTGCGGGAGGGGCAGAGACAGACAGAGAGAGAGAGAGAGAGAGAGAGAGAGAGAGAGAGATAGAATCCCAAGCAGGCTCTGCACCATCAACACAGAGCCTGACACGGGGGTCTCGATCTCATGAACCTGGAGATCATAACCTGAGCTGAAATCAAGAGTCGGATGCTCAACCGGCTGAGCCACCCAGGTGTCCCTCGATTCTCCCTCTTAACCATTTGTCACATCCTTCTGCTTCTCTCGGTCTCCAGGATCATCAGCCGGGTCCCAGCCACCGGCATGTCCCATGGGGTGCTTTATGGGCTCTACCCTTGCTCATTCCCTCCCCGCCCGAATCCATTCTCCAGGGCAGCCAGAAAGGACCCTTGGGAAACAAAAGATCTGATGGGTCCTTCCCTTTAAGATCTGGCTCCAGGAACCCCATGCTCTGGTCCCCGGCCCCCATGCTCTGGTCCCTACCAGGCTTCTGGTAGTGTCTGGAATGTTCTAGGCTCTTCCCAGGCCCAGAACCTCCCTGGAAACTTGCCTGCTGCCTCTCCACCTGGTTAGCTCCTGTCTTTTGGAGGCCAGCTCAAAGGTGACTTCCTTAGGGAAGCTTCTCCACACTCTACCCAGAGTACCCTGCACCTCCCCACAGCCTAACACCCCCTTTCCTCATTCAATCGATCATTGGATTGGTGCCTTTCTCCCCATCTAGCCTGTAAGGGCCCCGAGGGCAGAGGCAGCATGTCTGTTCTCTTCGTGACCGTCTCCTCCGTGCCCTGCTCGTGCTCATCTTTGTTGAGAAAGCCCGTCAGAAGAGACACTGGCTGTGGGGGTCTGTTCCCCAGCTGGGGCAAGTGTAGGGCACCTACCTCACCAGCTCCTCGTTGTAGAGGGACAGTGGGGACTCCCGGCTGAGGATATACACTTGGCCCTTGAAGACAGACACCTGCACTCTCCCTTCCACGCGCTCCTGGGACTTGGCGATGCAGTGGCGGACGAATTCACACTCAGGGCTGTGCCAGAAACCTGCAGCGGGGACAAAGTGAGGGTGCTAGGGTGGCCCACGGCGCTGGGGTACCGCACGCCTCAGCCCATCATGGTGGACCTCGGGGGTGGGTCGGCCCTGTTCACTGCCGAGTCTCGGCATGACGCGCACTTGTGGCATAAGCCCGCAGGCCTGGCCTGTGGCCCTGCAGGTCTCTTGTGGGTAAGGAGGTACCCTTGCCACGATCAGGAGGAGGGGAGCTATAACCCTCTGCCTCATGCCAGACATTCAGGGAGCACAACGGGCCAGGCACTGGGGACACGGCGGTGAAGGGACGCTTGCCCGCTGGGAGCTCAGTCTCATGAGGACAGCGGACAGCGGACAGCGGTGGGGCAGGAGGCCTCCTGAGACTCAGGCGTGTGTGTGACCCCAGCCTGAGCAATGGAAGCACCCAGCACGGGCAGCTGGATGGTGGCTCGGGTGCAGAAAGGCCACATGTGCGTGGCCTTCACCTCTCTGCCTCTGTTTCCCCATGTCTGGAGTTGGGGTGACACAAAATCACCCTCCCAGGACTAGTGGGCTTCTTGGGCGTGGAAGTCCTGGGCATCCACACACTGGCGTCCTGGCCAAGAGCCAGTACGCATCCCCCGCCCCCCCCCACTCCCTGGATGTCAGTAACCTGTCAACATACTGCTAATATTTGCATATGCAAATATTTTTATGAATGAAGCGCAGGTATCCTGGACTGGCTCTTCGAATGGGCATAAACAGCCCTATGAGAAAAACTCAGCCTCTCTCTTCTCTGGGTGAGCAAGTAAGGCTCGGGGAAGCCAAGGTTTCTCCAAGGTCACACCCAAGCAGACCCTGAGGGGCCTGGGTCTGCCCTTAGTTCCCAAGTTCATGATAAGCTTGGAATTTTCCTGTCCCGGGATGGAACATCCATCAGCGCACAAGGTGCCTGAGAAATGTGCCGCCTCCCCCGCCCCCAAGCTCTGACCCCCGGAGCCCTAAGGCCAGCGAAGGCCATGTGCTCAGTCCCCAGGCTGCCCCAGGGCCTGTATCTCAGCCCCAACAGGCTCAGACCTGCAGACAGCTATCTCCTCTCTGGTCCCTGTGGAGGGCGGGTGGCCGCGCGGGCAGGATTGGGGGAGGGACAGCTCAGGCGGTAGGGTTTCTTTGAAATGGAGCCGGGAAGGTGACCCCACCTGGGCAGCTGTGGGGCCAGATGGTGCGCGATCTCCTGCCCTGATAAAGGGCCAGGTCAGCCCCAGGTCTGGAGCTATTGTTGGAGGCCGGGCCTCTGGGGCGGGGGGCGGGGGGCGGGGGGGTGGGCACCTGCTGAGGCTCTCCGTGGGAAAGCGGAGCAGGCCTTCTCCGGGATGGGGTCCGGTGGCTTGCAGAAGTGGGGGAGGGGCCGGGCAGGGAGAGAAGAGACTGGGTCCTCGCTCTCCAGCCACCTGTCACTTGGGTTCACCTCCCGCTCCACGCTGACAAGCGATGCAACTTCTCTGTCCCTCGGTTTCCTCGTTTGTACGGTGAGAGAGTACTAACCATTCTCGGGGGGAGTTGTGTGGTTTCAATGACAGGATGTGGGCCGAACACTAAGCATTTTAAATCCCAGATTTGAACTCGGCCTCCGCCAGCCCTCACTGCATACAGGGAGACAGAAACCCAGAGAGGAAGAGGCTGTCCCAAGCCACAGTCAGATCCCGAAGAGTGCTCCCGACTCTGGCCCAGACCCCCGTGGGAGGGGACGCTGATGCCCCCCGCGCCCCTTCCCTGCCATGCCCCGGTGGCTTGGCCATCTTTCTAAGTCAGGATGATTAGACCTTTAAGCTCTCAGGCTGGAAGACAGAGCCAGAGATAGGGGGCTGAAACCCACGCGGGAAGACCCGGCCTGGGCTTTATCTCGGGACCTCCCCACCTCTACTACGTGGAGGTCTTGCACTCAGATTTCTTTTCCCAGCGGACCCAGCCTGGGGAGAGGGGCAGTGAACTTGGTGCGTTGCATGGGCATCTCAGCTCTGGGCTGGGCCAGGCACTGTGCCTATCGGGATAACAGCCCTCCGTACGAGGGGTGCGTTATACCCATTTTGCTGCTGAAGTAACTGAGGCGAGGGGAGAGGAGGTGAGCTTATGTGCCCTAAAGGAGATGGGTCCTGAAGCCGGGATCCTGCCAGGATGACCCTGTGGGTTGGGACCAGGGTCTGTGCCTGGAGGGAGGGGATCTGTACAAGCCCACAGGGAGATTTGGGGATGGGGTGAGGAGACGGAAATGAACAGTGGTCAGTCACCAGGGCATCTAGGAGTGGGGCTGAGGCAGAAGGGCTCCCTCGTGCCTCAGTCTCCCTGTCTGTGCTCCAGGGAAGCCGAGTGTCACAGCGGAGTGGCTGTATGACTGAGCTGTTAGAATCAGGAACCGTGAAGAGTCCCGGCCTGGTGCCCTGTGTTTCACAGGAGGGGAAACTGAGGCTTGGGGTAGACAGACCTACTCAAGGTCATCAAACCAGCCAGAGGCATGGCCCTGGTCCCTGCCTGTATCCTGGGAATCATGCCAGGCATTTGTAGTTTTCAATACACTTTGCAGTAGCAACCCCCTCCCCCCCACCCCTGCATGCTCCGTCCACCCCACCCTTGATCTCCCTTTCCTAAGGGCCCCAGCCCACTTTCCCTGCCCCCCACGCCCCTCCTGCCTCCTGGGATCGACTGGAGTGGCTGAGCACTTGCCCTCCGAAGCTGGCCTGTCCCGGGCTCAAAGCCACCACTCGTCAGCCATGAAACCGTTCGAGTGTCTTCACCTCTGTGCAGCCAAGATGAGGTGATACCCGTGAGGGCCCAGCTCGGGGCCCCTCGGCAAGAGGTAGCAGCCCTTCTGTGATGAGAAGGGAGGTGGCTGGCGACTGGTGGCTTGCCCCCGCTCGGCCTCCCCGCAGCAGCCGGGGCCTCGGAGCTAGCAGCCCGCCGCCCGGGCCAGGTGCTCTCCCCCACTGGCCTGCCAGGCTTCACGACTCTCCTCCTTTGTAACCAGAATCCACCTTCCAGCTGAAACCCTGCTGAGCAAGAGAGCCCGCAGGAGACAATGGTATTTAAACACCTGTCTCTACCTGGGAAGGAGGGGGACCCGGCTTCAAAGCTGTCGGATACAATGGGAGGGAGAGATCACCCAGCCAATAACCACCGAGTCCCCTTGAAACCCCAAGATGAGTTACAGTGGTTAGGAGCTTTCAAAGGAAATAAAAGCTCCGGGTGGAGGAGGAGGGGGTGAGTAGGAGCCGCGGAGTCTTATCCCAGGTAGGGATTATTAATGTTCACTCTCCAGGGTCCCCCTGACGTCCAGGACCCCATAGGTGTCAGCAGCCGGTCCCCTGCCACAGCTCAGAGGGGCTGTTTGCTGTGATGTGGTTTCTCACGTTAAGGAGCCGGTGAATGCCATAGAGCAGGATCGGCAAACATCTTCCGGAAAGGGCCCTGAAGACAGTAACTATTCCAGGCTCTACGGGCCGTGCGGTCTCTCTCACAACTACTCAGCGCTGCCATTATCTCTCGGAGGCGGCCAGAGACAACACGGGAGTCAATGAGCGCGGCCGTGCCCCCAAAACTCTTTATGGACACTGAAATCCGAATTACCTGTCATTTTCCTGTGACGTGAAAGAGTGTCATTAACTTTTCCCCCAACTATTTAAGGAGTATAAAAAAAAACAAAACAAAAACTAGGTTCCCCTCAGGGGCTGAACAGGTATGGAAGATGGGCCGGACCTGGGGACCAGTGTTTTACAATGTGGATTCCAACTCTGGGACGGCAGGTAAGGCACGGAAACCCGAGTCTCAACTGTAAATCGGGGGCCCACCCATACTGCGTGCTAATGTCATTCCGAGCGTGGGTTAGTGACATCTGGCTCGTGCGATGCCCGGACCTGGGGCCGAGTTCTTGGTCAAGGCAGCCTTTCCCTCGCTTGAGGTGGTTCTTCCAGGTTCTGCCTGGAGACAGCCTGACCTGGGGCCAGACCCAACTAGGCCACCTCCGGTTGTGTCATTTTGTACAAGGTCCTTTTCCTCTGAGCCTCAGTTTGCTCGTCTGTAACAAGAGCTGGCCGGAGCTCTCCTGGGAACGTTGGGAGGGACTCCCTGGGATGGCTGGTGTCCCCACACAGTGCCTGGCACGCGGGCCGCGTCAAAGTCGGCCACCCCAGGGATGATGTGTGACGCTTCCCTGGCCCCCGCTGACGTCACGCGAATCGCAGGTGGCGGAGTGGCTGGACATCCTGGGGGGACTGACACATTCCCCTCAACACCCGGCGAGGAAGGCAGGTCCTGGCGCCCCCGCCCCCCTCGCTCCTTGTCCCCCGCCCTCGCCTGACCCCCTTCAGCCTGCATCCTTCGGGCTCTCTCACAAGGATGGCGGTGGGTGGAGCGGGACCGGAGGAGGGTGCTGTTTGCTTAGGGAGGGGAGGGCAGCGGGGTCTACGCACCCGTATACACCAGCTCGGCGAATTTCAAGCCCAGGCCCTGTTTGATTTTGCGCACTTCCCGATCCATGGTGAAGGCCTCGATGTCTAAATGAGCATGGTAAAGGATCGTCCCTGCTGGGGTCTCGTAGATACCTAGCCATTTTTCCAGGCAGGGGGAAAAGGAGAAAAAAAGAGAGAAACGCATGAAACCCAAACTGTCAGCAAATGACAAAAAAAATGGAAAAAAAAATAATGACTCGTCTGACAGGAGACAAGCCGGTCGGACCCATTCACTCCCAGCTTGCCGCAAAACGCTCCTGTCATTATGCTCATGCTGGGGCCACGACAGTCCACTCTGCGGCTTGTGGAGAAAATGTCTGGATCCCCCCTTTGAAGAGGCCCTCAGACGTTGGAAAATGACAGGGTTTCGGAGCTGCTCCCCCCTCCCTCCCAACGCGTGCCCACCGGCCCGCGGCTGAAAACCTATAATTAAACCAACCACGGTGGAGCCCAGGGCCCCAAATATCCCTTCCTCCCTTCCACTGGGGGAGCCAGGGGAGGGGACAGCTGTGCACACACATGCCACCTTCAGCCAGAGGCTCCCTTATAAGTCACGTCTCTGCAGAGGAGCCCTCACCTCTGGGGTAGCCGCGGAGGGCTCGGCGGTATCCTGTGCTGGCCCCATGCACAGATGGGGAAACTGAGCCTGGGAGGAGAAAGGACGTGCCCAACGTGGGGCCACGTCCCTGACCAGTGCTGTCGGCTGCCCCGTGGCTCAGCTGGCGGTGGGGGCCCAAACCCAGAAGGTCGTGGGGAGGCTGGTCTTGCTCACGCCCCCCTCTCCGTCCCTATTACGTCAGGCCCAGCCCCTCCGTTTCCTAAACAGCCTGCTTGGACCAGACGGTCTCCGAAGTGACACTGAGGCGCCTGGCCCCGAGCTGAGCGCGGTCCCGGGAGGAAGGGGTGATTCCCAGATTCCTCCCTAGAGGGGAGGACACCGCGGTGCCCAGAGGCAGGACCGCCCGCGCGCGCGCACGGTCAGACCCCCTCTTGCAGCGAGCAGTACGGCCTCTCGGGTGAAGTTCAGGGCAGCGCCTTGAGCTGACCACAGAGTCTGCTGTCCCGATGGCGGGGCCGTAACCGTCCCCCTTCCGCAGATGCCTCTCCAAAAGGTTCCCCTCCTCCCACCGCATAACGTTCCGGTATTAACGGAATGTTTTGGTGATCCTGAAAACGTACCGCGGTCTCGCCACCCTGGCTGCTCTAAAAACCAGAAAGGACCTGCACGGCCGTGTTCACCACGGCCAGAAGGCGGAAGCAGCGCGAATGCCCACCGACGGCCGAACGGCTCAACAAAATGTGGCAGACACACTCAACAGAATTATTATCCGGCCTGAAAGAGGGAGGGGGTTCTGACGCGGGATCCGGCGGGGATGCGCCCGGAGAACAGGGCACGAGGAGCGCCAGCCGGTCGCGGGAAGACAGATCCTGCACGGTTCCACTTTACGTGAGGCCCCCCAGACTCGTCAGGTTCATAGGCACAGAACGCAGAAGGGCGGGCGCCAGGGGCTGGGAAGGAGGAGGGGCTGGGGGGGGGGGTTGCTGGTTTACAGGGTGAGGACTCTCCGGTTCGGGAAGGCGAAAACGAGGCTAGAGGTAGCCGGTGGGCCGGCTGCACAGCAGTGTGAATGTATTTGGACTGGACCGTAGGCTCGAAAATGGTTCAAATACACCTGTTAGGTGTATTGTACCACGGTTTCCAAAAAAAGGTTTCAAAAAGCCTCCCCTGCCCCGAGCCCAAATCAGAAAGGAGGTTGTTTTCAACCCTGGAACCCAAGGGGCCGAGGACACGGCTGAGTGCGCTGTCCCTGGCCAGAAACGCCCTCCTCCGAGAACCTGCCCGCCTTGGATCTTTCCGTCTGGGAGTCGCAGAAATGCCGGGGCAAGGACAGGCCCTTTCGGATCGCCGGTGCCCTGTTGTCCTAACTTTGAGCTGCAAACCTGTCATTCAGATAGGCTTTGGCAGAAGCCCGGCCTTTAGAACACGCAGCCCAGGCCTCGCTGCGGGGAGCGGAGGCCCCTCCGAAAACGCTGGTCTCCACCAAGAAGTCCTTTAAATGCCAACCGGGTCCAACACCGCTTTCACAGAGGGGCAGGCTGAAGCCGGGGAGGGAGGGGACCTGCCCAAGGCGAGTGGGACCGGCACTGGACCTCCCTTCTCTGCCCCAGGCTGCTTCTCAGGGCCTCTGGCAAAGCAATCCCGTGCTTACCAGGGCGTGAAAGGGAACAAATCTGAGGAGTGGCTTAGGAGGAAAAGCCTGGGCTCTCACCCTGGCTCCGAGGTGTTCCCAAGTAGAAGAAAAGAGCCTCTCTGGGGTGTGTGGGGGGCGGGTGGTGAGTCTCTTTTCTGCAAACCTCTGCTATCCTGGTCTTGGGGGGTGGGCGCATCCATGTCAAAGCCCCACCTAGAGGCCAGGCGCCGATATGATCACAGTGTGCCACGAAGGAGCCTGTCCCATTCCACTTGTGTGGCCCTCAGGGCAAGGTCTACTGTCCTGCTCCAACCGTGACCTTTCAGGGGGGCAGGGGAAATGGCCTCCCCATCAGGAAGACCCCACCATCCCAAGTTCACGCACCGGCCCCAAGCCCTGGAGTCCTGGGGAGTTGTTCAGACCCTCACTCAGCTTTTGGCAAACACGGTTCAAATGGGCTCGGGGCGGCCCCCAGCCACAAGCCAGAAAGGGCAGAAAGGCTGGTGGCAGATGGATGTCTGAAAAAAGCCAAGAGCATGAGAACGGGGAGCCACAGAAAACCTACGAGAGCTTAGCACAGAAGTTGGGGCGGTAAGGTACCACACACGCGTGGCTCCCAGTGGCCCCCGGGGCCACGGAGAAAGACCGGACAGGTTCGGCCATCTGTTTACAAAGACAGACGTGTTGGGAACACTGAGAAATGCCTGCCTCCAGGGGCACCCGTGTGGCTCGGTCAGCTAAGGGTCCCAGCTCTTAATTTCGGCTCAGGTCGTGATCTCATGGTCATGGAATCAAGTCCCATCCCACATCGGGCTCCTCGATGAGCGTGGAGCCTGCTTGGGACTCTCTCTCTGCCCCTCCCCACTCTCAAAATAAATAAATCAACAACCACATCAACAAAGTCGGCCTCCGGAATGGCAGAGATGAGCACAATATTAAAGGGGCAGGTTTTCAACTATCCTAGAAACTTTATGGACGGGAACATAGTAATTTTCCAAGAGCCGCCTAAAGCAGATACCGACAGAGGCTTTTACTGGCCTTTCGTCCATCTTAGTCACAAGCTAAGAACTCGGTACTTATTGAATTGCAAACAGGCCTTCTAATGATTAGTTTTGCCACGTCTTGGAAAAACCCAGATACTTTCAAAGCCTATCCGTATATTTGCACGGTCGGTCTCCATAGTGCCAGCCGGGGCGGGCCAATAGCTAGAGCCCTGGAGCCCTCTTCCTTTCCGGCTCCCGGGGAACCTGACTCCTCCTTGCTTTTCTGTCTGGCGGGGCCAGGCATGGGGCGCAGTCCAAGCCGTATTTGCAAAGGGCTGAGGCTGGGGACCAGAAGTCCCACGGACAGGATATCTTCGCAGAGTTCCCAGCTCAGCTTTGCCGTGTGACCTTGGTCCACGTCAGTTGCCTCTCTGAGCCCCAAGCAAACTGCTCCTCCTTCCAACTTTCACGGGAGGCCTGCCTGGAAGGCGAGTGCCCAGGCACACCCACATCACAGGTGCGCACCCTGCTGGCTTTGTCTCTAGAACACGGGGGCTGACCCCACAGTATCACCTGAACAGCAGTCACGTGCGATGCTACGAGGACACCTAGACGGTCCAGCCAGGAAGACCTGTGACCTGCCCCAGGGCCACCTGCTGCTGGCCCAGGATAGCTGTTTCCCAGGAAAGGAGCAGAGAACGTGCCCGACGGCTGCGGGAAGCATCCGGGCAAGAAGAAAAGCCATAGTCCCTGACACACAGCAGCACAATTAATATTCCTGCTCCCTTTCTTAGGTGTTAAAGTCAATCGTGACTGATCAAAAAGCTGTTTTCAGGTCGCTGCTGTTGTGTGTGCGTGTGTGTGTGTGTGTGTGTGTGTGTATACAGTGTGTGATAGGGAAAGAGAGAGCGTTTGAAAGATCTCCCCTCTCCTCTCCACAGGGGTAGGGGGTACAGATGATTTCTGTGTATTCCTTCTGGAAAAAAAAAATGACTTAAAAAAAAACAACAGTGACAGAAACCTGATGCTAAAAGACTATGGATTTGGGGCTTTTGACAGTCGGCATACAAACCACTGCGCAAAAAGAAGGAGGAAATGACAGGTGACTCGCTGTCGCGGTGGAAGAGACAACAGACATCTTTGCAGTGACATGCACAGCGGCTCCAAGTGTCTATTTTCATCTCCCCGTGTTTACAGGAAAAAGACAGAGGTGTCATTGGCTCTCTGCGGAGCAGCCTCAATCACACCGTAATTACTGCTGGGGCGGGGGTGGGGGGGAATGGGGAAAAGGGCAGGGATCTAGGGGAGGTTGGCGGGGGTGGGGTGGGGGTGGGAGCGAGAGTGGACCGAGGAGGAAGTGGTGGGGACCAAAACACTTCTGCTGCTGTTTCTCTGTTCCCGAGGCTGCCAGGATAACCGGACCCGCACGGCTTGGTGGAACTGAGTGAGATCCACCAGTGAGCTGGGGTCCGGGGCAGCGGGGTGGGGATAGGGGTGAGGGCGCCTGGACCAGAGGTGGTCTGCTTTGGGAAAGCAGGATCCAGAGGGAGAGATTTGCAAAGACCCGGGGAAGGGAGGCTGGCTGGAGCCCAAGGGCTCCCCTCTTAGGTACCAGGGCCAAGGATGGAGGCGGTTGCCATGGTAACGGGGAGGCAAATCATGGTGGGTCTCCAGCCGTCCTCTGTGCTCCTGGTGCCCTGCGAACCCCAGCCTGGTGAGCAGTGTGGGCCTCTGAGGGTACAGACATCTTTGTTGCATAACTCTCTCTCTCTCTCTCTCTCTCTCTCTCTCTCTCTCTCTCTCCTCTCCATCTGGAACATTCCATCTGAGCGGAGCCTCTGGGAGGCCTGGACAGGTGGGCAGGCAGGTGGGTAAGTGGGCGGGCAGCCCTTGGTTTTTCTTAGCCAGCAAGTGGAGGCATCGGGAGGAAGTGAGACAGGAGGGGAGAGTGGGAGAGAGATGGAAAGGGTGGAGGAGAGAGGGACAGGAGAGGGAAGAGGAGAAGCAGGCAATGAGGAGGAGAGGCAGGGAGTCTGCAGGGGGAAGAGGCAGCAGCAGGCAAGTGAGCCGGGGAGGGACAGGGCTGGGAGAGAAGAAGGGAGCCGAGGTGGCTGGAGAAGGAGAAGGTGAGCGGAAGGACAGGAGCTGGCGCCTTCCCCGCTCCCCTCCTGCCTGCCCTGCCCCCCTTCTCCTCCCCACTGATTTCATTTACTTCACTTAATTAGCCCCCCTCCAGAGTTAAAAAGATAATGTGATAATGACAACGTGAACAGCCACAATACAGCAAAAGGACTTCCGTCTGCAGCCTCCCCAGTCCCCTGCCCCTCTGACCCCATGACCACCCCAGGCTCAGGGCAGTGGCACTGCCCAGCTCCGTACCCAACTCCCACCCCCCCCCCCCAAAAAAAAAGAAACCAAGCCCTTTAACGAATTTCAATTATGAGCTTTGTAAAATCAATACAAACGACATTTTCCCCTTGTACACGGAGCGACGGACAACAGCGTCTTCCTGTTCTGCCCTCAATATCGTTGACAATTAACAGCTTCTCCCATTACTGTGGACTTAATAAAGACCTTGTCGTGTGGACATCCCCAGCACCCTCATTTACCTCCCCCTCCCCCCCCCCCCCCCCCCCCCGCTCGTTCATCCTCCCAACGAATTACTCGTAGAAACAGGACACCGCCCGAGAAATCGCGAAGCAGCTGTCTTCTCTCACCCCCTCTGATCCAAGTAAGAAAACAGGCAAATTACAACTTCCAAGGGGTAAGATCACCCAGGCCGGCCCACCTTCGACAGCTGGGGCCACAGAGAGGGAAAGCCACTTGCTAAGGTCACACAGCAAGTTCTTGGGAGCCGGAATGTCGACTGTCTGCTCCAAAGGCGCTACAGCTCTCGGGCTCAATTCTGTGCCTTTAGGGACGGCTCCCCACAGGTACACGCAGAGTACCCGGAGAGGCTAAGTCACTTTCCCAGTGGTGATGGCGCTGAGACAGGGACTCACGTCTTCTATCAAAGCCCAGCCCTCCAATGTGCCTCCGTCAGGTCCCAGGGGCTCAGCTCCCCCTCAGACCTAACAGGCCACCTGGGGTGCCCCCTAACTTCTTCACTAATCCCCCCAGAATGTTCCACTCCACCCTCTCTCTTCCACATCTACCCGCTGAAGCCCATTCTCCTGCCACCGTCTCCAGGGTGTCATTTCAGCATAGCCCCGTCCAGGCCTTCATGACTACCCCCTTCAAGTTTACTCGACTGTCCCTACTTTGCGGGATGCCATTTCACAGAGTGACCTCAGGCCAGTCCCTACCCGGAAGGTGATTCGTTTTCACCACAAGTGCCTGTCCCGGTCGGTTGGCGTCACTCTCCAAAGCACCGAGACACGTCCACAATCCACGAATGATGGCTCGGGAAGGTCATGACGGCAGGTGCCATAGAGGATGCCTCTGAGCCACACTGAGCTCCCCGAGGGCACAGGCCACCTTTGACCTTCCAGCATGCCTCTGTGGCTGCTGTCATTTGTGGGGCACCTGATCCCACTATGCAACACGGCCGGAACCTGGGTGTGCCCCACCCCCGAGTTTCAGCTCTTGGCCTCAGCCCCACGCCTCTCTGGGTCTGGGCATCAGTCCTGGCCTTGGTTTCCCCTTCTGTCAAATGAAGGTTGCGGATCTGTGGCTCCCCAAGGTCCGCCTAGATCTGCCTCGCACGATTTTACATTGTGCTGTCTCCCAAGGGCAGACGGAGACAAAGGGACATTTAATTAGACGTTAATACAGGTAAGAGACAAAGGTAAGTGAGGGTAAAAGGTAGCAGCTAATTAGTAATATTGTTCTGACAAGGCCTTCCCTGAGAGTTTCAATTAGGTTGCTTCTGGAAGATAGTAGCTAAGTCCAGGAGGGAAAAAAAAAAAAAAAAAAAAAATCATGGGAAAGAGGCTAAGGAGTCACTTTGCCTCCCTCCTCCCCACACCTTTGGAGACACATCCAAACAGGTCATAGGCAAGAAGATCCGACCTCCACCCCCGTGCCTACCACGTCACACGTGGGCCAACCGGGGCCCCGAGCTGACAAGTCAGAGGTCACCGGGCAAGCCTGGGCGAGCCTGAGTGACAGCTCCCACACCCTGCCTCCCGGCCCAGCGTGCTGTTCTGACAGCTGAAATCTGGCCATCAGCTCTCTGCATCTGAGAATCTTAGTAAAAATGTCCTAAAGGACAAAGCGCCGTGACTATCCCTTGGCCTGGCTGCCTTTGGCTTGTGTTACCTTTTTAAATTGGCCCGAAGAAGGGGCGCCTGGGTGACTCAGTCGGTTAAGCATCTGACTCTTGGTTTCTGCTCAGGGCATGCATGATCTCATGGTTTGTGGGTTCGGGCCCCTCGTCCCCCCCTGCGATAGCAGTGTGGGGCCTGCTTGGGATTTTCTCTCTCTCCCCCTCTGTCTGCCCCTCCCATCTCGCACACGTGTTCTTGCTCGTGCTCCCTCTCTCCAAATAAGAAAATGAACTTTTAAAAATAACATAAAATACGGGGCGCCTGCGTGGCTCAGTCGGTTGAGCGTCCGACTTCGGCTCAGGTCATGATCTCACAGTTCGTGAGTTCGAGCCCCGCGTCCGGCTCTGTGCTGACAGCTCGGAGCCTGGAGCCTGCTTCATATTCTGTGTCCCCCTCTCTCGCTGCCCCTCCCCTGCTCACACTCTGTCTCTCAAAAATAAAGATTAAAAAAAATTGTTTTTAATAAAAAAATAACATAAAATAAATCGAACCTAAGCAAAGCAAGCTGACCATCTGTCAAAACAGGGGACCCCCCCCAAGCTCACCACCAGTATTTAAAAAATCAGGGGCTCGATTTGGGGGCTCTCACTGCTGCAAGATTTCCCTCTCCCTCTTAAAGTTCCCTAAGGAGGCAGCATCGCTTTATATCATATGCTGACAGACCCAGTTCCTGCGGGGATTTGAGATCCCCCTGCATGGGGAAACCGAGTCCCGGAGGGGAGGGTGTGGCCTGGGGACTGATCGGTCTGATGCCCCTGTGAGCGATGGCCGGAAAATCACAGGGCTCTGCTTACTAAAGAGAAGAGACAGGCACCTGCTTGGTTGGGACCAACCTCTCTCCACTCCTGGGCCAGCCAAAAGCAGCTACGGGCCGCCTAGCCGAGTCAGCTGCCCCAAACCCAGGAGCAGGCCCCCCTCGCATGACCAGTGCAGCCCATAGCGCCCACCCCTGGCAGGATTCCTGCCCTGCTGGGCTGGCGGCCTCCTCAAAGAAGCCTTAATGACTGTGAAATCGTCCCTGCATGGTCTGCCTCCAGACCTGGCCGACCCACCCAGGGCACAGGAGAGCCTGGCTTCCAGGCCCGTCCCTGGCCTTCCCTCGCCTCTGAGCCCCTCCTGGACTCCCAGCTTCCTCCTCACTCTTGGGACAGTGCCTCTCATGATGCCCTTGGGAGTCAGGGACACACGGCCCGCTATCCCCACTTCACAGGGGAGAAACGGTCTGGTGGGGGGAAGGAACCTGCCCCGACGTCCCGATGGGATGGCGATCTGGGGGGCTTCTGGAATCTCTGGGAGCTGAGACGTGCCCCCGAGGGCGGAGGGCAGACTCACCTCGGGACTTCATCCCGATGAAGCGGTTCTCCACGATGTCGATGCGGCCCACGCCGTGCTTGCCCCTGTGGGGAGAGCGGGTTCTTGAAAACCAGATGCCGCCCCGCCGCGAGGATGCGAGTCGGAGGCCGCCCTCTTGGCTGGGCTCTCAGCTGCGGGGCGCCAGAGCCACAGAGCCACATGGGGGGGGTGCCCGGCACCATCGCAGGATCCAAGACTCAAAGGACATCTGAGCCAAGTCACCTGCTTCAACCGCCCATTGCACAGGTGGGGAAACTGAGACCCCGAGGGTGGAAAGGATCGCCTGGGTCACGCAGTTGAGTTTGCCACTTGTTACCTCCGTCCTGAGGCCTTGCATGGCACCAGCCCTACCCCCTGCTCATCTTTCCTTCTGTCCCGGTCTCGGGTCGGACGGAGGGCTCAGAAGCTCAAACCAGGAGACCCCCTGCCTATGGGCCGTGCCAAAGGCCACCGGCAGGACCCAGACGCATCCCCCTTGGCCCCGAAGCCCCAGGCCGTGACCATCAGCCACAATGGCCTGTGCCAGGGCTTGCCCGAGATGGTGGTCTCCCAGGAGGCCGGGAAAGGCTGCGGGCACTCACGCGACTTCATTCAGGTACATGAAGAGCTCCAGGGACGTGCGGTGGGTGGTGCCGTCTTTGACGTTGGTCACCTTCACGGGGACCCCTAGGGCAGGGGGAGAGGGCGGTGGGCCTGCGGGCCCGGAGCGCGGAGGAGCCTGTGCCTGGCACCCCGCCCTCTCCCTCCACCCGCAACGCCTTAAATGGATGTGACAGATATGGACTCCAAATGACTCCTTGAAAAGCCCTGTGCAGGTTGGGGCCTGCTGGAGGGAGAGAAGGGGCGAGAACGCCCCCCAGAATGAAAGGGAAAATGCAATAAAAACGCGCCCCCCACCCTTCCCATTCTCTCTGTCCCTTTTGCATTTAGGGGCTGTGAAATTGGAACCAGCCCTGAACTAATTGAATTTCACGCTCCACCATTGTCTTACGCCCGGGCACCTTCTGTCCCACCAGCTACCCAGGCCGCCTGGCCGAGATGCGGAGGGGCTCGGGCTCGTGTATGCACATGCGCGCGCGCGCACACACACACACACACACACACACTCACAGCCCCCTGCCACGTCCGTCAGGTGGACCCCCCCGGACCCCGCACCCCAGACCTCCAGAGCCACAGCCATCCAATTGCCGGGGTAAAGGGGTGCCCGCTCCAGCAGGCGAGGTGTCGGGAGGTGTCCGTGAATTCTGAGAAGTCGGGGCTGGGGTGGCAGGAGGGCAGGAGGGAGGTGGCCGCTGCTCGGGGAGGGGAGGGCAGGGCCGAGTCAAGGGGGGCAGTGGGTGGGTTCAGGGTTGACTTTGAATAGCAAGGGGGCACTTTTCTGGAGCGGTGTGAAATGAGCAATGAATGTATCAGGGGGCTAACAAGAGAGCTGTAACAGTGACAAAGAAAAGCTGTTCAAAGTTGGCGGATAATCCCCCACCCATCTGCCCAGCTCATTACCATGTAGCCAGCGACCGGGGGCCAATCAGCCTCTATAGCGGCTTTCCAGTCTTTATTAGCCGGGCGCCGCTTGGAGGGGCTTCCCTCAAGGCGCTGTCACCTCGCCATTCTTCACCCCCATTTCCAGGGGTTTTATAACTTGGTTGTAAATTGCTATTAAATGTAAGTCTGCCCAATAATGAACCTTAAGCCCCTCTCGCCACTGCCCGCCTCTCCCCTCTCCCTTTCTCTCCCTCCCGGTCCTATTATGGCCTTCGCAGGGGCCTTGGATGGGGGCCTGCCCCAGAGAGGAGCTAACATTGTCGATGCTGCTGCCGGAGAAAGCCTCTTAGCCTTTAAAATAGTTAATAATTAGATTAAAACTTCAAATAAATTAACTAGAGAGTGAATGGGAGTAGTCGGGGACGGCTCCTCCCGTCTGTTTTTTTGTTGTTTTTTTTTTTTCCAGACGGTTCCCCAAATCATTAAAATGGATCACGTTTCTTCTCCAGCTCAGCCCTTGGGGCTGCCCTATTTCTGGAAGAAAGGCTGCCAGAGCCTTGTGTCCGGGACCCCGCTGCCGCCTGCCCGCCTCCCACCCTCTCCCAGGCTCCCCGGCGGAACCTGCCGGAGGTGTTGCCTGGGTCCCCTCCTGCCACCTTCTTCGAGATGGTGCCCGGAGATACCCCATGCCTGCGGACCAGAGCTGGGTCAGACAGAATGGGCACTTAGGGCTTCAGCTACCTGCGGGGGCGTCAGACCATGGGCCCTTTGGTTCCCAAGTGGCATGAAATTCAAGCGTTTGAATGGATGCGGGGGGGGGGGGCAATGAAGACGCCCGCTGGCTTGGCCAGGTTCCTGGGAAAGGCCAGGAGAGGCAGATGATCCGCGTACTAACAGCCTCTATTTCCCACTGTCTCGCTCCACACACCATACTCAGCACCTACGAGCATCATTTCCATGGCCTGTTTTATAGGAAAGTGAGCCCGGGGCCCAGAGGGGTGAAGTTGGCTGTCAAGGTCACACCAGCATGAGTGAGGCACAGATCTGAACCCCCACCTCCCCTTCCCCATCCTAGGTCTCTGAGGTGCCCTGGGAGGGACCATGTCCCTCTTCCTCCACTCTGTTCTAGCCCAGGGAGTGGCCTTGTGGATGGACTGTCCAGCCTCCTTGTCCAGACTCAGGATGCCCCCCGCCCCCACCTTGCTGGATGCTCTAGCTCCTGCCTAGCACCACCTCCAGGAAGCCTCCCCGATTTCTACAGCTGCCTGGGCAGGTCCTCTCCTTGGGTGCCCTGAGCCCTCACTCTGAGCCTGGTCCCGCCCTTCTCATTACCAGGCTCACCTTGCCTTCCTGTCTGTCCTCTGCAGCAAGAGGTGTGCCTGGTGCCAGGCTCGAGACTGGGCACTCAGGCCGGGCCAGCAAACATGTCTTGCTGCCAGCAGTGAAGCTAGGGAGATCAGGACACCCCCCCACAGCCAAAGCGAACAAGAGTGGTGGCAGCTTTGAGTCTGGGGTAGGGGGTGTGGACAGCGTCGAGCCTAGGACTAGCTGAGGCTTTAGCTGTGGGGTCAGAGGGGCCCCCCGAGGCTGGCTCTCTAAGACCCGCCATTTACTGAGCACCTCCTTGGTGCCGGAACCCGGTAGCAGACACGTCCCTTTCAGACCTCATTCCATGCCATGAAAATGTCAGGCGGCGGATGCTTTTATCACCAGTTTACAGAAGGGGACACTGAGGCCCAGGATAGCTGAATGACTGCCCCAAGTCCCAAAGCAGCTGGCAAATGACTGCCTGGGGACTGGAATGCTGTCACGTCAGAGCTGGTGCCCGTGAGCCCATGTGATGGGCCACTGAGGGTGCTTTTCTCTTAAGCCTGGGGGGCTTCCGTGGACCATGCCATCTGGGGAAGTGGGGGTTGGGAAACCTGAATTCTGGCTTCCCGGAACACAGGAGGGATGGAGAGGGCTCATGCCCAGGCCTGGGCACAGGGGAAAGGAGCCAGGACCCCAGGGCCCCAAGAGCCCACCCCCTCGCGTCCCAACAGGCGGGCACCTACCTTTCTTGAACTCGATCTCAAGGATGTCAGGGCTGTTGGGGGCTTTGGCGGGGTCCTGGGTCTTTGTGTAGAGGCCTGGAGGCGCTTGGTTCTGACAAAAGACAGAAAGAGGTTGGAGGCCGGGGTGCCCAGAGCCAAGCTGTGCCCTGCCAGTCCCTGCACCCCACCTCCCGCAGACATCTGCACCCCTTCTCCGGAACTGGGGGGCTACGGCCCTTGCCACCGCCTGGCACGGACCCATGGTCCTCCCAGCCCCCCAGCCTGGAGCCGGCCTCCCCCCTGCACCCCCCCACTTGCCAGGGGCCTGGGAAACAAAGGGCTCAAGAAATGACAATTTTTCCCCTCAACTTGATCTCATCTTTTTCTTCGACGCCCCCACAGCTGGAGGTAGAATAGAAAAGAATAGCAGCAGAGGAACAAGTCAGGCAAGAAAAGTGTGACTTTGGAGGAGCGAGGCGGGCGGGCGGGCGGGCGGGCGGCAGCGGGCTTCCCGGGAGCGGGCGCTCGCTCTCGCAGGCGCCGGGAATTGGGGTTTATTCTGCACTGACCGCAAAGCTAATGACTACGCGTGACCCCAGCAGGTGCTCCGGCAGGCCGAGCCGTCCCCGGGGTCCCTGAGGTTAATACTCACAGGGAGAAAAGAGAAGAGTAAAGCAAAAACCCATTTGAAAGCACATCAACCTTTATGTATATTTTTCCTTGGGCGTGTTGGAAAATGGGCCTCTCGTCTTGATCCAGCGGCAGAGGGACCGTTGACTGCCTGGGGCTCCCGAGGCCCTGGCTACCCGCCCCCCCCCCCCACATACACACACAGACTCCCCGCCGGCCCAGGATCCTTGCCACTGAGGGGAGGGGGGCCTGCCTCTCAGCTTGACTGCTCTCGTCTCTCCTGTGGGCACCCCGGACCTAGCAGTTTCCACCTGGGACACCCTGGGACACATAGTTCCTTAAATCTTTGCTTTCAGAACCCTGTAGACATTCACGGGTCTCTTTCCACCTGCAGTTTCTTTCAGGTTCCCAGCGGCCCCCTTTGGTAAGGTCAAGTGCTATCATCCTATCTATAGATGAAGAAATAGAGGCTGAGCGGGGGGGGGGGGGGGCCGGGGGCGGGGGGCGGACCATGGCTGCAACTAGGTTCTGTGCAAGCCTGAGCCCTGCCCGGGACAGGGAACCCCGAGACTGGCCACAGACACGAGCTGGGTTTTAGACTGGTGGGAAATACCCTCAGCCAGGGGTCAGGATCTCCGGCCTGGGGCCGGGGGAGGGGGAGGGCCTGTTTCCCTCACCTGCAAAATGGGGAAACGATCCCTGCCCTTGACCATCTTCCACCATAAGCACACAGGATGGTTTTTGTAATTTTTACCGGGCGTGCACATCACCCAAGAAAATGGCAGGGAGGTCGGGTGCAAATTGTGACCTGCCCTGCAGGGGTGGGGTATGGCAGCTGGAACAGGCCCCCGGTGGCGTCTGCCTCCAGGAAGAGCCTGTCCAGGAGAGGTGGGCCGGCAGAGGTGCCTTGGGCCCCCTCGCCTGTGGTCACTTTGCTTCTTGGCTGTATGCCCGAGTGACCAGCCATCCTGGCTCCCGCCCGCCTAGGCACCCCTCAGTCCTGGGCAAGGGGGATGCTTGGGCTTCTATCTCTACCTCTGAGCTCATGCAGGGGTCTGCGGTGGACCCCTCACCTCCAGATTGCTGCACGACCTGGGCCCCGCTGTATCCCTTCATCCGTTTCCATCTGTAGGGTGGGAATAAGCCTCCAGAACTGACCTCAAAGACAGACTCAGGGCAGAAGAGGGTCCTTCAGGACCTGATGCCTCCATGGCAGAGATGGAAAACCAAGGCCAAAGAAGTGGCTTGACCCAATCATATTGCCTGTCCCGCCCCCCTCCCCCAGTGTAGACTCTAGACTCCCTGTTCAGTGCTCTTCCCATCACCCCCTGCTGTTCCCCAGCTGGTTTCGAAACCAAAGGGCTGAGAAACAGCGGGAGGGATTGGGCCCGAGTCAGCCACCATCGTGCACGGTGGGGACAGGCTTCGCGTGGTTTCAGAGAAATGCCCAGCTCCCCAGGCACCGCTGGGTCCCCAGGCACCGCTGGGTCCTGCCGACCACCGCATTCCTTGGGCACAGGCAGGCCCGATGACACACCGTCCTTGGCCAAAAGGCAAAGTGGAGAGCAGGGCTTGGACCTCTGGGTGTCCCCCCCTGACTCCGCAGCCCCTTTCCCCACAGCCCAGGATGAACTCCAAGTGGGGTGCCAGCGCTGAGGGTCCCCGGTCCCGCACCCACGGCTCCTTCCTCCCACCCCCACCCCCACCCCCCAGCGCTGCCTGACCTCCAGCCGCGCTTCTCTGCGAAGCTGGGAACGGAGGACGAGATGGCCTGTACTTGGGAGGACAGAGGAGGCGGGCAGAGCCGCACGGCCAGCGACCCACACTCTGCGGTGGACGTCGGATGCAGCTGTCCTGCCGGTTTCCGACACCCTGACAGCACCGATTAAATAAAATAACTAAATAGAAATCAAGTGACATTTGCTTTGCATTCCGAGGTGGCCGGGCGCCTGCCTTCTTTTTTACTCTCCCTCCTAAAAGCCCAGTTCGAATGACAAATAGTTTGTTGCCGAGTATCAATACCATCTATTTATCCCTCCCAGCGGGAGGGCTCACTTCCAATGTCATCTGGGGGGGGGGCGCGGGGGGGGGAGGGAAGAGAGTGAAGCAAGAAAAAGAGAGAGAGTGGGGGGTGGGGTGGGGGGAGAGGCCGAAAGAAAGCATGAAACAGGGCCGAGAAGGAGAAATTGGAAGCAAATGGCCCATGAACTAAACCATGATGTAGAGGCACGGTCGATGCTGAAAATGGTTTATTCATCCATCAGATATGGCGGGCCGGCGACTGAATGAACTCTTTCACTGTGTGCCGTATGAAGTTAAAGCAAGTAAATTTCTATCTTTCTTCGCATTAGCTGCCTCATTGCCCTTCAATCAGCCCTCACGGAGGCAGAAAATGCCTCCGCCATCTGCCTTCAGACCCTCCCTTCGGCAGGTCTTGGGGCTTTTTTTGGAGAGGGGGAGGGGGGCCCCGTTCCCTTAAGCTGTCTCCCCATCTCCTCCCAAGGGGGCCAGGGCTGCCGGTGGGGCGGGGGGGGGGGGGCGGGTGGGGGGGGGTGGAGGCTGGCACCATGCACAGGGCATCTAGAGATGCAAGCGGGGGCGGGGGGTCCTGGGGTTTAGGCTGGGGGAGACCACCCCCACCCTGCCACCAAGCTGGGCAGGCCCCGGAGAGCCGGACCGCGGGGTCCTCAGCCTTATCCCACACTGCCCAGCGGGAACGATGTTTCCTCTCACTCATACCCAGCCCAGCCTTCCCTGCCCGATGAGAGGGGTCCCGCGAGGATCTCGGCCCCTTTATCCCCCAAAGAATCTTTGTGTAAGGAGGGCGGGGGGGGGGGGGGGCGGGGAGCCCGGCGCTAAGATCGAGGTGTCGAGGCCCCTGTGCTAGGGACAGGCCAAGAGCCGCAGAAGGGAAGGGCTGGCTGGGGCCTCCCACTGTGTGCACGAGGAATCAAAGGCTCAGAGAGGTTGGGTCACTTGCCCGAGGCGGCACAGCACCAAGGGGCAGAGCCAGGATTCAGAGCCCGGTTTCTTAGCTCCGGGCCTGAGGCCCCAGCCTTCCCAACTTGAGCGGGTGGCAGAATTCCTACAAAGACACTCTTTGGCCCTCACGCATCCATCCACCGCCCTCGCCCTCGTTAGACAGGAGGCCTGAGGGGGAGGGTCTGCCCAGGGTCACACAGCCATCTGCACCCCCGGCACTGCCCAAGGGGCACTTTCCTCTCTGGCCTTGGCTCTGCTCCCCGCGCCCCCCCAGCCGCCCCCTGGTGGGTGAGAGTGCCACAGGATGTTTGCAAAGGGGTCGGGGTCACAGCCTGCCTCTGCGCCGCTCAGCCTCTGGCAGGCTCAACCTCCCCCGCCCCCCTTGGCGCTGACTGACTGGCTAATGAGGGGTGGCTGGCCTGAGTGTCATGGGGTCAGCAGAGCATGAACTGGAAAAACCTGTGGCCAGCAGGCAGCAGCCCCGTGGGGCCATCAGCCCCCAGGGGGCAAGGGTGCGGGCTCTCTTGAGTGACACATGGGGCAGAGCCGAGTGTGGGTGGGGGCGGGCCCTGGGGGAACCACGGAGGCAGGAGGGCCAGCTCCTGAGATGGGGTGCCCTAGGAAGGCGGTGGGGTGGGGGGAGCCACTGAACTTTGGGCCTTGGTTTCTCCCTTTCCTCTCCCGTAAGATAAGGACTGGCTTATGGCTAGGAGCCAAGGAAAGGAATCCAAGAAGAAGCTAAACCCGGGCCTGGCCCCAGAAATGGTCACCGGGAGCTGTTACAATATCACACACGTTGCCGGAAAGGCCTGGTCCCTCCGGGGGGGGGGGGCCCCCCAGGACTCCCGGCAGGGGCTCCAACTCTCCGACCCTCACCGGCACCACCAGGGCACCCCCACTCCAGCTGGCCTTCTTGGATCCCCCAGACCCCGCTGCCCAAGCACCCCCACCCCACACAGCACACTTCTTCCCTAACGTCAGCCACCCAGCAGCCCGCCCCACCCCCAAACCAGCCGCCCTGGTGTGGGGCTGAGCCAGGGAATGGAGACACATTCCCTCAGGGACAAAGAGATTTTTCTCTTCCCAGGATAGATTTCGTCCCGGTCCCCCCAACCCCTCACCACCCCCGCCCCCCGCCCCAGCCCCCATCTCCCACGGTGGCAGGGGGAGATACAAAGGGAAACCCCCCAGGGAGAGAAATCCTAAACTTCAAACAGGGCTGAGGCCCAGCCTGGCCAGCCTGGGAGGCTGGGGACCCGGGATCAGGGCGGCCTGCCTCGGGCTGCCGTGGAAGCAGAAAACGCAGACAAATGGGTCCTGAGGCTCTAATCTGTACCACCCCCCACCCCACTGCAGCACTAGCGGCCTGAGAGCTGGTGGGCACAGCCTGGGCCCTCCTACAAGTGTCTCATCTGCCTAATTGCTTCTTTATTGTCTTACAATCACACACTCTCTCCATGCTGTCCTGAAATATTTCCTTCCCCTATTCATCTCGGGCGGCAATTAGATAAAGAGAGCCAGGGAGTGGGGGGGGGGGGGGTGTCTCAAAACGCAGCAGCATGGAGTGGGGAGGCGGCGAGGGGAGGTGGGGGGCGGTGGGGAGGATCTGGACGCAGGCAGGGCTCGGCCCCAGGCCCACACCCGGCCCCCGTGAAATTTCAAATTAGGCTACAATCACATCAGACAGCATCGGGCAGGAGCAGGCAGCCCGTTCACAGGAAACGGGGTGGGGGGGATTACCTTGGGGTTCTCCAGGATTCCAGCCTCGTAGCTGCAGGGGGAGAGGGAAGACAGGGGATCAGGTGGGGAGGGGCAGGGAGACGCCCCCCACCCCCACCATGCCCGACACAAGTCTGCCCTGCCTTTCTTTCTCTGCCAAAGCAACCGCTGCCAGCCCTGCCTGGAACATTCTGAGCCCACCATAGTTGGCTGTGGGAACTGCAGGTTGTAGGAAAGACCCTGGGACATTTCCCTCAATCTTCTGGGGGGGGGGAGGCACGGCCCCAGGGCTTCCCATCTTAGGGGGGGTGGCGCTTCACACATGCTGTTCTCTCCGCTTGAAACACTGTGTGCACCTCGGCCGGTCCAGTCCGTTCTCATCCTTGAAGTTTGAATGTCAAATGTCACTTCCTCCGAGAAGCCTTCCAGATACCCCAGCGGAGGCCAGGTGCCTATCATCTATCTACCCCCCAGAGGGCCGTGCAATGAGCTACAAGTGGGTCGGCCCACGCATGCGGTCACCGTGACATCTGCCCTGAGCAGGCAGGTGCTCCCTGACACGGGGCGGGGCGGCGGACAGGCGGGGGACGTCTTCCTTACCTGATGTGCATAAGGTTCTCGTCCATGCTCCACGGGTTCTTGGGGGTGACCGGGATGGGGATTCCGTGTTGCTGCAGGTAAGAAGTGACACGGGGGGGTGGGAGTGAGGCAGCGTGAAGGAGGCCTGAGGGGCAGGCCCGGCTGCCTTGGTTTTCTTTCCAGGCTGCAGACACACTGGTCACCACGCAGTCAAGGCCAGGGCCCCGCTCTAGTGTTCCTCCCCTCCTCCAGGCTGCACGGAGAGTGAGGGCCCTGTGGCTGGACCCGCACGTGCAGAAACCGCAGGATGGTGTCTGCGACGTCGTGGAGTGGATACTGACCTTGGAGGTTCCTTCCAGAAGATTCTGAGCATTAGAATGGGTCCCCGACCCTCTGAGCGGGAGGGGGGGGAGGCTGGAAGGGTCCAAACTTCCACTGCGGAAGCCATCTGTGCCCCAAGCAAAGGGCTTCTAGCCCACGGCACTTGTTTACCATACGGGCCTGGCACTTTCTGGGAGGCACCCCTCTCCCCCTGCCTGGCGCAACGGCCACACCCATCACTCTGCAACCCTGCAAAGAACAGCCTGGGCCGATCCGCACCCTCTCCATCCTCCTCTCTTGGTTCCAATCGTGTTTTGCTTCCCAAATGGTTCCATCCGTCGTGCAAGGAGAAAACTCATCCCACCCGAGACCCTGGGTCTGAAAGGCTGTTGGCGATCTCACTGTGAAGGCCCTTTCCGAATAAGGAGGAGGCTGACCCCCTTAGCTACCCCACGCTGCCCTGGGTGGATACTCGGCCGGAATCTAACGCACACACACTTATTGGGCAGAGGCAGCTGAGGGGCCCAGCCAGGCCCCTTTAAGGCAGTGACACCTGACGCTTTGCCTCCAAGCCCCCTTTAGGCACCTTGCCCTCTGTGGTCCTAGACCTAGCCAGCCCCAGCCCAGCACCACTCTGCCTCTCCTGGTCGAGCCACCCTGAGCCACACTTATTCCCACGACTGTAAGATTCCAGCCTCCTCCAGGGAGCCCCTGGGTTTCCTTCAGCCCCACCTTAAAATTTCAAGGTAAATGAAGCTAAAAGCCCTCTAAGTTGTTTTTCTCAAGCTTTACCAGGGGAACCTTTCTGTAAGTCCGTATCTGCTTGAGAATTTGTGGGCAAACAGAACACCCCATTTAGAGGGCTGCTCAGCGTTGGGGGGCCGCCTGTCTCCCCGCCAGGTTGCCAAGAGTCAAATGCACGTGCTGGCCTTAGGCTCCCTCCAGGTAGAGTGGGCCAGCTGTGGGGACCGGGACCCTGTGTAGGCGCTGGTGTCCCCGGGCTGGGGGCGGAGAAAGCCAGCAGATGGGTTCCCTGCAGCCCGTTTGGGGGGATGGTTTGCAAACACTTTTGCCTTCTTTCCCACTGGGGCTCCTTGGTCGTGGTCGGAGTAAGGAGACGAGAGAGGGAAGGCAGGATGGGCAGCCCCTCCAAAGAGATTTTTGTCTCCCCTCCCCTCTCTGTCCTGAGGCTCCCCCCCAACCCCGCCCGCAAAGAAATTCTCACTGCAACTGAGACAAAAAAAACCCTCGTCAACATGTATGCAGCAACCGCCCTGCTTTGTAGCCCCCCCTGGCTTGTCCGCTGGCTTTTTAAAAGAAACTAATTAGGGTGACAATGCTGAGGACGGGTGATTCTGAGTGTTTTCCCCCTTGGACGATGGCTTGGGGGGGCTGGATGGAAAATGCAGGCAACACATGTTTGCGGGTCTCCGACCCCACCTTTTGGCCTTGGTAACTTACAGGTCTTGAAAGCAGGGGTTTTCAAAGCCCCATTGATTTTTTGTCTCAGCTGAATCAGCTGCCTGGCTCTGAATTTTGGACAAAGCCTGGTTGCTGTTCAGTGATTCTGGTCATTTCCTGGGTGCAGAAACACAGCCTCCCTCCCAGAATGCGCTCAGACTCCCTGGAGCTCAATGCAGATACTGCCCGCCCGTGGAGGGGCGGGGGGAGGAGAACCCAAGGCCTGGGGCCCCAGACTCGCCTGTTCCTCACCCCCCTCCCCGCCATGCTCTCCTGTCCTAAGGTTACTGGGGACAGAAGCTCAGTGAAGTGACTTCTCCCCCAAAATCTGGGAAGGAAATTCATCTTTGCTGGGAAAACCAGGAGCCGCTTTTGTGTGGGGCTTAACGGAAACGAAGGGCCACGCGTGGGGTCGCCCTGGCCCTCTCTTGAACCAGGACGGCAGTCGTGAGAATGTAGTTCGGGGTGGGGGTTCCAATTCATTATTCTTAAAGATGAAACGTGTTCCATATTCAGGATCAAGGAGACGAAGGGCTTGGGGGGGGGGGCGGCGGGGGAGGCCCTGTCAACCGGGTTCTCTTAATAGCTCTGCTATTTGACAATTTGTTTGGCAACATATGGGCTTCCTCTCGTAAACTCCCCTCTTAATAATGAAACAACAGATGGTACAGGAGATCTTTCCTCCAAGCCCTCCAGGTCTTAACGGGATGCTGGCGGCAGGGGCAGGGCCGCGTCCCCGCCGGGTCCCCTACCACGCGGCACCTTGGCTGCGGTGAGGGCTCACAGCCAGCCCTGGTGACTGCTATTTAAAACCTGAGCAATTTGCTGGCGTGTGCAACGAGTCGCTTTTCCCCCGTCTGATTGATTGAGGCTGTTTGTCAAGAGCTGCCATTGAGTCGCTAAAAAGAAAGGTGCCCTGGGGAGCGGCTAAGGATCTTGATGCAAAACTTCTAATATGTTTTATTGCAACTTGTACTTCAAAAGGGCTGGCTCGACACCAGCCTTTGTCTGCCACTGCCCCTCAGCGTGCCTACCTGTTCCCTGCAAAG
Source organism: Neofelis nebulosa (assembly GCF_028018385.1). Taxonomy (NCBI): domain Eukaryota; kingdom Metazoa; phylum Chordata; class Mammalia; order Carnivora; family Felidae; genus Neofelis; species Neofelis nebulosa. The sequence goes on from NC_080793.1 coordinate 6,156,585, forward strand.
CGCCGGGGACCATTAGCAGCCAGGTAACGGAGGGCCAAAGAACACCTCACTCACACCTCCCACGGAGGGGGAGGCACGGGGTGCCTGTCACCCTCTGACCTGGCGGACTGGAGACTCTCCGTGGAGATGCCCAGCCCAGGTAGTGACCACAGCGCCCGCCGTGGGGCTGGCCCAGGGGACAGGTGCCACGGGGGGGGAGGCAGCTGGGACAGAGATTCGGTACCCCCCCCGCCACCCCCCCCCCACCCCGGGATAAGGATCAGCCTTAGCCTTGTATTGCTGGTCCAGCCCCTTGGAAGGGATATGCCCGGAGGGCCAGGGCTGGGGGTGATGGGGCGGGGGGGACTCAGCCATACCTTCGCATACTCCATCAGGTCATTGCGGCCCTGGAACCGGTTGTAGAACTCAGGCATCCGCCAGGGAGCGATGACCTGGGCATGGGGACAAGGAGTCAGATGTGGGAGAGCCCAGATGCTGGCTTCTTCTGGCCCTGGGGCCACAGAGCTGGCCTCTCTGTTAAGGGGCCCAAGACTCCAATGGTCACCTGGGTGGGGAGTCCCCCACTGCATCCCCCCCGGAGAGAATACAGTCCGTGTGGGGTGGCCAGTGGTACCCCATTAGGCACGGGATGGACAGGACCTGCTACACTGGAGGGGGGGGCGTGCTTTGTAGAGGCCCAAGCTCCACGGCAGGATGGCCCTGTGGCCCCCAGAAGGGTTCTCTGGCTTTCCAGGCATCCGTCTCTCTGAGACTTGAGGGTTTGAACCAGACAGGCCTCGGGTTTCCTACGAGGACCCCCGGTCAGAGGGCTAGCAACCCCTGACCCCTGCCCGGGGTGGGGGTGGGGGGCGGTCCACACCACTGCAGAAGCCCTGCAGGGCTCAGAGACAACGCATGGTGCTCTCAACCCATTTCTCTTGTTCTCCTGCCTTCTGCATGCCGGAGCTGCGCTGGGTGGGGAAGAGAGAGGAGTCACAGCCTGACGGAGGGGACTGAGCTCATTTCACGGGGGGCCCCATCAGCCTGGGGGTGTAAGGGTCAGGTCCTCAAGAAGAGCCCCCACCCAGCCCTGGAGCCAGCCAGGCCCCTGCCTCTGATGGCAAGCTGCCCCTGGCACAGGCTCAGCCATGGGGGGCACCCTCTGGTCTCATCTCATCTCAGCTTTGGCCCCTGCCCTCAGCCCCATCCCAGCCCCTCGGCTCGGCCTCTGCAGACAGAGATCCAGAAACCAGACACCTTGCCCTCCTCCCCCAAGCTGCTGTGGGAACCCAGGGAGGAGGGGTCAAGAGAAAGCCCCCACGGCCACCGGCCTGTGACAAGCTAGCAAACAGCCACTGCTGAGGGCTTCTTAGCTGCCCAGTGTTTGGGGACCATTAGAGCTTCCCTCCAGGTCACTCCCACCCAGCAAGCAGCTGCTGGCTGGTTAAAGGGACAGAGAAAGATGTTCTACTTTAAAAAAGGGACACCTGGGTGGCTCAGTCGGTTACGTGTCCGACTTCGCCTCAGGTCATGATCTTGATACTCGTGAGTTTGAGCCTCACGTCAGGTTCTGTGCTGGCAGCTCGGAGCCTGGAGCCTGCTTTGGATTCTGTGTGTGTGTGTCTCTCTCTGCCCCTCCCCCACTCACGTTCTCTCTATCAAAAGTAAACATTAAAAGAAATTTTTTTTTAAATAAACAAATAAGGAAACCTCTTAGGGCTCCTTCAGTGCTCAGGAGGAGACACGTCTTCTGCAGCTTTAGCCTGAAGGGACCTCGAAGGAGCTCAGACCTAGGCCTGTCCTGTCCAGTCCAGCAGCCAGGAGCCACGTGTGGCCACCGAGACCCGAAACGTGGCCGGTCCTGACTGGGATGTGCTGCCACCGCAAAGCACAAGGAGCTTGAAGACTCAGAACTCTCATGAGTAATGTGTTCACATCGATGGCAGGTTAAATGACACCACTGGGGTACACAGGGTTCAGGACATACATGCAGTACATATTATTACAATGAGGTCACCCGTCGCTTTTTATTTTGTGTTTTTTTATCGGTTTGTTTTGATGCAGCTGCTAGAAAAACGTAAATTACCCATAGGGCTCCCATTGATGGCACATTACAGTTCTGTGGCCCAGCCTTGTCTACTCATTGTATGCCTGGAGCCTGGCCCAGGGTCTGATCTGAGTAAATACAGAAGGAAGGAAGGAAGGAAGGAAGGAAGGAAGGAAGGAAGGAAGGAAGGAAGGAAGGAAGGAAGGAAGGAAGGAAGGAGAGGGAGGGAGGGAGGGAAGGAAGGAAGGAAGGAAGGAAGGAAGGAAGGAAGGAAGGAAAGAGAGGGAGGGAAGGGAGGAAGGAAGGAAGGAAGGAAGGAAGGAAGGAAGGAAGGAAGGAAGGAAGGAAGGCGGGAGAGACAGAAGGAAGGGAGGGAGGAAGGGAGGAAGGAAGGAAGGAAGGAAGGCGGGAGAGAGAGAGGAAAGGAAGGAAGGAAGGAAGGAAGGAAGGAAGGAAGGAAGGAAAGAAGGAAGGAAGGAGAGAGAGAGGAAAGGAAGGAAGGAAGGAAGGAAGGGAAGGAGGGAAGGAGGAAAGAAGGAAGGAAGAGAAGGAGGAAAGAAGGAAGGAAGGAAGGAAGGAAGGAAGGAAGGAAGGAAGGAGAGGGAGGGAGGGAGGGAAGGAAGGAAGGAAGGAAGGAAGGAAGGAAGGAAGGAAGGAAGGAAGGAAGGAAAGAGAGGGAGGGAAGGGAGGAAGGAAGGAAGGAAGGAAGGAAGGAAGGAAGGAAGGCGGGAGAGACAGAAGGAAGGGAGGGAGGAAGGGAGGGAGGAAGGAAGGAAGGAAGGAAGGTGGGAGAGAGAGAGGAAAGGAAGGAAGGAAGGAAGGAAGGAAGGAAGGAAGGAAGGAAGGAAGGAAAGAAGGAAGGAAGGAGAGAGAGAGGAAAGGAAGGAAGGAAGGAAGGAAGGGAAGGAGGAAAGAAGGAAGGAAGAGAAGGAGGAAAGAAGGAAGGAAGGAAGGAAGGAAGGAAGGAAGGAAGGAAGGAAGGAAAGGAGGAAAGGAGGATGGAAGGAAGGGAAGGAGGAAAGGAGGAAGGAAGGAAGGAAGGAAGGAAGGAAGGAAGGAAGGAAGGAAGGAAGGAAGGAAGGAGACAGAGGCAGGGAAGGAAGGGAGAAAGGGAGGGAGGGAGGGAGGAAGGAAGGGAAGGAGGAAGAAAGGAAGGAATGAAGGGAAGAAGGAAGGAAGGAAGGGAGAGAGGGAGGGAGGAAGGGAACAGATAAGATAGATGGACACAGGCCCAGGCCCCAGGCCAGGCTGGGGGGGGGACAGAGGCAGCGGTGGCCGACACTGAGTCCTGATGTGTGTTCTCATGCCTGGGTGACAGGCCACGGGCAGGGGCGGTTGATTCCCCAGATCCTGGTGATTTCCACCCAGGAAAGGATCCAGGATGCAGGGGGTCAGGGCTCAGGCAGCCAGAGCAGAGCCGGGGCCTTAGCTGGGTGGCCCCGACCTTGGGTGTGCTATGAGCTCCTAAAAACAGGCCAACATTGTCCCAGAACCGTTCCGGCCTGGAACCGAGAAGCCAGACCCGGGAGCACCAAGGACACTGGCCAAAGGGCGGCTATGTCTTTCTGTCCAGTGCTCTGACCTACCCAGGCCCCTGGGCAGCGCCTTCCAGGAGGACTAATGGTCAGAGAGGGTGCCGTGGCCTCTCAGCTGGCGTGAGCACAGCGTCTCTCCCGAGCAAGAAGGGAACCACCCACCTGGAGACTCAGGGGCACTCTGTCCCTGTCCGTGGAACCTCCCAGAACTCCACACCCTGCCCTCCCCCGCCGGTGACATTAGCCCCCAGCACCCACCTTCGGGGGAGGAACAACATCTTACCTTAATCTGAGGGGCCAGTGAATAGCAGGTGAGCTCAAACCGGACCTGGTCATTTCCCTGAAACACGGAACGGGGGGGATCACCGGGAGCCACAGGACAGGGGCTGGGGGCAGGGACGGCACCGTGTGACGGCCGACAACCTGCCTGAGGGCTGCTCAGGGCAGGCCCACCTCCAACCCCAAGATCTTCTGAGGTGGGGACTGTTATGAATGAGCCTCCTTCCTGGAGAGGAAGCCCCGGCCCCTGCCCTTTAGGTGGAGTCAAGATTAGAATCCAGGACTCTGAGTACACAGCCGAGCGGTGTGGGTGTGGGGCGTGTGGCCCGACGGGGGTTCACCTGTCTGGGAACACGGTAGGGCGAGCACACGTATCATCATGTCTGTGCACACTTCAGGGGGCGCACACATGTGTGAGGCGGGGGCTCTAGCCCCGCCAAGATCCCCATCCTCCTCTAGGGAGCCCCCAGCTGTCCACACCTCAGCCTTCTTCCCCCCACCTGGCCCCATCTAACCCCCACCCAGAGATCCAGCCCAGGGCTGGGGCTCCGTGGTCCTTTGACGACTCATATCCATCCAGTTGGGAATCGTGTCTCCTCTCTGAGCCTCAGTTTCCCCATCTATAAATTGCCGGGGGAGGGGGGGGCAGAGAATGGGTGCAACCAGGTGACCCCTGAGGGCTCTTTGCTCCTCGGTTCCTCTCTGAACGGACAGGGAACTGAGGTCCAAAGAGAAGGAACTAGTTCAAGGGCACTGAGCCCACCTCCCTGGGAGGGTTGCCCTGCCTCTCCGCGCCTGCGTAAAATAAAGACTCATCTGACACCCCAGGGCGCTGACGACGGGGAGGAGGAAGAGAAGGCCGCAGACACAATGGTTGCCAGCGTCCTGCCTGCTTCCCGTCAGCTCGGCACCCAGAGGGGGACTTAAGCTGTGGAAATAACAGAGGGGCCTTTCGCCTACTGTGAAAACTGCACGGGCCCAGCCAGGCAGCGGCGGGAATAACATGTTATTTTCCAGAATGTTGTCAGGCGGCGTGGAAATACAGGCTGCAGCCCCTCTCTGCGGAGCCAGGAGCCGAGGGGCCGAGGCCGTCCCTCTCTGATGCCTCCCAGGCCCATCCGGCTCCCAGCCCGCCAGCCAAGCCCCGTAGTGAGCACCTACTATGTGCTCGCGGCCACAGGGGAAAGCCGCCTGGGGCCAGGGGGATAGTTAACCCAGCTTTGCTGACAAGGCTCAGAGAAGTGATGCCACTTGCCCAGGGCCGCGCAGCCGACAGACAACGTTTCTGTCCCAACAGCTCACACGCCAGCGACCGGTCCGAGCTCCGGACTTAAACCTGTTGAATCCTTACAGCCGAGATAGGTTCCGGTATCGCCCCTGCCTGACAGATGGGGAAACCGAGGCACAGGTGGCACGCCTGCCCAAGGACCCGTGGCGGGCACAGCTCCCGGGGCAAAGGCAGGCGATGAAGAAGCAGGCTCGGTTCAGATCTGCGAAGCCCACGAAGCCCACGGTGTTGCGTCTCCTGGTGATTCCCACCCCCCACCCCCCACCGCGGCTTCACGTTTCCCCAGTACAATGGCCACTTGTGCCTCCTCGGACAGGCACACCCGGGCTGGTGTCTGCCTGTCCAGACCCACATGGGGACACCCATCTGTTCCACAGTCGGAGACCCTCGCAGAAGCCAGACGGGCCCCCCCTTGCTTCAAACTCCGTCCCAGGTTAAGACTCCAGTTGGTCTAAGTCCTTCCTCCCCCTGGAACCCCAGGACCCTCGGCACCAGGGCGGCCCCGAGGGCGGGAGGGGGGGGGGTGTAGCCGTGTGTGTCCACGCGCTGATACACGTGCAGGTGTGCGTAAGTGTGGGTGCAGCGCCCACGGGGCCCGGAGGGGCTGGGGGAGGGGGGCCCGCCCATCTGTTCCTCGGCTAACCATACAGATGGCGCCATTTACAGACCTGCTCCCCGTACCCCTGCGTGAGTCTGGCTCATATTTCCAGGCCCTTCTTCCAAAACTGGGGGGGGTGAGGGGGGTGCCGGAAGGGCCACCCCAGCTTCTGTGCAGCTCTCCGCTAGCGAGGGATCAGGGCAGGGCGTGGAGGGGGGACCCCCAGCTCCAGCTCAGTACCAGGTGCCACCCGGCTGCCTCCCTCCCGCCTCCAGGCCTTCGCAAGGGCTGTTCCAGCCTGGGATGCCCTTCCCCGCCGCATCCCTGGCTAACTCTTGCTCCCGCCCTGTTCCAGCCCTTGCTGGGTTAGGGCTCCTAAGTCCTGAGCGCCTCCTGTACCAGCGTCCCCGTGCGTGGAGGAGGGCCCGTGCTGGATCAGTATTCGGGGAGTGAATGGACACACGCGGGAAGGTGACATCTATCCGGGAGGCTGGAACGAGTTTCCTCCATCCGCGACTCAGGAGCCAACAGCTGGGAGAGGCCAGCGGCTGGGTGTTCCAAATGGCCACAGCCTCAGGACTGGCCACGCTGGGATCTCCCCCACATCTGCAGGGGGGGCGGGCCTGCAGCTTATACCCCAGCTCTCTCTTTACCATGAACCCCTGCAGAAAACTCCGCCGAGCGTCCTTCTGGCACCTGTCTTTGGGGTGGCCGGCCACACCCCACGGGGCCCAGGTGCCTCCATCTGGGGCCACAAGCCTCCCTCGCTTGCCCGCAAAGCCCACCTCCCGATCGCTGGTGCCCACTGCAGGCCGCCGGCCCCTGTCCCCGCTCCTTCCTGCCTCAAAAACTTGGCATTTCTCTGGACCCGGCCCCAAGCCTTCCTGGCTCTCTCTACTCACACCTCTCGGGGCTAGGAAATTGTCTTCAGAGACTTTGGGGGGCTTCCTCAGGTTCTGCAGATAAGGGGAAACTAAGGCGCAGGAGTATGCCTCGCCCATCAACCCCCAGAAGGGACAGCAGACCCGGGGTAGCACGGCACACACCTTCTCACCCGAAGGCCTCAAATCCAAGCCTCTGGTGTCCTCTTGTGGCCAAACAGAGGGTGCACACGGCTGCAGGTGGCTGCTCGCCGCCTTGTGGGGTTAGTTGCCCCGGGGGGGGGGGGGGGCGGGGGGGGGTCAGGGAGGGTCTCTCCCTGGACCCTCGAGTCTCCCACACCAGGGCCAGACCCACCATTCACTCCGCCAGCCCTGAACGCCACCCATCCTCAGTCCTGGGGGGATCTTCTCCAGGCAGGAGCCCTTCCAGAATCCTGATCTGGTCTCAGCTCAAATGCCTCGTAGAACGGGGAGCTCACTGCTCAGCTCAACTCATCCGGGGCGGATGACACGGCTCCGAAACTTCTTTATTCCGCACGGACATGTGTTCTCACTGACCTTCCTCTACCCGCAGGAGCCCCCCAGTACAGCTCTGAGAGCCGCACGGCCCGAACCTCCGGGTTCTCGTGCACTCTGTCCTACCGCCCTCAAGGCGGAAGGGGACGCGCACATCCCCGTGCAAACAGCCCAGCTCTGTCACCCTGCTCACCATGTGCTCACGACTAGGCTCTAGGGCCACAGGTCTGCGCGAGAGACCCCAGTCCCCTTCCTCCGTAGAAGGAACTCCCACCATTTCAGTCCAGAACCATCCCCAACACACCAGTGGGGGACTCGCTGGCCACCCCCCGCCCAGCCTGGGGCCCTCCCGTACCTCCTGGTGTAGTGCTCTCAGAAGTCAACCTCTCAGCATGGCCGCGGCCCGGCCCCGAGACTGCTGCCTCCCACGGCGACAGTTCTGGCTAGATGCCCCCAGACGGGCTGTTGTTCGGGGCTCCGTGCCCCCAAGCCTTGGCACCGGCGGATCCCTCTGCCGGGCACACTCTTCCCATACCCCATTACTCACTCACCCACACTCCTCCTGCAGGGCCATGCTCTGGAGATCAGCCTCCCTCCCCTGCCTGTTGCCCCCACGGCCGAGAGGCCCCACCCCTACAGCCACCTTATCGTGTCTGTCTGTCTGTCTACTCTCCTCTCCCTTGCTAGGACACACAGGCTCCCTGAGGGCGGGAGGAGCCCCAGAAGTTCAATACTGTTGCCAGACCCGGCTTGTGTCCAACCCTTTCCACAGGCCCCCGTTTAAGCTTGTGACCTCGTGCCCAAGCGCCTGAACGAACGCATCAGCTCTCGAAGACCGGAACCAGGGCCACCCTGGCTTGCAAGGCCACCCTCAAGTCACGTCTGCTCTGTCATAACCTAGGCTACAAGTGTCCCTGTGTCACAGCGAGCCAGAGTCTGCTTCCCCTCCCACTGCCCCGACCAGCCTGGGCAGGGGCGGGGCCTGGGTCAGGTTAGCACCAGCGAGAGCGGGGAAGGTAGTGAGCTCCCTGTCGCGGGGAGGGGCAGGGTCTGCTGACTGTGGGGTTGTCAGGGAGCCAAGCCCTGTACCGGGGGGGCTACTGGCTTGGCGTCCAGTGACGTTGAGAGCCCGTGACCACACAGCCTTGCTAACACCATCGCCCAAGACTTGTCTGCCTTGCAATCTTGTGTCTTGAGCACAGCCACCTGTGGGACAGCGTGCAGAGACCTCTCCTGCCTTGTCCCCCACCGGGCCCCCTCCCTCAGTCTGCACTGTCCACGCAGGGGCCGGAAGGCGGGGTTGTGTCACGGGTTGACTGGTGTCCCCCACAAGAGCCAGGTTGAAGCCCCAGCTCTCAGTACCCGAGAACGTGACCTTATTCGGAAACAGGTCTTTGTAGAAGTGATGGGGTTAGGATGGGATCAGAAGGGTGGGCCCTAATCTGATAGGACTGGTGTGGTATAAAAGGGAGGAATTTGGACACAGAGGGAGCCATGCCCGAAGGCAGATGAGGGCCCCATAGAAACCTGGAGAGGCCTGGATGGACGCCTTCCTCGCCGCGCCCCCGCCGGGGGAGCCTGGCCCTGCCCGCACCTCGGCCCTGGAATCGTGATACGACACACTTCTATGGCTGGAGCCACCAGGCCTGTGGCACTGTGGGGTGGCGGTCCTGGCCAACGAAGACCCACAGGGGCCACCCAGGTGGGATCCACCCCGCTTTGCTAATGCGGGGTTTCCAGCCCTTTCCACTGCACTGCATGGTGACCTGTGCTCTGTGACCCGGGCCAGGGGTGATTGCCCTGAGCCGCAGGGTCAAGTCCGCCAAACTGCTCCCCCCGTAGACAGAAGACACACACGGACCCGCAGCACCCAGCTGCCTACGCCCTGGTACCCGCTCCTGTGAATACCATTCGTCCTGCTCAGACTGGACAGGCAGTGTGGACAGTGAGCGTGTCCGCTGCTCGCCTGCCTCTCCTGGGGGCGAAGCCTGCTACCACCCTGGTTTCCCGAGTCCCCTTTGCAGGTTCCCCCCGCCTCTGCCCAGCCCTCCCCAGCACCGTCCACCCATTGGCTCACCTTTCCTGTGGCGCCGTGAGACACATACTTGGCTCCCTCCCGCTGGGCGATCTCCACTTGTTTCCGGGCAATGCAGGGCCTGGCGAGGGAGGTGCCCAGGAGGTAGCGGTCCTCGTACAGCGCGCTCGACTGGATGGCCGGCCAGATGAACTCCTCCACAAACTCCTTGCTGACGTCCTCGATGAACACCTACAGGGAGAGGAGCCCATGGAGTGAGGCTCGGCAAGGAGAGGGCCCAGCCAGACGACAGAGCCCTGTGTCTACGGCAGACTCTACTAATGGATCCTGGCCAGATGCACCTCCACTTTACCTTATGTTTATCTGTAGCAGACATCATTAATCAACCCTAGCACACAGTACTCTTACTCCCTTCCTGCACTCATGGCAGACATTGCTAATCAATCCTGATAGGCCATCTAGCTGAAACCGTATGCGGACTTTAAGTCCCTCCCAGCCCAACCTTCTGGGCCTGAGATGAAACTTGTTGTCACCTAAGATCTAAAGCAGTAGATAGGAGATAGTAATCCACAAATGCTCTCAACTAGGGATGATTTTGCCCGCCAGGAGCAGTGACAATAGCTGGAGATATTTTTGGTTTTCACACCAGTGGGTTGGGGGAGAGGGTTTCTGATATCTCATGGGCAAAGGCCAGGGATGCTGGTAGACATCCCAGAAACCTCAGGGCAGCCAGCTCCGTCCCAAGAGTGCCAAGGTTGAGAGGCCCCGATCTAAAGGAACGGTTCTCAGAGCATAGACCTCTGGACACCCTCAGGACCCTTTCAAGGAGATTGAGTGAGTGAAAAGATTTTTTTTTTTTTAATTTGAGAGAGAGAGAGAGAGAGAGAGAGAGCATGCATGAGTTGGGGTGAGGGGGCAGAAGGAGAGAGAGAGAGAGAATCCTAAACAGGTGTTCTCCCAACTTGGGGCTTGATCCCACGGCCCTGGATCATGACCGGAGCTGAAATCAAGAGTTAGACGTTCAACTGACTGAGCCACCCAGCGCCCCGGAAAGATTTTTTATGATGATGCTAAGCTGTCATTTGCCTTTTTCACTAGGGTTGACGTTCACACTGGCACCTCAGCACAAATCAAGGCAGAGACACCGCCACTGTGTTCCTAACGTCTTGTTTCCACCACGATGATTTCACTTAAGAACGGTCTCGAAGCTGCAGCAATGATTACTTCCGTTGAATCTCAAGCACAAAAGGTGAAACACACATGAAGTCCTTCTGGTGCCTTCCAAAGCGAGTTACAAGATGAAGTAGCCATTTTTTTTTTTTTTCATGAAACATCACTTTTACTTGAAAGCATGACGGACAAAACATGGTCTTTCAGACTGGAGTGTTTGACATTTTCACAAAAATGAAGTGACCTTGTTGTCACTTCGGGGAACACTTGAGTATTTGTTACCAATGAGAAAACTCAGGTTTTCCAGTAAAAGTTAGAATTATGGACAACGTCCATCTGACAGCTTCCTAATATTTCCGTGGGTAGTGGCGAGATTGACAAATGCAATGTTTTGATATCTTATGATGAAATGTACCAACATTTGGAAGATCTGCATAACTCAATGAAATAATGGTTTTCACATGATCAGTGGATGCATGATGTGACACAATCTTGCACAGACAAAAAAATCCATCCAAAGTGCAAGATGGACAGGGTTTTTAAAAATGTATTTGTATTTTATTTATTTATTTATTTATTTGAGAGAGAGGGAGAGAGCGAGCGAGAGAGCACGCAAGCCAGAGTGAGGGGCAGAGGGAGAAGAAGAGAGAGAATCTTAAGCAGACTCCGTGCACAGTGAGAAGACCCATGCGGGGCTCGATCCCATGACCCTGGGATCAGATGCTCAACTGACTGGACCACCAAGGCGCTCCTGCACCAATGGATTCTGATGCATGAAAAACTCATTGCTACAGGGTCAAGTTCCCCATCACACTAATCTTTAAGAAACCACCCCTTGCTGAGTTTAGGTGCAGTATCAGAAAATATCCCCAACTCTCTGAAAAGGCTATTAAAATATTCCTCTCTCCAACACCCAAAACACAAATAATCCAGTGAAGAAATGGGCAAAAGACATGAACAGACACTTCTCCAAAGAAGACATCAAGGTGGCCGACCGACACATGAAAAAATACTCAACATCACTCATCCTCAGGGAAATACAAATCAAAACCACACTGAGATACCCCCTCACACCGGTCAGAATGGCCAACATGAATAACTCAGGCAACAACAGATATTGGCGAGGATGCGGAGAAAGAGGGTCTCTTTCGCGTTGTTGGTGGCAATGCAAGCTGGGGCAGCCACTCTGGAAAACAGTATGGAGGCTCCTCAAAAAACTAAAAATAGAACTGCCCTATGACCCAGCAATGGCACTACCAGGCATTTCTCCATGGGGATACAGGTGTGCTGTTTCGAAGGGACGCATGCACCCCCATGTTTATAGCAGCACTATCGACAATAGCCAAAGGACGGAAAGAGCCCGAATGTCCATCGATGGATGAACGGATAAAGAAGATGTGGTATGTATAGACAATGGAGTATTACTCGGCAATCGAAAAGAATGAAATCTTGCCATTTGCAACTGCGTGGATGGAACGGGAGGGTATTCTGCTAAGTGAAATTAGTCCGAGAAAGACAAATATCGTATGACTTCACTCATATGAGGCCTTTAAGAGACAAAACAGTTGAACATAAGGGAAGGGAAGCAAAAATAATATAAAAACAGGGAGGGGGACAAAACAGAAGAGACTCCTAAATATGGAGAACAAACTGAGGGTGACTGGAAGGGGTGTGGGAGGGGGGATGGGCTAAATGGGTCAAGGGCACTAAGGAATCTACTCCTGAAATCACTGTTGCACTATATGCTAACTAATTTGGACGTACATTTTAAAAAAATAAAAAATAAAATAAAATAAAATATTCCTCGCTCTTCCAGGGCTACATTCCTGAGGCCGTATTTTCTTCACAGTGTCAACCAAAACAACACATCGCAAGATGAATGGAGACACAGCTTCAAGAATCCACCTGTCTTCTGCTAAACCAGACATGAAAGAGATTTATAAAAATGCAACATACACAATGCTGCTTTTACCAAACATTTTTGTTTTGGAAATAGTTATTTTTCTGAGGTAAAAACGTCACTGATGTTAACATAGGACGTGTTTAATATTGGTCTTTTAAAGTGGGTTACTGGGGTGCCTGGGTGGCACAGTCGGTTGAGCGTCCGACTTCAGCTCAGGTCACGATCTCGCGGTCCGTGAGTTCGAGCCCCGCGTCAGGCTCTGGGCTGACGGCTCGGAGCCTGGAGCCTGCTTCCGAGTCTGTGTCTCCCTCTCTCTCTGCCCCTCCCCTGCTCGTGCTCTGTCTGTCTCTCTCTCAAAAATACATAAGCATTAAAAAATAATTAAAAAAAAAAAAGAAACTATTTTTTTTAAATGACTCAAAGAATGAAAGAAAATGAAAATTAAAAGAAAAGCAATGAGACTATACCCTGATGGTATGGGTAAGAAATTCCCACTCCAATTCCAAGTACATAAAAGTAGTTGGGATCCTCAGAGCACAAGGTTAAGAATGATCTAGAGTAATGAATTAAGGACAGATCTTTACACAAAAGCCCAACTCATGTGAAGGCCCAGCTCATCTTCAACACTCAAGTGTTCTTATCCCACCTTCTGGGTTCCTGCTCAGACAACCCCTCTCCTCTCTGAGACATGAGGGAGATCCAGTTTTAGGCCTGCGGCCAGTGATGGGACATGGGACTCATGCATTATTTTAATGTGCCAGTTGAGCTCTTTGTATGTGCCAGGCTCCTTTTTAGGTTCTGAGAACCCCAAGGAAGTGCCCTGCAGAGGGGACCAGTTCTGACCAAGCAGGTGAGCTGATGGCTTTTCACACCATCCCTGCTGTGTCCCCTGTCCACTTGCCCAAGTGAAGGGGTGAGGGTACCAGGGACGGCCCCGGGGAGCAGCTCAGACTTTACGCTGTGAGCCTATGTGAGCAGGGACCATGTTGGCCCTGTTTACTACATGGGCTCCACACCCAACAGAGGGCCTGCCTGCCACGTGATTAGATGCTCAATCAGGGCACCGAACTCAACTGGAATTTTCTGATTCTGTTGAATGGATGGAATGACGGACAGAGATAGAAGAGGAATGGACAGGTAGATGGATGAAGGATGGATGAAAGAATGGGTAGATAGATGGACAGATGAATGGATGGATAGTTGATGGGTGGATGGATGAATGGATGGATGGAAGAAGGTTGGCTGGATGGGGGGATACATGAGTGAAAGAATGGCTGGATGGCTGGATGATGGTTGGCTGGATGGATGATTGTTGGATGGATGGATAGATGAGTGAATCATGGGTGGAGGGACAGAGGCATAAAGGAGGGATGGGCAGGCAGACCGACGGATGGATAAGAGGAAGACAGAAGGGCGGGGGGGGATGAGGACGTGGTGGGAAAGTGGGTAGGGAAGGCAGGGAGATGATGGCATCCACACACCTGAAAACAGAAGGAATCGAGCCCATACTCTTGGAAGCAAGAGGACCCAGCTGAAAAGGATGCAGGGGACAAGGAACCCTGAGGCAGCCATGCCCACTGCTGCCTCCACCAGGTCAAAACCCCACTTCCAACCCCAAATCCTGCCGCCACTTGGTACCTTTTTGGCCCCGAGCTTCAGCGCCTTCTTCCTGGCTTCTTCAAAGTCTTCCTTCTGGCCGATGTTGGCCTGAGAAACAGCAGCAGAGAGGCCTAATCAGCCCGGGGGCACGAAGGAGAGCTGGACAAGAATTTCAGCCCCTTCTCCCCCTGCCAAAGCTGTCTACAACACCCCTCAAATGGAGGTGGCTCTCACTTACCAGGTGACTGTGAGCGAGACGCTTCTCTCCCTGGGCCTCACCCTCCCCTACCTGAATGACAAGGGGACCGGGCGCTCTTAGGTATCTTGACTTCAACTGCAAACCAATCACTCCTGGCAACGGCTGAACTTTTGTCTATGTGGAGCACTGTCCTCGCTTCCTCTGGGACCAGAAATTTCTTTTGGGGGGCCTCTTTCCATAGGAATGGAGGGGAGCAAATCACGTCCCCTGCTCAAGGTAGGGATACGCCCATGATCCAAGCCTAGTCAGTCAGAACCCTTCAGCCACTGCAAGAGTCTACGATCTTTGCAGACTCCCTGGGTGCTGACAAGGGGCTTCCGGAAACAGGAAGACGGTGTGCCTCCCATGGTCCCCGCTGCAGGCCAGAGCCCACGGCCCCTTGCAGGCAGGCTGGCCGGGTCACACCGCCAAGCTCATTTCTGGCGTCCCCCGCTCCGGTCGCCCGCATACGGCTGGCCTCCTCGGTGCCCTGTGGGGCACCCCAGACCTGGGGACACCACGGATGTTCATTTTACCGGGGAAGAAAGAAGTATTTGCCTACAGTTGACAGGCTTAGGGAGGGGAAGCTGGGCTCGGGGGCAGTGAGAGCGAGCTCACGGACAGCAGGACAAACAGGTAGAAAGACGGACACACTGCGAGCCTCCTTACCAGGTAGGCGATGACGTCATAGCCTTGTTCCTTCAGCCACACGAGAATGCAGGAGGTGTCCAGGCCGCCACTGTAGGCCAGAACCACGGAGCCTTTGCTGGACATCTCGTCTGGGGGAGGGGGAGGTTGTCGTGGAGGAAGGAGAGTGACTCAGAGCCAGCCCATCCCAACCGGCCAGCAGCCCCCACTTTGGCCTTGGGCAGCCTCAGCCCTCGGAAGAGCTGCCGCGGGGGGAGGAGAGGGTTGGGAACAAGGTGTTCACCTGTTCTCAAGGCCAGCTGAGAAGCTGTTCCTTCCTGAGGCCTCATCCCTTCCCCCACCCCTACCCCCGGGGACCCGACCCCACACACTGCACGCACACACCTACATCCACGCAGGGAAGGCCCTGGGAAGACTGATAGCAGCTTGGGGGTGATAGGGGTTTGGGGGAGGAAGGAAGCATGCCTTGGAGCCGATCCCTCGCCAGGTAGACAAGGTGCCTGAGGCTGAGCTGTTGGGACAGGGCCAGGATGCTCTGGAGACTTGGGTGGGGCTTTGGTCCCAAGCCTTGGGCAGCTCAGAGATCGCCAGGCATGGCCCTGGGGGGCCTCACGTGGCTCACCCCCCGCCCCTACCATGACCCGCTGTTGTGTCCGTTGGGGCGGCAGACCCTGGGGCTCAGACAGGTGAGCAGCTGGCTCAAGGTCACAGAGCTCGTCCCAGCATCCAATGCTGCCTCCCAGCAGAACAGGATGCTAGGGTGCAGAGTCCCTGCCTCCACATACCACCCCCCCCCCCCCCACCTGGTGCCCCAGCGAGCCCTCGCACATTGGGAGTTTAGACTCTTTTCAAACGCGCCTCAGGGATCAGCTGCTCCAGGATACAGACGGAGACACTGAGGTCCAGAGAAGGAAGGGGACAGGCAGAGGGAGTTCCTTCCTGGAGATGAAGGTGATCTGTCCCCCTGCAGCAGGGACAGATGCGTCCCGCCTTATCTGTCTCCTCAGCTACACTGAGGCATCAGAGACCCCTGTGTCCTTGTCTTTGCAGCCACTGTTTCTTCCGTCCGGGAGGCTCTCCCTCAGCCTTTGGGCCGTTAGGACCTGCCCTGAGTCCCCCGGCACTCTCCACGAGGTCCCAAGAGTAGGTGCTGTTATCGTGCCCGCTTTGCTAATGAGGAAGCTGAGGGTCGCAGAGGTGGGGTCATTTGCTGGAGGTCATACGGTCAGCAGGCAGCAGGCCCAGATTTGGACCCAAACCATCTGGTCTCAGCCTCCCTGGATGTGGCCCCAGCATCCTGCATTTATAGGGGGGATTCTTGTGTCTGGTGAGAGGCGTTCCCACTGGAGTCTGACCAAGGTCAGGGTCTTTATTAGGCACTGTTGGG
The DNA here is from genome assembly GCF_028018385.1 of Neofelis nebulosa. NCBI lineage: Eukaryota > Metazoa > Chordata > Mammalia > Carnivora > Felidae > Neofelis > Neofelis nebulosa. The sequence goes on from NC_080793.1 coordinate 6,172,688, forward strand.
AAAAGCCGTGGACGCCCCTCCGCAGGAGGGAGCCCACAAGGGGCACCCCATCATCACGACCACAAAGATACAGGCTCCTGTGTACTAAAAACTTCCCCTGTGCCTGGGCCTGGAAGTCCAGGGAGGAGATGTGCTGGCCCAGTCACCCAGCCCTGCGCAGCAGAGCCTGGACAGGGCCCGACTGTGACGCTAGAACACGCATCCTGTGTGCAGACCCCTGGCCAGCCCCAGGGCTCGCACACCCTGCGGCCCTTGGTACGCGGAAGGGAGAACACCTCATGGAGAAGTGCGGTTGGGGGAGGTTTCTGACGGATGCAGACGACTTCTGCCTCCACTGGGCATTCGACTGCCTGCCAGGCCCTGTCCCCAGCCCGGCTTGCTGGTGACTCAGCAGACCCTGACCCTGGGGCCCAGGGACGGTGCTCGTGGCAAGAGCAGACCATCAAAACTGGAGGGAAGGAGGGGCGCCTGGGTGGCTCAGTCGGTTGAGCGTCTGACTTCGGCTCAGGTCATGATCCCGCGGTTCGTGGTTCGAGCCCCACGTCGGGCTCTGTGCTGCCGGCTCGGAGCCTGGAGCCCGCTTCGGATTCTGGGTCTCCCTCTCTCTCTGCCCCTCCCCCACTTGCGCTCTATCTCTCTCAAAAAATAAACATGAAAAAAAAATATTTCTTTTTTAATGGAGGGAAGGAGGCAGGAAGGACTCAGAAAGTACCTTGGATGGGACGTGCGGCTTCCCGGCTTCTGGAACCCGACTTCCCGGCTCGGCGAACCACTCTGCAAAAGCGAAAGCTATTTCAGCCGTTTGGAATGGCAGTCCAGGTGAAGCCAGAGACCCTGAACCTGGCCTCTCCGGCTGGTCCCCACAATCCACATAAATGAACATGCCCGTCGTGTGCGGAGCCCTTCCCTTTGTGTTGTCTCCATTTTCGAGATGGGGAAACTGAGGCTCAGGTTAAGGAGCTTGCTCAAGGCCTTGCTTGGCTGGTTAAGTGGCAGAGCCGGGACTCAACCCCAGAGCAGCTGGGCCCCAGAAGCCCCCTGCTGGAAGGCACAAGGCCCAGGGAAGGGAACCGCTGGGGCCAGGTGTGGTCTGGGAAGCCACAGGTGGCTCAGACACCCTGGCGCGGCTGGGGTGGGCTCGAGACAGGGACAGGTGATGCAAGGCCAAGACGGTGGGCGCCGGAGTAAGGGAGAGGGAGCCCCACGGAGACAGACAGACTGTGCCCGCCCCCCTCTGCCCCGTGGTCCCATCTCGGCACAGGCACGCTGCATTCTAATAGTACCCCCACTCCCATAACTGTGAGCTCCGCGAGGACAGGGACCATCTCATGGACGGTGCCTGGCACCTGGCAGGCACTCAGAACGACGCTTCTGTTCTACTGTCCAGAGGCCAGTTCCTTGCCCGTAAGAGGAGGGTTAAGTCCCCCCAAAGCCTAGAATTCTTTTTTTTTTTTTTTTTTTAATGTTTTTTATTTATTTTTGGGACAGAGAGAGACAGAGCATGAACGGGGGAGGGGCAGAGAGAGAGGGAGACACAGAATCGGAAACAGGCTCCAGGCTCCGAGCCATCAGCCCAGAGCCTGACGCGGGGCTCGAACTCACGGACCGCGAGATCGTGACCTGGCTGAAGTCGGACGCTTAACCGACTGCGCCACCCAGGCGCCCCCAAAAGCCTAGAATTCTATGCACGTGCTCATCCAGAAACTGGCACGCCCCTCCTGCCTGCCAGGCTGTGTGCCTGCATGCCCACCGAGGACCTTGGCCCCGAGGTCTGAGCTGTGTGAAAGAATGCACGTATCTAGGACTGTGTGCCCAGGAGCATGAACGCGTGTGTGCACGCCCGCGCGTGTGGGGGATGTTTGGGCCTGTGTGTGCAGAGATTAGCGGGGCAGGTGGGCTGGGAAATGTCGCAATCTGACACTGGCGTCTTCCCAGCGCCCCCACCCCCCATCCCTGGACCGGTGAAGCTTCTCCTCCCCCAGCCAGCCCGGTCCCTGGGCTGTGTGATGACACTGATGTCTGTCTCCGTGAGTGGAAACTGACAAGAGCTGAGGCCTCGAGTTGGGGGTGGGAGATGGGCAGAGGAGCAGGAAGGGGGGGTACAGTCCAGTGAGTACCCACTATGGGTAAAGCACAGGGGCTGGGTCCTCCAGACCTGGGCTCAGGCTGCTTCAGCTGCTCATCTGCTAAATGGGGGTGAGAAGAGCCCACCAGTCCACAGGGCGACAGTGAGGATTCAGTGAGATGCTGGGACGGGGGGTGGGGGGGTTGGCGGGGAGGAGCCAGAGTTGGGCACCAAGCTAGACTCCCCTTACCACGGCCAACCTCAGGCCAGTCCCTCACTCTCCAGGGCTCAGTCTAGCCATCGGCACTACCTGGAAGCCGTTCTGGTTCTGACACCCCAGGACCCTGGGACGCCTGCCTGGGGGGGTTGTCTAGCAAACCCTCGTCCCCACCCCATCCTCCATGAAGGGCCCAGGGCAGTCTCCTGCCCCCCTCCCCAGCTCCCAGGCACGTGCCCATTGCCAAGAAGATCCGTGTTTCCCCACTTCCACGCCAGACCTGACACCCTTCCCCGGAAGACGGACACCTTGGGAGGAGGGAAGAAGGTGGCCTCATGCCGAGATGCCTACCAGCCTGGTCTGAGTTGCCCAGGCAGGTGGCATTCTCTGTGGCCCCAGCCCGGGCCACCCCACCAGCTTCCCATGCACCTGCTAGGCCAGCCTTGGATACTTCCTCAATTCTAATGAAACCCGTGGGCTCCTAAACGTCAAAGCTGGAACGATGACAAGAGCAGATACTCTGTGTGGTGCCACACAGGTGCCATTTCAAGGTGGAGACTATTCCTAAAAATTAATTATACCAGCTATCACTACCACGTGGGGCTCAGAAAAGGTCAACTACTTGCCCAGGTCTCAGGTTGCCAGATGCCAGAACTGGGGCTGAAGCCTAGGCTGAATGCAGACCACAGATCGCCTCCCCCTCACTTTTGTCTTCCAGAAACCAAAACCCCCAATGAATCATTACCAACCAGTAGTATATTTCTCCGCGAGTCAGGGATACAGCTTGGCGAATGTTCTTCTGGAACCCCTCCCTCACATTCTAACTCTGCTGATCTGGGTTCGTTAGAGTTGTTTGTTTTTTTTTTTAAACCCTAGCTCCGCCTAAGCCGGAAGAATTCTGTCTGACTTTGGGGTTTCCTCATTCTTGGGTTTGGAGGTCCTATCACTTTGGGGCCCTCTTTTGTGTCTGACAGAGCTAGGCTGCAATTCCACACTTTGACCAGGAGGTGCCGCTGTCGGGTTTCAGCCCGACCATCCACTTGATGGGCTCAGCTCATCTGTCTGCACATCCTTGGTAAGACAGTGAGTGATTTTCTTCCCAATTGACAGATGGGGAAGCTGAGGTCAAGGGGCTTGTCCTAGGCTAGACAATGAGCTGGCTCTCAGCAGCGGGATTCCTGGGGCCTGAGAATCAAATCGGGAACACTGGCTTTCTCGGGGACAGTGGCACTCCAGCAAACATCTTCCACCCAGGGTTAGGGGTCACTGGGGAGTCTGCCGTGGCTGGGAAGGTTGAGTCTCTACTTCTGGTGAAAAGCCCCTGAGACAGGTGGTAGGGAGACTAAGCAGATCTCACCAGACTCTGGTAAAAGACAGGCAAACTTCTAAGAGCATTTGGAGCACACGGCAGAGAGTGCATTCATTCATTCGTTGATCCTACCAATAATATTGCAAAGCCTGTTGGGTACATGGCCTACCCCCAAGTCTGGGGAGGGCGCCTCCCCAAGTCTGGGCGGGGGGCGGGGGGTGGAACGCACCAGGGCCTGGAAGATCAACCCTTCCCAAAGTGTTACAGCAGAGCTCAGAGGCTTAGACCCTGAATTCCAATGAGTTTCTTTCCACATGGGTGCCCACAGGCAAGGCACTCTCTTCAGGGGCTCTGTGCTCCAATAAAGGCATCTGGCTGTCCTGGCTCGCCTCCCAGGACCCATGAGGCTAAGAAGAAATGGGACCTGAGAAAGTGCTTGCACAGCAGGTAAGTCTGGGCCTGGCTCCCCTCCGTGAGTCAGACTCCTGGGGCCCCAGGCCAGGGGAAATGGCTACCATCACAGCCAAGCGACCACAAAGCCCAGAGCAGGCAGCCAGTTGATGTGGCCCATGTGAGTCCTCGGGGGAACTTGGACTATACAGAGTGGGGGCCTCCCTGCTCTGCCCCACCCGGTGCCTGGCTCAGGGTCTATTCAGCTTGTACTGAGCGGAACGAGAAGTGCTTCTCAGCACAGGGCACAGATGGCTCCAACTGGGACAGGTCCCCACCCCACCCCCTGGCTCCCCTGCTTGGGCTCCGAGATGGGGGATGGAAGGAGGGAAGGGTTTGTAGGATGAAGATTCCTCCCACCCTACCCACCCATTCCTCTTGTGGCTCTGTCTACGGTCTCCTCACTAGAAGCTTCCGTAGGAGGGTAGAGATCTGGTCTCCGGTCTCATGTCCCCTGTATGGCACGTGGTGAGGCATGCCCCAGACAGTTACTGAGTGAATGGACCCAGCCACAGTTCTCAACAGTCTACAGAGATTGCCCCACTGTCTTACTGCTTCCTGAGCGCTGAGCCTGTGCCAGCTCTGACAGACGGAGAAACTGAGGCTTGGGAAGCTGGCAGCTGACCCAAGGTCTCACCCGGTCGTGCCTGCCTTCCGGGCTTGGGTCTGCTGGCTCCAGAATCTGCCCTGTTACCAGCCGTGGGCTGGGAAGGAAAGATCAAAGCCCAGGGCCTATTTGATCCGACCCTGGGGAAAGAACAGGTTTGTTCCTGCCTGACTCTGTGCAAGCTCCGGGCCGCGATGACCCGGAGGAGACTCCCCCACTGCGCAGAAAGGAACACTGAGGTGGCGGGTCACGGGACCTCCTCAGGAAGAGCCCTGGCGGGATGGGAGAGGAGTTTCCTCCATTTCACAATGACCCTCCCTCTCCGGAGGGCGCAGCCGCCCAAGGGGCCAAAGGCAACAGCAACCCGGACGGCGGACATTTCCTGCAGAGCGGCCCCTCCCACAGCCCCGGAGTCCAGTGCCAGCCACAAACCGGGCACCGTGACCCGGCGCGGCCACCGCCCCCAACCCTCAGGCGGAGAAGGCTAATAGGTTTCAGGAGGCAGAGACTGACGCCCCCTGCGGGGGAAGGAGCGCAGTCACAACCAAGACTCAGCGTCCCGCTGCCCATCTGCCCGCGGTAAACTGAGGCTCGGGGCTGTGGCAGGGGCCCATGCGCCCAAGGCCCCGGGAGAGGGGCAGAGGTCGGGCGGGAACTCAGGTTTCACGCAGAGAAAGGGAGGCGGAGACAGAGACCGGGGCAGGAGGGGGAGGTCAGAGAAGGGGTGAGAGAATCCGGACCCCACCCCACTCTCCGGACTCCCAAGGTCTCCATCTGGGGGGGTCCGGCATAGAGGAAGCTGGGCTAGACACGGGGAATCTAGAAAAGACCTCGGCCCGCAAAGGGGACGCATAACCTGACCTGCCACCCCACCCCCACCCCCGCATTGTCCGAGACTCGCGCCCCGGCCCCACCCTCGAAGGACTGAAGCCCGGGCGTCGCTCTCCTGCCCTCCCGTCCAGGTGCGAGCGCGGGGCGCTTGGCCACTCGGGGCCGACTTCTGCTCCCGCCTGCACGGGCGACCGGAGCGCGGTCCCCTCGGCCTCCTCGGCTCGCTGTCGGCGGGACCCGGGGGCAGGGTGTCCTAGGCCAGGGGGTGGGAACGGAGTCTCGGGCCGGGGGCTCCTTACCGTGGCCCGGGCGGCGGTGGCGGGCGGTGGAGCAGGGCCGGCTGCGTGGCGCATCCCGGGTTATAAACACCCGGCCCGGGGGCAGGGCCCGGGACCAGGGACACGTGGGGGGGGGGGGGGGAAATGCGCGCGACAGGCCCCGCCCCCGGGCCCGGCCCCCACGCGGAGCCGCTCGGCGGCCGCGGCCACCTGCAGGTGGGCGGGGCCCGGTCCCTCCCTCCCTCCTTCCTTGTCCGCCCTCGCCCCGCCCCCCGGGGGCGCACGTCCTCCCGAGGGCGCACGCGCCCAGGGTCCTCTAGCCCTGACCCTCGGGCAGGCGGCCCCTCGGGGCGCGGCAGTGGCTGGAACGCGGGCAACTGGCAGGGTGACCACGGCAGGCGGTCCTGCCAGAGGCTTGCCACCGCCCGGGGGTGGGAGTGGGAACAGAAGTCCCTTAGGCGCGGTGCATCTCGTGCCCGCTTTTATCCCGCGGTGGCCTCTCTGCAGACCTCCCTTCCCCCACAGTGGCCCCCGGGAACCGGAGCCCAGGTGAAGGCGGCCCCAGAAGGCCGCGGTTTCAGCCCTCCGTCCAGGGCTGGTTCTTGGCTGTCTCCCCAGAGCCTGGCACCGGGCCACCCCCCTCCAGGGCACCCCATAAATAGTGAAGAGAAGACTGGCCAACTGCTAAGCTGGCGGGCAGCAGGGGTTCACAGCTGAGGTTCACAGAGGCGAGGCTTCTTGCTTGCAAAAAAGAAACGGGGACTTGCCACCCCGGTCTGGCCTGCAGAAGGTTCCGTGTGTCAGAAGTTCCCCAGCCTGGTTTAGAGGCCCCAAAGCACCAATCCCTGCCGCTACAGCTGAGTAAAATGGCAGGTGCCCACCCGTCCAAGGCAACGCCATGGTTAGGACTGACTCCCAAGTCCTCTGGGCCCTGACCCCCCCCCCCCCCCTCCGGGAGGTGGGAGCCCCAGACCATACTGCTGGTTTGCCATTCAGCCATCTTGTAAAAGTGGGGGCGAAGGTGGGGGATAGGTGGTGTCGAGGAGGCAGCCTTGTCCCCTTCCTGCAACCAAGAAGCAGACAGAGAAGGGGACCCTTGGCAGAGAGGAGTGAAGGCCGCTGGCTTAGTCACTTAGTCCTCCCAGTCAGCGCCCCCGCCCCGGCCCATCCCAGCCCCGGGCATCCCTGCCTGGCCACCAAGCACGTCTGCCAGGTTAGTGGCTGTGAGCCCATCAGGAGGCAAAAGGCATTAAAGCAACTGATAAGCAGAACCACGGCTTTTGGTCCCTGTGAACGCCCCAGCCTCAGACACCCAAACCCCAGGAGTGGCCATGATGGCAAGGAAGCGCCCCAAGAGCTGTGTGGGGCTGGGTGACTTCAGGCACCTTCCTGCCAGCAGGCGAGATGGCGGCTGGCCCCGGAACCCACTCACTCAGCCACCTCTGGGCCTCGCAGAGCCCCTGGCCTTCCACACTAGCAGGAAGCAAGTGAGGAACAGCCGACACAACATGCCTGCAGCCTGGGGCGTGCAGCCTGGGGCGGCTTCCTTCCCCAGCAGGAGTGGGGAAGGACCGTCCTGTGACTTTGTGCTGGGTCTTTGTTTCTTCCTTTAAGATGTCACTGCTGGTTGAGAAAGTTGGGGAGGGTGTGGGTGAATAGGGACCACCTCCTGGGAGTTACTGCAGAGCAAGTGGGGGGGGGGGGAACTGAGGCAGGGAGGCCTGATGTTCCCCCAAGCTCTCCAGAGCCAGTGGTGGCTCCAGAGAGAAGCCCCATTACCCAAACCTTAGGAAGAGGGTGGGGTGAGGGATAAGCCCCTGGTCAGTCTAGGACAGATGGGGGAGGGCAGCGGGATGGAGGAGGAAGTGAATTCATCTGGGTGGATCTGGGACTCAATCACACCCTTGTGGATATCACGAAGCACGGTTTTATTCTCCTTACCTTTATTTGCTCTTCACGATCCCCCTATATGAGGCCACTATGACTGTTATCCCCATTTTACGGATAGGAACCTGCAGCACAGAGAGGGTGTATCTTTCCCAAGGCCACACAGCATGTTAGTGGCAGAGCAGGACTAGACCCCAGGGTCTGAAGCTCCGGCCAAACCCTCTGCTCTAGCTCGGGCTTGGGTTGAATTGATAGAAGCACCAGGGTCTCTGTCCCAGGGTCCCAGGCTGCAGGGACCTTTACGCTCTGCTGCAGAAATGGCTCCAGTCCAGGGGACTGTGCCTTTCTGACGCACAGGAGCTGGTGACACAGCTCTCCTAAGAGGAAAATGGGCCCAACTGCTAGCAGGGGTCCCGCCCACTGGGCACCAGGGTGATTGAGAGGCAGAGATCAAGGCCAGGATGGACTGGCCGGCTTCTGGATGAGCCACTTTCATCATGCACCCCTCCATCTGCCAGGTGGACATCCACACCCTGCCCTGGCCCTCACCTTGCAGAACAGGTCGTGGGTCCACGGCCGGGGCATGGCCAGAGGGGCTCCCCTACCTGGGGCTGAGCCACTTTGGCCTTTACCTTTCACCCACACCCAGGTCAGGGCTCCTGAAGGACCCTCCACACCTCCTAGGTAAGTGCCCTTGCGTGGTGCCTCTAAAAGGACAGCAGCACGTACGCCTGACCGAGCGGAGACACTGAGAAGTTCGAATCTTCTGCGTGTATCCAGAGCCTGCCCTTTCCTTCCGGTCTCCACCTCCTCCCCACTGGCCTGTCTTCTCTTACTCAGACCATTGCTGTAGCCTCCTTGATCATTTCCCTGCTTCTCTCTTCCAGTCTCCTGCTCCCCGCCCACAAATCCTTTCTCTGCACAAGAGCAGAGAGTTCTTAAAAACGCAGAATAAGTCACACCCTTCTTCAACCCTTTGGTGGTTCATTTCCCCCATATTAGTTCCTAGTTGTTCTAGTCACATTAGTTGAGGACTTTCCTTTCTCCATTGAATTACATTGGCGCATTTGTTGCAAATTAACCGACCATGCAAGTGTGACTATGTCTCTGGACTCCCTCTTCTGTTCCACTGATCTATTCATTCTTATGCCAATACTACACCGTCTTGATTTACTACAGCTTTATAGTAAGCCTGGAAGTCCGATAGGCTGTATCTTCCAATTTTGTCCCGTTTCAAAATTATTGTGGCTATTTCAGCTCATTTGCATTTCCATATAAATAGTAGAAACAGATTGCCAGTTTCCATAAAAAGCCTGCCGGAATTTTGATTGCGAATTGCAACAAATCTATATAGCATCTTGGGGTGGGGGGGAATGGATATCTTAACAATATTGAATTTTTCAATCCATGATCATGGTATACCTCTCCAGTTATTTATATCTTCTTACATTTTCCAGCATTTAAAAAGACTTCATGCTGTTTACTGAAAAGTATTAGTTGGGGGCAACTGGGTGGCTCAGTCAGTTAAGCCTCCAACTTCGGCTCAGGTCACGATCTCACAGTTTTTGAGTTCGAGCCCTGCGTCAGGCTCTGTGCTGACAGCTCAGAGCCTGGAGCCTGCTTCACATTCTGTGTCTCCCTCTCTCTCTGCCCCTCCCCCTGCTTGCACTCTGTCTCTCTCTCTCTCTCAGAAATAAATTAACCTTAAAAAAAAAAGAAGAGAAGTATTAGTTGCTATTTACATGAGCAATGAGAAGGGAGGTCAGGCCAATCTATAGGAGGTTACATCTTGAGATGATCTTCATTTGTGATGGATTCAATTTTTGCTTTAAACCAGCCTCAGAGCCCAGCCTTGGGATGGATATTTTACCGGACAGGTTATATGACTTGCCAGCTGGAGGCTTATTCTTGGGCCTTATTCTGCTCAGAGAAGAGGAAAACCTGGCCGGTTGGTGTGTCCTTGATGGGTGGTATAAAAGTCCTCAGTTTCAACAGGAGTGTCAAAGGATCCATCTTGGTTCAGATGTCTGAGCAATGTTTTGTAGGTTTTAATGTACAGTTCTTGCTTATCTTTCATTAAACTTCTTCCTATTTTAAGTATTTTAAATTTTTGGATACTATTGTACATGATTTAAATTTCATTTTCTAGTTGTTTGTTGCTAGTATATAGAAATATGGCTGGTTTTTGTATATTTGCCTTATATTCAGCCACCTTGCTGACGTCACTGACTAATCCTAGTAGATATTTGGGGTTTTTTTCTTAAAAATTTTTTTAATGTTTATTTTTGACAGAGGGAGAGAGACAGAGCATGAGCAGGGGAGGGGCAGAGAGAGAGAGGGAGACACAGAATCCGAAGCAGGTTCCAGGCTCTGAGCTGTCAGCACAGAGCCCGATGTGGGGCTCCAACTCGTGAACCCACCAGATCATGACCTGAGCCGAAGTCAGACGCTTAACTGACTGAGCCACTCATGCATCCCTGACTTTTATTTTAATGTTATTTATTTTTGAGAGAGAGAGAGACAGAGTGTGAGTGGGGGAGGGGCAGAGAGAGAGGGAGACAGAATCCGAAGCAGGCTCCAGGCTCTGAGCTGTCAGCACAGAGCCCGATGCGGGGCTCTAACCCATAGACCGCGAGATCACGACCTGAGTCAAAGTCAGACACTCAACCGACTGAGCCACCCGGGCACCCCAATCCTAGTAGATATTTGTAAATACCTTAGGATTTTCTATGTAGACAATAATGTCCACTGTGAATGGAGACAATCTTGCTTTTCCCTGTATTATCTCTGTGTTTTTTCTTCTTGCCTTATTGCAATGGTGAGGACCCCCAGTATAAGACTGAATAAAAATGGTGAAGGTCGATATCCTTGTGTTGTTCATATTCTTGGGGAAGGCATTCATTCAGTCTTCCACTATGATGTTAGTGTAGGGTTTCTTTTTTAAGTTTATTTATTTATTTATTTTGAGAGACAGGGCATGAGTCGGTGAGGGGCAGAGAGAGAGAGAGAGAGAGAGAATCCTGAGCAGAGAATCCTCCCTCCCCCACCCCCTACCCCGCCATGTGGGGCCAATTAACCAACCAAGCCACCCAGGTGCCCCAAACTGTAGATTTTCCATAGTCACTTTTCATCAGGTGAAGAAGGTCACTTTTACTCTTAGTTTGTTGAGAGTTTTTATCATGAGTATGGGCTGAATTTTATAAAGTGCTTTTTCTGCATTTATTGAGATGATCATATGATTTTCTCTTTATTCTATGAACGTGGTAAGTTACATTGATTGATTTTCAAGCCTTGAACCAACTCTTGCATTCCTGGAATGATCATATCTCAGTAAAGTTGATTTTTAACTTTTTACGGGGGAAAAAAGGAGATAGGGGGGCTTAGGGTTCAAAGAGACATAAAGGATGTACTTAATCACAATATGTAGACCTCCTTTGGATCCTGACTTTTTTAAGCCTAAACATTAAAAAAAAAAAAAAAGCATAGAAGAAACACCCTTTTTGTGACCACTTGGAAACGTGAATGAACACTGACAGGATTGTTGAATTTTTAATTTGATGTGATGATATTGTAGATAAGCGTTTTTAAAAGAATTTTTAAATGTTTTTTTTTTCAATTTTTGAGAGAGAGAGAGAGAGAGAGAGAGAGACAGAGCATGAGTGGGGGAGAGGCAGAGAGAGAGGAAGACACAGAATCCGAAGCAGGCTCCAGGTTCTAAGCTGTCAGCGCAGAGCCCAACACGGGGCTCGAACCCACGAACCGTGAGATCATGACCTGAGCCGAAGTCGGACGCTTAACCGACCGAGCCACCCAGGCGCCCCCGGGGTGGCTTTTCTAAGGGTCGGCTTTATTGCCGCCACTTGTCTGAAGGTAGATGCAGCCTGTGCATCTAACCAAGGAGCAGACCCCTCTTGTCCTCCGTGTCTCCCCTGCCACGCGAGGGCTCGCGCCTGTGAGTCACACAGGGGCCTGGGAATGTGGAGACCGCAGACACTTCACCGCACAACCATCCCATGCTTGGCACTGGATACCATTCTGCTGCTGCCCAGGCCTGGGCACCGGCTCCAGGAACAAGAGTGTCCTCTAGGCCAGACCCCCAGGTTGCCAGTCCCTGCCCAGAGGGAACACAGAGTCCATTTGTTTGTTGGGTTCTTGGAAAAACCGGCATCAGGGAGTTTAATGAGTGACCTACAGGGCTGTTTATCACCATTGATGGATCGGGACAGCCTCCGCCCGGAGGTCAGGTGGTGCTGGGGGCTGGGGTGGCTGGATGGGGCCCTGGCCAATGACGGGAGCTGGTCGGCAGCTAGAAAAGCAGAAGTGGAAAAGGCTCCCTTGGGGCTGGCTCCTCCTCTGCTCCTGGATCTGCTCCCTGTGGATCTGGGCAGGGGTGGGTGGGGCAGGGGAGCACAAGCCTGAGAGTTCACGGCCCGGATTCCAGGCCAGGTCTGCTACTGGCTCACTGCCAGACTTTGAGCAATCAGCCCTTTCCACCAGCTCAGATGGCCATTTGGAAGGTGGGGGAGGCAGGACTGAATGGACACTCCCCTCGTGGCTCCTCAGGTCTTGAACTGTCTTGAATTGTCGCGGTCCCTCCTCTTCATCCTGTTCTTGGCCCTCCTTCACCTCCCATCCTCCTTTCTTGGGGAGTGGAGACAGGGGGCCTGCAGGCTAACACCCCCCGGGCTCTGGAGTCAGAGAGCCTGAGTTGAGTTCTTCTTTCCTGCAGGCTGTGTGAGCTTGGGCTAGTGGCTTGCCTTCTCTGAGCCCCCATTCCTTCATCTTTGAAATGGGCATACTCTTTCTTGCCTCTGGGTCTCCTGGGAGAAGGAAAACTCGGGCCCATAAGGCACTGGGCATGCCAACAGATGGTGTACAAACATGAAGGGCCAGGGGGAGACTGGGAAACAGCAGACAGGAGGCAGCAGGGGTGAAAGAGGCAGCACCTCCCCTCCGCAGGTCTCACCTCTGCAGTGCCTCACCCTGGGGCTGACCTTTTCACGGGCTCCATAAAAAATTAACAGCCCAGCAAACGGCAGGGCGCAGGTTGTGACCTCTGGCCCCTAGGGTTGCACAAAGAGGGGCGTTTCTCCCAAGGGAGGTCCTCACAGGTGGGCGCCGGACAAATGGGTGTGGCGGGGGCTTGCCGGACCCCGCCCCCTCGAGTTTCTCCTCCATCGTTAGTGACTTCCGTGGCTTAAATCCGGAGTGGCGGACTACAGCACCCCCCGCCAGTTTTTGTGAAGCCTGCAAGCTCAGGATGGATTTTGCACTTGTAAATGGTTGGGGGAAAAACAAAAATCAAAAGAGTATTTCGTGACATGTGAAAATTGTATGAACGTCCAACGTCAGTGTCCAGTCATAGTTCATTGGGACACAGCCACGCTCATTCATTCGTGTGCTGTGTGGCTCCTCGAGCGCTGCCGCGGGGAGGGGAGTGATTTCAACAGAGCCGAGGTTCGCCAAGCCCAGAGCTTTCCTTTACCTGACCCTTCGCGGCAAAAGTTCGCAGACCCCTGGCTTCAAGGAGAACAAAATAGCTTTGAGGAGGAAATGCCCCGGGGAGGTTCAGGTGGGGCCGTCCAGTGGAAATCCGAAGGGCCAGTCGAACCATGAACCAGTCGCCTATCCGGCTAGTGGCTGCATCACGCCCCCTCTCGGAGCCTCCTTTTCTCCATCTGTAAAATGGACACAGCCGTTTCCCCGTTTCATGCAGCACTGCTGGAAGTCTCTGCTTACAGAGTCTGGTTGTCATTCACCCGTTAGTGAGAAATAACTCAAGACAGCTTTTTCCCTCCCTGCCCGGCTGAGAGAATGAGGACGCAAAGGGGGAGGTGACGGTGTCACACTGAGCAAGGGGAACGGGGAGGAAGGGTCTCTCCTCTTCAAAACCACGTGCGAATGAGCCTCTTTCTGCCAGAGGTTGTGGCCAAGGGCGGCGGCCACAGGGTGGTGGCTGAGGCAGGGTCGGGGGTGTGGGCGGAGAAGCAGCTCCCTGCGCTTCTGCAGAGTCCCTGGTGACTCAGACCCTCCCCAGCACCCTGGAGACGTGCCCTTACGTACATAGATGTTCTAATCCTGTCCCTTCCCAGCTCATTCCGTCAAAGCCAAAGTCCCTGCGATGGCCTAGAGGCCCCAGGGATCTGGCCCAACATGCTTACCTTTCAGGTAGGATCTCCCTCTTCCTCCCCCCAACCCGCGGAGACTCCAGCCTCCCCCACCTTCTCCCGGGACCTCCACCAGGGAGCACCTTCCTGCCCGAGGCCCAGGGCTGCTGGACCAGAAGGGTGGTCCAGCCAAAGCCCCTCCTGACCAGAGCAAAATAACTGGACGAAGAGATGAAGTTGGTTAAAAAGAAACGTTTTTATGTTATAGGTACACACACACGGGGCTCAGGATGACACCGTTCTGTGGGCAGAGGATAGCTGCTGTCACCCTCTAGGGGTCTGTCCCTCCCCTGGGGCCTCCTGGTGTGCTGTGTCCCAGCCCAGGTCTCCCTGGAGTTTGGGGCAAGCCTGGAGGCGCCCCCGTCAGACAGGCAGGCTTCACCACCCAAGGACGGCCTTAGACTCTTGAGTGCCCAGCTCCACCTCCGCGGGGGGTGGGGGGAGATCGGGTCCTTGACGTCCTGGGGTCAAGGTTGCACAGGGTCGTGTTTGCTGAAGGGCTCAATGACGCACAAGGTGTGGGGGGGGGGCGGTGACGCTTCTTGCCACAGCAGGTGGTGAGGGCAAGAGCCACCCCGGGCGGGCGGGCGGTGGGGACCGCTCCAGCTCCTCCCTGGCCCCCCTCCCCATCCCTGGAGGTCACTGGCCCCCAAAGCGGCGGCCAGCGACCACGCCCCTCAGTAGGGATAGGGGGACACGGCGATGAGCAGAACGAAGACGCTCTGGTGGCGCGGCGCGGCGGCGCGCACGGTGAGCCGGTAGAGGCCGGCGCGGGTGAGCGCGCGGCGGGTGTAGACGGCGCCGTGGCCGGTGCGCAGCGGGCGCAGCGCGAAGGGGCTGCGCGGGTCGGGCTCGAGCACGCTGAGCTCCGTGCGGTTGGCGGGGACGCCGGCCTCGGAGAAGGCGGCGAGGCGGGCCACGTCGTGGTGGGCGCGCACGCCCAGGGGCAGCGGCAGCAGCTTGTACTGCAGCGTGGAGGGGCCGCCCGCGCTGCAGTCCTGCGAGCAGCGTCGGAAACACGTCCTGCGGGCGGGACAGACGGATCGACTCCGGGTGCCGTCACAGCGTGGTCTGCAAACCGGACCTCAGCCCCAGGCCCCGCGGTTCTCCCGTGCGCCGCCCGGCCCCTTGCCCCCCAGTGGCTTCTCTACAGGCACCATTAGCCCACTTTAGAGATCCGCAAACTGAGGCCCAAAGAAGCCTTCCCATCGGAGCGGGTCCCATAACCCCACAGAACTTTCCAGACCCACGCTCCAGGGCTCGCCGGTGGGCGCAGGGCGGCAATACAGTTTGGGGCCCTCCAGGCCTGCCTGCAGCCCCGGAACCAAGTCATCTGCTCTGGATTTGCAAGGGGGCAGGGGTGGTGGGGCTCAAAGACGCTTGCTTAGCCTTGCCAAGGGCATCGGTGTCCCCACCCCCAGCCTGGTCTTCCTGAGGGGTAGAGTCGCCGGGGCAAAGTCACCTTCCCTAACTGCTGCGGCTACAGCTTGTGTCCGCCAAGATCCCCACGTCCGCGCATCTTTCCAAGCATCTGTGGCCGGTGGGAGTGGGGTGAAGGAGATGTGTTTCGTGTTCGTGCGCCAGTGTGTGTCTGAGTCCTGGGGTTTTGGGGGGGGTTTCTGGGTGGCATTTATGTGTCCGTGTGTGTGTGCGTGTGTGTGTGTGTGTCCATGTCTAGGGTTTTATGTACATAGTCATGTGTTCCCCTACATCTCACGTGTTCATCTCCAATTCTGTGTGGCCTCTGGCCTATCCCCGCCCCCCAGGATTCTGCTCCGGCCGCAGCGTCACCGCGGTAAATGCTAGCGTTCGGGTCAGCTTGCCACCCGTGTGGCTGCGGGGAGGTACGCTGCCCTGTGGGCATAGTCGCCTCACTCGGGAGTCCTGGCAGGGGTGACCCTACTGGCCCCTGCCTGAGACATGGCCTTTCTGGGGGAAGGCTCCGGCCGCCCAGGAGCCAGAATGTAAGCCCCCAGCTCCTGGCAGTGTGCCCCAGTTCACCCCCAGCTGCCTCAGCCCTTACCCTGGGCTGGAGCCCTGCCGGTAGGTGGCCGGACATGGCGTGTCCACGCACTGGTAGCTGCCGCGGGTGTTAAAGCACATCTGGCTGGGCCCACACTCGACGTCGTTCTCCTCGCACTCATTGATGTCTGGGTGGGGGAGGTTGGCACAGAAATGGGGAGTGAAACAGTGGAGTAAAGTGGAAGGGACCAGGGCAGGAGCCAGAGATGGCATGGGAGTGGGGGCGGGGGGAAGGGAGGTGCTAAAGAGAAAAATGCCTTTGGGGGACCAGGGACGTAGGCAGCCCCTCTCCCCTTGAACCCAGCCACCTTGATCTATGATAGCCCAAGCGGCAGGTCCCGAGCACCTCCCCATCTCCCTAGGGGGGCACCCTGGGGACCTCCTGAGCCCAGAGCTGGGTTGCACAGCCTGGGAGAGATGACGGCTGCCCTTGGACCCCGAGTGAAGACTGCCCGTGACCCCTGTCTGCCCTAGTGGAAGCCCCGCCCTCCTCGGAGGACATTCACAGACCCTCGTGGCAGAAAGTGAGGGATGGACGCGGGCAAGGTAGGCTGGAGGCAGATTCCCACTCTACAGGGGTGGGGAGGAGGAGCGGGGGACTAGCCCCCTGGAGCACATCAAGGGGAGTGCTCCGCTGCTCCCACCAGCAGCTGGCTCTGGGCCCGCCCTCCATGTGTCTCATCCGGCCATTTAAGGGAGCGTGTCAGCCCCATTTCACCAGGAGGCTGAGGCTCAGAGAGGGGAAGTGAGTTGTCCAGGGACACACAGCGGGGCTGCGATGGACGCCCCCCAGGGCTGCTCTCAGCCTGCCCATGCCCCCCCATCTCTTCGTTCCGGCTTGCCTGGCTGTGGTCCCCTGGGGTGCTCTGAGCTCGGCTCCCTGCCCCACCCGTGAGAAGCCCTGTCCTGGTCCCTCCCGCACTGGGAGAGGGGGGAGGGCCACGGCTCACCCTGGCAGTTTTTCCCGCTGGGGAGCAGGCGGTAACCCTTGGGGCAGAGGCACCGGTAGCTGCCCTCGGTGTTTCGGCAGGCGTGCTGGCAAAGGTTCCTCACCCGGCACTCGTCCAGGTCTGGCCCAGGCGCAGGGGTGGGGGGGGGGGATGGGGCCAGAGACACGCACTGAGTCACAGACGCCCAGGGCGCCAGGCTAAGGGGATGTCTCTGGCTGAGGCGGCCCACGCCTTCTCTCCGCCCTGCCCACCCCACTTTCACAGGGCCTGGTGGGGAGACGCTGCCCAGACCCCTCCGCCCAGGCAGGAATGCTGAAGCACGTCTGCCCTCGACACTGTCTCCCCTTTGCCTCTGCAGCCCAGCGCCAGCCTCCGCGGGGGGGATTTGGGGGGGGCTGTCCTTAGCCTCCCCCCACCCCACCCCCCTACCCACCAGTCTCTGTTCAGGGTCTCAGATCAACTTGGAACGCTCCTGCAAATCTCCCTCCCTGACTGCTTCACCTCTACGCACCGAAAGCAGTGTTTCTCCGAAGTGGCTTCCCCGGGAACATCTGCCCCGGGGGACAGACCCTCTCTCTGGGCCAAGAGCCCCTCCCCCCTCTTGGAAGCCCCTTGCCCATTAGTACAGCCAGGGCCTCCCGATGGCACGTAGCCACGAAAGTGACTGTCGGCACCTCCCACCTGCTTGCCGTGAGCCCCGGGTTTCTGAACATGGGGTGTGGTGCTCATGCGCCCGGCCGGGGCGCACGACACACTGGAGTGGGGCGTGTCCCCAGTGGGATGGCTGGGGCTTGGCCTTACCCGTACAGACGCCGTTCTGCCGGATGAAGCCAGTGGGGCACCAGGCCCGGCCCTTACTGCTCAGGGCTCCGGGGCCCGGCCGGAGGGAGACCCAGGCCTGGTAAGAGCCCCTGGGGTTCGGGGTACGGGGCCGCAGCCAGGGCACTAAGGGGCCCCGGTGGCCGACAGTGGTCACATTTTGTTCACTCTGCTCTAGGGGGGTGCAGGTCTTGCCGTCACGGAGGAGGGTCTGGCCCGGCGGGCACAGGCAGCGGTAGCCACCCTGGAGGTTTTGGCACTGGTAGGCACAGGTCCCGGGCAGCTGCAGGCACTCATTGATATCTGGAAAGGAGCAAGGCCAGGCAGGGAGCCAAGGGCGGCTCAGGGCTCGCCACAGCTCCCCCCCGCCTCATCCCTCCCGGTCTCCCGCCTTCCCCAGAATCCAGCTGCCTCCCCCACTGCCTCCAGGCCTGCCCGCAAGCCTTGCCTCTCCCGGACCGTCTCCTGCCTCTGCTGCGCAAAGAGGCCCCAGCCTCCCCCAGCTCTGAGCCTCATCCCAGACTCCCCCCCTGTACTGCAGCATCCCGGTGAGGCCCATTCTCCCTGCTAAGCCTCTCTGAGACCCACCCCACTCCTCCCCACCCTCCTCCTCCACCTCCTCCTCCTCCCGGGCTCCCCGGGAAGGTTCTGTGCTAGACAGTGGCAGAGCCCCGACCCGCGCACGCGGTGGGCGCACGGGCAGTGTTAGCTGCTGTTTGGGTTACTCGCAAAACTCAACGACACCCTTGTCATAAACACCCGCTGCTTGCGGGGTCAGCCAGGGGGTGCTGACCAGGGCTCCAACCAGGGGGTGAGTGGCCCCATACCTAGGCAGGGCAGGCCGGGGCCCTGGAGCCGGTACCCTCTGGGGCAGCTACAGCGGTGCCCGCCTGGGGTGTTCTCACAGATCTGGTTGTAGTGACATTCGTCCGACCGCTCCAGACACTCGTCCACATCTGGGGAGGCAGGGGTGCGGACAGAGGTGGGGCCGAGCCCCTCCCCCTGCCCCCAACAGACACAGCATGCCTCTGCACATCTGGGCCTCATCCCTGTCCCCTTCTCCAACCTGAGTGCCACCAGGTAGAAGGCCCATGCCTGCAACCACCTCTCCTCATCACACCCACTTTGGAGGGTGAGAAGGTTCCGGATCCAAACGAAAGAAGGGGCTTTGGAGGCAGAGTCCCGGGTTTGGGCTGAGCTCTGTCATATCCCTTAGTCCTTGAGCAAGGAATTCTCCCTGTCCTGGCCTCAGTTTCCTCATCTGTGCAGAGGGGTCAGGATGGGACCTCTTCACGGGGCCATGGGGAGAAAACTGGATCACGTGCGTGAAGGGGGTGGGGGCCTGATGGGGGGAAAGAGCGCCAGGAACTGGTAAGAGAGGAGGCCGTGGGGGCAGAGGAGCCGCCTAGGTGGACAGGGCGCTCCCTGAGGCCACGCACATGGGGTGACCTCCTCTTCTGAGTTCCGGTTCCACCAGACTTTGCCCCTTCACTGGGTGGTCCTACCACTCAGAGGAGGAGCCCGTCCGAGGAGCTGTGATCGTGATCGTGATGGGGAGGCTATGGGAGGCGGGAGCCGGAAGAGCCCCGGGGGCGGGGGTCACCCTTCCAGGGGTGGCACTGAGGCACTGAGCTTCTCTCAAAGGCTCACTGCAGCCGATTCATAGCGGCTGCTGGAGAAGCTGTGTCGAGAAGGATCCGGAGGCTGTGTCTGGGCCGGGCCACGATCCACAAGGGGAAATCGGGGAAGCGACAGCAGACGCAGCATGCGTTTGCCATCCCTGACCTGGTCCCCCTTCATGAGATGAGAAACCTAAGGTCTGGACGGGAACAGACACTTGTCCCAGGGTCCTCACATTGCCAGCGGCCAGGCCAGGCTAGGCCAGGCCAGGCCTCAGACCTCTTGAGTCCAGCTCAAGCTTTCTCCCCGGCCTCTCTGCTCCTTCTGCTTCCTCCGAAGGCCCAGAGTCCCCGTGGCACACAGCACCCCCTCCGCTGAACCCAGGCAACCACCGGAGCACGGACAGCCCCACCCACGTCACGCCCCTGTCACCTTCACAGCCGGCCCCGTGAGCGGCCACCCGGAAGCCAGGCCTGCAGTCGGGGAGGCAGTGGTAGGACCCGAAGAGGTTCACGCAGCGCTGTCCCTGCTGGCAAGGGTCGGCATCCCACGCGCACTCATCCACATCTGGCGGGGCGAACGGGGGCGGCAGGGGGCTGCGTGAACGCGTGTCCCCCGGGCCCTCCTCGCCACCCTGACCCTGGCCAACCTAACTGCACAGGCTTCATCCCCCGGCCCAGGAGCCCCTGGCAAGAAGGTCCCCACCTCTCCTGTTAGCCCTTTCCAGCATGTTGCCATAGGCCTTGGCCTGGGGCACCTGATAGGAGGTTGAGGACAGTGTCCCTCGGGCACCCAGCTCAAAGCCCAGTGGGGACTTGGCCATGCCAGGCCTCCCTGATGGAAGCGGACGGGTGCAGAGGGGAGGGTCAGCATCTGGACAGCACCCTACGGTCAGATTTGTTGTCCAGAAGCTGTGTTAAGGGGACAGATGGGTGTCCACTGCGTTCCAACCCCAGCTGGCTGGAAACGACTGCCATGTTAGGAAAGCACCTGAACCCGTGTCCGGGCTCGGCGGGCAGGTATGCACGAGCACGTGGTGGGCACGTGTATGTCTTTGGGGCTCCCCAGCACCCCCAGGACTTGAGCCTCTCTGATCTGCAGCCCTCCTAGCAGGAAGTTCCCAGGGGAAACGGGGCATCGCCACCCCTAGGCTGGCATCCGTGCCATCGGGAACTGGCCAGGTCCTGAGGCGGGTGCCCCTGGCCAGGGTCCCAGCTGTGCAGCGCCCCCCACACCCCCAGGCCAACTCCCAGGAGAGCCTCTGCACCCGGGCCCACTCACCTCTGCAGTTCCTGTCATCCCTGGCCAGGGCAAAGCCGGCTGGGCAGGAGCAGGAGAAGCGGCCGGGTGCGTTGTGGCAGGAGTGAGAACAGGGGCTGGGGCCGGCCGAACACTCGTCCCTGTCTGGGAAGAGGGGGGTGGGCGGGATCTGCTGGTCTGCACCCACAGGCCCTCCTGCCAGCCGGGCGGGACACATCATCCATCCCTGGCTGAGAGGCCTCCCTCGGCCACGCCAGGGGAGGGGAGGGCACTCACCCACACAAAACTCTCCCTGGGTGTCCAGCTCGAAGCCCTCTGGGCAGCCGACTTCATTCTCTTCTGCAAGGCGAAGGGGGTAGGTCCTAAGCACACAAGGGCACCGTACCCAAGGTGCCCCGGGACAGACAGCAGCCCCGGCCGAATGCGCCTCCCTCCTGCCAGCCTGGCCAGGCCGATGTCCCCTCGGCCCTGAGCCAGGCCCGTGCCCAGCCAGTCAGCGAGCCTGTTCCCAGCTCAGGCCTGGTGGAGGCGCTGGCTGTGGCTCGTGCCACACGAGCTGGCTGGAGTGTAAGCTGACAGACGCAGGGGAAATCATGAAGGAAAAGTAGGACATGGGATGCCCACCGGATGCCCATGCGTGCAAAAGTGCACTCTGAGAATCCAGAGGAGTGGGCGTGGCCCCCGGCTGTGCCCCGGGGTGGGGGCTGTGCAGAATGGGCAAATGACAGCATCTGATGGGGGCAGCGAGCACACCGAGGGGTGGCGGCAGGCTGCGGTCTGGAGACAAAAAGACCAACTACCGAAATCACTGTAAGGACAGCATGCTGGACAGAGCAATCGATCCCCGGGTGCCCGGCGAGGGTTCTAGAGAAAACACCGCTATTCCTGATACCCTGCGAGGCAGGTGATGTTGTGCCCACTTTACAGGTGGGAACACCGAGGCTCAGAGAGGGCCAGGGCATCGCCCCCAAGGTCCCACAGCTGGGAGATGGTGTGGCTGGGTTTGAATGAGGGCCTCACTAACCCCAAAGCTACGCTCTTACCGCTGTCCCACGTTCAATGTTAAAAACAAGCGGGGACCTCAAATAATGGTAACAGATCTTTACCATCCATCGGTTGAGATTATATGGCATGTTCATGGGGGCCTCCAGGCGTTCCAACAGGGGCTCCCGGCTGCCCGGGGCGGGGGGAGCTCTGGTGCAGGCACCCTTGAGAAGGGGGGGCATACGGCTGGAGTCTTGGACGTCAGCTTGGGGGGTGGACCTGGACCTTCCCCATGGGGCCTGGGAAAAGGCTCTGGGGGGGGTTGGAACAGCAGCGGCCGGAAGAGCTGTGTCCCCGCTGGGGGTGTGGATGGTTAGACAGGACCAGGGACAGGCTGGAGATGAGTGGACAAGGGGGTGAGCTGTCCCAGTCCCCAGTTTCCGGTCCGTGGTGAGAGGGTGCAGGAGGTGGGGTGTCACCTTGGCTTTCAGCCAGGTGCATCGGGGGCCCCCGGTGGGTGTCTGGGGAGTGGAGACAAAGGACGGGGGCCTCACCAGCCTGCAGGGCTGCGGTCAGCTGGAATTGCAGGGCCTCGGCCTTGGGGTCGAAGGCCGAGCTGATAGCCGAGGCCCGCAAGCGCTGCACCAGCTGGGGCTGGAGGCCCCGGGCCGCGCTGTACTGGATGCTGTGGTTACAGCGCAGGAACGTGGGAAGGCCGTCCTGCAGGAAGTGCTGCGTGGAGCCCACGAAGAGACGGCCGGGCCCCACCTGCACATACTGCTCCTCGAAGTCCTGGAGGAGGGGGGAGGAGGGGTGGAGGGGAAGGAGGGGAAGGGGTAGGGAGGAGGGTGGGGGAAGAGGGGGGAGGAGGCAGAGGAGGGGGAGGAGGGGGAGGGGAAGGGAGAAGAGGAGGAGGGAAGAGGGGGAAAGGGGGAGGAGGGGTGGAGGGGAAGGAGGGGAAGGGGTAGGGAGGAGGGTGGGGGAAGAGGGGGGAGGAGGCAGAGGAGGGGGAGGAGGGGGAGGGGAAGGGAGAAGAGGAGGAGGGAAGAAGGGGAAGGGGGAGGAGGGGAGGGGTAGAAGGGAAGGAGGGAAGCAGAAGGGAGAAGAGGGGGGGAGGAGGAGGAAGGGGAGGAAGAGGTAGGGGAGGAGGTAGAGGGGGAGGAGGGGAAGGGAGAAGGGGGGAAGGGGGGAGGAGGCAGAGGAGGGGAAGGAGGGGGAGGGGAAGGGAGAAGAGGAGGGGGAAGAGGGGAGGAGGGGAGAGAAGGGGTGGAAGGGAAGGAGGGGAAGCAGAATGGAGAACAAGAGGGGGCAGGAGGAGGAAGGGGAAGAAGGGGGAGGGGAGCAGGGGGAGAGGGAGGACCAAAGAGACCGAGAATGTCTGAGATTTCAACTTCCAAGGGGTAGGAGCCTTAGCCCCTCATTCAAGGGGCCCCGGGTTGCTGGAGGTGGAAGCCTGGTAGGCCTGTCACCTCTTCCTCTAGCCGGTTGGGGACCCTTGCGCAGGTGGCTTCCCTTTGGTTTATGAAATGGGGAGGACACCTGTCCCGGAGAGGCTGGACCCAGGGCACCCTCCCACTGGGCTAAGTCCAGGCCAGGCCACACCCCAGGCCCCGCTTGGGGTGTCAGGAGGGGACGCTTGGGGCAACACATCCCATTTGCCCCCCACCCCCACCTGCACGCCTCGGGGTGCGTCCCCACCTGTGCTTCAAGATCTGCGTCAGCCAGGCTCCCAGGGACGACGCCACTGACCACCACGTCAAGGAGCAGGAGGCCGTCGGGATCCAGGCCCCTGGCCTCCTGGGTCATCGTGAGCAGCTCGCCTGTAATCACCCCCCGCCCGGCCTGGAGTCACCACGGGGGAGAGGCCCTGGGCTCGGGCCTCAGCCGCCCCGGCCCCCCGGGAGGAGACCCCTGCTCACCCGTGGCGAACTCCACGTGCGACTTCTGCAGGAAGCTGCCGCCCGTCAGAGAGTGGCCGTTCAGGGCGTCTCCGGTCTCTCCAGCCAGGGCCCAGTAGACGGGGGCGACGGTGACCAAGAGCACGCGCATCAGTGGCCCTGGACGGGGTGTGCACGGAGGCCGAGTGAGGGACCGATCCTGAGGGCCGCCACTCCCCCGCTCGAGGTCCCTCTGCAGCTCCCTATTGCCCCGGGAGGGCTCGGGCCCCCTTCCCTCCCTGCCCAGGACCAGCCCCGTGACCACCCGGGTCAGTTATTGGATCAGAACCTGGGAAAGGGTAAAAGCAAACATCTAGTTTGTGGAGCGGTGTTTGAAAACTAACAAAATACAAAGAAGGGCATGGGGGTTGGGCGCCCGGGGGGGCTCAGTCAGGTAAGTTTCTAACTCTTGATTTCAGCTCAGGTCATGATCTCACGGTTCGTGGGTTCGAGCCCCGTGTCGGGCTCTGTGCTGACGGTGCGGAGCCTGCCTGGGATTCTCTCTCTCTTCCTCTCTCTCTGCTCCTCCCCCACCCCCCTCAAAACAGATACATAAGCATTTAAAGAAAAAAACCCAAAAAACAAGCCAAACGAAGAAGGGCACGTGACTTGCTGATAGTCCATTCAGTTCCACGAATCCTGAGGGTGACTGGTCACCCCCGAGCCTGGGACGTATGTGCTGAACCAGGTTGAAAGTCAACCAGGTCTCCTCACTCGCAGATGCCTCCCGGAAGAGGAGGGTCACTGAGTTCTAAACAAAGGGCCCCAAATTGGCTCTGGATGTGGATTCTCAGACTTGCGCGTGCTGCCCAGGCCTCCTCGATGGGCAAGGGGTGCCTCAGTCCGGGGAAGGGGGAAACCCCACTCGCTTGGGGGGTCAGGGATGGTGGAGGTCGGGGATGGAATCGTTATCTGACGGCATTCGTATATCCCGATTATTTCACACTCTCTGGGTCTGATTTTTATTTCGTTTTGTTGGGAGGTAGCGGGGGTGGGGAGGAAGTGGCCTGCACCTCAATCCACTTTGGCTTCGACTCGGGTCTTAGGGGCGGTCAGAGTTTTCCTCCGGCAGTCGGGCCCTGGGCAAGCCTCAGAACACACGCTTGGCTTCCGCCTGGAGTCGCAGGGGCCCCGGTGCAGGAAGAGGCTCTGGCCCCCGCTTACCCACGCTCGCAGGGATGTGGCTGATGCCGTTCCAGATGGTGGTGACCCCAGAACGTGCCTCCTGGCGCACGCTGGTGTTGAGGGTGGCCATGCCAAATTCCTGGCCATTGATCACCCCGGATACGCCGCCCCGGCTCCCACGGGGCTCCCCTGTGAGGAGGGAAGGGGACGGCAGCGGCTTTATCCACCTCCACGCCCTCAGCATGAGCGGGTACTGTCACCCACTTCATGGAACAGGAACGGAGGCTCAGAGAGCTCAGGTGGCTCGCCCAAGGCCACACAGCTCACGGGTGACGGACTCGATGCCCGGGGGGTCCTGGCTCTGAGAGACAGGGAGGCTTTTCGGAGGAGACCTGCACTGGCACGGGGCTGGCTTCAAACAGTGGCTCTGCTGTCGCCTCCCTGGAAATCTGGGCAAGTCGGGCCCCCGAGACGCACTTGAGCGAGGAGGTGGGACCACAGATGTGCCAGAGACCTGTTGGGTTCTAAAATGCCAGCTGCTCATGATGGCGGGGTCGGCATGCTGGGGGAGCCGGGGCACCAGGCCAGGGACGGCATGCCGCCACCTGAACGTCCCCCATTCCGTCAGTGGCCCTGGCGCCCTCCGCCCTGCGGCTGGTTTGGCCGGGGTGGGCCGGATCTCTCACAGCAGCCAGGCGGGTCTGCAAGCACCCACGCTTTTCAGGACTAATCAGACGGATGGTGGGGGCACAGAGGGTGCTTCCTCTGGCTAATGGGCCAGCTGTCCTGTCTGCACAGATGGCATCCTGGGGGCTGAGAGACAGAAGCTGGCCTGCCTCTTCCCCCCACCGGCTCTCTGGGGAAATTAACAACCAATTGCCCATGATCTGTCGAAAAAATAACATAAAACACTCAACGGCCAGGGTCCTTAATGGGCAAATCAGGGGGCTGGTTAATTTTGGATTCCGGGAAGCAGTGCCATTTACCCAGTCCAGAGCTGGGGCTTGATGAGATCTGATGCCCATCTGGGATGTCTCTCATCAATATCTGTGGCTCTGGGGCTTATGGGGGGACAGGAACCGGCCATGAACCTACCCCCTGGCTTCTCAATAAGGGGAGGAGGAAGAAGCTGGGGTGCAGATAAGCAGCAGCAGAACGGCCCGGCAGCTTTCGAGGGGGACAAGAAATTGGAGGCCGGGAATGACAAGCCACTGTCAACTTTCTCAGACATGGGATGACTCAGCAGGCCTCTTGCCTCCCACGAGGCCAGGCTGGGCGCCACCCAGGCTAATGGGAAACGAGGAAGAGAAGACAGCGCTCAGCGTGAGGGAGCCTTCGAAACCTCTGAATGCCTTTTACCTAGCAATGCCCTGTTGGAAGAACTCAGCCCGTAGAAATATTCAGGCCAGCGGACAGGTGCACACCACAGGGTAGTTTTCAGGGAGGAGGGTGGGGGGACTGGGAAAAAATAAAAACAAAACCCAAGCCCGTTGCTTATTTAACAAAGCCATTTGCGGGGCGCCTGGGTGGCTCAGTTGGCTGGGAGTCGAACTTCAGCTGAGCTCAGGATCTCACGGTTCGTGGGTTCAAGCCCCGCATCGGGCTCTGTGCTGATGGCTCATAGCATAGCACTTTGCTCTGGCGGCCCTGAGATACTCATCCAGAAGCCATGTGCAGAGCGCTGTGGTTTGGGGCGTGAGCTTTCCAACAGGAGAGGGTAAGGACGGGACCCAGCTCTGAACTAAAGGGAGGAACCGCTCAGACCCGAGGCAGCGCGTGTGGCCGGGCGTCAGAGAACCGCTGAATTTCTGGAGCCGTGTGCATTGGTCTTCTGTCCCTGTCCGCAGGAGATGAGGCGACCAGGGGCCACAGAGGGTCCCACAGTTGGCTGGCAGTGGGGTTCAAGTGGGTTTGCAAGCGGCAAAGTGTCGAGACCCCGCTCCGGGGCTGGAAAGGTGCCCTCTGGAGCAGCGAGGAAGTAATCTGGCCTTGGGGGCGGTGATAGATCAGTGATGGCTGTCACGGCCAGGGACAGAAATCCAAAGCCACAAATACAGCGTATTTGCTACAGAGACACTATTAACTTTCAGAAATGAGACTCAGTGACTATCCGCGGTGCGGTCGGAGTCGTTTCACGGTGGTTCCTCAAGATAGTCCTTTTCTCTGTTTTGAAGTTTGGCCCCAGGGAGGAGGGAGCTGAACGGTGAGGCCCGGAGGTGGGGGGGGGGTGGTGGCAGGTGTCGTAATGCGAGAAAGCAGCATCCGTCACTGTCCACCCATCATGGCCTAAGTCACAGACTTTTCCCAGCAACCCCCAAAGTGGGCACCAGGGCACCTGGTTTTACTCTGCCCACTTCACAGCTCTGTGGAATATCCAGAGAGAGGACACTGTCTGTGCCGATACGAGCGGCAAACACTTAGCATCTCGGAGCCTCAGTTTCCCCAGCTGTAAAGGGCAGGGTGGGTAAGGTGACCCAAAAGGCCTTTTTCCTCCTAAGTCTGTGATTCTAAGCGAAGGGAAGAGTCGGGGGGGGGGGGTGGTGGTGCTGGCAGGACAGGGGGCCACGTCCCCCCGACGAAGCAGGAGATCCCGCCTCTGTCCACAAAGGTCTGAGCGGGGACACCCCGTACCTCTCACGGCCAGGACCGCTCGGGCCGTGGCAGAGCCCAGAAGGTTGTGAGCGACGCACTCGTAGATGCCCGCGTCCTGGGCCTCCACTCGCTGCAGCCACAGGCCCCCGTCGGGCAGGGTCTGGAGCCGCCGGCCGGCCCGCACGGGCTGGCCCGCACGCAGCCACTCCACGGTGGGCACCGGCTCTCCCGAGGCCTGACACTGTAGGGCCACGTCGTCCCCAGATCTCGCCGTCACGTCCCGGGGCTCCACCCGGAACACCGGGGCGCCTGTGGGAAGCCCAGGGCAGCTGTTAGGAACGTTTGGTTATTTTTGTATGTTCAGCTGCTGCTTGTTCATTCAGACAGCTTAGAAAATGCAGAGGTAGAAAGGAGAAAACAGAATCATGAGTGAGCATCACATCCCATCACCGTTCTGAGTACGCCCTTCCAGACACCGTTTCCGTAGAACATGACTGCATGGCTCATAGCTGCTTCCTTCCTTCCTTTTTCACCCCACAATAAATCCTAACTACCTTTCCATGCCATGAGATACTCGTTTTCAGTGCCTCCCTTCGTTTGGGTCCCTCACGGGGATGTTTCTAACGATGCCAGATGGGAGACGGGGGCCCCGTCACCGACCGTGGGTGAGTCTCACCAAGTCTCTCCCTGGCCCTCCGTTTTCTCGTCTGAGAGACGGCAATCCCTGTCCGCCTGCTACCTCAGACCCTCCGAAACGGCTGGAAAGAAGACACTCGTGATAGCATTTTGGCTTGTCCACGCGTCCCAAACCATAGCATTCTGATCCAAGAAATCCCTTTCCGTCTTAAACCCCCGAACGTAATCACGTCTGCAAAGATCCCTTCTCCAAATAAGACCACGTTCTCGCCTGGGAGGCGAGGACACGGTCGCTCAAATGTCGGGGGGGGGGGGGCCACTTGTCAGCCTACCACGGCCAATGTCTCCTAACGCTGAACACATGCCTATCGTGTGGCCCGGCCACTCTCGGACGGACACCCGAACGGAAAGGTGCATGCGTGACCGCCAAAGGCACGCGTCACCTGCCGAAGCAGCGCGGCCCGTAACTGCCCCCACGTGGAGGGGACCATACAAACCGTGACGTGTCAGCACAGCGGCGAGCCATACCGCAACGGGGACGACGGGTGAGCCACTTCCGCGTGCGAGCTCACGCGGCGCTGTGCACAAGAAGCCGGACACGAGAGCGCACGCGATGGGGTTTCGTTGCAACAACGGTCAAAAAATAAGCAAGAGCAAGACGCTGGCCGTGGCCGCGTGAAGAGGTCAGCAAATGCACAACTTGACAGAATTATCCAAACCAACTATTTCAGGGCTCTAGAAGTCAACGGAAGGCAAGCCACAAATGGAGAATCACTGACCCACGAAAAGCTTCCAGAACTTTGGGCGAGAACAGTGGAGGCGTGTGGCCTGGGCCTGCTCCCATCCGCCACCCCTGCTCTTGAGCTGGGGGCGGGGCTGGCCGTGAGACCCCAGCTTTTGCTATCACAAGGGGCCGATCCGATTTGCGCGAGGAGACGATGCGGGGGGTTTTGTGGGGGGAGGGGCAGAAGTGACAGGAAGCAAACAGGGAACGGACGCCTCTGCTGGCCTGCGGAGACCAGGGGACCCGCCGGAAGCTTAACGAGAAGAGCCTGGAAATGAGGGAGCCCTGGAAAGGCCAGACGGGGTCTCTACACATCCCTGGCTGCTGTGGACGGCGTGCACCTGTGCGGGGATCTGGGCGGGGGTGGGCCAGGAGGAGTCAAGGCCGAGGTCCCCTCAACACCTGCCCCAACTCTGACTCACCCAGATGCTTGGATGGGGGGTGGGGGGGGCGAGGCCTTAGTTTCTTGGCCCTTTAACCGTTAGCAAGTTTGACCGGGGTACGTCTTGGGGCAGAACTTCTCCGGGTTTATCCTGTTTGCGTCTTGCTCGAATTTTGTAGCCTTACATCTTTTGTGACAACTTTTCGGCTCTGGCGTCTCTGGGTATTTTCTCACCCCTTTCTCCTTTCCTTCCGGGACCCTAATGCCACGATGTCAGATCTTGGCTTCGTCCCACACTGGCTCTGAGGCTCTTCTGGTTGTCCTGCTCGAGTCCGTTCTCTCTCTGTGGTTCCGACTAGGCGAATTCTATTGTTACGCCTACAAGTCGCTAATTCTTCCTTCTGTCCTGTTCATACCTGTTCACAACCATCCACTGAGGTTTTCATTTTATGGAAGTTGGGTCCTAAGACTTCCCTTCGTTTCTTCTTCATAGCTACTATTTCTTAAGATTTAAAAAAAATGTGTATTTATTTATTTTGAGAGAGAGAGAGAGAACACGTGCAGGGGAGGGGAAGAGAGAGAGAGAGAGAGAGAGAGAGAGAGAGAGAGAGAGACAGAATCCCAAGCAGGTTCTGCACGGTCCGTGCAGAGCCCGACGTGCGGCTCAAACTCCCAAACCGTGAGATCGTGACCTGAGCGGAAATCAAGAGTCAGACGCTTAACGGACTGAGCCACCCAGGAGCCCCCATTTAACCATTTTTTAAGTTGTACAGTTCAGTAGCGTGGAGCACGTTCACATCACCGCCGTCCATTTCCAGGACCCTTTTGTCTTGGAAAATTGAAACTCTAGATCCATTCAACCACGTCTCCCCATTGCCACCGACCCCCGCCCCGCCGGCCGCCGCCATTCTGCTTTTCGTTTCTACGCATTTGACAACTCTGGTCACCTCACAGAACTGGAATCACACAGCGTTTGTCTTTTTGTGACCGCCCTCCTTCCCCTGACAACCTCAAGTTTCGTTCATGCACCAGGTGTCAGAATTTCCTTCTTTTTAAAGGGTGAGTAACATTCCAGGGTACGAATGGGTGAATTTTGCAGTGTATATATTGACAAAGCTGTTTTTTGTTTTTGTTTTAAAGCGATCTCTATGCCCAACATGGGGCTCGAACTCATGGCCCCAAGGTCAAGCGTCGCAGGCTCTGTTGACTGAGCCAGCCAGGCAGCCCAAGCTGTTATTTCTTTTAAAGGCAAAACCCTGGGGGCGCCTGGCTGGCTCAGTGGGTGAAGCACCCTGACTCTTGATTTCGGTTCAGGTCATGATGTCACGGTTCGTGGGATGGAGCCCTGTGTCGGGCTCTGTGCTGACAGTACGGAGCCTGCTTATGGTTCCCTCCCCCGTCCCGTCCCGTCCCTCCCCCGCTCTCGCACAGGCATTCTTTCTCCCCGTCTCTCAAAAAAAAAGCAAAACTCCGGACAGGGTAAGTTACCTGGGGCAGGGCATTGACTGGAAAGGGGGTACAGATGGAAGTGTCTAGAAGCTGGCAGTATTCTGTTTTTCTATTTTTGCTCTGGGTCAACTCGGTAGGTTCACATGATAAACATTCATTGAACTGTTCACTTCTAACATGTATTGTCCCTATGTATGTTAATCTTCAGGAAAAAGTTTAATTAAACACCTCTAGGCGGTTTCACAGCATTACTTCGAGGCTCAGACAGTGCTTTGTAATCTGCAAGCTACTTGGCAAATGCAAGAGCTGTCCCTGCGATCTTGTTGATGGTTGTGAGTTTGAATAAATGGGTCCCCCCGGGGCCTGGCTGTCGGGTCCCTGGATATTCATTAGCCCTCACCCCGCTCCCCATTCCCCAACTGGGGAGCCATTTCATAGGACTTCAATTGTGTTTTCTGAGTTTCTGAGTAAATACTTGTAAGAGAGTTCCAAGTCCCTGGCCCTGCCTTTTTTAAGTTTGTTTATTCATTTTGAAAGAGCTGTGCGAGCAGGGGAGAGGCTGAGAGAGACAGAGAGAGAGAGAGAAAATCCCAAGCAGGCTCTGTGCTACCAGCACAGAGACAGCCGCGGGGCTCGAACCCACAAACGGTGAGATCATGACCTGAGGCGCTTAACTGACTGAGCCGGCCAGGTGCCCCTGTGCCCTCCGTTCTTGTCAGACAGCCGGGGACACGCGCCGGGCGCCCACTCTGCACTGTCCCCCCCGCCGGGGCCCAGGGGAGGGGGAGGGGGAGGGGGAGGCCGAGACTCACTCTGCAGCACGAGGGTCACCACTTTCTCCACTGCGCCCATCTCATTCTCCGCCAGGCACTGGTACCGACCCGCGTCATCCATCTGCAGGTGGGGTGGGGGGAGAGCAGGTGTTCAGGGCAGCAGGAGGAAGGGGACCGCGCGCAGTGAAGGATCATCACTCGGTGGCACGTTACTGGGGATTCCTTGAAAACCAGGGGTCTGTGGCGAAGCAAGTCTGGGAAACACGGAGTCGAGACGACACCCCGCTTCTGGCCGCAGGATTCCTCGGGGCTCTTATGGTGCTGGAGCGTGCAGCGAGCCTTCCAGAAGGGAGGCGGTTTGCAGTGTTTTCCCGGCTTAGTGAGAGGGAAGCTCTTCCCACGGGGCACGCACCACCCTGGCCACTGGGGAAACTCAGGAAGAACAAGGCTCGGCTTCACCTCTGAATGGCAGCTGGGGGAAGGGCTGAGGCCGCCGTCTACACCCGGGAGGTGACGGCCTGGATGCTGCACCCAAGGGGACTGCCGGGACAGCCCAGCATGCAGGTAAGAGTGGAGATTTGGGGGTCAGATCGGGATGGGGCCGGACCCTGGCTCCGCTGCTGACCACACCCGACTCGTGACCAGTACGCCGTGTCTTTGGAGCGAATCATCTCCCCGTCGCCAAATGCGGATTGTAACCGCTGAGAGCGGCGGAAGCATTACAGGAAATCATGCTCGTCGAAGTCAAAGTACCTGCCAGTGCCTGGCCCGTGGTAGACTCTCGGGTCACCTTAGCGGGCAAGATCGAGGGCCCCTAAGAAGAGCCTGACAGGACGGGATTGTGGATTTCTGCATGATCACCGGAACCCGGGACACAGGAGGGGAGGTGAACGGGTCTGGCCTGAGACCCAAGGCTTTGTAAACAGCACGGAGCAGGGGTCAGGAGAGCTGGGATGGGGTCCTGCCTTGGGAACTTAACTGTTGTGGGTCTCTCTGAGCCTCGGTGTCTTTATCTGTAAAATGGGGCACTCTTACTGGTCTCTTCTGCCCCATGAGGTTGTTAATAATATTTATTGGCATGACCCGGGGGCCAGTCACTCTTGAATACCGGTGTGGGTCATCTCGCTGATTTCTTACTGCAAACCTATACGCTAGAAACAACCGGTAGCCCCGCTGAATGGCTGGGGTGACTGAGGCACAGAGAAAAGTCACTGGCTGGAGGGCACTCTAGTTTGTTGGGGTGGAGAATCTGGGAGGTGGGCAGGACAGTGCTTTGCAGACTGTAGAGGACGGTGGCCAACACTAAGAACCCTCCCAAGCCATCACCAGAGGCTGCGGTTGTCCTGGGTGGCCCCGCCCCGAGGCACCAGGTCCTTCCTTGCCTCTGTCCTGTGGATGGTCAGCGAGCCGTTCTGCAGCCGGTGCCGGAGACGGCTGCCCCGGAGCGGAAGGCCGTCTTTGATCCAGCGGATGTCGGGCGCAGGGGCTCCACGGACCACGCAGTCCAGCTGGACGCTGCTCCCCACGGGCTCCACCAGGTAGGAGAAGGCCTCCCCTTGCAGGACAGGAGCTTCTGCTCGAGGTGACATCAGACAAGGGGTCAGAAAGGTTCCCTCAAGGCTCAGCCTCCCATAAGACAACTTCCGTGGCACGGGTCAAACGAAACAGACTGCCGGGAACGCCGATTTGAAACCGAGTGGGAACAGTGCCGTGATCGATTGGTGACGCCGGAGACGGGCCCAGGAATGGCAGGCAGTGCGAGGAGTGTCATATGCTTGCCCGCCTGGATGGATCATCCCAGCTGCAGGGTACCTGCCGGGGACTTTGGAAAACAAGGACTACCTAGCCACTGGGACACCTCGGTCGGACACAGCAACACTAAGACGCCCCTGATCCTCACTTCGTGCAAGCGAATCCTAAACCACTCTCGGATGCCCCGTGTCAGTTTTCCACGTTTGCTGGTTCCCTGAGATCGAAACCGGCCGCGGCCGTGTCCCGGTGCCTTGGGTGGCTCGTTCCCTTCCATCAAGCTCTACCCCTCCCATCCTGAAATCAAGCAAACTAGGTCATGGCATCTCGGAGGGTTAGCACGCTGCTCTTGACCAAGCAGGGCCCTGGGGGACAACTGGTGGGCTGGCCAGCTTCAGGCGTTTTTCTGCCAGGACACCTTGGTCCCCGTGCCCTCCTTCTACACTGGCACCGTGCAGCTGATGGAGGTGTAGGCCAGCGGGTCAGATCTCATTCTACCCGCGGCCAAGTCATCTGGGGAGCCGAGAAAAATACTGATGCTGGGGCCTCACCCCAGGGAGGCTGGTTGTGAGAGCAGGGCTGGCACCTGGGCCTCTCAGCATTTTATCAAGTCCCCCAGGGCACCCCAAGCCACCGTCAGGGCGGAGGGTTACTAGTTCAGAGGCCAGGAGATTGATTTCTTAGAAAAACTAACAGATTGGGTCTAGTGGAGGTCTCAAGAAATCCACACGGCTCACGCCCTACCCTTCACGTGGACGAAGCTGACGGCCTGCACGCGGCCCACTCTGTTCTCGGCCCAGCAGACGTAGGTCCCGCTGTCCTCTCTGGTGACTGCCACCCGCTGCAGCGTGCTGCCCCCATCCTGTTCGGACACCCCCTCTGGTGGAGAAAGAGATCCCCCAGAGGGTTCTGAGCCCAGGGTGCCAGGGACCTCCTGCCCCGAATACTTAACCCAGGCCGGGCACCCAGCAGCTGTTTGACAAAGACACAGAAAACAGGTGTCTCTTCCCGAGGGTGGAAGCCTGACCACGTCAGGCCCATTCACGGCAGGCCCAGGCCATGTTAGAGGATGCGGTTGAAGGGCCAGCCTTCCGCAACTTTCAGGTCCACACCGCGAGCTTGCTGCGGGGCTGAGGGTAAGTCTTTGGGGGCCTATTAATCTGCACTTCCTGCATTAAACCAGTTGGCCCTCAGCACCCCTCTTATCTCCATTTTGAGACGAGGCAGCTGGGCTCAGAGAGGCTGAATCACTCCCCGAAACGCCCACCCCAGGAGCTGGTGGGGTCAGGGCGACGCCTTCTTTACAGGTGCACGGAGGTGAGCTTCCGCGCCTGGCTTCCGGTTTAGGAGCGTCTGAAAACACCATCTTAAAAAGTTTTGTATTTTATTTTTTTAAAGTAGGCTCCATGCCCAACCAGGGGCTTGAACTCACATCCCTGAGATCAAGAGTCACACGCTCCTCCGACTGAGCCAGCCAGGCGCCCCTGAAAACATCATTTTGCGGTGGAGGGGACTCAGCCATTCGCCAGTTCGGCAGACATTCATCGAACACCCACTCCAGACCCTGTGCCCTGTGCGGGCCCTGTGCCTCCCTCAACATCACCTGAGGACCAGGAAAGGGGTCTGCCGAGGGGCCCAGCAGTGCTGGGGTGTGACACGTGCTCCCTCCCGGGCCCTGAGGTCTCTGGGGCTGAGTCTTTTCTGCAGGTGGCTTCTTGTCAGGTCTGACGTGTGCTGGTCGCATATGGCCACACCTGTGTTTGCTCGGTGCCCCCCCCCCCGCAGAGGGCCAAGTCTGGAGACCCAGCACCCACCAGGCTGACGGACACCCTCTTCCTCTCTACCAGGCGGGGTCTCCCCACCTGTCGGCCCTCCTCCCAGGGGACCCCCACCACCCGCTCCCAGTAGGCCCAGACCCGTGACAGGTCGGTCGTTGACGGTCCAGCCGATGCGGGGGGTCGGGCTGCCCCGGGCCGCACAGCGAAGCCACAGCCTGTCCCCGACGCGTAGGCTGCGGTCCCCGGGCAGGGTGGTGAAGACGGGCAGTGCCAGGATGGTGAGATGAACACAGTGGCGGGCGCGGCCCACCGTGTTCTCGGCCACACACGTGTAGGTTCCAGCATCCTGGCCCTGCGGGCAGAGGAGGAGTCGGCCTGAGAACTGCCCCCACCCCCAGCTCCTAGGGACCCATTCTCCCCGAGGTCCCCTCGGAGCGTGCAGCCCAGAGAGGTGAAGTGCTTTGCTCAAGGTCACACAGCTGCAGTAAATGGCTCCCTTTCACCACCACCCCATGGCCCCCCTTACAGCCTTCATGAGACTCCGCGAAGGTCACCCGCACCCGCTCATTCGTGCTCCCATCATCCCTGAGGTCCTGTGTTTGGTGCCCTTTGTACAGAGGGCTCAGCCAAGCTCTGAGAAGTTCCACGGTGTTCTCCGGCACAGCTAGCTCACTCACCACTGTCCGAGGACCTTGTGACCCTGCCCTGCAGCAGGTGTGTGCCCTGAGCAACCACCCCCCCCCCCCCCCCCGGCTGGAGAGGCGCCATTTGTAACTGTGGAACCCGAGTGCTGTCGGAGAAGGTGGTCGGGGCTCCCACCCACGCCCCTGGCTCAGGTCAACAACAACGCGTGGTTGAGGACAACCAGTCTGGGGACACAAAGTCAGCTCTGTGTCCCGCCCCCCCCCCCCACCCCACCCCATCCAGGGCTCCTTCTCTCCCTCAGGCATTAGCCACTGAGGTCCAGGTTCGAATCTTGGTTCTGCCTCTCGGCAACGGCGTGCCTCGGGAAAACTGGATACGCTCTGAGCCTCAGTTTCTTCATCTGTACTTGGGGATTATGGTACCTATTTCCCCAGATTCCTGGGATTAAAAGCTGCATAGCGCTCAGCACGGGGCATGACAAACAGGGTGCTCGGCCGGCGTTTTCCGCTCCTGCCGTTACCATTAGACCCCTCGGTGCTACACAGGGAGGGAGCCACACCTCCAAGTTCTTCACCAGCAGCTCCCCAGAAGGCTGGATGGTGAACTTCCCCTCGGCCCCGGACACAGGCTGGCCGTCTTTTTCCCAGGTGATGGTGGGCTCAGGACTGCCGCTGGCCCAGCAGGGCAAGAGGACGTGGGAGCCTTCGGTGGTGGACAGGTCAGGGAGGCCAGTCTTGATCACGGGCGGGACTGTGGGGGGAGAGAGGTCCGCTTGGGGGTGAGGGCGGGCTGCCCCCGCTCCAGCGCCCTTGGCAGTTGGCGTGCCCCTCGCCCCTTCCTCCACCGACCCTGTCACAGGCCACGGCCCATGGTCTGGACCATTTGGGGACTGCTGAGTTTGGTGAAGCTGTGACGGGGTGATCCCAGTGCACACACACACACACACACACACACACACACACGCATGCACACACAATGACTAAAGGGACAGAAATGGCTATGGTTGCCAGAGCGCCGAAACGAGTGAGGGAGGCCCAGACCACTGGCTCAGCAAAGGTCAGAGGAGGCAGAGGGACCCGAGGCACTGTCTAAAGGCAGACCTTGGGCACAAAACGGGAGAAGGCGTTTTTTTCCCCTCACTTCCTTCTCGAGCACAAGGCAGGCTGGCACGGGGGAGGATGTAGGGACGTGTCCTGCCCGGGACGCCAAAGCCCCTAGCTCGCCGGGGTCCACCTCAGCCCCCTTCCCTGGGCCCACCTTGCACCACCAGCCGTGTTTTCCCAATAGCACTGCCTGCGCTGTTCTGGGCAATGCAAAAATAGTTCCCGGAATCCTCCGGGCTGGCGTGGATAATCCGAAGCTGTCCACCGGGTAGGACCTGCGTACTCGCTCCTGGATTTGTGGGGGG
This sequence comes from Neofelis nebulosa, assembly GCF_028018385.1. NCBI lineage: Eukaryota > Metazoa > Chordata > Mammalia > Carnivora > Felidae > Neofelis > Neofelis nebulosa. Next base: position 6,209,412 of record NC_080793.1, read on the forward strand.
GGGGGAGGGAAATCGGGGGTTCGTGGCTGAGCCAGCAGGACCACCGAGGAGAGCAGGAGGGCCATGTGGACTGTTCTGTTTGACCAGGTAGCAAGTGACTCGTTGTGGTCACAGGGTGATGGGGGCGGACAGAGACCCGGAGTCCAGCCGGCTTGCCCCGCTCCTCAGCCTCCCAAGTCAGCCGCCGAGTGCTCCAGCAGAGTCTCAAGCTCTGGCTGGTGAGCAGACACAAGCTGGCAGGAGGGAAAGGCGGGCCAGGGCTTTCTGGGAGCAGGTGGGAGGATCCCGGGCCCGGATGATTCTTCCCTTCCTGGTGCTGGGGAGACTCACCTGCGGGAATGCTGAGCCCCTCCTTCTGCCAGGTGAGGCTCGGCTGGGGGATGCCCGAAGCCACACAGGAAAGCAGTACCTCCTCGGCCACCAGTGCCCGGACCACGCTGGGCAGAGGCTTCACCACGGGGGAGGCTGCAAGGGAACGGGGGGGCCACAGAGGTCCCTGGGGATGCCTTCAGAGAGAGAAGCCTCTAAAAGGACCAGGGGATTCCCGAAGTCTTGGCACTGGAGGACAGGGGCGGGCTGAGGTTTTTCTCCCACCGAATCCCATCAGGGAGGCAGAGCAGAGAGGCAGGTCGGGGCGCCTGGAACCCGGGCCCCCTGCACCCCCGCCCGCCTGCCTCTAGCTCTCCACCTGCTGGGGGGCCCTTACCTTGCACAGCGAGGACCACGTGCTTGTGGGCCACGCCCGCAGAGTTGCGGGCCGTGCAGGTGTAGCGGCCAGCGTGGACGGGGAGGGCCTGCCCGATCTCCAGGGCACCTGTGGGTGGCAACGGGGCCCGTGGAGAGGGGCGAGGGGACTCAGGACGGACGTCCCTAGTGACGGCTGGCAGGGCTCTTACATCCCCCCCACCCGGGTGTCTCTCTATTGCTGGCCACTCGACCTGCCTCCCTGCCCGTTTGTAAGCAGCACCGGAAAACCCGGGTTCCGGGCCTGCCTACGCTCCCTGTCTGGAGCATAGCGGTGGGCAAGTCCCTTCCACTCTAGGGGCCTCAGTTTCCCCACGTGCACAGTGAGGAATCAGACAGGGTGGTCTCTCGAAGCTGCAGACTGTGATGTTCCAGGATCTGCCGCTGCCCTGCCTAGAGTCCCTGGCCCACCGGTAGTTCCTTAGACCCTCACCCTGCTACCCATGCCGTGTTCCGCTCAAAAACTCGCCTCCTCCAGGCAGCCTCCCCAGATGACTGCTTTATCCGTCCTCTCTTTACCTTTTCTTTCTTAGTCTTGGCTGCTCAATGAACACCGTCTGAACCTTCCTGGACCACCCCAGCCCCAGATAGAACCAGAACCTCAGCTTCTTGTACATGACGGGCTTCCCCGTAACTGCTGGTCAGAAGAAAGGGTTCTACTTCTTCAGAAGAGTTTGAAAACCACAGATCTGGCCAGCGGTGCTCAGACTTCACGAGTTCACCAGCTAACCAACTAACAAATAAATGCCATTTGGAGAACCCCCGTAAAGTTGCCAACTTTTAACTTTGACGAGCAAAGACGTTTCCAAATCACCCATCTACTATCACCTTGATCTCATAGAAGAAAGGAACTTCCAACACTAAAATAGCAGGAAAAGCATAATTGCAGGGAGCCTGGGTGGCTCGGTTGGTTGAGCGCCTGACACCTGATTTCAGCTCAGGTGGTGATCTCAAGGTTCATGGGATCGAGCCCCGCGTCGGGCTCTGTGCTGACAGCTTGGAGCCCGGAGCCCGCTTCGGATTCTGGGTCTCCCTCTCTCTCTGCCTCTCTCTCTCTCTCTCTCTCTCTCTCAAAAATAAATATTAAAAAAAATTTTAAAAAGAAAAGCATAATTAAAAAAAATTTTAAACATTTTTATTTATTTTTGAGAGACAGAGAGAGACACAGCATGAGCAGGGGAGGGGCAGAGAGAGAGGGAGACACAGAATCCGAAGCAGGCTCCGGGCTCCGAGTTGTCAGCACAGAGCCCGATGTGGAGCTGGAACCCACCTGCTGTGAGATCGTGACCTGGGCCGAAGTCGGATGCTTAACCGACTGAGCCACCCAGGCGCCCCGAAAAGCGTAATTTCAGAATAAAGGAAAATCCTTCCAATGAGCTCAAACCCGCTTTACGGAAACTCTCATGTAGCTATTATTTTCCTCACTTTGCCACGGAGCGGCACTGATCTGTCAACTATCATCAGAGAACCACTGACAAATATCAACGCACTAGTGCGTTGAGTGGGGATACTAAGGCCCAGAGAGGGTGAGGGGTTCCCCTAGGTCACACAGCAGGGAGTGGCAGAATCAGGCCGGGACTCTCCACTGCTTTCACACCCTCGGCCTGACGCCCCGTCTCCACCCTCACGGCTCACCCCTACTTACCGGAAGATGTGACACGATAGCCACTCCCCCGCATCCCCAGCTGGGCGCCTGCCTTGCTCCAGGACACGACCGGGGCCGGGACGCCTGTGCTGTGGCACGTGAGGACCACGGGTGCCATCTTGGTCACGGTGAAGTCTGTCTGGTCGTCAGCAATGGTAGGGGGCACTACGATGTAAGACAAGGCTTGAGGCCCCGCTGAGGTCCACCGGGGGAACACGTAGTCATGGGGCCAGGTGAATGACAACTATCAACAGAGACTAAGACACAGGTGACCTCAGTGACAAAGGGCCGGGGGGGGGGGCAACAGAGAGAGGTCACATTCACCCGCTTGGGAGGTATTTTTTTGCTGGGCTTTGGGGGACAGTTACGAACTGCTTTCTGTAGGGGTGCCGGCTAGGCATCTCCGGAGGGTTTTACAAGAGAAGGGAGCTTCGTGGGAGCTCAGAGTTGGGGACACAACATAAGGCCTCCAGGGGAAGTGGCATTTAACCTGAGACCCGAAGGAAGAGCAGGATTGGCTGGGTGAAGGGCAGAGGGAACAGCATGTGCAGAGGGAACAGCATATACAAAGGCCCTGAGGTGAGGAACCAAAAGCTAAGCAGCATGACTGGATCCCAGAGCGAGGCGGGCACTAGGTGAGCTGAACTTCGGGTGGCTGGGCCAGCATGCACGGGACACTGTGGGCCCAGGTGACACCCTGCATTCTATCCTGAGAGCCATGGGCAGCCGTGGAGGGAGGAATTTTAACCAGGGCGATGGCAAGGTCAGATCTGGGTTCAGAACATTCTGGACTGGGGAGAGGCCTCTCCCGAGAGCTCCTAAGTGCCACGAACAGTGCTGGGGCCAGGGTTGCGTCAGCGTGGGTACGTGGGATCAGGAGACGTGCACACTGTGCCTGTCCTGTTTTCTTCCTCCTCCCTCTGCTCCAACTCACCGTGAACGGTCACCTGGTAATGCCTGCGGGCCTCGCCCACCTCATTGCTCACCACGCACTCAAACTGGGCTGAGTCCTGGGGGCTGGGAGCTGCCAGGAGCAGGGCGTTGGAGGGCAGGAGCCTGGGACGGACAGACAGACAGATGACCGCTAACCAGCCGGCCTGGCTGACCCGAGCTCAGCCTGTGCAGCAACCTGGATGCAGGGGACTGGGGGGGGGGGGTCTCCTGACTAATTTCCCCTCTGGTGTCTGGCCCCCAGCCCTGAATGTAGAAGTTTCTTCTAGAAGTTTCTACACTTACAGGTCTGGCAGTTGAGCTCGTGGGCAAGTTTAATTGTTACCCCCGTGGTTCTCTATGTCCCTGCACGCTTTCTGTAATCACCAGATCGGACACCTTCCATAATAGTGACAGTATCCAAGTCCTTGATCAGAACAGCTCGGGTCTGTTGAGCACGTGCTTTAAATTTTTCTTTTTAAACGTTTAGTTATTTTTGGGAGAGCCAGAGACAGAGTACAAGCCGGGGATGGGGAGAGAGAGAGAGAGGGAGACCCAGAATCCGAAGCAGGCTCCAGGCTCTGAACTGTCAGCACAGAACCTGACATGGGGCTTGAACCCACAAACTGTGAGATCACGACCTGAGCTGAAGTCGGCCACTTCACTGACTGAGCCACCCAGGCGCCCCTGCTTTAGACAGAAGCTCCGTGTCGGCCTGGCACCCGACACAAGAAATATTTGGCAAAGTAGTGAACTGACTCCTTTAACGTGCCCAGGGATCATTCCATGGTCAGCTGCACATGAGAAACTGGGAGACGAGGATCCAGGCTCAGCCAAACTCAGGCCTCCATGTATGGATATCAATCGTTGTTAGACCACAGTGGCTGGGATGGTTTTCAGAGCCATTCCTTTCTGTTTGGCTCTATGTCCCAAATGCCCCTACCCCCATCAGGCATCTCAGTATAAAGACGCTCCTAGACCCCTGAGGTCAGGATATAGATCCTGGTGCTGGCTTTGTTGAGACCCTGAACACATCCCTGTCTCATTTCTTTCTTTCCTTTCTTTTCTTCCCTTTTCTTCCCTTTTCTTTCTTTCTTTCTTTCTTTCTTTCTTTCTTTCTTTCTTTCTTTCTTTCTTTCTTTCTTTCTTTCTTTCTTTCTTTCTTTCTTTCTTCCCTTCCTTCCTCTCTCTCTTTCTTTTCTTAATGTTTACTTATTTTGAGAGAGAGAGACAGAGTATGAGTCAGACATGGGCAGAGAGAAAGGGAGACAGAGAATCGGAAGCAGGCCCCAGGCTCGGAGCTGCCAGCACAGAGCCCGACGCGGGGCTTGAACTCACAGACTGTGAGATCACAACCTGAGCTGAAGTTGGAGGCTTAACTGAATAAGCCACCCCACCCCTGCCTCGTGTCTGACCCTGCTCCCCACCGTGGGATGGGCACACTGTCCCCCCACCCGGAGCACCTCGTGAGGCTACCCAGAGGCCCCGCTCAGTACCGGTAGGTTCCCTGCTGCAGGTGGAAATCCAGCTTCTGTCCGTCCTTCCACCAGACCACCCGGGGCTTGGGGGAGCCGCTGGCCTCACAGGGCAGTGAGGCAGGGGTGTGGGCAGTCAAGGTCAGGTTGGAGGGGCTGGGGGCGATGGCAGGAGGCTCTGGGGAGAGAGTAGTCATCAGGAGACAAGGGTCTAGGATGCGGGCAGGGGAGAGGCAGGAGACACTCCGCAGGAATCTTCCAACAGGCACCCCAAATCTGGGGTGATGGAACCTTTGCTCTCCAAGGCTGGCGGCTCCCTAGCCACCTCTCCCTGAATGCAGATTTCGGGGTTCTACTCAGCCCTGCCGGACGGAGGCCAGCGCCCAGAAGAGCGGCCGCCACCAAGGTGATCCATTGGAGCGGGAAAAGCAGATTAGCGTGTCTGGTGCAGTGACTCTGAATCTTATCCTTTCAAATGTCTTTTATCTGTGCATGTTTCATCACTTGCTTGATACAATGGTATGGGAGCAAATATCCGTACGATATTGATGAAATCAATACGCATCTTTGGCGCGTGCATGTTCAAAAGTTTTGCCGGTAGGCTTCATGGTCAAAAACATGTAGGGCTCATTGCTCTTGGCTCCTGACAGCAGGGATAAACCCAGAAACTAAGCAGGACCCGGCCCAGACTGGGGGTGCAGGATGAAGGCCAGGAACATTCCTCCCCTCGTCCACCTACCAAAGACCTGGAGGTCACGGCCTTGCCGATCTGAGCCTGCAGAGTTGGATGCAAAGCAGAGGTAGTGGCCGGCGTCCTGGGCAAGGACTGGCTGGATCCTCAGGGAACCTTCAGGAAGAAGCTGCAACCTGGAGTGGAGGAAGGGGGTTGCCATGGAGACCAGCAGACTAGGGAGGCCTTTGAGGGTTGGACCCCGGTAGTGTCTCCAGCAAGACCCTCCCCTCTGCTCCTGGCTTTCCCAGTAAGAAGGTGCTAACTCTGGAGTCCTGCATCCATGAGGCCAAGGTCAGAGGAGGTCACAGCCATGGGCAGCTCCCCACATCCCAACCCAGCATGGGGGCGGGCAGGGGGTAGGGGGGCTCCTATGCTGGCACCTGGGCCTAGCTCCTCTCTGGGAGTCAGCAGCATCCAGAAAACACCCTTTCCGCGCCTGTCCCCCGGATCTGAGAACTGCCCCGCCCCCAGGCCTTGTCCTGTACTAGGTAGCCCCGCCCCCCCCAGGCCTTGTCTGCACTGGGTAGCCCGCCCCCAGGCCTTGTCTGTAATGGGTAGCCCCGCCCCCAGGCCCTGTCTGCACTGGGTAGCCCCGCCCCCAGCCACAGTCAGTTGGACAAGGGATAGACACGTCACTCAGGCTGGACCAATAGAATGCTCTGCCCTGGAAATAGGGGTCCTCGGGTAGTTTTCCAGGCTCTGCAGGTTGCATGAACTGAGAAACTCTAACTCGGCGGCAGGGGGAGCCCGGGGAGGGGGTTGGGGGCTGTCTCTGCCATGTTCACAGAGAAAGAAGGTGTAGAAAATTGGTCTGAGAGAGAGACGGGGACGGGCGGGGGCGGGGGGGGGGGCATGCAACACACACAGAAACAGACATTAGCAACCAAGAGTCGAAACCAGACAGACAGGCAGCCAGCCAGCCAGCCACCTGGGATTTTTGACACCCTCGATGCCCTGGACATGCCTGTCCCCTTGGCTTCGGAGGAGACCCGTGCGCTGGCAATACAGCCACCTTTCTGCTCCAAGTGCTCAGGCGGTTGCTGTTTATAACCCCCCCCCCCCCAGACCCTCCCCTCCCAGCTCCCACCTGGGGCTCTCAGGATCCAGGGGGGCCCCGTCCTTCCGCCAGCTCACGAGGGGTGGGGGAGCGCCGTCCACACCGGCAGGGCAAGCACGGCCGTCTGGTTACACGGAGGCGTTCACTGCGGGCGGTCCTGGCTGGATGGTGGGCACCACTGGGGGGGGGCGGGGCACAGAGCGAGTGGGTGCTGGGAGCCTGCGGGCCCTCGGGAGGGCCAGCGCGCGGCGGGGTGAGGCCCACTCACTGTGGATCTCCACGCGGAAGGCCACGCTGGTGCTGCCCGCGGCGTTGCGGGCCGTGCAGCTGTAGTTGCCCCCGTCGGCCGTGCTCAGGGCCCGCAGCTGGAGGAACCTTCCCTGTTCTGGGAACTGGGTGTGGGCATCCGCCTACAGGGTCCCCAGGGTGGAGAGACCCTCCTTAGCACCGGGCCAGGCTGGGCCAGGCACCAGGCAGGGAGGAAACAGGTTCGTGGGGGCGGGGGTGGCGGGGGGGGGGGGGGGGGGAGGGGGCAGGTAGGGAATGAGCCTCCTGCCCTCGGGCTCTGCCTACTGGGGATGTCGCAGAAGGGACTCATGCTCGCAGAAGACTTGAAAGCTTCGGTTCCCATTTCAGGGGAGAGCACAGAGAACCTCAGTAACTAGCCCCGGGTCACCCGGCCTGGTCAGGGGCCGGGGCCGGAGGGCCACAGAAGGTGGTGGCCCCTGCCTGGCACCCACCTGCAGCAGGATGCCATCTCGGTGCCATTCAATCTCGGGTGCTGGCTCCGCCTCCACCGAGCACTCCAGAACCAGCTGCCCGGGAGCCAGGCCGACCACAGAGCGGGGGCCTCGGGGCCCTATAACGTGCGGGGGGCCTGGGTGGGCAGCAGAGAGGGCATGAGAGATGGACTCGCCCCTGCGGGTCCCATCCCGCCTGCCTCTCCGGCCGCCACCCTGGCACGCCCTACCTTGAACCCTGACCCGGAAGCTCTTCTCCGCTTGGCCGGCGGGGCTCTGGGCCAGGCACGTGTACAGCCCAGCATCGCCCACCTATGGATGGACCAGGGTTAGCAGCTGCCTCTGGCCCCAGCCTGCCCACCTCCTGATCTGGTCTCCTTCCTACACAACTCGGGCCCCACGATTCAGACTCAGGCCGGCTGAGTCCGCCACGCCCCTTTCCCACCAGCCCCCCTCCCTGGGACGTTCCTTCTCCATTTCCATCTCACCCTTGCTTTGCGGCCAGGGTAAAGCCTGCCTCCTCCAGGAAGTGCCCCTTGACTGCACCAGCCCTCCTCTGGCCGGGCTGGGGAGTGACCCGGTTTCTGCATCAGCCTTGGCCCTGACCTGGCTGGGAGCTCTCGAGGGCATTGGCCCGGGTGGGTGACCCCCACACAAAGGAAGAGCTCAGGCTAACTGCCAAGTGCTGTGGGGTCCTTCCCTCCTCCTCTCGTCCCCTGCCCTCCCCTCCCCTCCCCTCCGCCAGCCCCAGCCCACAGCAGTGGGGAAGCTGCACCTGTACGTCCTCTACCCGGAGCACCCTACTGCTGTCTGCAGGCCCGCTCAGGGCCTGCCCGTCCTTATGCCAGGTGATGTTGGGCGGCGGGGTGCCCTGGGCATCACAGCGGAGCTCCAAGGGGGTGCCGGGAGTCAGCAGCAGCTCTGCGGGCTGGCCCGAGTCCTCTATGTGGGGGGGGTCTGCAAAACACCCCACCCGGGGTCAGCATGGCGGCTGCACTCAGCGCTGGGAGCTGGGGTGCATCTCCAAGCCCCCACCATCCGGACGCTGACCGCAGAAGGGGCCACCAAAGGCGGAGGGGCGGGGCGCTGTGCCAGAGGATCCTGAGAACACCAGAAACCACGGGCCCATTTGCCTGGGACAATTATTTGTGCTTTAAAGCCAGCAAGCACACGGCAGGCCCTTTGTCTCTGCTCTACAAGATTGGGGGACAGAGCTGAGGAGCAGAGCCCCAGGAGAACGAGGGCCATCCAACCCCCGCGTCAAGGCCAGCGAGGCATCCGGTATGAGCCCGCCCTTCCCCCCAAACCCTGCACCCAGGCGGCCGCCCCTGGGGAGATGCACCAGGGGACGTCACCTCCCTCGCCACCTTCTCCGACGCCCCCAGGCCCAGAGACGCTGGTGTGGGGCGGGGGGGGGGGGGGACAGATGACCCACCCATCACTGTCAGCTGGAAATGCCTCCTGGCTTCCCCCGCCTCGCTCACGGCCACACAGGAGTAGGTGCCCGAGTCTCCAGCTCCCGCTGTCTCCAGCTGCAGGCTGGGCCCCTGTTCAAGGCTCTGGGGCAACAAGGGCTCCCCATCCTTCATCCACGACACTAGGGGCAGAGGGCTTCCCCGGGCTTCACAGGGGAGGACCACCGAGGAGCCACGGACGACCGCCACGTCATTCTGGAACTCTACCGGCTCCAAGACAGGGGGCACTGTGGAGGGCAAGAGCGGGCACGAGTCCTCGCATGGCCCTCGCCCCTGCACCTTTGCGCAGGCTGTTCTTGTATCAGTCAGAATGCCCTTCTCCTGGACTATTCCCTCTCGTCTCCAGTCCTCAGCGTAGACCTCGCCTCCTCCGGGAAGCCTTCCCTGAACTCCCCAGGCCAGTCGAGGCGGCCTCTTCTGAGCTCCGGTAGCTTCCTCTCCTTCCCCTGCTGTCACTAGTTGCCTGGAATTCCGACTGCCTCTTTTACAGAGCTGTTTCCTGCACTGACCCCCCCGGTGGCAGGGGCCTCTGCTGCTCACTGTCGCACCCCGGTGCCCAGCAAGGCCCTGGCACACCGCAGGGTCTAACGGCCGCTTGTGGTGTGAATGAATGAGCTACCGAGCGAATCAAAGACTGAGTCTCTGTGTTTGCCCGCTGGGCCTGATTCTCACGCCCAAGGCCAAGGGACACGTTTATTCCACCCCCCCCCCCCCGGTCCGTACCGTGCACCTGCAAGGTGAAATTCCTGTCGGTCACACCAGCTGGGCTTGCAGCCACACAGGTAAAGACACCAGCATCTGCCAACTGCACCTGGGAAATCCTGAACCCCTCGAGAGGGGTGACAGGGGAAAGAGGGAGGGGAGGTGGCTCATGAAAACAGTCCTTCTCTTTTCCTGTCTCCCAGTGGCCTGCCTGCCAGAGAGGCAGCTCTGAAACTCACCTGAACGGGCCCAGCGTCGGCCCCAAACCCCTTCCCCGGTTCCCGGGTGCCCCCAGAATAAAGCCCCAGACTCCCTGGCCCCTGCTGCCTTCTCTGACTCACTTCACCCCGAGGCCAGATCTCCTGCTTTTCCACTCCCACCGGCTGCACTGTCTCACCCAAGGAGACACCTGCCTGCTGGTCCCCCCCCACCCCCCGCAACCCTCCCCCCATTCCTTGAATACACGGGCACATGCCCACCTCAGGGCCTTTGAACTTGCTGCTCTAACCCTCTTCCGGTTAGGGAAGCTCCTCCCTACAGAATCCGCTCAGCTCGCTCTCTTAACTCTGCCCACCTCTGCTCAAATGTCGCCTTATCTGAGTGCCTATCACTGACCACCCTAAAATACCAGCCTCCGCTGCTACCTCTCATTTTTTCTTTCCCCTACTTTATTCTTCAGCGTGTGTATCCCTTGTGACATTCTACCCAGTGTCCGCTCTCCTCCCCTGATAAAGCAGCTGCAGGGGCAGAGGTTTTATTTTGCTCACTGCTCTATTCCCAGTGCCCAGAACTGCACTTGCAAACAGCAGGCGTTCCGTAAGTGTTGAAGAAGGCTCAGAAGCCTTCTTCCAGGAAGCCTTCCCTGATTTTTCCTCCACCCCAAGGCAGGCTGAACTGGAAACCACCAGATGTCATCACCTGGATCTCTGCCTCCCTCCCTCGGCTGGGAGAACCTGAGGGCAGAGTCCTCTTTTGTCACTGGAGTTCCATTTGGGGGTGGGTCCCCATCACAGACCTCTGCGTGCTTATATGTATTATTTTTATTTGAAAACCGTTCAGATGTGCTCCGAAACCCAAGCTGCCTGGACACTGTGTCTGGGACCAGCTGGCCCAGGGGCCAGGGAGCCTCCCCCCTACCTGAGGGTGCGGCCCGAGCTGTGGAGGCGAGTGCGTTGGGACAGCGGCAGGGGCAGCCCGTCCTTGAGCCAGCTCATGCGGATGGGCGCGGAGCCCCGGACGGGGCACGCCATGGTCACCAGCTCCCCAGGCCTGCTCACCAGGGTCCCCGAGCCCTCTGCCCACTGCTCGATGGTGGGAGGAACTGGGGGCGGGCAGAGAGGAAAAGGGGGGCAGTGAGGGCGTTGAGGAAGAGGGTCTGGGTGGGGGAGATGGGATCCTCTCGGGCAAATTCCAGAAAGCAGCAACCATCTCGTATGGGGTTCTTAGAGCCACACATCGGTGCCAGGAGAGGAAGAAACCCAGCACAGGGGGGCACGGGCTCACCCCATGGCTCTCTTCTCACCCGCCCCCCTATTCCCCAACTCTCCCGCCGCGCCCCTGGGCCGGGAGCACCTGTTCCTTTAGTCTAAGAAAGGATCCAGAGGCCCAGAGAGGCCGTATGGTGGCCTGGCTCACAGTGTGGACATGGCTGGCGCTGGAACCAGGTCTCCGGCATCCCGGCCCCGGCATCCCCCCTCCAGATGCCCCTGGTGGAGGCCCCACAGTGGCCGGGCCGCGGCAGCCCCAGGAGGGCAGAGCCGCCCCCCTCCTCGCCCTTCCGCTGCTCACCCAGCACGCTCACTGTGTGCAGCCTGGCGTCCTCCCCGGCCGCGTTGTGGGCCACGCAGGTATAGGCGCCCGAGTCCTCGGCCCTCAGGCCCTTCAGCACCAGGGCACCGCCGTCCACGTAGAACCTGCTCGGGGCCGGAGAGCCGAGAGCCGGCACGTAAGGGGCTGTGGCTGCTGCTCGGGGTGGGGGCGGGGGGACCCGGGAGGACACGGGGCGGGCCTTACCGGAGGTGGGGGCCCACGCCTTGGCCCAGCGGGCCACCGTCCTTCAGCCAGGCCACGTCGGGCGGGGGCTGCCCGTCCGCCTCACAGTCCAGCCGCACCTCCTGCCCCTCCAGGACACTGTGCTCCTGCGTGGCACCCGAGCTCCGGATCCGGGGGGCCGCTGCGGCGGGGGCTATGGTGAGGCGGGGGCCCGCGCGGGGGCTGACGAAGGGGGAGGGACACGGGGGTGGGGGGCACAGGGCGCAGACGTACCCAGCACGGCCACCACGAAGTCCTTGCGGGCCTCGGCCTGGCTGTTCTCCGCCACGCACGTGTAGGTGCCAGCCTGGGCGGGCTGCAGGCGACTCAGCTGGAGGCGGCCCCCCCGGGAGACCACGCCATGCGCCACGCTGCTCTCTGTGGGACGGAGGGATGTGCCAGGCCCTCACCCACAGGGCCGCACCGCCCCGGGCGCCACCTCCGGGGCCCCCCCACGCAAGTCACGTGACTCCTGGAGAAGGTGCCCATCCCCCACACTCGCGGGACCCCAGGAACCCTGGCATCGCCCACCAGCTTCTGGGGCTCACAGGGAAACTGAGGCCCAGACAGGGGCAGGGTCTTTTGCTGCCTACATCACAACCTTCCTCAGCTGGGTCTCTGAGGGCCCCGTGCCCCACCCACAGCTGTCCCTACTGGCATTTCTCGCCAAGGTGCCCCATTTCCTTTAGTGTCCGAGGCCTGGCCCTCTTCCTGTGGACCCCCAGGGCCCCCCTCCCCTCCCGCCCATCTCTACCCTGCCCGCTGTCACCCACCAGGGCTTCCAATCAGGGTAAATCAGCCACTCACTGACCACTTCCGGGCCCCGATGCAAGTCTCGCGAGGGGCTCCCCAGGGCCTCTGCTCAGCCTGCACGCACCTGTCCCCCCACTCCAGCCTGGAATGGCCCCCGTCTGTCCAGCCGCACCTCGGCCTGAAGCCTCCCCTGGCTGCCCAGCCCAGGCCAGGCCACCCTCACCCGGGTTCTCAACCGTGCGGCCAGTCTCCGGACACGAAACATACTAAACCAACGACTGCACGTCCGGCTGTCCGCCTGGGGATCAAAGCCGAGTGAGACACGGCCCGTGGCCTCTAGGGGCTCAAAGTGCGTCGGAGACAGTGAGACCCGTGGGATCCTGCGCGACCAGCCCTGTGAAGCCCCCGAGGGAGCCAAGATGGTCAGGCAGGTCTTGGGAGGGGGCGGGTCTCAGCTGAACCAAGCGGGTATGAACCAGCCAGTAGAGGCACTGGGCGGGGTGGGGGTGGGGCCCGGGGTGGGTATTTCCGCAAGGAAACAGCCTGTGCCACGAGAGGAGGTGGAGAACGGGGCCCAGAGAGGTTCCACAACCAGGTGTAGCCCAAAGGGACAGGAGAGCATGAGCCACACGGACACTCGTCCTTAAACACTTCACAGCACATCATTCATGAGAGCCCCAAGGGGGATTCAACCCGGACGTCCACTGGCTGATGAAAAGGACAGAGCAAATATGATATAGCCCCACAGTGAATAGTCAGCCATAAAAAAGAGAGAAAAACTTGAACTTAAAAGAAAGAACGGGGGCGCCCGGGTGGCCCAGTTGGTGAAGCGTCCGACTCTTGGTTTCAGGTCATGATCGCACTGTTCATGAGTTCGAGCCCTGCATCAGGCTCTGTGCTGACAGCATGGAGCCTGCTCGGGATTTGCTCTCTCTCCTCCCCTCTCTCTGCCCCTTCTCGCCTCTCTCTCTCTCTCTCTCTCTCTCTCTCTCTCTCTCTCCTCTCGAAACAAATGAATAAACTTAAAAGAAAGAAAGAATGAAGAACTAACACCCGCTACTACATGGATGGACCCTAGAAACAGGAAGCTAAGCAGAAAAGTCAGTCGCAAAAGGTCACATAGTGCATGATTCCACTTGTGTGCAGTGTCCACAACAAGCAAACCTACAGAGACACAAAACAGGCCAGTGGCTGCCTAGGGCTGGGGTTGGGGGCAGGTCTGGGGGGGAAATGGGGTTTCCCTTTGGGTGATAAAAATGTCCTAAGATTGATCGTGGGGATGGTCGGTGAATATACTAAAAAGAATGGAATCGTAAGCTTTAAACGGATAAATTGCACAGTATGTGAATCTGGATAAAGCTGTATTTGAGGGAGGGTTGGGTGGGGGAGACAGAGAGACCGAGAGACAGAGAAAGACAAGGGGCCTCCTCAGAGCTGCACTTTGAGATCCCTTCCTCCCCGTCTGGAGACGGCACTAGAGACGGGGACTGGACCAAGGACCCGTGTGGGGGCTGCTGCCCTCCCGGGGCAGGGGGACCGTGGTGGCCGGAAAGGGAAAGGCTACGGGCAGCAGAGAGCTGGCTGGCACCAGAGGCGTCTAGCAGCTGACAAAGGGAGGGCTCTGCCGACAGACCTACGGGTGGGTGAGGGGAGAGGGACGAAGGTCTGGACGGGGGGGTGACCGGCAGCTGGGCCAGACGGAGCTGAGTTGCTGGGGGAAGCAGCAGCTTTGGTGGCCGACGCCAAGCCCAGGGGCAGACCGCCCGGGCCCTCAGCACCCACCCTGCACCCAACTTGTGGGAGCTGATGGGGGACACAAACGCAGGGAGCCTTTGAGCCCCCACGTGAATGGGTTTCCACACTGGGATTTCAAGGGCCGATCGGGTCGAAAGACAAATAGGGGGTGGGATGACAGGACGCCGCTGGCCTTTGATTTCGCCAAGGTCGCTGCCATTGTTGTGTCATCGCTGAGAGGGCAGGATGCACTCACCAACAGGCATTCTGTCCTTCAGCCAGGTGACAGTAGGTGCAGGGACCCCGGTCACATCACAGCTCAGCACCAGGGGGCTCCCGGCCACCTGGCTCACTCTCTCTGTCCTGGGGTTCTCAAATGTTGGGGGCACTGCAGGAGAGAAGCCAGATTGCCAGGATCCTAAGATTCCGCGGCCCCCTTCCTTCCGCCCGGGCGGATTAGGGACACTCAACGGGCTCTTCCTTCTGGTTAGCAGTTGACATGTTATGCTTTGCCATCGGTAGCAATAAAGGTTGCCTCACTCACAGATGTAAACAGAACCAGCAACTGCCTGCAGAGCAGAGCCCAGAGGGGTCCACTCAGCCCAAGGATGGTGAGTGCCCGGCTGTGAACAGGGCAGACATCACTAATCGATCCCAACACTCTCTCCTGCTCAGCCAGGATGGCGTCACGCGTCCCAGGCAACCGCTACCAGTGGAACAAAAATGGCTGTGCTCAGGATGAAACGTCTTTGTCCTCAGGGACCAGACGTTCCCCCCGCTTCTCACCACTCGTCAAAGCAGCCAACAGGAGAAGGCTTGAAGCAGCAAACCTGGTGTCGATGTTTCAACAGCCGTATTCAATATGGCTTACGGTTGGCTCCACCTGCTACTTGCCTGGTGGGCAGGCTCCTGGCTTTGCCTTCTGGGGCGGACAGCTGATGTCCGCCCCCCCACCCCCTTACCCCCCAACACGCACCTGTTCTTCCCATCTCGCCCAGCAGTTTAGCAGAGTACAGGCTCGCTCAGGTAGAACTACATTTCCCAGTCTCCCTTGCAGCCTGCTGGGGCCAGCGGCCTATGTTCCCACTGACGGGATCCAGGCAAGGGGGCAGACCCGCATCACTCGCTCAGAACAAAAATGTTTGCCCTCTGCTCCTGCTCCTTTCTGCTTCCTGTGAACTGGGACGGGATGCATGTGGACAGGGGCAGTGCCCTAAGGGGTGGGTGGCCGACAGGACGGAAAGATCCCGGGCCCCAAATTACCACTCAGTAATTTACCTACCACTCGGAAGGCCCCGAGCTACCCCCCCCCCCCCCCCGCCACCGACCCCCAGCCTAGACACTCACCTCTGGGCTTTTGCACGAGAAAGGTAAAGTTCTCTCTCGTTTAATCCACTGGGGTTTGGGGTCTCTTTGTTACACAGCTGAGCTTATATTCTAACTGATACGATACCTGATGCCAAGAAAGTCTGGCTGAGCCTTCATCCTTTACTTCCCTAAAGCGAGCTCCCCCTTTTCCCCCAGCTTGAGCCACATCCAGTCAAATGCCATCTGTGTTCGGTCCTTGGGCTGAGGGAGCAGGCCCCCCAGGGCTCAAAATAGTGGCGACATGGCCGCAGGGCTCCCACTGCCTGACTCTCTCAGGGCCGTGCTGGGCACTTTACAGATACACTCACGGCAGCCCGTCAATTGAACGCTCCCTGTCTGCCGAGTAGGCAGGTACCACTTTTCCTCCCTTCACCGGAAGATAAACCCAAGGCTCAGAGGAACCAAGGCGCCCTGCTGAGCCCCAGAGAGCAAGTCAACAACAGTCCTGGTCTTTTCAGTGCCGTATCCTGTGCCCTAAGTACACAGGGCCACTGACTCTTTCTAGCTACTGCCCCTCCCATCCTTGGCGGCCCTGTGTGCTGCTAGGGGGTCCCACGGCAATGCTCTCAGGCTGGTCCCCAGCTTACCCTGGACAGTGAGGACAAACGTCCGCATGGCTTCCCCTGCGGTATTGCTGACTTTACAGCTGTATAAACCTTTATCCGACACCTGGGACAAAGAGAACACGCGGTGATGGTGTGCACGGGGCCGGGAGGGGGATACCTAGGGTCCCCCTAAACACCCAGGCCTCAGAACCTTCTGGAGAAGGGACTCCCCAAATATGCTGGTCCCGCCTGGGAAGCCAAAGAGGAGACAGGACCCGCTGGCCTTTCCCAAGAACCTCAAGAAGCAGGAGGGTTGTTGGAGGGTGAGTGCATAGGTTCCGGACCCCCACCCGCCCCTGGGCCTGCACATCAGCCAAGCCTGGAGGAAAAAGCCCCTCGCTGCGGGGGGACGGAGCTGGGCCAGGAGACGGGAGCCCAGCAAGGTTTCCCAGAGGAGCAGCAAATATCCATCCAACAAACACTTGTGAGCGTCTAATCCACACCAGGGAGGGTGGGCAGAGCAGGCTCCCAGAGGGTCGCAGCCAGGGGGGCCTGGAGAAGGCTTCTAGATCCCAGGGAAATGGAGGCAGGTGCCGGGGCACGGACGGCTCAAGGTCAGTTCAGAGCCAGCTCTGGCGCCCCGTGCTCTTCTCACGTCACCTGCCCTGCAGGCTGCTAAGCAACTTGGTGCGAGGCCCTGTAGACTAAGGAGGTGACCATCTCTACACCCTGCCACGCAGCTGCCTGACCCTGCCTGCCTCCTGGGCTCACCAGGCCCGGGCCCCACGACCACCCACTGCTGCCCATGCCTCGGGGCCGCTCACCTGGGTGTCCTGGACCTCCAGCCTCTGCCCACCCAGCAGAGCCCGGGTGCGCTGCGTCGGGACCAGGGGCTGCCCGTCTTTCAGCCAGGTCACGGTCGGCTCAGGGAGTGAGTCGGTCTCACAGCTCAGGACTGCTCTGTCCCCAGCCCGGACCAGGATCGCATCCTGGGGGCCGCCGGGAGCCTGCCTGAAGGTGGGGGGCACTGGGAAAACAGGTGAGCGGACTGAGGCACAGCAGCCTTCCCGGCGTCCTCCCTGGTTCCAGCCAGGGGAGACAGCCGACGGAGGCCCACAGGGGTCACGCAGTGGAGCCGGCCCCAGGGAGCGGGGGGACGAGAGTCCAGGTCCTGGGAAAAGCCTCCTGCCCTCTCTGGGCCTCAGTTTCTTAGATGGGGAGATCCTCCCATGGCCTTCCTGGGCTCTTTCCTGCACGGGGCAGGCCCTGGCTGGGTCAGAGCCCCCCATGGGGGTCCCCCACAGCCCACGTCCCTCCAGCAAACCAGCACGGAAGCCCCCACCCCCGGCCGTGAGCCCACGGGACCTGCCACAGGGCACACACAGTAGGTGAACACCGTGCTAACAAATCAACCGGCCCCGGGGCTAGATGGAAACCTCCAGTGAGCTCTGGGTCATGACAACTTGGGCCAGCTTCTCCCCAAGAGGAGTCTGAAGACCAGAGGCCCCGACAAAGGCCGCATGCTGAGAACCTCGGATCAATCAGGCTTGGGAAGGGCCCCTCCTGGGCCAGCCCCCCCGCGGCTGTCCTGCTGTCCCCTCCTCGACCTCGGGGCTCACGGCGTGCCGGGTAAGCACTCACAAGCCATCCTTGTGCCAACCGTCACCTTACAGACGGGAGGCCTGAGGCTCAGAGAGGGAACGCGACTTGCCCCAGATCACAGAGCAACGAAGCGCCCAGGTGGGTCTCAAACGCAACGTGTCCAACTCTGCAGGCCAGGATGTTACCCACCCTGCTGCCCAGAGAGGGTGCAGGGCATCCCAGGCTCCCCCCCGGGGGCCGGCTGCCCCCTTTCCTGGCCTTGCTGCCTCAGCGTGTGGGGCCGAGGGCTCACTGAAGGAGTGGGGGACAGGCAGGACGTACCCAGCACGCTAAGCTGCACCAGCTTCTGGTCTCGGCCAGCGGCGTTGAGGGCCTCACACAGGTACATCCCGGAGTCTGATGGCTGCGTCCTGGCCAGCTGCAGCGTGTGGGTGCCTGTGGGGGGGGGGGGGGGGGATCCGGCCCCTCGCACCAGCAAATAGGCCCCGGGGCCCCGGCCCACAGTCCCCAAGTCCTCCCAGACTCCCGGTGTGGTTCCCAAGTTTGGGGAAGCAACTCTGACTCCCCACACAGCCTCAGGCTGGGCTCCAAGCCTCAGTTTACCCACCAGGCCGGAGGAAGATCTCTTTTCCCAGGGAGACGGCCTGGCCGTCCCGGTACCACGTGACCTCAGGGCTCGGGTGAGCATGGACGTCACAGGACAGGGAGACGCTGCTGTTGACCGTGGCAGTGACCTGCTCCAAGCTTGGGCCTGTGATTCGTGGTGGGGCTGTCCCCGCAGCCACCGGGAGAAAGAAAGACCCATGAGAGTGCGTTCGGGTGGCGGGGGGGGGGGGGGGGGGGGGGCAGGGAGCCACAGAGTGGAACACGGCCCTTCGGAGCTCCTGGCGTCTTGCCTTGGAGCATCTTTTAAGCACGGCTGTGCAGTCACGACTGTTTGTCACGACTACCCCACGGATGACGACACAAGGCTCAGAGATCAGAGAGGGAGCAGCGGCCCTCCCGAGCTGGGAGCCCCCCCAGGGGCCGCGGCTCAGCCCGGCTCACCTTGTACCCTGAGGGTGAAGAGCTTCTCCGAGGAGCCCGCCGGGTTCTCCGCCACACACACATAGCTGGCGGCATCGGCCACCTCGGCCGTGGAGACCTGCGGGCGCAGGGACAAGGTGCCTGGGAGACGCCACGGGCCTGCGGGCTCTGGGCTCCCCCAGGAAGGACCGTGAGGGCTCCTCTGTCTGCCCGCCGCCTTGGTCTGCACGGAGCAGTGCTCGGGGGGCACCCCCCACCCACGTCCGTCAAGGGCTCTTTGGGACATTCGGGGCACAGCGTGAGCTTGGTGCTAGGTGATCCCCTAGAGCAAACTAGATGGTGACAACCGTCCCCCCCCCCCCAGCCCCAGCCCCGAGCGGGGCCGCTCCGTGCTGGGCTGGGCACCCGTACAGCTGCGCCTGGATCCGGGTGACCGAGGGTGCCGGGCCCAGCTCCGTGAGGGTCGCGCGGCTTTCCTGGCGCGCCGGGCTCTAGATGTGGCACACGTATGTGTCCTCGGCGGGTACTCCGTGTGGCCCTGGGCTGCCAGCGAGCTCCTCACGTAGGATTATTTGGTGGGCAGAACTGAATCCCAGGGGCTCCGACACGCTCTCGGGCAAAGAGCCTCGTCTGGCACAGATGACGTCAGCTCCTTGGTCCCCGGACCAGCAGGACTGAGTCACGGGGGACGTCCTCACCTGCAGGACGCGCCCATCCTCCAGGACCTGCAGCCGTGGGCTCGGGGAGAAAGGCAGCCCGTTCTGGAGCCATGAGATGGTGGGCACGGGGTTGCCCAGGGCCGGGCAC
Organism: Neofelis nebulosa; assembly: GCF_028018385.1. Taxonomy (NCBI): domain Eukaryota; kingdom Metazoa; phylum Chordata; class Mammalia; order Carnivora; family Felidae; genus Neofelis; species Neofelis nebulosa. The sequence continues at coordinate 6,228,779 of NC_080793.1, forward strand.
TGGAGGCTGACTGTGCTGCTGGCGTTGACCGTCACCTCCTCCACCAGCTCCTCTGTGTCACCCAGGATCACAGGTGGGGCTGGGGGTCAGAGAGAGCAGGTTGAGGAGTGGGCAGCTTGCCTGGGAAAGGTCACTGGGGCAGGGGGGCGGGTGTGGAGGTGAGAGCAGCCCATGGTGCCAGGCTCCGGCTGGGGCTCCCTGTGCCCTGCCGGCCAAGCCCCCCTCGGCGCCACAGCTAGGGACCCTGGGGCACAGGGACGGACGCCCGCGATTTGCCCAAGGCGACGGAGCCGCTTGGAATCTGCCCCCAGCCCAGGGTCGCGTGCCTTATGTTATCAACCTCTCGGTACAGCAGGACTGGCTCTGCGCTAGCCCCTACGACAAGGAGCCCCTCGCCACCCCCTGCCATGGGCCCTGCAGACCCAGACCCCCCCGGGCCCCAGGCCGGCCACTCACTCAGCACAAGCAGCTGGTAATGCAGCCAGTCCTCGCCCACCTCGTTGGAGGCCTTGCATGAGTATTTCCCGGCATCCTCTGCACGCACCAGGGGGATCTGCAGGACCCGACCTCCTGCGGGGACACAGGACCGAGACCTGAACGAGGGCAAGGAGGCCCGCCCTTTCCCCTGGAGGGGACCTGGGAGACGTCCCTGGCCCACCTCCTCGGAGACAAATGGAGGAGAATCAGCCCACCCCACGTGTGGGGTGCCGGGCCCCGGGCTGAGCATTTTCCCGGCCTCTGACTCTGTGTGCTAGGACCATTCCCATCTCACGGATGGAAGGACCGAGGCTTCCCAAGAGTGCCCGGCGGCGCCGAGCCCAGCTCCATGATGAAGGCAGAGGGAGGGGGCAGAGAGCCGGGCAAAGGTCCAGGCATCGGCTTTTCGGAGGCGAGGAGGCAGCTCTTGGGCTGTGGTGATTGCGGGGGAGGGGGAAGTGGGGGGCTGGGGGGCGTCACCTGGGACTCTGTGATCAAGAGACAGCCAGCGCCAGATCCCGGCATCTATGGAGGGGGCTAGCGATGGTCTCCCGCGGAGCCGGGTCGGGGTCACTATGAGTTCAGGAGTCTGGGTTGGGGGATCGCTGGCCCAGGCTGTGGTGTGCTTGTGGCCAGGGTCAGAAGCAGGGGCTCGTTACCTACAGAGCTGGGGACAGTAGCCAGGACTGGAGAAACAGTGGCTGCGTTTTGGCGTGGCGGGGGGGGGGGGGGTCACTTGATACGTAAAGTTGATCTATGGTCAGGTTCAGAATTCAGGTCCGCCTGTGGCCACCACCACCATGTGGCCATGCCTAGGGGTCGGTGGCCAGGGTCAGAGGGCAGTGGTAGGGTTGGAGGTTAATGGCTAGGACCAGGGGATCAGCTGATGGCTGGGATTAACCTCTGGTGGGGCCCTGAGGTAGGAATCAGCATGTGACTGAGCTCACTGTGTACCCAGGATCTGGATCAGTGTCCAAGTCCAAGGGCAGTAGCCTGGCTGAGGGGTCAGTCCGGGGGTTTCTGACAGCAATAAACAGCTTCAGTAAGCATCGCCTCTCGTCCGTCTCCAAGAGGCTGTCTTCTTTTGCGAGCACCAAAGTACGACCCTTGGAATGGCCCTGTTCGTCTAGAGGCCTGGGCTCCCCCAGCCAGCCCCCCCATCGCCCCCGGCCTGGCAGGACACAGGCCAAATCCTACGTTGAAAGGTCACATGATCTCCCCCCTGATGAGACGATACAGGGCTCTGTGCCTGGACCCCCACCCCCCCGCCCCAGTGTGGTCCTCACGAGATCACAATAAAGGAACCGCCTCCCCCTGCAGAGAAAGACACCAGCTTTGGCCAATTATCCCAGGACCTTACAGACCTTGAAGCCCGGAGGTGGGCTCGTTCTAGAAACCAGAGGCAAAGGGGGATCCTGCTCCTGCCTTCAAATAAGCAAAGAGCGTCTAGCCCGAGTTTACAAAAGGCAGCTAAGGTCCAGGGTGGTTGTGCGGCCTGCCCGCGGTCACAGAGCAGGCAGCACACAGGAGAGTTCCCAGGACACATAAGGGCAGTCCGAGGTGAGTGCGCCCCCGATCCCTGCCTGCAGACGCCCCGACCTCCCTGGCAGACGCCCCGACACCCTAAACTACCTTGCAGAACAGACACCCCGTCTGCGGCCGAGAGGGGCTGGCCTTCCCTGTACCAGCTGAGCTCCGGGGGAGGGATGGCATTGGTATCACAGTACAGGTAGGCAGGGTTGTTCTCCACAATCTCCCGGTACTCCGTCACCCCACCGCGGACCTCTTCTTCCCTGGACGGGATCTCGAAGTCCACACCGGCATCGCCCAGCTTCTGGAACATGGGGGGCACTGGGGTGGGGGACAAAGCCATTAGGACGCACAGCTGAGGGACGGGGGTGCGCTTCTGTTCCAAGAGACTCCCGTGCCAGCCTCTCTCAGGGCTGGAGAAGTCCACTGTTAGAGGAGATCCCTAAGGTCGAGGCAGCTTTCGAAGACACTCATTCTTTCAGACAGTGTTTATTGAGCAGCTACTACGCTAGGCACTGGGATAGAGTTCTGCCCTCTGCAGCTCACGTCCAGTGGACTCAGGAGACTGTGTGGCATGGCGACACCTCTCAGGGGAGGAAGCAGACACGAAGTTGTAACTAGGGTTTGCTGAGCGGAGCACAGAGGCACAAAACCACTGGCTTTCAGAAGTGGAGGGGGCCCCCGAGGCCACCTGATTGGATGACCCACATCTTACAAAGGTCAAACCAAGGCCGGGAGGCGGGGGAAGGGCAGTGATGTCCCCAGGTCACAGCCAGTTAAGGGAAGAGGCCTGGGCCAGGGGTCTGGGGGTGAGACATGGCGGCCAGCAATGAGAAAAGCCAGCCGCCTGGGACAGAGTCCTCCTGCTAGACCATTCCAGAAGCAGGGACACTCCCCACCCCACCTGTGCCGCCCCCGCCCCACCGGCCCCCACCCACCCTGGATGAGCACATTGAAGTCCTGGTCATCCTCGCCAGCCACGTTGGTGGCCACGCACAGGTATCGCCCTGAATCTGAGACCCGCGTGGGCTGGATCTGGAGGAGCCGGCCTTCGCCCAGGATGCGCAGCCGCTGGCTGGGGGTCACGGGCTGGGGGTGGGAAGAGTGGGGGGGGGGGGGCGATCGGAAATGAGGAGCAGGGGCGCCTGGGTGGCTCAGTCGGTTAAGCATCCAGCTTCAGCTCAGGTCACGATCTCGCAGTTCGTGGGTTCGAGCCCCGCATCGGGCTCTGGGCTGACGGCTCCGAGCCTGGAGCCTGCTTCCGATGCTGTGTCTCCCTCTCTCTCTGCCCCTCCCCCGCTCACTGTCTTTCTCTCTCTCTCTCTCAAAAATAAACAAACATTAAAAAAAAAAAAAAAAGAAAGAAAGAAGGGGCAGAAAAGACCTAGATGAGAGTACTTAAGAGTTTAATAAGATTTTAAAAATGAGGGTAGTGCTCTGACAGTTTTGAACCCTGAACCCGTGTAGCCGAAAACCCGGGTGAGTTAGACAGGTGAATGTGGAGTTTAATGTTGATGACACCTGTTGATCCACCTACAAAGAGCTGGATTTCTTATTAAAATATAAAGTGGGGCAGGGCCCAGGCCAGCTCTGGGGCCAGGTGCTCTGACTGCCTTCTCCGGAAGGTTCCAGGCAGAAGCAGGGGGACCCCGGGGCCCCAAGCTTACCCGTCCGTCCTTGTACCAGCTGATGGTGGGCGGGGGCACGGCACGGCACTCACACTCCAGGGTCAAAGTACTGTTGACCTTGGTCTTCACTTCCTTCACGCCGGCCTCCCCCGAGGGGTCGTCTTTGGAGATGGAAGGAGGGACTGAAAGCCACAAGGGGGTCTGAGGAGCAGGCTTAGGAAAGGGCTGCTGAGACCCAGTGCCCCAGGGCCGTCCCAGAAATGGGCGGCTGGTTCCCAAGAGCAGAGCCACAGGGACCCTGGAGACCGACCCGCTCCTGTCACTGTTCATTTAGGGGAGAGAGTGTTGGTTGAGAGCGATTTACGGGACAGGGCAGGTCTGAGGCAGGGGACTTCCTGGGGTGACCTCTGGGGGCCATTCTGGGGGTGCCAGGTCTCAAGGTGTAGGGCCTCTGGCCGCACCGCGGCGCGGGTGACAGAAGGAAACCGGGACTGGCGGGAATCTGCGTCCATGTGGCCCAAGTCCTAACTCACTTGTTTCCATCTCCTGGTGCCCTAGGTCCTACAATGACTGAGTCAGCCCTGGCTGCCTGGGGACCGTCAGAGGAGGTAAGCCACATGAAGATACCTAGGGCATCCGTGTGGTCCAGGTGCCGGGGCCCCAGGGCTCCCAAGCAGCCTCCTGCCCGCCCTGCCGGTGCCCGGGAGGGTCCCCGACTCACTGAGCACCTCCACGTGGTAGTTCTTCACGGCCTCCCCAAGTTCATTGGTGACCACGCAGGTGTACTGTCCCGCATCTTCCTTCTGGGCATTCAGGATCTGCAGCCCGTGGGTGCCTGCTTGTGGGGGCAGGGGGCAGGGTCACCCCCAAGGTCACATGAACTCAGGCTCACCAGTCCCTTCCTCCAACCGACAGAGGGCATCACCTGGGAGCATCTGGATGTTGTTCGAGGCCTCAAACGGGGTGCCGTCCTTCATCCAGGTGATGGTGGGGGAGGGGAAGGCCAGTGTCTCACAGATCAGAGAAATGGGGTTGTTGATGGTCACTGTCACCTCCTCATCCGCGCTGTCCTCGGTCACTCCCAGGATGGTGGGAACCACTGTTGGGAGGCGGGGGTGGGGGGTGCCACGATCGTTAACAGAGATCCCCAATCCTGGGCCCGAGGATCCAGAAAGATCTCAGCTCCTGGTGCTTCGCTTCTGAGCCTACGCTTTCCACCGCTAAGCAGTGGCCCAGGGGAAGTTTAGGACGATTCCCGCCTCAGTTTCCCCAGAAGGCTCTTAACAGCCAGCCCATCTACTAATGTACCAGAGCCTCGTCAATTCGGCTTGTGTTCCAATCCGTCCCCCTCTCCCTCTGCTCTCGTTGGTCCTAAGATTTCCTCTTTCAGGCCCTGCAGGGGACCGTCCCTTCTACCACCATTCGTACAAGCAGATTTTGTTTATTAAGTCCTCTCATTTTCTAGATCCCCGTTTCTCCTGCCGAGACAGTCCGTGCCGACCACCCTCGGGAGACAGACGGACACCTGGGGGCCCTGTCACCTCCCCAAGCCTCAGCGCTTCCTTGGTGACACGGAGGGACAAGCACATCTCCCACCCCCTAGGCTTGTCCAACCAATCAGGCCTGCGCAAACGCCCAGCCCGTGACAAACGTTCAGCCAATACAGCTATGGCTATTTTTGTTGTTGTTGAACCTGAAGAGATGGGAACGAAAAAAATAGCAGAGTGCTCTGCGGGAAGCTGCCTATTCGGAGCTGGCCACCTTGGCTCCCCCTCCTTTCGGCGCCCAGGGAGGCCCGGAGATGCCCAGCACTTACCCAGGACGCTAAGTTGGAAGTGTTTGGTCTTCTCCCCTACGGCACTGGCTGCAATGCAGGAGTAGTGGCCAGAACTAGACAGGTCGGCCTGGACGATCTGCAGGAGAGCTCCGTCTGGAGAAACGCGGTAGGCGTCTCCACCAGCCAGGGGCCGGCCATCTTTGAACCACGTGACCTTGGGCTGTGGGTGGCCTGTAAGGAGGGGGACAGGCAGAGGAGACCATTCAGAAGGTTCCGACTGGGTTGGCCAAGAGGTCAGAGGTGGCTCCGGGGTAGGGCAGGGGACATAGATTTTCCATTCTCAGGCCAGAGGCCCCTGCAGCAGGGCACGACATAGGAGCAGCCTCCAAGCCTGGCCCGGGACCTTTCCTATGTGGCTGACTGCCTTTTCTTTAGGGAGGACGGGGAAGAGATCGCTTGGTGTAGACAGGCAAGACAGAAAGGCAAGTTATCCCTTTCATCCATTCACCCATCCATCCCCCCCAGTCCACAAGCATTAATGGGAGCCTCCTCTGGTAGGCACTGGGAGAACCACGGTGACAAGGCAGTCCTTGGGTCCTCATGGACCTCAGATCCCAGCTGGGGTACGCAGATGTCAAGGTTACTATGGTCGAAGGTGCTTGGGGCTGGGATAAGAAAGCCCTGGGGTCTGTGGGACCCCAGTGGAGGCAGCCCCCGGGCCCAAGGGGTCAGCCAAGGACGCGTTGTGGAAAGTCCTGGAAGTTGAGGTGTCTAGCCAGGTGAGGAGTGGGGAGGGGTGTTTGGGGCAGAGGCAGAGCCAGTGCGAAGATGAGCAGGGATGTGGTGCCAAGTTCAAGACGTACAGAGACCTTCCACAGGGAGCACTGGGGCTGGGGGCAGGCCGGAACCCCCGGGCACCCCCTCCTCTCTGAAGCGGACTTCTCATGCTTGTCCCAACCCACCGTGAATGGCCCTCACCTGTGGCGTTGCACGTCAGGTGGGCTGTCTGCCCCTCGGGGACCTTGACTGCCTCCTCCAGGTCCTCGTTCTCAATCCTGGGAGGAACTGGGAAGAAGCAGGGACACGGACGGTTACTGACTGGGGTTGGCTGAACAACCGTGAAGCAGGAAGCCAAGAGCCCAGAACCAAGTGCCCAAGGCAGCCGCCTTCAGTTTCCTGTGCCTCAGTTTCCCATCCCCTTAGGCCTGCTCCCACGAGCAGTGAGTTCCATAAACATTTGCTGCTGGCTGAGGGAAGTCCCAGTGCCTCTGCGGGAAGGCCCTGATCAGAGGAAGACGGGTGGGTGGTGTTGAGAATATGTGCCCCCTGTCACTTGGGGTTAGTCCCTGCTGTTTCTGGAAAGTTCCTGGAAACTTCAGAGCAGAAGCCGCTGATGAGGCAAAGAAAACAAGGCTTGGTCTCTCCCCCCTTCCTGTGTTGATTGCCCCCTATAGCATGAGCCCTTAGTCCTGGGGATAGCCCCCAGAAGCTCCAAGACAAGAGAGGAGGGATTCGTGGGGTGCTCATAGCAACGGGCTGGGGCATACCCAGGACCTCCACACTGAAGTTCCTTCGAACCTCCCCAGCCTCGTTGCTTGCCAGGCATGAGTAGAAACCTCTGTCTCGCTCCTGTGCCCGGGGCATCTTCAGCATCCAGCCACCTGGGGAGGGAGGGGAGTGGACTCCAGGCATGGCTCTGAACAGCCTCTGTCCCAAGCTGAACCCAGGCTGCCCACCAGAAGAGGAGTGTGTCAGGTTTGGCAATTCGCTGTGTGTGTGTCTACCTCCCCCAGCGTTCCATTCCTCAGATGGGAAAACTAAGGCCCAGGAGGATAAACAGGTAGAGAGAGCCCCGGACATTAGTGCATGGGTAAATTTGAGGGCCCTGTTCTAATAAGAAGGATCTGTAAGCTGGCTACCCTTGGTTCTAGAAATTGACTATGGCTAAAAATGGGCTCTGTAGTCCTGGTCTAGGTCAGACTCCCGACCCCCCACCCCCACCCCCGCCATGGGATTCTGGTGGCTCTGGAAAAAAGCCACCTTCTCCCAAGGACCTCTCAGAGGTGAGCCAGTCCCTCCCAGGAAAACCCAAGGATCATCTAAGACCTGCCCAGGGAAGGCAGATACACCGGATGTACCATTACTGCTATTCCTGCACCCAGGGCAGACATCGCTAATGGATCACCTGGAGGCAGACATCGCTAATGGATCACCATGCTCTCCTCCGCCCAGATGCAGTCTCTGAATTCCTATCGCAAGGCATCTGGCAACCCCCACCAAGTGCTCAGAAGTGGTGCACAGGGGAACCTAGTTTGTCATCCCAGCTTTGGCTACGTGGAACAACTGTTGGGTCACCGAGGCTGATCTTCAGGGGGGTCTTGAGGTTCTTGCAAAACGTGGATGGGACACTGCCTCTTGGGCCCCAGTTTCCCCTTTCATAGTTCTCCAGTAAGAACTATCACAAACCAGCTCTGTGGGGAGGATGAATATTCAGAGGAGAAGGTGCTTGGCTCAGCATTTTGAAAGTGTGTCACTGTTCTGGGGGATGTTATGGACATGCCATGAGAATTTTTGTGGCAAGACTTATCAGAGCCTTAACTGTGCACATAGTCGCTGTCCGTCTTCAGGAGGGAAACCGAGCAGGAAGTCTTTTCCACGCTTAAAGCCAGTCGTTTACCTCACCTAGCCAGTGTTTTCAGCTGCATTCTTGGGGGACCGATGGCTAAATGGTTTTCCCAACCAGGCGTGGCAGCGAAGGGTCAGTGGGCAGGGGCAAGTGATAAACAGAGGCGGAGGCAGAGGTCCAGACCTGACAACCAGACTCTCCCCTGGCTGGCACCTTACCTGCCAGGAGGTAGGTGTCCTCCCCGGGGCTGATGGGCTCCTCCCCTCGGAACCAGCGGACCCGTGGGGGTGGGACGCCTGTGGCTTCGCAGAACAGCGTCAAGGGGCTGTGCAGGGCAGCAGAGACGTTGGTCACTGGGTCCAAGTCTCCGGTGAGCTCTGGGGGCACTAGACACAGAGGAGAAACCACACTCAGGCTGCATATGGGGGCTGTATGCTCCTTCCCTGTCCCCCAACAGTCCTGCCCCGCAAGGAGACCCACCCCTGGTCGGGAGAGTCTGAGGAACAGAAGTGACAAGATCAGAGTGGCTCCCGCTGGAGGGAGTGACGGGTGCCCACAGGCTGGGCTTTGGCAGTAGCCAAACCTTGGGCCTCAGTTTCCCCGCTCCCTCAGAAGGATGCCAGGAGGATTCAGTAAGAACTCAGCACAGTGCCTGGTATGGAGTCAATGCTCAGCAACGAGACCGGAATTAGGGCCGGGGTGGACACAGATGTGCCCTCTAAACCCACACACCAAGCACCTCTATGCTTTCTAAAGGACCCACTCAGAAGGAGGTCACGCTCCAGGGATCCTGAGGCAGTGGCAGGGGTGGGGGCCATGATGAGAGAGGCCTCGCTAAACCCATCCCTGCTCACCTTATCTCCTACCACTTCCTGCCCCCACCCTGAGGCATACAGTAGGCGCTCAATAAAAGACTGGAATCACGAGGATGGGGCGGCAGTCACCCTGAAACTGCTGTGTCACCTGTCCAGGCCTTTGTAGAGTGTGTTCCCCAGCGGGCCCCGCATCCTGCCCTCCTCCAGCACGCTGCGGGTCCTCACCCAGCACGGAGAGCGCAAACCTCCTCTCGGCCCTTCCGGCCACGTTCTCGGCCACGCAGGTGTAGCGTCCGCTGTGGGCAGCCTGCGCCCGCTCCACGTGCAGACTCTGGCCTTGGTTCTGCAGCAGCAGGCCGGCCTCGGCCCTCACCGGCTGGCCGCCCCACTCCCACGTCACCCTGGGCGGGGGCTTCCCTGTGACGTTGCACCACAGAGTGGCCTCCCCGTCCTGGACCACAGAGACCTGCGTGTGGGGCTCCCGGGGGCCAGCGATCCGAGGCGGCACTGAGGATGAGGGGAAAGCGCGTCAGGGAGGGCTGCTGTGGCCACCGGGGCACCAAGCATCTGCCGCGAGCCGGGCCGGCCCCCACTCCGCCTGTGCTCCCCCGGCCACTCCCTGGCTGTGTGACCTTGCCGGGTGACCTCACCTCTCTGGGCCTCCATTTTCCATCTCTATAACGGGGGCCGCACCAGTACCTCTCGGCCCCTCTCCTGCACCCCGGAAATCAGGGGCAGGCCCTCTGTTTGGAGAATAAAGTCACAGCACAGCCCTGAAGATCTGTGAGGGGTCTCCTTCCTCAGAAACGAGGGGCTTCCTGGGGCCTAAACGGGACACTGGGACTGTTTGGGGCAGGGCGTCATTCCATAGGTGGGATGCTGAACGGTGCTTTTCTTGGTTTTATTTTCTAGAATTTTCTAGATGTCTACAAGGCTGCGGTATTTAATTGCATCGCTGCAGGACAAGTCTCTGGAGACAGGTTCCCGTTATGTGCAGGAACCTCACAGAGGTTTGTCCAGATAAACTTTGTTTCTCTGGGCCCACGGTGGGGGGGGGGCTACTGGGGATCGTGGCACCCCTCTCGCGCGCACGCGCATAGGTCACGAGCTGGAAGAGGCTGATTGAGCAGGGGGGCAGCTCGTAAAACCCCAGTGGTCAAGGGGGGACGGGAAATTGTTCTCATCGTCACTGTTTCTGTCTTTGCTCGGATTCTGGAGGGTGGGGTCTGCCCTACCGGGGTGCCTGGTGGCCCGCCCTTCTGGCCCTTTCCACCGGGTTCAGGTCGTCCCAGCCCGGCTCACCATGCACCTCCAGCAGCTGGTCCTGGCTGCGATTGCCCGCCACATTGCTGCACTCACAGGTGTACGTTCCCTCCTGGGCCGGCTGGGCCTGTCCCAGGTACAGCAGCCGCCCCACCGCTGACACCTGCTCGAGGCTGTTCCCCTCCCCTGGCAAGGGCTGACCTGGAGGCAGCAAGAAAGAAGCCCCTGGTCCCCGGTCCTTCCGCCTGGAATGTGTGTCCTCCCACCCGTCCTGGCCGGCTTCTGCTCACCCTTGAAGGCGTTCACTTACACGGCACATCTATCAGGAAGCTTTCCCTGAGTGCCAAATCCCATCCCTGAGCTCCCACAATCCCTGGGCTTCCCCGCATCACGGGTCTGCCTGCAGATCCGGTCCCGCCCGAATCCCAGCCCGGCCCCAGGGCCTTTGCACCTGCTAAGACCGCTGCCTGAAATGTTTTTCCCTACCATATTCTCATGTTCACCCCTCCCTCCCCTTCTTAAATTCTGCTCGGCCAAACGTTCGTGGCCACCCAGCCTGAAACTGCGAACACCTCCTCCGTCTCCTGGCTTTATTTTCCTCCATAGGTAGTACTTACCATCTAAGTTACTCACTAACTCCCTGTTACCTGACTACCCCCAATCCGCTGCCATATTTCCAACACCCAGAACGGGGCCTGGCACGGAGAGGCCCTCAGCAACTATTGGTTCAGTGAATGAATGAATGACAAGTATTTATTGAGCACCCGTTTTATACCAATTTTGGAATTCAGGGGGGGCCAAGACGACGCCTCACGGGGCTCACGGAGAAGCAGACATTGAAGAACTAGGGTGGTTACACGACAGGTAAACACTCAGGGGTTACGTCAAGGAGGCCCTGCCCCAGCCTAGGGTGGGGGTCAGGGAGGGCTTTCTGGAAGAGGAGGCCGCGGCCCAACCCAGCACTCACTGGCAGACTCAGGGACCGAGCAGAGAGGGGCTGAGGGCACTGTCACTTCTGTAAACAGCACCCTTACCCCCAGTGTCAGAAGCCCACCCGTCTCTGTTTCAGCTAGGCTCTGGCGGGGGGGGCACCCAGCGAGGGCAAGGAGCAGCCCTCCACTGTGGGGGGCACCCAGGGCGGGGCTGGGCGAGGGAGGCAACCATACCGTCCTTCCTCCAGGAGATCTTAGGGAAGGGGACGCCCCGACATTCACAGGACAGCCTGGCGGGGTGCCCTTCGGTCACGGTCAGGATGCGGGGTTCCCTCGAGGGGAACAGAGGAGGCACTGGGGGAGAACAGAGAGGCGTATGAGGTAGGTGCTGGGCCGGGAAGGGACAAGGGCGGGGAACAGAAAAAGCCTGGATCCCGGGACCATGGAGGCAGCACTCCTCTGGGGGCATGAGAGCCAGCCACGGCAGGGACAGGGGAGGGACCCCAGCCCAGCCCCCGAGACCCTCACCCCAGACATTCAGGTTGTAGTGCTTCTCCGAGCGGCCCGCCTGGTTCAGTGCCTCGCAGGTATAGCGGCCTGCGTCCCCCACCTCTGCTCTGCTCACCTGGCCGAAAGCAAGAATGAGCCATCAGCGGGGGCAGCACCGGGATGGGGTCACCCCTGAACAGACTGTGTGACCTTGGGCAGGTCATCTGACCTCACTGCGCCCCAGCCTCCCCACCTGGAACCTGGGGGCAATGATAGCACCTCCCCTACCTGGTGCACCGTGACGTTTCCAGAAGCCACAGCTTGTGGTGGCCTGACGTGGGCCGGCACGGGGACTGGGCTCCCCAGATGGCAGCCCTGCCCGCCTCACCCCACTTCACATCCACACCCCAGCCCCGCTAAGGATGGTTTGCGTGTGGCTGGGTCAGCCCCTCTCCAGCCTGTAATCTGCTCCCGGCCTCTTTGGAAAGTCCAACAAAGCAGACCAGAAGGGAAGGTAGAAAATGAAGAAGGATTGGGCGGCGGGGGGTGGGGGGCGGGGGTCGGTCCCGTCCTCAGAGGTCAGATCCTGACAGAGGAGGTGACGAAGCTAAGTTGTGGGTACAGGAAACCAAAATGAGGTGTTCAGAGTTGGGAATGATCACATCACAAGGTGTAGAGGGGTGGGAGCAGGAGGAAGAGGCTGGAGTGGAAGTTTCTCCCCAACAGCTGGAGAAGTACCTCCCCTCTCCTAGCGGACATGGATGAGCCATTCGAGGGGCTGGCTTTGAACTCCAGCCACCCCAGAAGAGCAGCACCGATGTGCTTACGGGTGACGGACCGGAGGCCGGTGTGGTCGAGACACTGCCTGAGGCGGCCCAGCCAGGAGGAGGTGGAACTGACATTTAAATCCAGGCTGCGGTCCCCACAGTCCCCGGCCCTCATCGACCCTTCCCTTGTTGGGCCAGAGGCCCGACGAAGGGCTCCCATCCCCAAAGGCCAGGAGGCTTTGGAAGAAGGAGTAAAAAACAGGTGAAAAGCGAGAGGCTCGGCTTTGTGGGGACCGAGCGAGGGCCCTGCAGCAGCTTCTGACCAGGTCAGGAGGATGTGCCCCGGGCGCTGGGTCACCCTGAGCTGAACTGATCTCGTAGGGGCCCCCCCAGGCCCTGCCCTGCACACCTCCAGCAAGGCCTTGTCTGTGGAGAGGTGGACGCCGGGCCGCGGCTCCAGGGGGCGGCCGTCTTTCTTCCAGGTCAGCACGGGAGGGGGCACAGCTTGGCTTCGGCACTCCAGGGCCACGGATTCGTTGGCCACGACGGACACGTTCACCTCTTCCCCGAGGATGCTTGGGGGCACTGCGGGAGGGGGCAGGAGAGGGGTCTCAGGCACGTGGGTGGGGCCGGCAGGACGCCAGGCCCGGGGTCAGGCCCGGCCACTTCCGGCAGCCAGGAGCAAACAGCAGGGCATGGGGGGGGGGGGGGCGGTCAGCGCTGGGAGGGGCCCTCCGGCCCGAGCTGTGGCCTCTCATCCTCCCCGTAAGGACCTTCCCAGTCCTGCTCCAAGAGGAGGCCCCCAAATCTGAGCAGGATGGTGACGCATAGCCACGTCGATACCCCCACGTGTGGCTGTGTGCTTTACAGGAGGATTCTGTCGAGGGACACTGGGCAGAGGGGACCCAGGATCTCTCTGTACTAATCCTTACAAGTGCATGTGAATTTACGATGATCTCAAATTCTTTTAGAAACATAGTGTCTTGGGGCCCCCGGGGTGGCTCGATTGGTTAAGGGTCTGACTCTTGGTTTCGGCTCGGGACACGATCTCACGGTTTTGTGGATTCCAGCCCCACGTGGGGCTCTAGGTGCGAGCCTGCTTGGGATTCTCTCTCTCCCTGCCCCCCTCTCTCTGCCCCTGCCCTGCTCATGCTGTCTCTCTCTCCAAACTAAACTTAAAAAATCTAGAAAAACAAAACAACAAAACCTTTTTTTAAAGTTTTTAAAATTTTTAAATGTTCCCCGAAAGCAGTTACCCCTTTGATCGAGGACCGTGAGAACATCCGATTCCTGACTCGGCCCGGGGTTCTCCCTGCCACGTCGTGTTCCTTCCACCTGTTCCCCGAACACGAGCTCCTGGCTGTGCGGGCCACTCACCTGCCTCCCTGTCTGCGACGGGGGAGCAGCTCACCTCCAACTGACGCCCCCACGAAGGCAGCCACGGTCTCAGGCCGGCGCGCCCCCTCCGCCACCCCGCTTTGGATGTGGTTTGGGGAGGGACGCCCCCAGCCCCACCTTCTTGAGCCCCCGGCCGAGCCCAGGCAGCATCCCGAGCCTGAGACTCACTGTGGACGTACAGGACGACGTCCCGACGGTCCTCGCCCACTGCACTCACGGCCACGCACGAGTAGCTGCCAGAGTCGGAGGCCCGGGCGCTGGCCAGGGTGAGGACCCGGCCCCCAGGGAAGACCTGTGTCCCCAGAAGGAAGCCCACGTCAAGCTACGCACGGCAGCACCCACACATTCCCATGCTGGCCCTGCTGCTGGGCACCCCTGGGCAGCCTGCCCCAGACCCCAGAGCCCCCCCCACAATGCGGGGGAGCCGTGAGCTGTCCCCAGGCCTCGGGACCTCCGCCGGCTGGTGGACGAGTTACATCGGTGCTCCCTCTAGAGCCGGGCTGTGGCTACGGAGCCCTTGAAATGGGGCTGAACCCCAAGGGGACAAGACACAACGGACTGCAAAGAGTTGGAACAAAAAGAAACCCTGGGAAATGCCTTAATAATTTCCATACTGATCATGGATTTTTTGGCTGGATTAGCTTAACTAAAATGTTTTACTGAAACTGCTTTCGTGCATTTCTCGTTACTCGTTTGAACGTAGTCACCAGAAAGCCCGAAACTACATATACGGCTCACACTGGCGGCACGTATCGTGTTTCTGGAATCCACGGGTCTCTAGGCTCTCCTTCCTCCCGCCAGCCGACCACCCTCGGCGGCCGCGGCTCGTCCCTCGCCTCGGAGCTCCCGGGGCCCGACCTCTGCTCCCAGCACCTCCTGAGGCACCGGAGAGGTGACCCAGGGCTGCCCAGCCTGACCTGGAGGCCAGAGGCCCCTGCGGTGGACACGGGGTTTCCATCCTTCAGCCACAGCAGCGTGGGGCTGGGGACTCCAGTGGCATTACAGGTCAGCCGGACCGGGGCGCCGAGCAGCACGGGGCCTGGCAGGCTGGGTGGCTGTGTGATGTGTGGAGGCACTGCAGGGCGGGGGACAACGCAGGGCCCAGGGTGAGCCCCACTGGGGGCGAAGCCAGCAGGGCCCCTGGCCGGGCCACCCCACGGGGCACACGGCCACAAACAAAAGCACAGGGACGCCACTCCCAGCACGGGTGCTCCTCGCATCCTGACCCCACCATGAGGGGGCTTCCACCGACGGGAACCGGGGGCTCAGAGAGGGTAAGTCATGGCCAAGGCTGACCAGTTCGAAAGTGACAAATAGCACTTGAACTTGGGTCTTCCGGTGAGCACAGGTGCTTAGGATGTGGACGGCAGGGGGCGACCTCTGGGAAGTTTGTTTCCCAATGCCGAGGTATCAGATGAAAAGCTATCTGGCAGGCAGCCCCTCGAGGGCGGAAAATGGTCAGAAGACTCAACGGTATCTGGGAGATACGGTCACGGTCACGATGCCCAGGGTCCCAGCCTCCTGCCCAGCCACCTACTGCTCCTGGCATAAAGGCTCTGCCTCCCCAGCCTCCATCTGGCCACCTGCACCACCCCGTCCCCTCCTCCCATTGTCCGGTAAGCTCCTGGCCCCCAGCCTCCTTCCAGCTCCCATAATTCCCCACATCTCTGCAGCGTCAGCCCTTGGCAGGTGGTCTCCATTTAGGCATCCAACTGTCAAAGACACCTCTGGGACTCCCCAGGCCAGGTCAGTGCCCCAGTTCCAGGCACTGGGTCATACCTCCTCTTTACTAACTCTTATCACAATCTTCAGAAGGTAGGATACTGGGTGACTGTGTAACTACTGTATTCTCCACTAGACAGAAGGCCCCTGGGTCTGTTTCCTTGGGGCTATAGCCCCAAGGTCCGCCCCAGAGGATGTACTCAATAAAAGTGGTTGGACAGAAGACAGATAAATGGAGGAACGGATGGATGGGTAAGTAGATGGACAGATAGATAGTTAGACGGGTGGATGGGCAAAGGATTGAATGGATGGTTACATAAAAGGATGAATAACGGATGAATGATGGATGGATGGCTAGATAATGGATAGATGGATGGATGATAGATAGATGGGTAATGGATGGATGGATGGATGGATGGAAGGATAGATGATGGATGGGTAGATGGATGGATGATGGATGGATGGATAGATGGGTAATGGATGTATGGAAGGATAGATGATGGATGGGTAGATGGATGGATGATGGATGGATGGATGGATAGATGGGTGATGGATGGAAGGATAGATGATGGATGGGTAGATGGATGGATGATGGATGGATGGATGGGTGATAGATAATGGGTACATTGATGATGGATGGATGGATGGATGGATGGATGGATGGATGGAAGGATAGATGATGGATGGGTAGATGGATGGATGATGGATGGATGGATAGATGGGTAATGGATGGATGGAAGGAACAGATGATGGATGGGTAGCTGGATGGATGATGGATGGATGGATGGATGGATGATAGATAATGGGCAGATGGATTGATAATGGGCAGATGGATTGATGATGGATGGATGGATGGATGGATGGATAGATGGGTGATGGATGGAAGGATAGATGATGGATGGGTAGCTGGATGGATGATGGATGGATGGACGATGGATGGACGGATGATAGATAATGGGTAGATGGACCGATGATGGACGGATGGATGCACGGGTAATGGATGGATGGATGGGTGGAAGGATGGACGGACGGACAGACTGACAGACACATAAATACAGGGACTACTTTTGGGACAAGGACCCCTTTAGTCCCAGGGCAGCTCACCATTGACCCGTAGCCCATACTGCAGCTCCGTGCTGCCTGCCACATTGGATGCCACACAACGGTAGCTCCCAGCATCAGAAAATCGTGCCCGCTCAATGTGGAGAACTCTCCTGTCAGCTGACACTGTCACTCCCTTCCGGGCTGAGACAGGCTGGCGGCCCTTGAACCAGGAGATATCTGGGGGAGAGAAGAGAGATGCAAGGAGTCCTGCCCGCCCTTCAGGCTGTGCCTGTGTCGTGAGCACCCATCAAAGGCGGCCAGGGTGGCCACATGGTGTGCCTTTATGTCAGGCACTGGAGAAAGCCAGAGTTTTCCAGGAAGAAGGCTGGGGCTGGAACAAGGGAGGGTTGTCTGAGACAGGGCAGAAGGCAGAGGGGAAGTTCCATGGGATGGAGGCTGGGGCTGCCAGGAGCAAGGAGAGTCAAAGCCAGCCCAGCTGCCCTCAACTCCTCTCCCTGCCAGGAGACCACTCACGAGGCAGAGGGAATCATGGCACGCTCTGAGTCCTCAGCCCCACAAGCACGGACCAATTGCAGCCTTGGCCTCCTTACATCCTGCCAGAGCTCATCCCGTCCGCCGAACACTCACGCCCCGTAGCCCCAAGCTCTAGACAAGAGCCCCAGACAGACGGCGACTCTGAGGTCCCGGTCCTTGCCCCCGGCCCCAGGGCGGCCCTGTGAAATCACGAGTTCTGAACAGAAGCCTCGCTTGCTTCAGACACCAGTGCAAAGGCCCTGGGCCCCGGCAGTGACCGACACATTGAGAAGAGAGGAACATTCGAGAAATAGGGGAAGGTCCTACGGATCCCTCCCTGTTTTGTCCACAGCCCAGGCGGTGCCTGGGGCGCTGGCCGGCCTCATTAGATGGGGAGTTGGGGCCTGGCTGGGATGGCTTTCAGCCAAGGGGAGGGGTCTTACCAGGAGGGGGCACACCCGAAGCCAGGCACTCCAAGGTTACCGAGGCATTTTCCAGCACTGCCTTGTTCAGCGGGCCGGGCTCGATGTTGGGGGGCACTAGGGGAGACGAGCAGAGCCCCGTCTTGGTGGATGTGGGCTCTGGGCTCCTCTCGGCCCATCTCCCCTCGGTCATGCCCGATAGCCCTCCCCAGCCTCCCCGAAGGGTCCTGGGCCATAAAAGCCCCCAACGGCTCCCGTCCTCTGCCCGAGGAACCCCACTCCTGAACCGGCATGAGGACAAAGGCACCAGGCTGCCACCTTTCCGCAACCGGAAAGACCCCAGCGCCCAGCTCTGTGGGAACAGCCGCGAGCCGGCACAGTAGAGACGTGGAAAGTTAGGCAGCCGGGAAAAGTGACAAGAGCTGGGATTCGCGCACGCACGCGAGGACGGAAACGAACCCGAGGATGAACGGAGGAAGCAAAAGTAAATAGGCGTGCAGATGAGGACGTGCTATGTTTTTAAAATCCCCTGCTCCCTGCCCGCCCAGGGCGGCCCCGAGGGCCCTCACGTCCCCACCGTCCGGCGCCCCCCGTCCTCACCCAAAACCTTGAGAACCACGTCCTTTTTGCTCTCCCCAGCCAGGTTAGTGGCGACACAAGTGTAGACGCCATCATCCCTCAGGTCCACCTTCTCGATCTGGAGGGGGAGGAGGGACGGCCGCGTGTGTGCCATGGGGAACACGGGGCCCTATTAGGGTGGTCAGAGGGATGCTGGGACACAGTGAGCAGTGGGTCGCTGCAGAGCCCAGGGGCAGGAGAAGGGAGTCCAGGGGACAGTTTGGCTCCGGGGGTGGAGCCCTAAGCTATGCATTCAGATTCCCGGGATGCTCCCCTTGCCCCGACTATGCCCCTCCGACTTCCCTCCCCTCTTCAGGCCCATCACCCAGTACTCATCCTGTTCCCAGGCTGCCAGGGCCCGTATAGGGTCACCAGGATCCCTAAAAAGTGGCCCCTCCACCCGCGCCCAGCTGCCCCACCAGCCCTGGGGCCCCTAAACGTACCTGCAGCTTCCCCCCCAAGGCTGCCAGGGCCACCCCATCCTTCCACCAGCGGAGACTTGGGGTGGGCACCCCAGTCCCCACACACTGGAGGGTCACAGGCTGCAGGAAAGGGGCTGTGACATTGTCGCCCCCGACGATGGCCACCAGTGGGAGCTCTGGGCAGGGAGAGAGGCAGGGAGGGTCCAGGTCAGGGTCAGGAGGGGCGCAGTGAGTATCCAGCCACCCCCTCAATGCCTGGAGAATAGGGAGTGTCCTTACGGGGCTGGCCTCTGGCCTCCACCCGCTCAACCCGAGGGATGCTTGGCTTAGGGGGAGAGCACCAGACCAGGAGCCAGTAAAGCAGGTCTTTCCCTTTAGAATTCTCCCATCTATGCATCCACCCTTCATCCACCCATCCATACGTGCGTTGAGCATCTATTCGGTACAAGGCCCGGGGGTATAGCAGAGAACAGCGGCTAACTGCGCTGCCCTGCCAGAGCTCCCAGAGCTGGGCCGTGGAGCTCGACAGCCAAACAAGCCATTTTAAGACAGTGGGTGGTAGGTATGGCCACGACGGGCTAGGCACTGCAGATTAGAACCACGGCGGAATCAAGGAGGGCTTCCTGGAGGAAGGGGTGCTTTAGGACGGGCCTGAGAGATAGGGAGCAGCTGGGCAGGCGAAGAGGAAGAGGGAGAATATTCCAGGCAGGGGAAACCGAATGGGCAGGCGTGGAGGTGAGAAAGCGGATGTATTTAAAGAACGGAATGAAGCCCGGCGCGGTTGGCGTGGAGAGAGCCAGAGCAGAGAGGGTGGGGCTGGGAGGGGGCGAGCGGGGGCCTGTGGACTGGACATGTGACAAGCGTGGAAGCAGCCGAGGCCAGCCTCTCACAACGGTGTCTCTTTGGGGAGCGGGAAAGCCCAGTCCAGAAACGCCGTCTGGGAAAAGACCAGCCCTGTGCCCTTCCCTCGTCCGGCAGGCCTACGAGGGCACGGATGGCCATGGCCCCCCTGCTCCCCCTCCCCCGCCCCCACCCCCCTAGCCCGGTGTCTCAGGCTGCCCACGCCCCCTCACCGTGCACGGACAACTCCACCTCAGCCCCGGCAGTGCCCGCCTCGTTGGTGGCCTGGCAGGCAAAGAGGCCCGCGTGGCCCAGCTCCACATGGTCGATGTGCAGCGTGGCCCCCCCTGAGGCCACCTGCACCCCAGCCAGCTCCTCGGCGGGGCGGCCGTTCTGCAGCCACCTAAGGAGGGTGGGGACAGGTCAGCCTGAGGCCAGGCAAGTCAGGCTGGCCGGGACCTCCCTGGCTCGGCGGCCTGCTTCGTACTCCGGGGAAGGGGAAGGGTCTCCCATCCCCACCGACCCCCCAGCATGCACTCTGCCTGACCCAACCCCCCCCCCCCCCCCCCCCCCCCGGCGCTGGCCTCCGCCGCCCCATACGCACTGGAGAGTGGGCGCTGGGGAGCCCGAGGCCTGGCAGGGAAGTTCCAGGGGCTGTCCCAAGAGGGCGGTCACCTGGCCCAAGCCTTCAGCCACCAGGAGCTGCGGGGGCACTGTGGGCAGGACCCACCATTGGGTGTTTGGAGCTGAGCGAACCCAAGTCCCCAGCACCCCGACAGCAAGACCCAGACCTCACCTCACCCTTCAGGTCCCCCAGAAATGGTTCCTCCTCCAGGAGGCCTTCCAGGACCCCCCAAGACAGAGTGAGTGAGTGGTCCCCCCGGCCTCCCCGCAGGCTTGGCCTGTCTGTCTCCCCACCAGACGGACAGCTCAGGAGTCTCGTCTGCCTTGATCCCTGCTTCATCCCTGGCACCACGCCCAGCCCAGAGTTGATGCCTGAGAAGTGTCCTTCGGAGGCAAGAGAGCAGGCGAAAAGGCCCCACCCCACCCCAGCCGACCCCGGAACCAAGCCCACAGCCCAGCTTTGGGCCTCCGGGAGTCCTTGATCAACGTCTGTCCCATTGACCGGGAGCACCCGGAAGGCAGAGTGGGGTCCCGTCCCAAGTCACCGGCTCGGGGTCCCCAGCGGGAACAGGAACCACGATTCCGAGCTCGAGCCCGCCCCCTTGTGGCCCTGCAGGACCTCCAGCCCAGATGGGCGCAGGCGTCCGCCTCCCGGGCACTTCACCACCTCGCAACCCTCCGGGAGGCCCGCAGGGACCCACGCACAGTGGGTGTAGGAGGAGGGGTCTGCAGCCCAGGTGGCCCGAGGCGGGGGACAGACCGAGGCTCACCCTGCACTTCCACGGAGTGCTGCGCAACAGCCTCCCCGGCGGGGCTGGTGGCCACACAACTGTACAGGCCTCCGGACGCCTCCCCCAGGCTCTCCAGGCTCAGCACACGGCCTCCCGCCTCCAGCCACGTCTCGTTGCTCTCGGCCACAGGCAGCCCCTCGTGGTGCCAGGAGAGGGCGGGGGGCGGGTGGCCCCTGGCCACACACTCCAGCGCCAAGGGCCTCCCAGCCACAGCCTTCACCACACGAGGTCCTCCTCCAGCGCCCTCGATGGTGGGCGGGACTAGGGAAGACGCACAGGGCCGCTCAGGGACCAGAGGGGGACACGGGTCTGCTCCCCGCCCGGCGGGCCAGCTCAAGCCCCTCGCCGACCCCACCCCATGGGAACAGCCTCCTCCCTCGCCTCCGCTAGCCGAAACCCCCTGTTCAGATGTCACTTCCTTCAGGAAGCCTCCCCAGACCCTGGCTGGAAGCCTTCTCTCCCTCCTCTGCCCCTTGGCCGCATCTCCTCCCCGCACCCCACTCCCCCCCCCCGGCCCCCCACGGCTCACCGCTGCTTGTATCTTCCCTCGATTCCCACCACCCCTGCGGGCTCACCAAGAGCGGAATAAATAGCTTGTCGGTGTGTGTCTGAATATCTGCACACAGTAGGGCTCTGTATCTGCTGAATTCTAAGTGACGGGCTCCCCAGGGCCCAAAACCAGAACGACTGCCCCCTCAAGTCCCTTCCCTGGTCTGAGGAAGCGGATGCCTGGGGCGAGCCGAGCCCAGAGGGCCTGGTCTGTGGGGGCTCAGCCCTGGATGGCCAAGGGGATAGCCAGAGGGGGACTTCTCTCTTCCCCCTGAGGAGGGCCCCCAAGTTGCTGAGACCACGGAGTCCTCACCAGGGGACGTGGGGGACAACTGCCTGGGACGAGCTTCTCAACCTTGTTTGGGTCACAAGCCCCTTTGAAAATTTTAAGCACATGTTTTCCATTCAATTCCCAGGAGGTCCCCCGATCCCCAAAGGAGAGTCCTGGAGCTGGCAGCCGGGGACTCAGAGAATGCCCGTGGACCCCACACAGCCCAGCACCCAGGCCCCCCTCATCTTTGGGGGCCGGAACTCCGGAGCGGAATCCTCTCGAGGGGCCAGGATGACGCCACTGGCCTGCATTCTGGGTCTCAAACCTCACCTGCTCAGACTCTTATCCCTGCCCACCTACACTTGGATTTTCCTCCCCTCTCCATGCATTCTAAGAGCCCAGCCCCTCACGTTGGGTCTACACCCGAGTAAACAGCACAAGATTTACGGTCAGAACCACCCCCCCCACCCCTGCTCCCCTCACCATGAACAGGGTCCCATCACGTCCTAGCAAGTGACCCTCGGCCAGTCTCTCATCCCCAGAGAACACCTGAGTGGGACCCAGGGCGACAAGGGCCCAGGCCCCTGAACCCTGATTAAATGAGCCGATGCTATGAAAAGCCCCAGGAGCCCCGGCTCACAGTGAGTGATTATCGCAGAGCAGTTAATTATTCACTGAAGGGCACGGAAAAGCGTTTCCCCCTGAGGGACACCTAGATTCTCCCCTGGGCTCTGCCTGGGCCCCCAGACAGGCCCTTCCGCCCCTGGCCTCAGCATCCTCGCCTGTCCAAGAGAAGGAAGTTGTTCAAGCTGAGATGGCCCTTCTCCCTGGCCTCAGTCTCATCACCCTGTACCTCTGGCCACTTCCCTCGGCGACTTTTGAAGACCGGGCCGCCATGGCTCAGACCACCCCCTCCCCCACTGCCCACCCCAGCTGCCCACCGCTCACCATAAACCTCCAGCCTGGTGGTCTTCTCCGCGACCCCCACAGGGTTGCTGGCCTTGCAGGTGTAAGTGCCAGCATCCAAGCCCCGGGCCCTCTCCAGCTGCAGCTGCCGGCCGCCCCTGGTGTAGACGGCCTCAGCGCTGAGCGGGAGAGGGACCCCGTCCTTGAACCAGGTGATGTTGGGAGTGGGCACTCCTCGGGCCTCGCACAGGAACCGCACCGGGTGGCCCTCCATGACAGCCACCTCGCTCGTCTCGTTGGAGCCCCAGATGGTAGGAGGGGCTGAGGACAATAGGAAATGCTGGTCACAGGGAGCCTCCTCAAGGCCGCTGGCGTCCCACCCACCCCATGTCACTGGCTCCTGCAGGGTGTGGAGTGTGTGTGTGGGGGGGGGGGCGGGGAGAGTGGGCATCTGGGGACAGACGGGAGAGGCCTCTTGGGACATGCTGGCGGCGGGGGCCACAGATCCGGGCTTTGGATGCACGCTGCCTCTAACTCACTGCGTGACCCGGCACAGGTCACTCCCCTCTCTGGGACTCAGTCTCCCTGTCTGTAAAATGAGGGTCAGGCCTAAATCAGGGGTTCACTGCTAGTGACACCCACGGCGATCCTGGGAGCACGTGGGCACAGCACCAAATAGCACCGCATCTGAGAACGGACGGCTCCGCCCTTCCCAAACCCCTTCCATCCTGATTACAACAGACGGCAAGGCGCGCTTGGATAGACTGTGTACTTAACCCTTCTAGCACTCCCTGTATCAGTGCTCTTCTGCTGTATCTGTTCTCACGGCTTCCTCCCCGAAGGCCAAGTGGCCCTGACTTCCCACCTACACTCGAGACAGTAAATATCCTTTTAAATGAGTGTCTTTCCGTATAAAGTAAACGGAGTCGATTTAAAGAAACAGGGGCAGAAATGATCAACCCCAAGCAGGATTAGGAGTAGCAAAGCTCGCAAAGCTGGGGATGGGGATGATGGGATTTGGGAGCGCCGGGCCAGATTCCCGGGCCCTCGCCCCAGATTTTACTGGACCGGGGCTGCTCCCCTAGGACCTCCCTCCGGGAAGTGGGCAGCCCGTGGTGGGGGCCGGGCTCACCGTGCATCCTGAGGCGGAAGTCCTTGGCCTGCTGGCCGGCGGGGCTGAAGGCCACACACTGGTACCACCCCTCGTCCCCTAGGTGACTGCTGGGGATCCTGAGAACCTGGCCGTCCTCCTGCAGCTGGACATAAGGGTCTCCCGGAGGGATGGGCCTGGGTCGAGAAAACGCCGCCAGTAAGCAGGGCCCGACCGCAGAGAGGCGGGCTTGCCACTTGTGAAAAGCAAATCTGGAAGGTTCACGGTCGCCGAAAGGTGGGTGGGTACAAACAGTGGCCGATCCCTACCATGGACTGTTATTCAGCCCTTGAAAGCAGTCACGCATAGGCGGATACTGCATTTCTGACAAACTGAAGGTCTGTGGCGACCGTGCCTCAAGCAGGCCAGTCGGTGCCATTTTTCCAATGGCGTCTGGTCACTTCGTGTCTCCGCGTCACGATCGTGGCCATTCTCACAATATTTCAAACTTCTTCGTTATATTTGATACGCCGTGATGTACAACGTACGTTTGTTGCACGGGGTTACAACTCGCTGAGAGGCCAGATGATGGTTAGCATTTTCTCAGCAATACGCTTTTTTTTTTTTTTTTTTTTAAGGTTTATTTATTTTTGAGAGAGCGCGCGAGCCGGGGAGAGGTCGGGAGAGGGGGACAGAGGATCCGAAGCAGGCTCCGCACTGACAGCAGAGAGCCCAACGCGGGGCTCGAACTCACGAACCGTGAGATCACGACCTGAGTCTCGGTGGGACGCTCAACCCACCGAGCCATGCAGGCGCCCTGCGATGAGCTATGTTTTTAAACTATCTTTTAATTAAAGTACGTATGCTGTGTAAGTATTTTACACACTCAACAGACTAGAGTGTAAACCTAACTGTTCTTGGGAAACCAAGCAAGTTGTCTGATTTGCTTTATCGCGATATTTGCTTCACTGCGGTGTTCCGGAACCAAACCCGCGACAGCCCGGACGTGTGCCTGTACTGACACCTGCTGTGGCCCAGGTGGACCCTGTGAACTGAGCGCTCAGACACGTCAGACACAAAAGGCCCCCCGCCGTACGACTGCATGGGATTTCCATGAAATCTAGGTAAATCTACAGAGACAGCGAGCAGATGAGTGGTCGCCAGGGGCTGGGGAGTATGGGGGTCTCCTTTTGGGGCGATGGAATGTTCCGGAACTAGACAGAGGTGGCGGTGCACATCACGGTGCGTGTACTAAATGCCCCTAGAAGCATGCACTTCAGAAAGGCTGATTTGATGTTTTGTGAATTTTACCTAAAAAAAAAAAAAGAAGTTTAAAGCAAAAAGCAAGACTGGCTGAGTCATGAAAAAATGCTGCTGGAGGGAGAGAGGAGGGCCCCCTGGGGAATTCCAGGCTGGGGTGAGAGGTGTCCCATGCTGACCCCTGCCTGGGCCCTGGAGGGAGGCACCTGCAGTGCTCACCAAGCTCCTTGCCCCCGTGCGCCCGGCTCTGGCAGAGGAACCACCCCCCACCTGCCAGGAAGACCACTCACTGCCCGTCCTTGGTCCATTCCACCTGGGGCGTGGGGACCCCCGAGGTCCGGCACTCCAGCTCCACCCCTGCACCGGCCAGGCCCAGCACCTCCTCCTGGGCAGCCCCGGCTCCCGTCACGGAAGGAGGGACTAGGGAGCAGGGGGCAGAAAGTCCTCAAACCCTGCACAGGCAAAGGCCCTGGGGCGGGCCTTTGTCTGTGCGGGTCCCCAGGTGCGCCCTTCCCTCCCCTCCGGTCCATGACTCGAAGCTCCCTGGATGATCAGGACCCTGCTTGGTGCATTCTCCGCAGCTTATGCTACCGTTTTGTAGCACGTAACACAACACTAATTACGTGGTTGATCACGTGACTATCTAACATCTGCCCCGATGGCTCTGCGAGGACAGGGATGGAGTGTCCGTCATGGGCCCCCGGCTCTCAGCAGGCAAAATCTCCTCTTCCCCAGCCGGCGCCAAAGGGCAGGGGCTCAGGCCTCACTCACTGAGCACGAGGAGGTCGAAGTCCCTCTGGGCAGTCCCGGCCTGGTTCTCTGCCCGGCAGGAGTAGAGGCCAGCATCGCCCTCCTGGATCCTGGGAAAGTGGAGGGCCCGCGGCTTGTCCAGGAGGCGGTGACCACCCGCCTCAGGAATCTGCGTGGAGGAGGCCAGAGGGAGCTGATGAGAGGGGTCCGGAACCTGGGGCTTCTTACTCCCAAAAGAGTGCCGTGCCCTCTCCACCATGCAGCCCCCTAGGCTTCCTCCGCTGCCCACTGCACTCCCCAAAACACCTGTCACATCTCCCCGCCGCACCCGGCCCGTGCGGGAGCCCATCCAGGTCCCTATCCAAATCCCACCCACAGCCCAGGCACCCCAGAGGACACCCACCGGCTGCCCATCCTTGAGCCACACGATCTCAGGGGCTGGAAAGCCATTCGCGTCACACTCCAAAGTCAGGGACTGCCCGGCCATGCCTGACACATTGGTCCTGTGCCCGTCCCCCCGGATGCTAGGGGGCACTTGGGAGCAAAGAAAAGCGGAGAAACCATCCCCTCTCCGGACAGCCACCGCTACCCAGACCCCACGGGGGCCACTCTTCCTGGCCTGGACAGGCAGTCCCAACTCCTGCCCTTCCCCAGATCCTGAGGTCCCAGGAGGCCCCGGGCCTGTCCCCGATCTGGCCACCGGGAGCCGTGTGGACCTAGGAATGCCAGAGCAGCCTTCCCGGGGACCCGCACGCCCCAGCTGTGCCCGGGCACCACGCCGCCCCGATATTCAGCTCTGCAAGATGCTGGAGCCCCCGGATCCACCCGGGTCTACTTATAACCTGTTTGTCATGGTCACCTGGGAGGGACCCAAGTCATAACCTCTGAAGACGGGGCTTGGGTAAATCTTCATAACAAATTTCCCAGGCAAGATGTTATACGGGGAGCCACGATGGCTGGTCACGGGGAGGGGGGAGGTGGCTCATCAGGAGCAGTTAAAACTTTCCCTACTCCTGTTAAGAGGAAGGGCCCCCTCCCTCTGCCCACAAGACCATGGAAAGGGTCAGGCGGAATAGGAGGCTCTCCCTGCTCTGGGACTCTCTCCCCTGCCACTGGTGCTTGTTATAAAATGAATTCACCGGGGCGCCTGGGTGGGTCAATCGGTTGAGCGTCCGACTTTGGCTCAGGTCGTGATCTCACGGTCCGTGAGTTCGAGCCCCGCGTCGGGCTCTGTGCTGACAGCTCGGAGCCTGGAGCCTGCTTCCGATCCTGTGTCTCCCTCTCTCTCTCTCTGCCTCTCCCCCACTCTCACTTTGTCTCACTCTGTCTCTCAAAAATAAATAAACGTAAAATGAATTCACCTATGAGACCACCTTAAAAGCCATTTAGGGAGTTCTAGGTCCTTCCCCTTACACTGTCCCCATGGCGGTCTCTCTGGGGAAGGGGTGCCGTTGGGGTAAGTGAGCACAAGCCAGCCCCCACTCTGGGGGCCCTGCTTACCATAGACCACCAGCTTGGCTCTCCTGGACGTGGAGCCTGCCTCATTGGTGGCCTGGCACTCGTAGTCTCCGCTGTCGGTGGGCGAGACTGAGGCCAGAAACAGGGAGCCTTCATCCAGCACCTCCAGGCCCGGCCGGCCACGCAGGGGCTCCGAGGTTGGGCCCTTCCGCCACGTGACCTGCGGCTTGGGCACCCCTGGCGGGGCGCACGGAGTCATCAGCATGAACGCTCTGAAATCTGCCCCCCCCCTTGGGGCACCCACGCTGCCCCCCCTTGGGCAAATGTCACTGGCCCTCCCGTGGGGGGCTCCGGGCAGCTCCTCGCCCCCTAGGCTGGCGGGAGCAGCTCCCTCGGGGCCCACACACCTGCTGCCTCCCACCCGTGCTGGGGGTCCGCTGGTCTCCCAGTGCCCTGAAGGCCACAGGAGAGGGGCCAGAACCCTCTTTCTGGTTCCCTCCTCAAAGAAGGGCCGCCTTGTGTGGGATGGCACTCCTGCCCCCGTTACCCGCCCCGCGTTCCTCTTTGCCCGTCACC
The DNA here is from genome assembly GCF_028018385.1 of Neofelis nebulosa. NCBI lineage: Eukaryota > Metazoa > Chordata > Mammalia > Carnivora > Felidae > Neofelis > Neofelis nebulosa. The sequence goes on from NC_080793.1 coordinate 6,256,358, forward strand.
CCCAACTTCCTAACGTGCACAGGATGCACTCACTCAGGTTTCTTTTGTCTACCTTGGGGCCAAGGTCTTTGCTTTAACTCCCCGCTGTGCCCCCAGCTGCAAGCCCAGTGCCGGCCCATAGGAGGCGCTAAGTGAACGACCGCGCCTGCTGTGCGCGGCACCCATCTGGGGCCACTGGCCATACGGAGGTCCTCAGATGGGCGTTGTGGGACTGACCCGGGCTTCTGAGCACCACTCAGGCCCATGAGGCGGCGGCACCCAGTGGTCGTGGGGTCACCCGAGCCCCAGCCCTGCTGACCTGCTCTACGACCTTGGGACAAGAGCAGCCCTCTGTCCCCTGGGGCCTGGGCCACCTTCCGTCCTTCTCCAGCCGCGTGCAGATGGGGGGCCTCCCTGGGGGGGGCACTCCCCAAACTCACAGGACGGCACCGGGCACCTCTGTCTCCCCCATCGCGCTCTGCCAACGTCAGCCATCGGGACCGCAACGTGGGCTAACACGCGCGGGCAAACGCAACACCCCACGCGCTCTCTGCCACCTCCCAGGCAGCGTGGGGCCCCGGGTGGACGTGAACTCTCCCGTCTCACCCACTCCTCTACCCACAGCCATGGTGGGGGGCCACCCCATTTGGGTGGACACGTGGGTGGCAGTCAGGACGTGGCACACTCAGGGCATCCCAGGTGGGGGACCCGGGCCCGCTCTGCCTGCGTTGGCCCCTCCGCCCCACGTGCTGGGCCTCCGCCTGCCACCCTGCTCTGTGCTCCTGCGTCACGTCGCGTCCTCTGTGCCTGAGGCTTGAACCCTGGATCTTTTTTTTTTTCTTCAGGCAAAACGTCTCTCCCCTGGATGAGCTCTAGCCACAGAACTGCCCTGTAGCTCAGCCCCGGAAGATTCTAGGGGACTCAGGCTGTTGCTGAAAACCACTCCCCTCCCCTCCCCACTCCTACTTCACGGGGGCCAAGAGAGCGAGTCAGCGGCCAGGCTCCTGGCCTTTCTGTCCCACCCACAAGGAGGTGGCGGGCGGGGCCACCCTCCGCAGGCACCAGGGCTCCCACATTCCAGGCGCCGGGCTGGGCACTTTCTCCTTTAGCCCTCCGACCCCAAGGCCACATGGCTGGTGAATGCCAGCGCCCAGCACTGCCCAGCAGCAAACACCTGCTTGAAAGGGAGAAGGCCAAGGGCAGCCTGCGGGCAGGCGCAGGCCAGGCATGGTTATCAGCGGGGGCTTGGGTTATGCTGATTCCGCTGAAGTCTGGTGCAGAGGACAAGCCCCTGACTGGCCAGGGATCCTCCTCCCCGCTCCCAGACCGCCAGACGGCTGCTTGCTGTTACCAGCGACAGGCACAAGGTGGCGCTCTGGCTGAGGGCGGCGCGACGGCCCCTCCAGAGGGGCAGTTCTCAGAAAGGAGCCCCTGAGGTGCCCAGAGCTCCCACCCAGCACCTGCCTCCTACCTGGCCCTCCGTCAGGCCTGTTCCAGCAAACTCCCTGGTTCCAGTCTCCTGCCAGGCTTTCTGTAAGCTGCCACCTGCTCCTGAGACCCAGACACCCACCCTTCTGGAGAGCGCCCGCGCACAGGGGACACGGCAGGCCCTCTCGCCACAGAAGAGCCCGAAGCCAAAAGCAGCAGCTGGGGCAGGCAGTGAGGTCCACCGGGTCCGACAGAAAGGGAGGCTCTTCGTTCGACACATCGCCCTGAGCCCCTGTATGTGCCGGGCACGGTGCTGGGACCTAACACTCCTGCTGTCCCCCGGAGCCCTCACAGCAGCCCTGCGTGGAGGGCCTGGAATGACCCCACTGTACAGATGAGGAAACAGAGGCTCAGAAAGAAGGTATAAACTGCCCCAAGAAGGTACCTGGCCTGGAAGGGCCAAAGCAGGGGTCAGCGCGGGGCAATTGACCACAGAGGGATCTATCTTGGCCCCGCGGGATGCTGCTGACCCCAAGGGGTGGTCTGCCTAGGGCCACGTGAGTCCATCTCTGGTAGAAAGTCTGGGGCGGGCTTGAAGAGTGGGGGCGGGGCACTGAGCCCCAATCCTTGGACCCTCGGGCCGTCCTCAGCCCAGCTGCCACATTTCCCAGGCAGAGGGGGCTGGGGTCAACCCACACCACGCTTTGTGGGTCACCTCCCGGCTGCGCGACCTCTAACAAGTTGCTTAGTCCCTCTGGGCCTAGACTGCCCCTAACAGAAGAGAGCTAACGCTAACACCCATCCCACAGGGTCGTCGGCAGGATAAAATGTCTGGCGTGGCCTGGCTGGGAGTGAGGAACCCCCCTAACGCTCCCTAACCCATGGGCATTGCCCACAGTGTTTCCCAGTCCAACCCACCCCGGGGCCCGGCCTCACCTCTGGCAGGGCACGGCAGACTGGCGTTCTCTCCCGCCACTCTCTCCAGCAGGCCGCTGGTCTCATCGGCCTCCCAGTGCGGCGGCTCTGGGGAGAGGCAGTGTGGCCACACTTACACCCAGGCCGGTGGAGAGGGCGTCCCATCCAGAACCCGGCCAGGCACGAGCCCCACCTCCCACAGGCTGGCCCGCAGAGAGGTCGCCAGGGCCACGAGCGACCCCACGGGCTTGGGAGGTGAGGCTTGGCAGGGTCCTGCCCCGCGCTCCCCTCCAGCAGCGGCTTTCTGGGTTTGTCTTACGTTCGTAATAATGAAAAATGCGGCACCACTGATCCAGACCAGACCTCCCCGTGCACCAGGATGCTTCTCACACATTCTCTCGGACTCCTTGCTATTATCGGACCCATTTCACAAGGGACAAAACTGAGGGTCAGAGAGTGTAAATGGCCTACAGTCGTCCAGCCAGAAAACGGAAGGAGCTGAGTCTCGGCCCAGGCACCTGCTCTTTGATCATGACTCCGTGGCACCTTCTGGCCACCCTGGAGCAGAGAGGGTGCCCACGAGGCTGACCTAAGGCTCCCTCACACTGGACACTCCCACCGCCTCAGGGGCTAGCGGCCAGGAGGAAGGAAGGGGTTAAGAATCTCAGAGGCCCAGGGGCACCTGGGTGGCTCAGTCAGTGAAGCTCCATCCGTGAGTTCGAGTCCCAGTCCATCCGTGAGTTCGAGTCCCGCATCAGGCTCTGCACTGCCAGCTCGGAGCCCAGAACCTGCTTCAGATTCTGTGTCTCCCTCTCTCTCTGCCCCTCCCCCGCTCATCCTCTGTCTCTCTCTCTCTCTTTAAAAATAAATAAACATTAAAAATAAAAAAGAGGGGCGCCTGGGTGGCGCAGTCGGTTAAGCGTCCGACTTCAGCCAGGTCACGATCTCGCGGTCCGTGAGTTCGAGCCCCGCGTCAGGCTCTGGGCTGATGGCTCGGAGCCTGGAGCCTGTTTCCGATTCTGTGTCTCCCTCTCTCTCTGCCCCTCCCCCATTCATGCTCTGTCTCTCTCTGTCCCAAAAATAAATAAAAAACGTTGAAAAAAAAAAAAATTAAAAAAAAAAAAAAATAAATAAATAAATAAAAATAAAAAAGACTCTCAGAAGCCCAGGCTACTGTTGGGGGTGGGGGGGATGCGGAGCGGTGAGTTGGGGGGGTTCAGGGGAGACTCACCCAGCACCTTGAGCTCCAGCTCCCAGGCATCCACGCCGGCGCTGTTGGAGGCCTCGCAGCGGTACAGCCCCGCGTCAGACGCCTGGATGGCCGAGAAGTGGACGGAACCCTCGGGGCTCCCGCCCCGCAGGGCCACCCCGTCCTTGGACCAGTTTAGCCGGGGCTCCGGGCTGCCCTCGGCCACGCAGTTCAGGTCCAGAATCTCTCCTGCCAGCACCTTCAGGACCCGCGGGCCCGGCTGCACCTGAGGGGGCACTGAAGAGCCCCGGGGAGGGGGATCCCAGTCACTGGGGCCCCAGGTGGGGGGGCGCAGAGCCCAGACCCACCTGCCCTTACTTCCGGGGATCGCCAAGCAGCAGGGATCACTGTAGGGTGCAGCCTAAGGCTGACCATTCCTCCTTTTGTCAGGAAAGGGCAGCAGGATGCCCCAGGTGGTCCCCGCCAAAGTGAATCGAATCCGGCCTTTCGCCTGAACGCACGTGCTCTCATTGCAAATCGCTTCTTTCTCCTCCTCCTTTCTCCCAGCTTCTTTCTCCTCACCCACTCTCCCCGCCATCCCCCTACTCCTGCTCCCTCCCTTCCCTGGGCTGGGGGGAGATGGGGGCCATCATTCCTTCCACGTTTACATCTCCTCTGTCCCACTCCGGTCCTTCCTCCGGGCTGGTGATACCAAGCCCATTTCGCAGATGAAGAAGCTGAGGCTCAGAAGGGTCAGGTGATTGACCAGAGTCACCCAATCCCTCAGCTGAGAGGAACCCGAGCCAGCCCCAGCCCTGAGTCTGTCTGAGCGGGAATCCAGGCCGCTTCCCTGGGCCACCCCAGGACCTCGGTGTCCAGGAGCACGAGGGTGCCCGTGCCTTGCCCGCCCCTCACACCTGCTGAAAACAACAGCAGGTTCCACTGTGACGCTTCCCCTTCTGACAGCTATGGGATGGGCGTGACTGTGGCCCCTGGTTTACGGAGGAGGAAACCAAGGCTCAGAGAGGCCAAGCGGCTGGCCAAGGTCACACAGCCCGTCAGTGGTAGCAGAGTCAGGACTCACATCCGGTCCTAACTCTGGGGCCTTGCTCACCACCCAGACCCCTCCCTCCCCCCCGCCCCCTGCCACTGCCGTATCTCTCATACGCTCACGCAAACCCACGGCAAACCTTTCACCCCTTCCCTCTCTGAGCCTCAGCCTATCCACCTGTAAGATGGGGTGCTAGCTTAGATCGGGGTCTCTTTTTCCATAAAGGGCAAGAGAGTAAATATTTCAGGCTTTGCGGGCCAGATGGCCTCTCTCTCAACTACTCAACTCGCCCCTGTGGCTTGAGAGAAGCCAGAGACCACACGGACACGAGTCTCAGGTTCTAAGAACGCTGGTTTTGCGGGCACTGAAATCGGAATCTCCTGTAATTTTCACGCGTCACAAAAAATGTTGTTTGGGTTTTTTTCCCAATCGTTTAAAAAAGCGGATACCGTTTTTCACCGGTGGGCCATGTGAAAACAGGAAATGGGTCAGACATGGCCCGCGGGCCACAGTCGGTTGGCCCCTAGCGTTGGTAATCCCCTGGGGCTTTTGAAGCTAATAAGCTCCCTGCCTCTCTGGGGGAGCGACAGCATGGCTGGCCTCTGTGGACGGGACCGAGACATCCAGGGGAATGTCCACCCCTGGGGCCCCAGCCAAGTCGGGAACCAGAACCCCTTCATGGGTTCCCCTCTGACCCTTACCACCCTAGGCCCACCCTGGGCCCTGCCCTCTGTTCTCAGGGGGCCCCATCCGAGGGTACAGGGGAAGGGAGATAGGGACTGAGGAGATACAGGGCTGGAGGACCCCGAGGGGAGGGGAGGAAGCACTGGAGGGCCCCACGAAGAGGCGACAGGGCCTGGCCTGCAAACAGGGAAGGGCACTGAGAAGGCCTAAGAAAGATGGACGGAAGGGAGGGGCCGTGGGCGAGACCCCGGCTGCCAGCCCGGGCCCTACCTTGCACCCAGAGCATGTAGTGCTGAGAAGTGGACCCAGCAGGGTTGCTGGCTGTGCATCTGTAGAGGCCACTGTCACCGACCTGGGCCTGGGCCACACGCAGGGAGCCTGACGGCAGGAGGCGATGCCTGCAGGAGTGAGGGGCACTAGTGAGACCCCAACCAATCCCAGCCCCGCCGGAAAGACCTCAAGACTCCACTTGAGCACCCGCCTCCCCCAGCAGATGGCCAGATTCCGTGTGGGCTCAGCCCGGGGCCAGGCGCATGGTCACCAATTAACTCCCTCTCTTCTGCACGCCCTGCCCTGAGGCAGGGGACGAGGCCGGTCATACACCCTCCCCACAGCTTCCGAGGAGAAGCTGCCAGCCCAGAGGCCCTCTGAGGCTAAGTGCCAGGGCCGGCCAGACTCCGAATCCAGTGCATTTTGGTATTCTGTCGTCCAGCCCTGCGCCGGGCCCTCGGGAGGAAGCTGTGCAGGCCCCTCGTCATTGCCGTCCCCAATGTGGCCCACCTTGCTAAAGCCACCTGGCCCCCCTCCCAGAGGGATCTGGGACCCCCAGCCAGGCTCCTGCAGCTGGGCTGGACCTCAAGGGGCCCCAGCAGACATGATGTCACCGGCCCATATGTGCTGGCTCCGTGAAGCCCCTGTCCCCATAAATCGAGGAGGGCAGCTGCGGCCACTGGCCCCAGCCGGCCCCAACTGCAAGCAGCCAGCACGGGGGTGGGGGACCCCAAAGGCCAGCCGCCAGCCTGTGCTCCTAGTATAACAGCTGGGCTCTAGAGTCCAACAGTGCTGGGGTCCCTACTCCCCTTTCTGCTGAGTGTCGGTTTCCTCCTCTGCAAAATGGAGGTGACAATGATCCCCATCTCCCAGGCAGCTGCAAGCAAAGTGCTGGGCATGTGCTTCTCAGACGGGTCCTCATTGCTGGCAGTGGGCTGCCTGTGCGACCTCAGGCTACTAGTTTTGCCCTGCTGGGCCTCTGTCCTCCCATCTGTAAGATGGGGTAATAATCCCCCTGCCCAGTACCCCCTCCTCTGAAGCATCCAGCAGGCACTTGGTGCCAAGCTCTCTGAGGACAGTTAGTGACACTGGGTGATGGCCTCAGAGCCCCGGCACCGGGCTGGACCACTGGGATCCAACCCTGTTGGGCCACATGCTTGCTGTGTGAGGTTGGCCTGGTCATTTAACCTCTCTGTGCCTCACTTGTCTCGTTCTGGAAACTGGAGACAATATCATACGGGGGCGCCTGGGGGGCTCAGTCAGCTAGTGTCCGACTCTCGGTCTCGGCTCCGGTCATGATCTCACAGTTCCTGACTTTGAGCCCCACATCGGGCTCCGGGCTCTGTGCTGACAGGGCGGAGCCTGCTTGGGAGTCTCTCTCTCCCTCTCTCTCAGCCCCTCCCCACCTCGTTCTGTTTCTCTCTCAAAAACAAATACACTTTTAAAAAGTAAAAGAAAGTAAATAAAATAAAAACATTCATATGAATGGCTTCACGTGTATGTGCGTAGATCTAATTCGTTCATTTTTCACCACTGCATAGTAGTCCCTCACGTGCCGGTACCACAATTCATGAATCTGTTCCCCTGCGGAGGACATTTAAATATTTAGATATTCTTTCTTTTTCTCTCCTCTCCTCTCCTCTCCTCTCCTCTCCTCTCCTCTCCCCTCTTCTCTCCTCTCCTCCCTCCCTCCCTTTCTTTCCTTCCTTCCTTCCTTCCTCCCTCCCTTCTTCCCTCCCTCCTTCCTCCCTTCCTTCTTTCCTTCCACCACCAGACCTTTCTGCACACTGCTCTATGGGTCCTGCCTGAACAGGACCAGGAGTCCTGGGCCAGGGCTCACACACCATCAGCCGTCATGGGCACAGACGCCTCACTCACACCTTGCAGGGCAGGGCTTCTCATCAGAATCTCCAGGCTTCGTGTGAAACACGCAGATTCCCAGCCCCACCTGGGGCTCTGATGGCGAGGGGCAGGAACTGGGGTTTCACCAAGGTCCTAGGTGGCTCTGACATAGGTCAGGGGACCAGCCCTTGGGCACACTGTCCAGGGACACGAGGAAGTGTCCCCACCCTGAGAAGCATCACGAAAGAGCAGACGGGAGCAGGGCTTTGAGTGAGCCCGCGTGAACCACCGTCTGCCACCGTGGGCCAAGGACTCCACCTCCAGGGGACTCGGGGTCCTCATCTGGAGTCACAGGAGGTGGCAAGCATGAAGTGACACAGCGCACGCCAAGCTCACGTGCCTGGGACGTAGTAAGTGCTCAGTAAATAGCCCTGCTGTTAGCACGACCCGCTACTGTCCGGGCTCTCCTTGCGAGTCTCCGATCAGCGGGGCTGCCCTGAGCTGGTCACTTGATCTCTCAAAGAGGAGGAAAAACACCGCGCAGATCCTGATTCGTCCCAGCGACGGGTACACGTCTCCCCCGTGTGGCATCGCTTCCCTGACTTTTCGCATCTACGGGTTTTTATATACTTTTTAATTAAATGATATTGACATCCACCAACCGAGGGCCAGGTCCAGTCTGAGGCTGGAACATATATATATACTCCGTCTACACGGTTCCCTCCCTCCCAGGACCTCACTGCAAACCTCAGCGGAGAACATGGGGACGGCGTGGGTCAGCGGCAAGAGGTGCGGGCTGGGAACCGGAGCTCGGGATCCGACATCTGCTTCTGCTACAGACGTGCTGTGCAACCTGAGGCAGGCAGTCAATGTCTCTGAACCCCAATTGCTTCCCATTTGAAGAGGCAGCTCCGGATTCTTTTATTCAGAAGCTGCCTTCTAGTTTTGAAAACTTCAGAGACCATAGAACCCCTCGCTCGCTCTCTCTCCCTCAGCAAGACCTTTAAAGGATAGGAACTGGGAGCTTCTGGGAGAAAAACAATCAGGGCCGCCTGGGTGGCTCAGTCAATGAAGCGTCCGACTCTCGATTTCGGCTCAGGGCACGATCTCGGGGTTCGTGAGCTCGAGCCCCGCGTCGGGCTCTGCGCTGACAGCTTGGAGCCTGCTTGGGATGCTCTCTCTTTCTCTCTCTCTGCTCCTCCCCCACTTGCGTGCACCCATTCTCTGTCTCAAAATGAATAAGCTTCAAATAATTAGTAATCATAATAATGAAAGAAGTTTCCAGAAGGGGAAAATTCCCCCCGATGAAAGTAGGCATCTTGTCTTTCCTATGACCAGCCCCAGCTCATTTCTCAGAAAGGGAGGGTGTTAGTTTACCACAAAGGAAAAACGGAATGAAGGGAGAATCCATTTTATAGATGGACAAGCTGAGGCCTAGCAGAGGCCAAAGGACCCCATTACCTGCCCCGTGGAGCCTGTGTCTGCTGTCACTGACAGAATGGCCATATCACTGCTTTCCCTCAAGCCCTCTGCGGTTGCCCCGCAAAATCCAAGCATAGCCTCCTGGCCTGTGTGGACCTTACACGGACCAGACCCCCGCCCCAACCTCTGACGGATCACCGTTCCTCCTCGAAGGACCGGCTTCGTCTCACTCTCACCCCTTTGCCCGTGCCGCTCTTCCTACCTGGGGCACCCCTCCACCTCCTGTTCACCCAGGTTATACCTGCTCGACCTTCAGTACTTAGACATCACCTCCTCCAGGAAGGCCTCCTGGCTCGATGCCCCAAGTCTGGTAGGTGCAGCCCGTGAACTCCCACGGCTGCCTGTCCTTCCCCCTCCCTGTCGCAGCCCTCTCCACCACACTGGCTTGGGACCCAGCTCTCCCTCCCCTTCCTCAGGCGCTCTGCAGGTCTGGGGGCTGCCGCCTGGGGGTGGGGGCCGGGGGAGGTGGGAGGAGGCGGGGCGAACACTGCCGCTGCGTGCATGTGGTGTGATCAGTGGCGGCCCCTCCGGCGTGGCCGTGGCCGGAACAGCCAGACGGCTGCCCGAGGCACTGAGATGAGAACCAGGGAATTTCCTGTTTTGTTTTTTTAATTTTTTTTTTTAACATTTATTTTTGAGAGACAGAGCACGAGCAGGAGAGGGTCAGAGAGAGAGGGAGACACAGAATCCGAAACAGGCTCCAGGCTCTGAGCTGTCAGCCCAGAGCCCGACGCGGGGCTCGAACTCACGGGCCGAGGGATCGTGACCTGAGCCGAAGTCGGACGCTCAACCGACGGAGCCACCCAGGCGCCCCGGGAATTTCCTGTTTATGACACGCATCGGGCTCGAGCCTTCACAGATGGCTGCAGCTGCGAGGTTCACACATGGTTCAGGGAAGCCGCCCCTCCTGCCCCGGGAGATGCCCTGCCTCCGGTGACCCGATCCTGGAGCCATTACGGCAGCCATCACACCTGTGATCACCTGTCAAGGTTGACGCTTCTAGAAGGGGAGGGGCCGGGTTCCTGCCCTGTCCCCAGCCCTTAACACAGCCCCTGGCCCCCAGTAGGTGCTCGATAAAAATGTGATGGCAAATCCCAGATGTACACACACACACACACACACACACACACACACATACACACACACACGTGCGCGCCCTTTCCCACCTCTGCTCACACTGTGTCCCCCCATGGTCTCAAGGGCACACCCTCCTGCCCTCCAGACCCCCTTCAAGGCAGCACATGCTCCAGCCCCTCCAGGAAGCCCTCCCTGACCCTTGCTCTGCTCTGAGTTGCATGGAGCCCAGCTCAGCCAGCTGCTCGCTCACTCATTCATTCATTCATTCATTCATTCGACAAAGAGCCGCGGGGTTCCGGGTGCGCCGGCTGCCGCAGGGGCAGAGAAAATACTCTCATCTCCAGGCTGCTCAGAGTCCGGGTGGCTTGTCTACACTCAGCCCCTCTGGCCGGGTCCCGTGGTGCCCATCCTGCTGCCCCCGTTTCGGGCGGAACGCGGACTTGACTTTGGACGCTGCGCCCGTGCTGCCAGCCGCCACGGTGCTCTAGAATGTTCGGTTCTGAAACTTACTTCCCCTGACTGTTCTCCAGAATGAGAGCTGCTGGCCATAAGCTAATAAGACCCCTTGCCAGGCCAGGGAGCGGCACAAACAGTGAGGATCCACCAAGGTAAAGACCGCACAGGAGGGCACCGGGGCGTCGCCACCACGCCACCGGCTCCCGGTGAGGAGGCAGCTTTTCTCCAGGAGCACCAGAACCCCGCTGGCAGCCCGCTTCTCCACTCGGGGCCAAGTGGGCCCAGAGAGGCGGGTGGGCGCGCCAATCGTCCCGCAGCATCCCGGGGATGCTCCATCCACTTACTGTCCCCTCCCCGCCGGCTTGCCCCCCTCCTCCCCCAGATGCGTCTGGATCGGCCCGGTGGGGGACCCTGGCCCGCTGCCCCCGGAACTGGAAAGCTGGAGCCCAAGCCAAGAGCACTCACAGCTGTCCCAGCTACACATCAGAACCACAAACAAACACTGTTGCCCGGCAACACGGCCTCGCCCCAGCATCCTGGGGCTGAATCATGGGACCAGAGCCACTAGGAGCCGTCTGGCCACCATCGTCTGCCGTGAGCTCTCCGCCCAGCCCTTTCATTTCTCAGACGGGAAGACTGAGGCCCAGAGCGGGGAATGGTCTCGCTCACGTTCACTCAACGAGGTGGGGACAAGGCTGGGATGGGATCCCAGGTCTCTTGCCGCGTGATGTCACGCACAGCCAGAGCCCCGTCTCTCTCCGAGAGCCTTTTCTCTCTGCCGCTGCTGCGGCGCGGGGCCGGGCACGCGAGATGGCTCGCGAATCCTGCCGACTGCAGTTCTGAATCACGAGCCGGATGGTCTTTTCACAAACAGCAGGCCTCACAGGGTAAGAAGCACCCGATGACCATTCCCACCCCAGGACTCGGTTGTTTGCTTTGGGGACTATACCCCAAGGAAATGACCCAGAAGATAAAGAGAAGCGTTTGTGGGATGATGTCCCAACAGCCCATTTATTACCACTGAAAGCTGGCAATGGAGCCTATGGCCCCAAACAGAGGAACAGCTTAGCAACCATGAGAGCTGAGCGCCCTGGAATGTTCTTTTGCCCTTTAAACGAAAAGCAAGTGATAAGGGCCAGGATGAATCAAGAAAATGGGTAAATGGAGGGGGGGGGATGTCAATGATAAAGGCATAACAGAAGGTGCACTAAGTTTAATTCTAGAAAAGCACCTGCATGAACAACTTGGAAGGGGCTGTGGACACAGGTGAGTGATTTAGAGTTCAGTGCCATTCGAGCTCGTACCGTTTTCTTTCTGTTAGGATGTACTGACTCAGAGCACAGAGGAGCCCGGAATATTCTCTAGACCCCGCAGAGAGAGCAGCAGCCTGCCTAACGTTGGCCCAGAAGCCTGATGTAAATGCGTCTACGTTTGTAGACTTGTCTGTGTGTGTGTCCCTATGTGTGTGTGTGTCTGTGTGTGTGTGTGTGTGTGTGTGTGTCAGGACCCAGCCCTGGGACTCAGAAGGTCAGGATCCCAGTTTTCCACACCCCATGTTCTGTGTCTCCTCCTCATTGCACTGGGTATGGTGACGCTCCATGCAGCCACCTCCAGGGGGGCCACTCTGACCACAGAGAAATGGAGGGGGCCTCTGAGACTCACCCACATCGTGGGGACCGCCCCCCCACCCTCACGGAGCTACCAGGGAACTTTGAGGAAACACCAGCAAGGCCGAGAGCCCCTGGCCCGCGTCACCCAGGGTCAGGAAAGACGGGCCCAGGGCAACCACAGAGCAAATGCTGGCTTTTCATCCTTGAGGACAGAAGGAAGAGGGGAGGGGAGGAGGGAGAAGGAGCGGACAGACAGCAGCTCCCTCCCCGCCCAGCACTGCCACGCTTGGCTCGCTCGGTGCCTGTGTCCGGGGGGTTTTTAAATCTCCATTTTCTGGCCGGAGGATGGTCGTATGACTAAGGGCAGCTGTGCGTCTGCGAGCAAAGCTCAGTTCTGCGGGGGGGAGGTTGTGGGAGCCGCGGGGAGGCCCAAAGAGCCAGGGGGACCCAGAGAGCCTGCGAACGAAGCTGCAATGCAATCGAACTTGCCGAGGTCACTCCCCCTGGCCGGCACGGCAACAACAGAAATGTCCATCAACAGGCGGATGGACAGACAGAAGGCGGTCTTTCCACACAAAGGAGCATCATTCAGCCGCGAAAGAGAACGAAGCCCTGCTCCGCGCTGCAACATGGATGGGCCTCAAAAACGTGTCGAGTGCAAGGAACCAGACCCCCGAAGCCACATATCACACGATCCCACTTCTACGAAACGTCCAGAATAGGTTAAGTCCCAAAACAGAAAGCAGATGAGGGGTTGACATGGGCCGGAGTGGGGAAGGGGCAGGAATGGAGGCAGCTGCCAACGAGTGTGGGGTTTAGGGGCGGGGTGATGGCAATGTCCTAAACGTGGCTGTGGTATGGCCGCACCCTCCCGAATATCCCCAAACCCGAACTGTCCTGCATGTGAATCGTATCTCGATAAAGCTTATATATTTTAAACAGTAGGTGAGAATGCGGGGCGCCCGGGGGGCTCAGCCGGTTAAGCATCTGCATCGCGATTTTGGCTCAGGTCATGATCTCCCCGTTCGCGGGATCAAGCCCCGCGTCCGGCTCCTCGCTGCGCATGGGGCCTGCTGGGGATGCACCCTTTCTTTCTCTCTTCCCCTCTCCTGCCCGTGCTCTCGTTCTCTCAAAATAAATAAGTAAATAATTTTTTTTTAAAAGAAGCTAGAAATGATGCCTTAGTGTGTAAATGGCAGCGGCAATAAAACGGTATCAGAGGGAGCGATTTTCCGGCACCTAATCATCCGCTAAACACTGCGCATCCCTCACTGCATCGCACGAAGTAGTGAGCACTATTTAACCAACATCCGCCGTACAGGTGAAAAACAGGCCGGGAGGAGCCGGCGGCCACCTGAGGCCACACGACCAACACGACAGCAGCTGGGACCCCCAGCCAGGTGGGACGAACTCCGGGGTCTAAGCTCCTCGCCCGGCCCCACCCCCCCCACCTTAGATAAACTCCTAACTGAGATAAACTCCCAGAATCTCGTAAATCTCTGGAGAACGCTGTATGCCAGCAAGAAGCGGAGGGGAACAGAACAGGACTCCGGATTCCACAAGCAGCTCCCACAATTTATGGCTCCCGGTTGATCTATTAACACATCACAACAAGGAGGGGTGAACAAGTGAGAGCTGTGTGTTTCCTCGTCTCCGTAACGAGCCATAAAGAAACAAGCACCCGGCCGGCCGTCGCCTCCGCACAGGAGTTAACACCAGGCTTTGTGGGGAGAGCTGTAGGCTCCCCCGGCCTCCCACCCCCGGTTCCCAGGACACACGCAGCTGCGGGGACACCGACAGGCGTGGGGGTGGGGGCACTGCAGACCCTGCCCAGGCCCGGGACCCCGGCCGCCTTCAGGGGTGCGGGCTCCACGGTTTGGAAGGGCTCACCCAACAGATGTTCTGAGATGCACAGACACACGTGTGGGTGTTAGGGGGGTGGGGGGGGGTGCGGTGAGACCTTCTGGGTCTGGAACTTCTCAAAGACCTTGCCAGGACTGATGTCACTGGCCGGAGCCTCCCCCGCCCTGGGCTCAAAAGTCAAAAGCCCCGGGAGTCTCGAGACCCTTCTTGTCTGGAACCACCGTCTCCCACAGCCCTGCCTGGGGTGGGGGTGGGGGGGGGGTACGGCCTCCCTCTGTGCCCAATCCCGGCATCCCTGATGGTGGGAGAGAAGCTGAGTCAGAGAGCCCGGCCACCAGACATCTGGTCTGAGGAGCAGACGGGGACGTTGCACGTGACAACGTTGGGGCGCTGTCCAACTGGGGGGTGGCTCTTTCCTAGCTGGGTGACCACAAGCAGTCCACACACCCCCCCCCCCTCGCTGAGCCTCAGTCGGCTCGGACAACAAGGGCTGCCGCGCAGATTTGAAAGGAGATTCCGCACGTAGCACCCAGCGGCCGGTGCACGAGGCTCCGGGCACGTGAACTTCCAAAGGGTCTCACCCTGGCCACCTGTGCTCTCTCTCAGGGGTCCCCTGACAGGCTTCAGGGGGCCCGTGGACAAAAGTGCTACGTGTGAAGTCGAATCCGCGCCCGACCCTGGGAGAGTCCACAGGGTCCCAGACACTGGCCGGGTCGCTGGCCACCTCGAGGCCAGTTTCCTCAAACCCCAAGCTCCGCCCATCTCCAGGACCAAGGGCATCAGGTCGGGTTACCTGTCGGTGACGGAGGGCACAGGGTGGAGGTCCTTGGTCCAGGTGACGAGTGGGGGTGGGGAGCCCTGGGCCTCGCAGTCCAGGGTCACCTCATCGCCAGCCTTGGCCGTGACTCTCAGAGGCTCATCTGCATCACGTGACCCATTCCCACGGATCCTGGGCTTAGCTGTGGGTGGAAGCACACGGGGACTGTGAGACGGACAGGAGGCCGCGGCACAGAGGCCAAAGGGGACCAGGACGGCCGCCCCAGGAAACGGAGGTGCTACCCCCACCCTGGGGGGTGCAGAAAGTGGGTGGGCTCGGCTCTAAGGAGAGAGTGGGGGTGTGGGGGTGGCCCCAGACCCCATGGCCCCCCCAGTCCCGGCCTCCACCTCTCCACCAGCACCCTCCCTCTGGAAGCTCGGCTTGCTTTGATGACCCTGACATGCTCACTCCTGCCCCAACGTCTACTCCCCTCTAGCTTCTCCTCCCCCGGCTGTCCCTTCCCCGGGGACATTCCGGAAGGTTCTGTCCTCGTCTTCTCTGTCCCCCCTTCTCCCCCAGGGGTCACCCCCGTCATTCTCAGGATATCAACCACCGGATGATGCACAACGTCCCTCTGGCCTTCTCAAACTCCGATCGGGGGTTTATACCAATCCGTGCACATCACCTCTTTCTCGTATCAAGTTCAAGGCTCCTAATGACAGAGCTTACCCCGTCCCCCTCCTCCCTTATGCCCATCTACATTTCTAGCCAGCTGCTCATACACTGATATACCAGGACATGTCTCAGCAATAATAATTAAGCTAGATGGGGCGCCCGGGTGGCTCAGTCTGTTAAGCGTCTGACTGTGGTTCGGGTCACCATCTCACGGTTTGTGGGTTCAAGCCCCGCGTCGGGCTCTGTGCTGACGGCTCGGAGCCTGGAGCCTGTTTCAGATTCTGTGTCTCCCTCTCTCTCTGCCCCTCCCCTGCTCATGATCTGTCTCTCTCTGTCTCACATAAGACCTCACGCATTCCCTTATACATTCATTTAGAGAGAAAATCTCCCCCTAAAAAAATTTTTTGTGTGTGTGGTATAAAAATACTGGTTGTAAGAGTATGTCTAGAAAAACTTGGCTGTGCATTTGCTCCTTCATTCCAGGTGGTTCCTGAGTGCCCAGCTCTGTGTGGATTTGGGGAAGGAGCAGCAAAGGAGACAGATCCTGCCCCCGTCCTCCCGGCATTAGGGCCCACAGGGAACACTGCTACCGAACAACTCAACACACAATTACCTATCTAATCACAGTTACAAAGGGGACATTCCAGAGAGTCTACAGCAAAGCGACTTGACTCAGTCTGAGGAGTCAGAGAGCAGATACCTGACCAATGGGAGAAGTCAGCTGGCCCAGGAGGGGGAAGGGGATTCCAAAGAGGAACTGTTCGTTCAAAGGTCCTGAGGCAGGAAGGCCCATTGAAGAAATTGAATGGAGGCCAGAGGGTCTGGGGCACAGAGACTCGGGGACAGTGGCGGGCAAGGGGGCTGCCCAGGTGGCAGGGGTCCAGTGTAGGGCCTGTGTTTTTCCGAGGCTTGTTAACGTGATGGCTTCCCACCCTCCGCTCACAGAGGGCTGAACTGGACCCACTCTTAGAGCATGTGCACACTGCTGAGGACAGTGAGCTGGAGGAGGGCAGCTTTGGTCCATGTGCCCTTCAGATGGGAAGAATTTCGAGGTGGGGGGCAAGGAAGGTCCAGGTAAGGTCAGCTCGTCCATGCCCCTGCCTCCATGCCTGCCAAGCCCCTCTCCCAGGACAGGGGGTGGCCACCACTCACTGTTGACAGAAAGCCGCATCTCCTGGCTGGAGAAGCCCACAGCGTTGGTGGCCGTGCAGACATAGGCTCCTGCATCCCGGGCAGATGGCCGGGCGATGACCAGGGTGCCATCCTTGCTCACGTTGTAGTGGGGACCCGTGGAGGCCAGGGCATTGGTTTCCTGCAGGAGAGTTGGGGGTGACGTCAGCAAAGCCCACACCGCATGGCGATTTGCATAATCCCCCCACCCCATGATGCACTGGGCCCACCCCTCTGGGTACCCTTACCATAAGAGGCTCCTCCTACCTTGGTCCAGGTGATGGCAGGGGTGGGGACCCCCGAGGCCACACAGGGGAGGGAGGCTGGAACCCCTTCATTGGTGACATGGTGGGTGGCCACGGGCTGGATTCTAGGGGGCACTTTCCAAAACAAACCAATTTTTTATTTTTTATTTTATTTTTTTTTTAACGTTTTTTTTATTTATTTTTGAGACAGAGAGAGGCAGAGCATGAACAGGGGAGGGGCAGAGAGAGAGGGAGACACAGAATCTGAAACAGGCTCCAGGCTCTGAGCTGTCAGCACAGAGCCCGACGCGAGGCTCGAACTCACGGACTGTGAGATCATGACCTGAGCCGAAGTCGGACGCTTAACCGACCGAGCCACCCAGGCGCCCCACAAACCAATTTTTTAAATTGAAAACAATCCAAATATCTATCAACTGGAGGACGGAAAAACAAAATGTGGGGCGTACATAGAAAATATTATTCATCAGTAGGGGCGCCTGGGTGGCTCAGCTGGTTGGACATCCGACTTCAGTTCAGGTCATGATCTCACAGTTGGTGGGTTTGAGCTCCACATTGGGCTTGGCGCTGGCAGCCCAGAGCCTGCTTTGGATTCTCTCTCTCTCTCTCTCTCTCTCTCTCTCTCTCTCTCTCCCTCCGCCCCTCCCTCACTTGTGCGCTCTGTCTCTCAAAAATAAACATTAAAAAAAATCTTTAAAAAGGAGTAAAAGTCTGGGACTCCTGGGTGGCTCAGTTGGTTGAGCGTCTGACTCTCGATTTTGGCTCAGGTCATGATCCCAGGGTCATGGGATCGAGCCCCGCATCGGGCTCCAGGCTGAGTGTGGAGCCTGCTTGGGATTTTCTCTCCCACCCTATGCCCCCGCTCCCTCGCTCCCTCGCTCCGAAATAAAAAACAAACAACATAAAAAATTAAAAATAAATAAATAAAAAGGAGTCAGAGTGTGATACATACTATAACACGGATGGACCCTGAAAACATTACGCGAAATGCAATTAACCAGACACAGAAGAACAAATGCTGTGTGATTCCACTTACACGACATCTCTAGAACAGGCGATTTCTGAGCCACAGGGCAGAATGGTGGTTGCCAGGGGCTGGGCAAGAGGGAAATGGGGAGCTGGTGTTCAGTGGGGCAGAGGGCTTCACGTTGAGATGATGAAAAAATTCTGGGGACAGACAGTAGTGATGGCTGCCCTACGAATATGCTTAAACTGGAGGCTTTGACATGGTTAAAATGGTAAGTTTTATGTATATTTTATCCGAATTTAAGAAACAAACAAAAAAACTATTTCCACAAAAGGACACAAGGGGCATGGTGCGACGGCCACCACCTTTATGAATTCACGCCCCGGACAGAGGGCCGCCTGTGCCCGGGGCCAGCTGTGCCCTTTCTTTGCTCGGGGACTTTGGGTAAACCACTTAATCTTTTGGTACCCAGATTCCTTCATCAGCAAAACAGCTCATTAACCCCAATTCCCTGCCTGCCCACTCTCCAGGGATGGACAGATGAGAAATGGCAGAAAATAGTATTCACAGAACACAGTGAACTGGAAACAAGTGCCAAATCCATTCTGGGCACCGTCCAGATGTGCAGGGGCGGGGAGAGACCGGGCTTGGACAACACGGGAGGGGAAGCCAGAAGCCAAGGGCTCTGCCAGTAACACTGAGACCCACCCGTCAGGGAGGAAAATGCCCTTCTAGATCCTCCCAGGTGGCCCAAGCCCGCCAGGCGATTACTACTGTTGAATTGGAAACGAAGGGAGCCAAGAGGACGAGCTTGGTCGCGTCCAGCACCAGCCCCACAGACGGACGAGGCGCCTGAGATCCTGCGGAGTTACTCGCCTCTCCGGGCCTCGGCGTAACGTCAGAACGGGGAGTCTTTTAAACCCCACGTCTCGGGTAGTTATGAAAATTCAGCGGAACCTACACAGAACCTGGCAGAGGTGTGGCCCGGGGCACACGCCCAGGCTTTGATCACTACTACTCGTTGGGGTGACGTGGAGGCAAGACAGCGCTCTAGACCCTGCCTCCTTCTGAACTTTGGTTTTCCTCTAGAAAATGGGAACAGTGTGTTCTTCCCGCTCACTCTTGGGGGGTTTTATAAAACAAATGGGAGGAAAAAAAAAAGGAGGATTATTATTAACATACTTGGTGAATGACAAAATATAGCCAAACTTAGTTTAAGCCTCTCGTCTTAGGTTCAAAGGAAGGGTCGTGGGGCGCCTGGGGGGGCTCAGTCGGTTGAGCATCTGACTTGGGCTCGGGTCATGATCTCACGGTTCATAAGTTCGGGGGCCCCACATCTGCTGTCAGCACCGGCTCGGATCCTCTGTCTCCCCATCTCTCTCTACCCCTCCTCCACTCTCTCTCGAGCACACTCTCTCTCTCTGTCTCTCTCTCTCTCTCTCTCAAAAATAAGCAAACATTAAAAAAAAAAAAAAAGAACGGTGGCACCTGGATGGGCGGGTAAAGGGAACAGGGACTCTCCAGCACTGTGCGTGGGAGCGTTAATTGGGTAAAATACACTAAAAGCCCTAAAAATGGGCAGCCTCTGTCAGTCAAAACTCAATTCTACATTAATGGGTTTATCCTAAGGAAGGGATGGGGCGTGCGGGCAAAGGTAGAGCGCAAACCGTCCCCCCCCCCCCCCCAGGGTGTTCGGGCTGGTGAGAAGGCGGACGTGAGGGGGCAGGTGAGCTGCTCACGGCTCATCCAAACAGAGGACACGTCGTCTTCAACTGAGCCCTCTATTTATTCGCAGAATACGATCATAAGATCATAATCTATCGTCAAAACAAACACCCAGGTTGCAAGACACTAATACGCTGTGGTCCCGGTCTCGTTTTTAAACATTTCTGTGTACGTGCATATAAAGAATCCATAGATAGATGGATAGAAATATAGACCTATAAAGAATTTATATATAACGTACAAGCTACTTACATACAACGTACACAAAGCTATATACAATTTATGTCACGTGTAACTCATGACATATACAGTGTGTAAGCTCACATGTCGGGGAGGGGCAGACCGAGAGGGGGAGAGAATCCCAAGCAGGCTCTGGCCATCACCACGGAGCCCGACGCGGGGCTCAGTCCCACAGACTGCGAGATCACGAGCCAAAATCGGGAGTCAGACGCTCAACTGAGCCACCCGGGCGCCCCTATTTGTGCATTTTTTTTAAATAACTTTTTTTGATGTTTGTTTATTGTGGGGAGATGGAGAGACGGAGTGGGGGAGGGGCAGAGAGCGAGAGGGAGACACAGAATCTGAAGCGGGCTCCAGGCTCCGAGCGGTCAGCACCGAGCCCGATGCGGGACCCGAACCCACGAACCGTGAGATCGTGGGCCAAAGTCAGACACTCAACCGACTGAGCCACCCAGGCGCCCCGATTTTTTAAACACAGGTGTTGCAGATCAAGTTCTCCTCATGCATCCTCCCCACCCCGTCACCCCTACCCTGCACCCCAGGACTCACCCTGGACAACCAACTCCACATCCCTGTGCTGAGAGCCAGCCGTGTTGGTGAGCACACAGCTGTACCTCCCCGCGTCCTCCTGCAGCGCCCGGTCCAGGTGGAGGCTGCCATCTGCTCGGACCGAATGCCGGCTGCCAGGTGGGAGCTGGGGAGGGTGAGGAAGCCCCAGCTTGAACCGCAGCCCCACGCGGCGCCCGCTGAGAGAGAGAACGCTCTGGAAACCACACTGCCCACCAGGCCAGTGGGGAGCAAGCTGGACCGAGGGGTCGGGGGTTTGGAGAACTCTCTCCCCTTCCCTGAGACTCCTCCACCCCCGCAGACCCTCGGGGCTAGGTGACCTTGACCCCGGGCACACCTCGGACCCCACTCTCCCACGACCAGCCGGACCAGTGGGCCGGGGGGAGCCTCTCCCAAGAGTACAGGGCTGGGGCCAGAGCCTTTACTGAGTAGGGGCTGGGGCTCCAAGGTAGGGACAGAGAGTAGGGACAAATTCCTGCAGGGAGAGAACAGAGCCACAGGAGCAGAACAGAGGTATGGCCACATCAAACGTGGTCCCAGGGAGAGAAGCAGAGACAGTGGCTCCTGGTGGCTGCCCAGATCTGTCCCCATGGGGACCAGGGAGCTCTGCTCCAGAAGGGCGCCCGGGGCGACCTTCATAAAGATGTCTAACCAGTCTTTCTTTGGTGAGGGGTCCTTTTAAAACCTTTCCACCACCAGGCCTCACTCAGCCCGCTTTCGGCATCCTTGTCCCTGTCCCGTGAGCCTGGCTGCACCCATGGGACTCGGCTCTAGGAGCTGCCCCTGTGCCCTCTTGGTACCAGGCCCCCTTGGGCCGAGCAAGCTTGAGGGGGTTTCTGCTTGTGGCACTGGGCAGCCCTCCGGGCACGCGCCCTTTCGGTGTGGCCACGGAGCTGAAACAGACCCCACATCTCCAGCCGCTCGCTGGCCTGGCATCGACAAGGCCCAGGGCCCTCTTTCTGCAACCCGAGCATCAGATTCTACTCAGGAAGGCTCCCTCAAGGGCACAAGGTCCCCAATATGTCTGAGGACAGGGCCCGGGAATTGAGGAAAGGGGAGGGGTAAAGGAGTGGCCAGGGGCGCCTGGGTGGCTCAGTGGGCTAAGCATCTGACTTCAGCTCAGGTCATGATCTCGCTGTTCGTGAGTTCGAGCCCCGCGTCGGGCTCTGTGCTGACAGCTCAGAGCCTGGAGCTGCTTCGGATTCTGTGTCTCCCTCTCCGTTCCTCCTCTGCTTGCACTCTGTCTCTCTCTCTCTCTCTCTCTCAAAAATAAATAAACATGTAAAAAAAATTTTTTTTAAACTGTTAAAAAGAAAAGGAGTGGCCACAAGAGGAGAAAGAGAAAATAAAAATAAAGAAAACCGAATCCATATGAGTGGATAAAGCAGCTATCACGTACCCAGCTACGTAGTCAGGGCGGATGTTGAACTGCACATCCGGTCAGAATGGGGGGCAGAAAGCACTGTCTCTGTGCCCCCTAAATTCCTGCCCCCCAGCCTCAGCACTAATGGAGCGTAAGATTCTCCTGCGGCTCTTGGGGGGTGGGGACCAGCAGCCACAGAAACCTTGGCAGGACTTGGGAGGGTGACGGATGGTATCAGCACATTTACCAGAGAAGTTTCTGGAAACAGGCAGGCAAGAGAGGGAGCAAGGAAGAGCACGTTCCAAATCAAGCAAATAGCAAAGTGGAGGCAGAGGGAGGAACGTGACAGTCCCCTCCGCCCCCAGGCACCACTGCGGGTGCCTGCACCCAGAGAGCTCCCTCACCGGCAGCCCGGCCTTGAGCCAGCGTCGCTCCGGGAGGGGCCTCCCCGCCAGGATGATGCAGGGCAGGGACACCGGCTGCCTCTCCAGCACCCGGACAGTGGAGGCGCTGCTTGCGATCTGGGGTGGGGCTGTGGGGAGGGGAGACGGTATGGGTCACATTAGATTCCCACGGGTGGCCGTCACGGGGACAGAGACCCCACTGCCCCCCGCTCCTCCCCAGGGAACCAGTGGATAGGGGATCCTCAAGGGTCAAAGGGCACACTTCCCGGGGCACGTTGCCCAGGAAGCAGGGATCCAGATCTGCTCTTGGAGAGCCTGGCACGGCCACACCCGTCCCAAAGGATGGGCCGCCATAGTGAGGGGGCCTCCCTGGGGGTGCCCGGCCTCCCCACCAGATCCACCAGCGAACCGTGTCCGGTCACGACGAGCCAGGCCTCTGCCCGGACCTTCCCGAACACATTTTGAGCTTCACAGAGATACAGGGCCTGGTCTTCGGGGGCCACACCTGAGGGACGGAAAGAGGCCGGCCTGACTGCCAGGACCCGCCACCGCTCCGGCCCCCCAGGTGCAGGCAGCCCACGGCACAGCCCGGCCCTGCAGGGGTGAGGGAGGAGGGCTGGGGGGAGGCAGCCAGGCCTTGGGAGGGCATTCGTGGTCAACCCAGTGCCCGGGATCCGACCCGCGCGACAAGCCCTCAGGCCGGCCCGTTATTAAACCCAGGCGGTAGGTTTTGTCGTTGTCATGGCTGTGGGGGGCTCAGAGCAGCGGGGCGACTTGGTCAGAGGCAGCCAGCCAGGACACGAGCCCGCGTCGGCCTCACCCATGGCCAATGCCAGGCATCAACGTTCTGCTCTGAGCCACCCGGCCTGGGGAGGCACTCGGCGTGTCAGAAGCCATCCTGTCTCCCCCGCCCATCCTCCCCCGGCCCCTGTCTCTTACTTTCAAAGAACAGCACTCCCGAATCAGGCTGCCCCGTCCTGCCACCCCGCCTGGGCCCCAGCGGCTGGCCATCTCCACGGTGCCAGGTGACCAGCGGGGGCGGGCGGCCCATGGCCCGGCACGCCAGGAGGGCACTCCTCCCCAGCTCCACAGTGACATCCCGGGGCAGCTCCATCAGCTGGGGCGCATCTGCAGGGAGGTGACCGGTCAGCCATGCCCGGTGGCTGAACCCCACGTGCCCCCAGAGGACTGATCCCGCCGCCTGCCCCCCTCCCCTGGCTGGGAGGTTCCCTTTCTCCCGGCCTTGCCCTCGTGAACCTGGGGCTGACTCATCTCCAGGGCTCTAGGGCCAACCTGAGCTTGGAAGGATCCGGCCCTGAAGAGGGCTTAGGGATGAGGCAGAGGGAGCGGCCTTTGGCAGGAGGAAGCTACCGCCGCGCCTCACGCCCCTGCACGGGGTCACGGGAGCCCCGCTGTGCCTGGCCGTGCAGGGGGGCGGGGGCAACTGGCCTGCCCCTGAGGCGACACCTCCTGGGAAGCCCACCTCTGAGGGGCTGCAAATCAAGTTCCAGCCACAGGAGCCCCGCGCCTTGGAGACCCTCCCCTCCCTCGCCCTCCTCCTGGACCTCTTGCACCTGAACTTGGGCAACCATTCCCCGACCCCCAAAGAGCCCACTCTGTGGGGAGATTACGGGCCACCTTGACTCTCTTCTCCACATCTCTGTTTGCCAAAATTTTTGCAATGAGTATATGAAACGCCACCACAAAATGAAAACATGCTTATTATTAATCAGGTGACTTTATACTTCAACATTAATCATGACCCCAGGGCAACAGTCCTCGACGAGGACTCACCTAGGTCAAACAAAACTCCAACAATACACAAGAATCTACTCCCCCCCCCCCAATCTTTTGCTCCCCACGCCCCCAAGCTCATGCCCTTCCCCAGGGCCACCACTGTTAACAGCTTGTAGCGTTTCTGCTCAACTTTTTTCTAAGCGTTGTCTGACGTTTATCATCAGGAGAAAATAAGTGATTTCCCCAAACAGAAACTCGTGATCCTTTCTGCCCTTCCGTAGGCCAGGAGTGAGTCCAACTCCAGATGGGTCCAGGCCCCGTGCCCCGCAGCTAACGGGCACTGTCCTCCGGTCCCCGTCCCCAGACCCATGACCAGGAAGCCTTTTTTTTTTTTTTTCCTTTTTTCCTTTTCTTTTTTTAGCCTGTAGCATCCAGCACCATGGAAACCCCTCCACCTCTTTGTTCTGTCCGCCTCCCTCCAGAAATCACCCCCATTTCCATCCAAATCATGACATCAAATTTCCCTCCTGGCCCAGGGATTAGGGAAGTTCCAAGGAGATATAAACACAAGTTGGAAAATTACTGCAAGGAGGACCCAACGGTCTTGGACCCAACCTCAGACGCCACCCGCACGCCTCTCTTTCTTGTTGGGCCCTGGCCAGAGTCCCAGAAAGCCTCTGCTCCGGGCTCGCCTCAGACAGGGTCACTGGTCCAGCAGAGCCCTGGCCCCTGGGCAGAGGTGAGCCTCAGCTCCGGGACAGGCACTCCCAGAACCTGCCTTCACCGGCCCCGCCCAGCCGCACCTGCTTCTTGACCCCTCCCTCCTTAGTCCCCAAACAGCCCAGCTTGGTCTCCCAACTCTGGGACATTACAAAACACACTCTCGTCCCCATTCTCCTCCCAGACCTGAACTTCCCCCTGGAAAGGGACAACCGACTTACGATCGTCAGCAAATGATATGCACAGAGCGTAGCATCTGGAGCACCTACGAAGTGACAGGCACGGTGACGGTGCTTTTAGAAACACCAGTTTCATCAACGGCCCTAACAAGCTCCTGAAGTGGATGCCATCACAACCCTACTTTACAGATGAGGACGCTGAGGGTCAGGGAGATGAAGGAAACTGGCAAAGGGCACAGGTCCAAGCCGATGGAAGAGGCGGGATCGGAGCTTAGGTCTGGCTGCGGCTGAGGCCCAGGCTCTCACCCACCGCACCCCTGCGTCCCCCTGGGTCCTCGGGAGCAACTTGGCCGCTTGCTCTGGCCAGAGCCGCACCCGTCTCTTCTGTCCTTTCTTTGGGGTGAATCCCAAAGCAGCCAAATCCCGACTCAGATCCTGCCCGGAAAAACTCTGACTCAGCCTCGGGCACAGCCACACCCCCCTCACCCCGTTCCTCACTGGAGCCCCCAAATAACGCAGGACCCCAGAATCTTTGTACGCCCAGGCTGAAGGTCCTTTGGTCACCTCCTCTGCAGATGGGAAACTGAGGCCCGGAGCAGGGGCAGGGCTGGCCCTGAGTCCTGCAGCATGTCGGTGGGGGCTGGGCTCCCAACCCAGTGCTCTTCCCAGGGCCTCATCAGAGGCTCAGCCACCTCTGCTTCCAGGCCCCCTCCCCACAGACTCCCAGGTGACCCCTGCGGTAACCCAGGGAGGGACCGTAAACTGGCTCCCCCGACTGCCAGAGGGATGGCCCCTTCTGCCTTGGTCTCAGGCGGGCTTCGGGGCAGGAGCTGCAAATACCCAGAGACCATTAGGCACTGCAGCCCCACCAGGCTCCCTGGAGATGCAGCGTGTGTCTGTGGGGGCGCAGTGCCGGGTGGGGAACCTAGAATACCCAGGAAGAGAGGACAGCCCCACTGAAGGATGCCAGCCAGCAGCCTGGGTTGGGGGGAAAGGACAGGAGGGTCTAGCCACCCTGAGGGCCACCTCCCCCTTCTCCCTGCTTCCCCTCCTCTGCAGAAGGGCTGAGGGGTTTGGTTAACTCGGCCCGGAGGTTTTCGGGGGGAAAGGTCCCCATGGATTCTAACGGCAAAGTGACCACGCCAGAGGTGATGACTTCCCTTCCTCCTACTCGGCCACCAGGGCAGGGGGCACCGGCCTAAAGGCCCAAAGCCTGCGCTGGGCCCTTGCACTGCCTCTGCCCCGGTGGGCATCGTGGATGAACCCCTTCACCACTTGGGGCCTCAGTTTCCCCATGCAGAAGGAGGTAACTATCTTTATTCTGGCTCCAATACCTTAAAGTTCCGGGGCTCTTTGTCACTGTGCGCAGACCCAGCGTTCCCCCCACCCCCGTCCCCTGTGCCAACCCCCGCCCTAGTTTCCGTGGCTCAGAGCCCTGCAGCAGGGCTGGTGAGGATGAGCCAGCTCAGGAAGGAGAGCTCCAGTCTGTCTTGACTTTGGCCACGAGTAGGCAGAGGGTCTTAGGTCCAATGGCTACACAGCAGGGCAAGGTGGGCAACAGGAGAGGCCGGCCTCGGGCCCTGCCCTGCGTTCAGAGGGAATGCCGGGGTGTCTGTGGCTGGGGGGGGGATGTGGGCCCGGAGCCGCAGCCCCACCAGCCAGGGCCGCAGGAGGACTCTCACGGGCCTCTTCCTCTCGTGGAAAAATATCAACAGTTATATTTTATGACCACATTGACATAAAGGCACACACTATCCAGCCTGGATTCCTTCTTATCTCTTTGTTGGTACCCATTTGCTTCCCTCTCATTTTCAAAGAAATGAAAATCAGAGCCTTATCCTGGGTCGCCGGAGGCATCCCAGACCCCGGGTCCGTGCCCGCCGTGCCCGACGGGACAGCCGCCCGGAACCCTGGCCACTCCTGCCCCGGATCCCAGCACCGCTTCTCTCCTGCTCTCCCGGGCTAGCCACAGGCCCTCTGCACCCCCCAAAGTACCTGCTCTCCCCCCACTGCTCATCTGCCTGGCGACCACGGGCCGGGAACAGGAAGAGGAAGGAGGGTCCTCGCATCCTGAATGAGAATCCAGCAGGCGCAGGTGACGGCTCAGAGCGGCTGTTCTCAGGGAGCAGAAAGGGCAGTGAACTTGGGGCGGGCATGGCCTGCTGCGGGGCCCCGCTCACCAGCTGTGTGACGAACCACGCCGCCTCACCGGGCCCCTGTGGGCAAGCGTGTTGAGTATTTATTCCATTCAAGCCCGGAGCGTAGCACACTGTCTCATCAAATCTCTCAAGGACCCTACGGGCAAGGCTCTGTGATTATCACAGATGGGGAAAGAAGGGCGCGGGGAGGTCAATAACTTGACCAAACGGGAGCCTGCACACGGACCTCGGACTCCAGTCTTCCGCGTCCAGAGGTGACGCACAGGTGCCTTGCAGGCGGGTCCACTGACATTGGCACTCGCCTCCCTCCTTCCCAAACGCCCCCAGGAAGAGAGTTCCCAGCTCAACAGCAGCAGGTGGGCACTGTGCCCAGCTGTTCCTGGCCCTGGAAGGCTCTGCCGGCCTGGCTAGGAAGGCTGGACCGCAGCTGCCATCCAGATGGGCAGGAAATTCGATTTCCCCCCGCTGCTGCTAGGCCAGCTCTCCCCAGACACACAGGCGCTGGGTCACCGTCCACCCCTTCCCTGACCTAAAGGTTGAAGGCCACCAGTGGCCCAGTGGCCGAGAAGCCTGCCTCTGAGATGCCACCCATCTCCTCCTTGACATGGCCCTAAGGCCTGTGTCTGACAGGTGGAGGAAGGGGACCAAGGAAATAAGGCAGTGCTGCAAAGAAATCAGACAGGAAACAAAGGATGACTCTTGGAAACAATGCCAAGGGCAGCCCTGCCTGGAGCGCCCTCTCTGCTCCCCCGGAACCTACTGACTGTTAACAATGACAGTGGCATTGATCAGAACCCACCAGCCCCCAGGCCTTTCGTATCTCTCACTCGTACAGCATCCCGGAGCCTGGGGCTGGCGGTGACCCCACAGCGGGTAGCAGATTCCCGGGCACCCCTCACCCCCTGCTCTGTCTCACTCCCTGGCTCGCTTCTCTTGCCGTGGGGAGATCTGCACATGCTGTTCCCTTTACCTGGAACACTGTTCCCCAGCTCACCACCTGACTGATTGCTTCTGGGTTCATCTCAGACACCACCTCCTCCAAGAAGCCTTCCCAGCCCCCACTGTCCGTTGGACCCCTTCTCTGGGCACCAACAGCTCCCCGTGGATACCACCTGCAAAAGTTCGGTGTATTGTCTGTCTGACATCTGGGACCTTGACACCAAGAGCCCGAGTCTCGCCTGCCATTGTGTCCCCAGCACAGGGCCCGGCCACCTGGTGACCATGTGCTACAGGAATGAATGATGGAACAAACAAATGAAGGCCAAGAGTGCCCTGAGCCTGGGAGGATCCAACCCTGGGATGAGACTGTCCTCCTCAGGGCCAGAACCTCCTACTCACAGGGCTTACTCTCCCCCCCAGAGCCCCCCACCATCCTTGGAGAGCCCCTTGGGCGTCCCACCCAGCCTAGACAAGCACATCCCCGATTCTCTGTGCTTCCCCAGAATTCCTAGCACCTGGCTTTCCCACTGTGGCCACAGTGAGCCCCTCAAAGCCCAGTCCATCCCGGCTCAGCATGCCAAGGAGCGGTGCCCACAACTTCAAGCAATCCCCAGGACTCAGGGTCCAGGCCTGGAACTGAGACATCACGGCAGTCACAGCCAAGGCCATGCACCAGCCACAGGAGAATACAGACTCCCCATCTGTAAAAAGGCGATAATCAGGCATCTGTTTATCAAGCACTCAAGATGGGCCAGATTCTGTGCTAAGCTTTATATGCCTGATTTCACTTGGACGCTCACAGCAACCCTCATGGCATGGTCAGCCCCGTTTTACAGAGGGGGAAACTGAGGGTCAATGACTCGACCAAAGCACATAGGTGGCAAGTGATGGAGACGAGACGGGACCTCAGGTCTCAGGAATGACAACGCCCGAACTTGACCCAAACTGTCTCTGTGGCAGGCAGCCTTCAAGACGGTCCCAGTGACCCCTGCCTCCCGGTATCTGCACACTTGAGCAGCCCCTCCCACCCAACGCGCACAAGGGTTGGTTGGTGTGACCAACAGAATACAGTAGAAGTGACTCTATGTCACTTCCATGACTGTGGCTGGTTATAAAGACTTCAGGGCGCCTGGGCAACTCGGTTAAGTGTCCGACTCTTGACTGGCTCAGGTCACAATCTCACAGTTTCATGAGTCTGAGCTCCACATCGGGCTCTGCACCGACAGTGCGGAGCCTGCTTGGGATTCTCTCTCTCTCTCCCTCTCTCTTTGCCCCTCCCCTGCTTGCAAGTTCTTTCAAAATAAATACACTCAAAAATAATTATAATAAATAAAACACTTAAAAATTTTTTTTTAAAGACTGCAGCTTCCTGGTTGGATTCCCTCCCTCCCTTTCTCTCTCTCTCCCTCTCTCTCTCTTTCTCTCTCTCTCTCTCCCCCTCCCTCAGCTACCTCACTCATGAGAATCCATGTCAGGAGAAGCCTTCTAGACAAGCCCACATGGAGAACGAACTGAGGCCTCCTGCCAACAGCCGCATGAGTGAATTCAGACTGGGTTCTACCGCCCCGGTCAAGCCTTCAGATGAAGCAGCCCCAGCTGAAGCATTAACGGCAAGCCCACGAGAGACCCTGAGCCACGGCCACCAGCCAAGCCACTCCCAAATCCTGACCCTCCAGAACGGCAAGATAATAAATGCTTACTGTTTAAGCCATGAAGTTTGGGGGCAATTTGTTATACGATGAGAGGCACTGTGTCCTCGGTCCCATGTGCTCTGGATCCTTGTGATCCTAATTCCACACTGGCGTTCTACACGGTAGAGTTCCCTCCTCCCCGCTCAGAGGCGCGGCAAAGGGGGGAGGGGCAGGTGGGGGCCAGCTGCAATACTCACATCCAACCTCCAGCCGGATTTCTGCAGAGGCATCGCCCATCTCGTTGACAGCTCGGCAGGTGTAGACGCCAGCATCCCTCTCCCGAGTTGCCGGGATCCGCAGCGTCCCAGAGCTGGAGCCCTCGGGGCCCAGAATCATTTCAAGACCCCCTGGACCAAAGATGGGAGAGCATATCTAATGGGGACAGAGTCTCAGTTTTCTAAGACGAACAGAGTTCTGGGAGTGGATGTTGGTGACGGGCATACAACGACACGCGTATAATTACAACTACCGAACCGCACCCCTAGCAAGGGTTAAGATGTCAAGTTTGTTATTTGTACGTTACAACCATTAAAGGCAAACTTTTTAAGTTGAAAAAAGCCTCCAGCCCTGCGGGGGGGGGGGGGCTTCCCTGAGCTCCTCCGTTGACCTCTGTAGAGGCCCAGCCTGTCCCCCTGCATTCAATGGGCTGAGCACCAACAAACTCCTTGCCTGGGTCTCCCCACTGGGTCCCCATCCTCCACCCCAGGTCTAGACCGACTGAGGTCTGGATCAGCTCTGGGGGCGCCCAGGGTCGCCCTGGGATGAGCACATCCCACCCACGGCTGCCTCTCTGAGGCCTCATCCCGGGCAGGCCTCCTGAAACCCACCCCGAGGCCTCCCTCATTTCTCCTGACTGTCGTCTGCACCCAGGCTCCTGACGGCTCCCCTGATTCTGCCCTACGTTCTAAATTCTATTTTCATTTTTTATTTTTACTGCGGTAAAATGCACATAAAACAAACAACTGCACTATCTCCAGCGTTCAGAGTATCCGATTCAGTGGCGTTAAGTACGTTCACATTATTGTGTATCTGTCTCCAGAACTTTCTTGAACTTTCTCGTCGTCCCAAACCGAAACTCCGCCCTCAGTAAACAGTGACTCCCCATCCCCCCACCCCGTTTTTCATTTCTTCAAATGAAAAAGATTTTTACTTGTGGCAAAAAAAAAAAAAAAAAAAACCACAACAAAATTGGGGGCGCCTGGGTGGCTCAGTCAGTTAAGCGTCCCACTTTTGATTTCGTCTCAGGTCATGATCTCACGGTTCCTGAGTTCGGGCCCCGCGTCGGGCTCTGTGCTGACAGTGCAGGGCCTGCTTGGGATGCTCTCTCTCTCCTTCTCTCTCTGCCCCTCCCCCACGCTCTTGCTCTCTCTTTCTTAACAATAAACTTAAAAACATTTTTTAAGGAACAACAAAATTTACCACCTTCACCATTTCCAAGAGCACAGTTCTACAGTGTCAACTATATTTACATTGTCGTACAACTGGAATTCCACTTCTCCTTAAGGCTGAATAATATTCCATCAAGAGATGCCCTTCTAAAGAGGGCTGGCCGGGCTCTCGGCCAGAACATGAGACGCGAGCACTGAATGAGGAGTCCCGACACCCCTGGCACCCACCAGGGGTGGCCTTGGACAAGTTCAAGTTCGAAGCTACTTCTGTCTGCCAGGACTCTGAGCTAATACCTCAGGTGCGTCCAGGTGGAAGAGGGCAATATGACTGAGAGGCTGACCCTTGAGAAGGAGCTAGTGTTCTGCTCCTGGCAAGACTGAGGCAGCAGCCCCAGGCCGGCGGCCCCTGCTGAAGGCTCGAGAACACCCCCGTTGGCCAAACTCTAGCCCAGCGTCTGGCACCAGGAAGACCCTCCGTGCCCATTAACTCAAAAGAGCCTCAGACAACCCTGGTCCTACGGCTCCCCATGTCTCGGGTAACTGCATCACTGTCACCATCTAAGGACACCGAGCCCAGCCCGGGTGCCAGGCTGGTCCTAAACACTATACACTGAATCCTTGCGCAACCAACCTGTCTGATCTCCCCCCATTTTCCAGATAAGGAAGCAGGCTCGGAGATGCCAAGTCACCGGCCCCTTTTTCACCCAGGGAGCCAGAATTCAAACCTGAGTCCACTCTCGTTTTGTTTCTTTTTTTTATGTTGTATTTATTTTTGAGAGACAGAGAGAGAGCAAACCAGGGGAGGGACAGAGAGAAAGAGAGAGAGAGGGAGACCCAGAATCCGAAGCAGGCTCCGGGCTCCGAGCTGTCAGCACAGAGCCCGACGCGGGGCTCGAACCCGTGGACCGCGAGATCATGACCTGAGCCGAAGCAGGACGCTGAATCGACTGAGCCACCCGGGCGCCCCAATGAATCTACTCTAAATCCCGTTGCTGGCCACTGAGCCGTGCGGATGCTGGGCTGGGTGGGGGGAGGGGGTGCCCCCCTGACCGTTCTGGAAAGCTGATCCCCCGGGGCCCCCGCGGGACAGTTCCACAGACCCCTCTCGTACCTCGGTACCAGACGACCCGGGGTGGGGGCACCCCAGACACCTCACACACCAGCACGGCCTCCTCCCCGACAGCAGCCAGCACCACGGCATTTACGGCAGAGACCGACGGCGGATCTGTGTGGGAACAGATGGGGAACTTGGGAGCAACCCACAGACCCCCTAGGGCGACAGGGCGGCTTTTCACAGTTTGGGGGGGGGTGCAGCGAGGAGAGAGAAGGACCTGGCCTCCCTGCCTCCTCCCCATCCCCCACCATCCGTCACCCCAGAAAGGTTTCTGACCCAGGATCTCAAATCAAAGCCAGTCCCGCCTGGAGCCACCCCACCCCTCAACACACATCGTTTCTTATTGAACTTGCCATCAAAGTGGAAACCCTACAAGGTCCTGAAATGCCCTAGGTGGGCTGCCCAGCCCTCCCTGAAGTCCCCCTCAATTCACTCCACACCAGCCTTCTCGCAGCCCCTTGAGCACCCCAGACTCCTGCCGACCTCAGGGCCTTTGCCTCACCGGGTCCCCGGGCTGGGAACACTGCTCCTATTCCCTTCTCTGGTAAGCATCACCTCCTCACCGAGGCCTTGGCCGGTCCCGTGTGTGACAGCCATCTCCCCCTCGCCCCACCCGCCTATCACCCTGCGCTGTGATCCCCCTCGAGTACCGTTAGCTGCCCGCATGCTTCTTTTGTGCCTGCCCACCAGAATATAAGTTCCACCTGGGCAGGGAGCGTGCGTTCAGTGCTGTATCCCCAGCTCAGTGAGTATCTATGGACGGGAAGGAGGAAGGGAGGGAGGGGGAGAGGCCCAGGTACCTGTATAATAGAGGGTGACCGTCTCCTCGTCTGTGCCAACCTCATTAGCGGCCCGGCAGCTGTAATTCCCAGCATCCTCTGGGGCCACTCCCTGAATGATCAGGGTTCCCTGGGCATCCACACGGATTCTGGAGTCACGCCATAAAATAACATGCTCAACGGGAGGGGGCTGATTAGGTGGGGTCACACAAAGATTAGGTGGGGATGACACAAAGTCACCCTCAGTAACAAACGAATTAATCCCATCACTAGCGACCGCCATTTCCTACTGACTGCTTGCTCTGTGCCTGGCGGTGCGCCCAGCACTTTACATAGATTGTCCTTTTTCATTCGTGAGGCTCAGAGAGGTAAAGCGACTCGCCCGAGGTCACACAGCCTGAAGGGCAGAGGCAGGATTCGAGCACAGGTCTGGTGGATTCTGGAACTACGGCTCTTGACCCCCCGGGCTCATACTGAGGCATCGTTATGTTTTCAAAGCGATCTCGCTGCCGAGTCTCAAATGATCCCAGGAAGAAGGCAGGGCGAATGCTACCCTCTCTTCCCAACCCCACTTAGAGGGAAGAAGATGGGGGCCCAGAGAGGTCCCCTGGGACCTCTAGTCCCAGAGTCCCTCGTCCTGGGGCCCTTACCTGCTGTCCTCTTGCAGAGCATGACCCTCACGGCTCCAGGAGATGTGGGGTGCGGGGTACCCCGAAGCTGAGCAGCGAATTCTCACCTCCACACCCTGGGAGAAGTGCTGGGACCGGGTGTGGATGCTGACCTGGGGAGCCTCTGCAGTTCAAAGAGTGGACAGGTGGTCAAGAGTCTGTCTGGGCAGCCGTGCTGTCCCAAGTGCCTCCACTCCATCCCCGAAGTCACAGATGGGCCAGACGTAGGAAGCAAAGGCCCCCCAAGGGCCCGAATCCCAGGGAGTGGCTTTCCTGGGAGCTGGGGTTGACCAGATAGCCACCCAGGCCACACGGGGAGGATTTTCCAAAGCTCTCCCTGGGGTTCTGGTCTGGGCTGAGCATCCTGGAGAGGTTTAGGGTGATAGGCAGATGCCAGGGCTGGGGGCAACGCCCATCTCCAGTGACCTTGAGGGGACGCCAAAGCCTGCCCAAGTACTGGCCCCAGACTTAGGTTCTGTTCACGGTACAACGGGCTTGTCAGACTCAAACAGACCTCACCAGGCCAACTCATCCGAAATAGGCAAGCAGGCCCCTCCCATGCCAGTGGCAGTCTCAACACACTCCAGGCAACCAGTCAGGAGTGGCTGGGACAAGAGAGGGCAGTTTTTCCAACACGTTCACTTTTACACTTGGGCAAACAGCATCCCAGAGAGAAGGATCTGGCTAAACCCTGGGTGGACCCGAGGCTACATCCGGGTCCTAAAACTCCAGGACGGGTGTTCTTTCCGCTGCCCCCCCCCCCGCCCCATCTGGCCAGGGCCACCCAGCCCCCGCCACGTGCTTCTGATCTCTGGACTTCCAGAAGTTTCCCGTAGCCCACTCCTCCCCCACATACGGCAATGGAGCTGACCCACGGCACGGGAGGTAAACAGGACACAACGAAACTGGCTTGGTCTACAGCAGTAGAGATTTAGGTTAGCTACCAGGATGAACTTTCCACGGCAAGAACTGCTATACCTAGGCTAGGAGGCTACACAATCTTTTTTCTCTGAAAACCCGGAAGACCCTAACGGGGCTGGCGCTGCCTGCTGGGGGTGGTGTCTGGGCAGAGGCGTGGATCGATGGGCTCTGGGGATAAGCACGAGGTAGTGAGGGGCGCCCGGGGGGCTCAGTTGGTTGAGCGTCCGACTCCGTCTCAGGTCGTGATCTCACCGTTCGTGGGTTCAAGCCCCACACTGGGCTCTGTGCTGTCAGCCCAGAGCCTGCTTCGGAGCCTCTGTCCCCCTCCCCGCCTCTGCCCCGCCCCGCTCGCGCCCTCTCTCTCAAAAATAAATAAAAACTTTGTTTTAAATCGTTTTTTAAAAAGCACCAGGTAGGGCGCAGAATCAGGAGGACACATCGCAGAGGCAGGAAGAGCCTCACCTCGCACCAGGAGCCACACGGACGCCCTTGTGACCCCATTGGCGTTGCTGGCCATGCACTGGTACCGTCCGCCATCGCTGGGGATGATGCCGCTGACCTCCAGGGACAGGTCGGCCAGCTGGGCGACTCTGCCCGTCGAGGCCGACAGGACCCGCCAGTCCCGGATCCACGTCAGGTTGTAGGGGACCTCACTCAGGACCTGGCAGGACAGGATGGCTGTCTCCCCCGGGGACACGGTCACGTTGGGGGCAGGAACCAGCTGCGGTGGGGGGTCTGAACGGATAAAAACAGAGGAGACTCTGAGAGGCTGACGCAGAGAAAGGACCATCCTGCCGGCCCCCGGGGGTGCCCTGACTCCAGAGCCCGGCACCGTATCCTTCAGGACGCGTGGGCCAGCAGAGGAGCCAAGTATCACGTGCTCGCCATCCCGGGGACGGCACCACCCCAGGGAGGGCCCGGCCCGCCCCCCGCTTCCCCCCCAGCATCACACACCCGGCGAGGGCTGCGTGGGGCGTGCGTGCCTTCCACACGACGGCCAAATGCAACATGTAACAAGCTCTGTGAGCAGTTACACCCTGTGAGCCAGTAATCCCACCCTGGGGAACAGAGCCTTGGAAATAACTCTCAAGAGGGAAAGAGTGATGAGTACAGAGCTATTCTCTGTACAAATAGCAGGGGCATCGTAACAGCCAAAATATACAACCGAGGCCAGTGCCCAAGAGGAGGGAAGAGCTAAGAGAACCACTCTCTTGATAGGAAAAGGGGAGAAGTGACAAGATCAGAGACTTGTCTAACCGGGGATGTGGGCCCAAGAACCTGCAGGAAAAAAGCCGGGTCCACACAAGCTACACGTGCCAGTGACCTGATGTCACAAAGAGCCTGTGAACGCCACAGTCCTGAAAAATGATATTGTAGAAGCCAGCCAGAAAAAATACCTGGGGGCCAATGAGAAAATCCAACTATGGCCAAATTAAACACCATTAAGGTATTACTGTTCATTTTATTAGGTGTGATCGTAGAATCTTTATTATATGGGAAAATCTACTTTTAAAAAAAAGAGAGTGATAAATACTGAAATGTCAGCATGCCTACAATTTAGTTTAAAATGGTTTAGCCAAGGGGCGCCTGGGTGGCTCTGTCGGCTAAGCATCTGACTCTTGATTTTGGCTTGGGTCATGATCTCACGGTTCACGCGTCAGGTTCCGTGCTGAGCGTGCAGCCTGCTTAAGAGTGTCTCTCTCTCTCTCTCTCTCTCTCTCTCTCTCTCTCTCTCTCTGTCTCCACCCTCCCCCACTCACACTCTCTCTCTCTCCCTCTCTCTCAAAATAAATACACATTAAAAAAGAGTTCAGCCAAAGAGCAAGAAAGCAAATATGGCCAAATTTGAGCGATTATTAAGTCTAAGGAATGGGTGTGCAAGTTTCCTTATACTCTTTCCCTTTTCCTGTCCTCATCGTTTATAAAAAGTAAAACCACTAATTCATGCCACAGAAACATGTTTGCAGACACGTTATATTGTTAGATGATAAAAAACCAGGTTGTCACATGCATACGTCTGTATAATATATATAACACTATCCCAGTTTTCTTAAAATGCACACACAGATAAAGGTCTAAGAGGGAGTAAATCAAAATGTTACGGAGGTCGTCTCTAGAATGAGACTGCAGGTTATCCAGATCGAAGCATAGCAAGTCTGTGGGATTAGAGGCTGCAGACTGGCTAATCTTTCCATGTTCCTTGGGCTTTTAAGGCAGTTTAGATTCCTGATTTAAAAACGCAAAGCCAAGGTCATTTTGAGATGGTCCGTGTCATCAGCAACCTTCCTGAGCCGGTTGGGGCCATCCCGGCAGGGACCTGGAGGCATTAAGGGAGGGGGACTTCCAGATGGGCAGTGGCCCCCGAAAGGGCCTGGGGGAGGAGGGCATGACCCTGGCTGCGTTTCTCAGCCTCCTTCCCGTCTAAGATCCACGGGCTGTTCCTGGGTGACCGCCCAAATGGGGTGCCAGGTGGCAGTGTGGGCAGCAGGGCCTGGGTGACGGCAGCTGGCTGGCACGCTCTCCCACAGATGGAGACAACCCTGGGGATAAAACCCTAGAGGGAAAAATCCGGAGGGGGTGGGGAGGGGAGACGGGGATGGGCCGGAAAGGACAGACCTGTGACAAGAATCTGGGCCTTTGCTCGTCCGGTCCCAGCCCGGCTGACCGCCGTGCACTCATACGTCCCTTCCTCGGTCTTAGAAGCCCGTGGGATCTCCCAGCTGCTGTTTCCCGACACCCTGTGAACACAGAGCAGCTGGAGACACACAATAACGCTGACCCCCGCCAGGGCCCCCCAGCCTTGTCCCGCCCCGGAACCCTGCCCAGAGGGGACAAATCCTCTTGGAGGCTTGGTAAGGAGGGGCAAGGCAGCCGAGGACGTGCCAACTCTACATGCTGGGTGACTCTGAGCGAGTCCCTTTCCCTCTCTGAGCTCTGGGCTTTCATCCACGACGGGGAGGGTCTCGGAGGGTCCTTCCCACCCTGACCCCACGGGCCCGGGCCCTGCATGGGAATGTTCCGGAAGCTCAGCAAGCCCACAGCTCCTCCGCAGGGTGACGATCCAGCGGTGGTGGGAGATCTGGGGACCACCCTCCCCCCCATCCCTGGCCGTGCTGGGAGATGCCCAGGACACTATGACCGAGATCAAGGTCCTTCTCCTGCCACCCACATCCCTCGGACCCCTGGGGCTGGGGACACAGAGCAGACAGCACCCACTCACTGAAAGTGCCTCTCCTCGCCCAGCCTGGCTCCGTTCCGCCGCAGCTGTAGTCTGAAGGGGAGGGTGCTGTGTACAGAGCAGGAGACCAGCAGGGGCTGGTCCAGGTAACCATGGATCCTAGGGGGCATGCTGACCAGGGGGGCACCTGCAGGCAAGGTCCGGCACTCAGGATTCCTCCCCACCCGCCCTGCCACAGCCTGCCAACGCAGAGACCACAGGGATGAGCCAGGAGGCCAGGATTCAACCCACAGCCCCACCATTTGGGGGTCACCAAGAGCGGGGTCACCTTACCCCCCGTAAGCTCAGTTCCCACCTCTGTAAAATGGGCTTAATCCTGACACCGATGTCACCACGCTCTCTGGGGAGCTGGTGAGAGGCGGTGCATGGAAAGCACTTGGCATGTCCACAAGGCACGGCAGGCCCCCTCAGGACGAGCCGGCATCGTTTCCACGGTTTCTAAGAAGACCAGCCAAGACAGACGGGTCTGTGCAACCACCTTCTCCACTGTCCTGGACGTAGACGTTGCACCAGCCCTGAGAAACCTGATAAAATGCTCCCCGGACCGGGCTCTCCAAGCTTCCAGACCTCTCATCCGCCTGGAGGGTCGGTTTTACCCGAGGATGTTGGAAGAAAGCCTTTTTTATTTAAAAATAAGTGAAGCTGAAGCATGGCTGTGAATGCAAAGTTCACACGCATTTTTGAGATAAGAGACTTCAATGAAATCCCACAGTTTGTGATGAGCCCCGTGGGGCCCCTGAGAGACACCCCCCCCCCCCAACCGCCCCCACCGCCTGACCCTGGTCCTGGGATGACACATTCTCTTTCCTTGGCCATTAGAATCACTCCAGTGGGAAAGTCTGAGAACGCCCCCCCGCGGGGTCAGTCACAGCTGTCAGTGCCTCACTGGGTGATCGCGGGCGTGTGCTCAACTCTTCTCCTGCCCTCCCCCGCATCCCCACCAGAGATGCTCCTTGGGTGAGACAATGCACCAGACGTCCTCCGAGCCCAGAGCTGGGGGTGGGAGGGCAGCAGGTGACATCATACTACAGGCTCCCTGCCACATCCCAGGGGAGAGGGATGTCAGACCATCTAGCCACGTCCTCAGCTGTGTGCAAAGCAGCCACCGCTCACCCACACACACTGGAATCCTCGGCAAGGCCAGCCCAGGCTCTGTCTTCCATGAGCTGAATGGGCCCAGGGACCATGGCCCAGTCCTCACTACCTGCTCCAAACCCAGAGCCTCCTACTCTAATCCCAACTCCCAGCCTCCCGACCCATCAAGTGGGGAAGGAAGCAAAACACCAAACCACCTCCCTTCTCCCTGCCCTGCCAACACACACATACTCTCTCTCTCTCTCTCTCTCTCTCTCTCATCTAGTCCTGAGATGAAGACCAAAATCCAGAGAGAAATCCAAACTCTTCGACTCATCTGCAAGAACAGGACAGAGAGAAACAGGCTATTATTGCCCCTGCTGAAACTCCCTCCTGAAAATTCCTCCTTGGAGTTATAAAAGCCAAGGGAGGAGGGGCCCAGGGACCACAGCAGGGGAGTGGAGGTCAGGAGGCTGAGAGACGGGGTCCCCAACCTCCCTACCCTGCCCTAACCTACCCTACTCGGATCCTCAAAGTCCCCCACCTCACCCTAGTGCCCTCTCTGCATCCCTATTTGGAGTAGACAGAGGAGTCTGTCCCTTGTTAAGAGATCCCCAGCAAAGAAGATGTTGGATATCAGTGGCATCCACCTCTGTGAGCTCCCCACCCAGGCCACGGCCACGGGAAAGGGGGGAGTGGGCAGGAGGAGGGAACAAAGCCCAGGAAGGAAGCTGATGACCAGTGAACTCAGATACCCCATGCTAGGACCAGAGGCAGAGCTAGAAAGCCAAAGACTCAGCCCTGCCCTCTGGGAGCTTCTGAGCCGCATGTGAGACCTCAGGGACACAAGGAAACAAGCAAAAAGACATACATGTAGGAACCAACACAACATGACCAAAGATAGGACCACAAAATGACCCGTGCCTACAAAGACATAACACTAACAGCAGCTGCCACTCTGGAGGGCCCAAGTCCACAATGCCCACATCATGGGCACAGCCTCAGAGCACCCAAGAGCTGTCTCGTGATGTGTATTAGCTTATGGAACCCTCAGGGCAACCCTGTGAGATGGGTAGCCTCAGCTTCTCCATCTATAAGATGGGGACACATCTCAGAAGCACTCAATGAGCTAATGTATGGCAGGTGCTTGGTTCAGGATTATCTCATGAGAAGTGCTCAAAATGGTGACTAGCTTAGTATTCCCATGATTAGGATTATGGAAGAGCAGACCCATACTCGCTGCCCTGCCCACTGCTGTGTCTACAACGCCTAGCACCATGACTGACACAGAATGCATGTTGGATGGACATTTGGATAGAGGCACGCATGCATGAGTGGATGGGTGGATGGATATTTGGATGGATGGATGCATGGATGAGTGGGTGGATGGATGGATAGGAAGATGAATGGATGGATGTTTGGGTCAATGAAGGGTGGGTGGAGAGACGAATGCGTGAGTGGATGCATGGGTAGATGGGCAGATGGATGGCTTTGTACTAAATCCCCGACTGATTGCTACATCTGAACCATCCCAGTATTTAGCATAACGCATTGCAGAGTTTCCTGCTCATAGAAGTTTAATTTTCTAATATCACGCAATCAGGGAAGGCTTCCAGGAAGAAGTGAGTCTCCAAGTGAGCCGGG
Source organism: Neofelis nebulosa (assembly GCF_028018385.1). Taxonomy (NCBI): domain Eukaryota; kingdom Metazoa; phylum Chordata; class Mammalia; order Carnivora; family Felidae; genus Neofelis; species Neofelis nebulosa. Next base: position 6,296,586 of record NC_080793.1, read on the forward strand.
GCGCTGGGGGTGACGAGCGCTACTCACTCACCTGGGACCACCCCACTGTAGGAAACTCCAGAGACACGGAGAAGGGGATTCCCCTCGTGGTCTTTGCCCTTCACCTTGAGGTAGAAGCGCTCCTGGGGGGCGTGGAAGGGCGGCCCGCCCCAGAGCTGATGGGCGGAGCCATTGGAGAGGGGCTGCATGGGCAAAGTCAGGAGGGGCTGCCCCGAGCTGCGTGAGAGCTCCACGGAGTCCAGGTGGCCGGGTGCCTGCAGGCCTGTGGAGTTGATGACCAGGGAGATGGGCACCCCTGCAGAGGGAAGGGTGAGGAAGAAGATGTTGGCTCCTTGATCCTCCCCAAGCAGGGGCCCTCAGACCATAGTCAGGGACCCAGCTTGCTTGGCCCTCCTCGCGGCCCCCTCACCTCTTTGCTGTGCCAACTAATGCTGGGGGGTGGATAAGCAGAGGGGGCCTGCTACTGTCCGTGGTCCTGAAACGCCACTGTCCACCCACACCACAGCTTCCCACGGCTGCATCACCTTCCACTCTGCAGACTCGGGCTCTCATGGAGTAGAACTGGGAGGGGGCATTTCTCTCCACCACCACCCTCCCCCCGTTAACTCTGGCGTGGGCTGTCATCGGGCAGGCTCTGGGACCAGCCGAGGTGAGACACGCGCTAGTTTGGGAACGCTGACTCCTGCCTATCCTCTCTCTCCCCGCGGTCCACTTTCCTTTGATTTTCTTTTCTGTCTTATTAGCCACGGGCTTTTCACCCTGTTCCAGAAAAGACAGAGCTGGAGCTGGGTTTCTGAATTCCCTTAGTTGATTTGGGAACTTCGCTCGGGTCTTTCCCTTTTCAGGCAATGATTACTGTGTTTTTTCTCAGAGATCACAAACCAGGGAACAGAGGGTGTGGTTGGATAAAAATCTGAATGCCTTAACATTTTTGAAGAAGCGTGGAGAACAATCTGGAAAGGGCACATCAAAATCTGGAAGTCCGGATTCCTTGGAAAAATAACGTGTGTCGGCACTGGGCTCCGTTCACATGTGGCAACAATCAGCCAAAGGCAGGTAGCTGCTGTCCTCTGTATTTGGGCAGTTGCTGTCCAGCTATAGCCATGGCCTCCAGACTCCCGGATGCCCCAGCACTGAAGCCAAGTGCCAACCACTTCTCATTTGCAATTGCCCTGCTGTTTCTCTCTCCCTTTTTTTTTTTTTTAATTTTTTTTCAACGTTTTTAATTTATTTTTGGGACAGAGAGAGACAGAGCATGAATGGGGGAGGGGCAGAGAGAGGGAGACACAGAATCGGAAACAGGCTCCAGGCTCCGAGCCATCAGCCCAGAGCCTGACGTGGGGCTCGAACTCACGGACCGCGAGATCGTGACCTGGCTGAAGTCGGACGCTTAACCGACTGCGCCACCCAGGCGCCCCTCTCTCCCTTTTTTTTAAAAAAACTTTCTTGGAAACCACATCTTTATCAAAAGCAGAAACCCAAGAAGGTCCCAAAAAGGTCCCAAGAAGGTCCCCTTCACTCTCTTCCACTGGGGACTGGTCCTGGCGACCCTTCAGTTTTCAATCCCCACTCACGTGCTGCATTTAGGAGTTCTTTTCTCTCCTGGCTCTAGAATGGGAACCAAGCTTCCCTGCCTCCCCCCTTCCTGACGCTGGAAAAACAAACCTGAAATGAGCAAGCAGCCCCCTTTCGCTTTGGAGATGGTCCTCGCACAGAACCAATAAGGGCTGACAACGATGACAAAAGTTAGAGCAAACCCACGCTCAAAAGCTCTAAGGATCTTGTATGCACCGTGTTGGTCATTAGTCAGTGGTCCGAGTTGACCAGACCTGGTCTAGATCCCTCCCCTTCTCTCTTCTGAGCTGGTCCCAGCAAAGTCCTCTGATGGCCCCACGGTGAGGGACCATACTTCCCAAACTATACACTGGGACCCCTGATCTGGCCACCAGATGGTACTTTCTGGCATGGAGCTCTGACAACCCGAGCCAAGAGCCCCTGCCTGCTCTGGAGCCCTCCTCCTCCAGATGGAGCCACGATGGGACACACAGGCAACCCCAGATCCCAGGGGGTGGCTTCTCATCAGAAAACCGACCCTGTGCCTCCAACTCCAACATCCCCCTGGGCTCTCAACCTCCATCAGCCTCCGGAACATCGGAATGTCCACCAGGACATTCATTCCTCTGGAGTAAGATACTGTTCTCCTTTTCAAGTAAGCTAACAACTGACTAGCACCTGCTAGTTTCTTGGACTAGCCTGCTGTTCCGTGGAAAACCGAAGAAGCTCTAGACGGACAAGTCCGGACAAAGAAAAAAGAGAAAGTGTGGACTGAGTAGTAAGGGGGACAGCCAAAGGTCCTGGGGGCCTTTGGGGGCAGGGAGTGCGTTCTAAAGGTAAATGGTCACGGTGTCACCTGGGCGGGGACCAGTGGAGAGGGTGCTGGCCCTGGGCTCGGTTCACTGTGGTCTGAGAGAATGGCTCAAGCCAGCCTCTTCTGGGTACATTGCAGTCACACACTCATAGCCTGCCCCCCAAGGCTCCCCGATTCCCAAAGGCAAGCCCCAGGCAGATCTTCAGAAGGCAGATCTGCATCGTCCCCAGGGTCTGGAGCACCATACCTTGTAGGGGCCACTCAATGGTGTGGTTGAGGTCCAGAGAGGGCTGGGTGGAGAAGCCGGCTCGGAAGTCGATGTTGCTGACGCCTGTGATCCTCACCGAATGGCGACCGCTGCTATAGACCTAGCACAGGCCCCGGCCCACGTCACCAGGGCATCCGCCTCCGGTGCCCCAGCACCGGGACAGACACGTGGGCAACTTACCTACTCCCTGGGGGCCCAGCACGACGCTCCCCAAATGAAACAGAAGAAGCCTCAGCTACGGTAGTGTCCTGAGTGGGACCCCTGAGGCTGTTCTGCCCTTCTGGCCTCCCCCCCACCCAACACCTGCAGCTCCGTCTGTCCCCCTACAGGTCTAAGCCCTGCCTTGCCTTCCCCACTGGCATTAGAGCTCTTGGCTCAAAGCCACTCAGAGTTTGAAGGGCAGGAGTCAATGCTGCCCCCTCCCCTGCAGCACCCACGCCCAGCCCAGGGCCTGGAGCCTAGCAGGTGCCTCACAAACGTTTGTCCAGTCAGCAGGAGCTCACATCCCTCCAAGGCAGCAGCCTCCCCCATCCCAGGACACTCTGCCGGGGGCCCAACCTACCCCAAGTCCCTGGCCTCCAGCACCTTGCAGATTAGAGTGGGCCCTGCTCCCCCTGCCAGCCCTTGTCCCTCTGAGCCATCCTTCGCCCCAAGGTCACCCTTGCTTCTTTCGTTCATTCTTCACAGGATAGGTTTCTGAACCCCAAGCCGGCTCAGTCACCCACCTCTGGACCCTCAAATCACTTCTCCAACTTTCTTAAAAGTTCCCTAACTAACCCCAAACCACTCTACTTCCTCTCACTGGTGCAAAGCAGAATACTCCTCCTCTGTTCTGGACCCTTTGCTTCCACTGATACGCCCACCTCGCCACCCATGTTCCAGCCCTCAGCCTCCCAGGGCCCCAAGGCTCTCGGGACAGGCAGGAGGGAGACAGTGTCTCAGCTCGGTGAAACTGGTCCCCTCCCTGGGCACCAGGGCCCTGTACCTTGATGGACCACAGCCCAGGATGCTCAGGCTTGAACGCCACGACCTTGGCGGAGTCAGGGATGCTGAGGAGCACGTTGAGGCCCTCGTCCTTCTGCAGGATCCTCCCTGTGGAACGCCCAAGGGTTTCTGTCCCCACATCTGTCCTGACTGTGACAGAGGCCCCATTCTGCCAGGAACCCATGGTCTTTCCAACCACCAGCCTCAGCCTTCCCAGAGAAAGTGACAAAGGCCTTAGGCGGTGCTCGGGCCTTTGCCTCATTCTACACTCCAGCCTCATCCACCCCCGGGTGTGGGCCATACACCTCGCCTCCAGACCTGGGGACCCAGGACATCCTCGGAGCTCCATGAGGCCAGGTGGCTGGGTCCAAATCACACCGACCCTGGGTGACCTGGACAAATCACTCCACCTCCCAGAGCCCCAGCTTCCCATCTCGGTGACATGCCACCAATTCTTGCCCCGACTGGTCTGCTAGCCCACCGTAGGGACCCACTGAGAGAATACGGGTAAGACTCCATGTGAACCTTGCATCCCAGGGACCGTCATTACTCTTGGAGAGAGAGAGAGAGACTGAGAGAAAGAGAGCCCAAGCACGTGAGAGAGGGCGCACTCAGGAGAGGGGCACATGGAGAGACAGAGAGAATGTGAAGCTGAATGCGGAGCCCGACGTGGGGCTCGATCTCACAGCCGTGAGATGGTGACCTGAGTGAAATCCAGAGTCAGATGCTTAAGGGACTGAGCCACCCAGGCGCCCCCAGGACTGTCGTGGTTTTAATTCCCCTCCCTTGGCTGCCAACAGCCTCCCTGCTTCCTCGCTCACCATGGGCACCCCCTCTGCCCTCCACTTGGCACCCCCCCACCCTCCTTATTCCCAGAGCCTTGTGTCCAAACCCATTGCCACCCCGGGTCTCTCTCTTTGTCCCACCCCGGACTCCCAGCTCAGTCTTGGGGCCAAAGCAGAGGCCGGCCAGTCCTAGGGTGCACATACCCAGCGGGTCGCGGACTTCGATCTTGGGACCCGGACCGCTCAGGGAGACGGTGACCTCCTTCAGGCTGGGGTCAAAGGGAATCCTCCACGTGTGCTCGCCCTCCTCCTTGTGGTCCGTGGACAGCAGGTGCACCTTGGAGGCCTGGATCGCTGACTCTACCCACGTCAGCACCTGGGAGGCAGGTTATGAGAAGCTGATGCCAGCAGAGGTGCCTGTGGTCCCGCTTGTGTCTGACCCACTGGAGGCAGGTCTCTAACAGGTCGCAGCAGAATCCAGTCCCCCACCCTGGGTTTCAGGCAGCGTATAGGCTTGCCAGGTCACCCAGTCCCCCCACACTCCCACCGCTCTACAAGAGGGCCAGTTCACACATCATTACCCTCCTGGCCCGTCGGCTGGGAGATGTAACGCCTGAACTGAGGCAGCTCAGAGGGAATGGCCAATTTCTATGGCACCCACCACTTCCTCCAGGAAGCCTTCCTGATGCCTCCTACCCACAGATGAACGCTGGAGATCTGGACTCTCCCCCAGAGCAATGTAATTCACTGTCACCCCCCAAGGGGCCTCAGGCCACATTCCTGCCAGGGTAGCACACTCTCTAAGCAGACCGAGAGGGTCTGCTGCAAAGTTGGAGTCTCCTCCTGATTCATTTCACAATATTGAGAAATCCTAAGTCCCTGGTTTCTAGAAGTGCTTATTCATTCTAAAATCTTAAGTGTTTTGGACAGGTCCCACTGAAAAGCAGGCAACAGGCGAGGACTCCTCCACCCAGGTACACATTTAAAGTATGATTTTGTGGGCGGGGGGGTTCTCAAAGACCCCCCCCCCCCATGCATGCACAGACCCCATGTCAGCAACCCCGGATCCAGTCTAAGTCATCTCACAGAGCACAAAATTGTTGAGTTTCTCCAAATCCTGACCACGATCTTCAAGACCCCGTGTCCTGTCCTAGGATTTAGGCAGCTGTCCAACCCGACTCAAGGTCAGCGTGCCCCTGACTCTCCCCACGCTTATAGGGTTGAACCCCCGGGCCTCCCTAGGCAGCTCCCCCCACACACGCTGTTCTCTGACAGAAATGACCTGCCCCTTCTTTATCAACCCACTCCTGGCTACATTCATGCCCGTCTCCCCTCTTGGCCTGGGAGCCCCAGGAGGGCAGAGACCCTCCGCCGTGCCCCGAGCTCAACGTCTGGCACAGACAGGGTACTCGGGAAGCATGTGCTCACGGTGTGTGGTCCGACGGGGCACGCACCTCCTGACCAGGGCCACCAGATTCACCTGGCAGTCACCTGACTCAGCTCCATCCCGGTCCCTGCCTTTGTAGCAGCCACATCCCACAGTTCCCAGTAAGAAAACCAGGCAAGAGGACTCGGAGGGGGCCTCCCCCGTCCCCCCGCCGGCCCCGGGCCAAGTGACTTTAAGGTTTTCACGGGAGGCTTCTTGAACTAAACAAAATGAAACAGGAACTTCACTGTCCAACAAATTAGCACCATAGACGCAGAGAGAAAAGAGCTCCCGTTGGCTAAATCTGGGGCAACTTGAACCCCTAAAAGAATAATGACTTTAATCAACTGAAACACATTGAACTATAGAATCTGTGTGCCCCGGGGCGCCCGCGTGGCTCATTCGGTTCAGCGTCTGCCTCTTGATTTTCGGCTCAGTTCATGATCTCACAGTTCATGAGATCGAGCCCCGCGTTGGGCTCTGCACGGACATCGTGGAGTCGGCTTGGGATTCGCTCTCTCTTGCTCTCTCTCCGCCTCTCCCCAACTTGTGCACGCTCGCGCTCTCTCTCTCTCTCTCAAAATAAATAAATTTTAAAGAATCTGTGTGCCCATAATACTCAAAGAAAAGCGAAATTCAAAACAATAAAACCTCATTTGCCACCAATGAAAGCAACCTGCTAATTAAAGTCGAAGAACTAAGTGCGATCCCTGCCTTTTCCATAGGCACTGTGCCTCAAAAAACCAAGCCATCCCTTTGGAGAAGCCAAAGCTCTTTTTTCAGGGAAGAATGCCCACTAATAAATGTGAACGAGATGATGCAATGAGGAAATCATCATTTTGCAACCCTTAATGAAATCATTGTTTCAGGCAAGCATCCTCCACGGACGCCACAACCATCAGAAGGAAGGCGGGTGGGGAACGGGACGTCCATGTGGAGCCCCAGCATTTACCCCACAGACCACTTGAGTCATAAGGGGAAAAATGCGGCCCTACAATGCACCGAGAGCTGGCTGTCACCACCTTCACCAGGAATCAAACTATCATCAGGAAGAGCGGGACAATCAGACGTTACTTACCTCCCGGGGCAATGCAACAGAAAATACACACAGCACCAACCATGAAATATTCCTGCCAGAAATGCTGGCTTCCATTAATCAGCCACTGAGAGCTAACTGGCAGGTTAGGGGAAATACGGGGGGGGTGAGGGAACAAATTAATGACACCATAAGGAAACAATCAGATGAATCCGTAACACGGGATCCTGTACAGCCGATGCCTCTCCAGCAAGTTAGTGGCATTAAAAAAAGGGTAGACTGTTCCAGATGGAAGCGGACGTAACAGACACAAGTGAATGAAATGCACAGCCCCTGATTAAATCCTGATTTGACAAAACGTGTTACCGAAGACATTTTGAGGACAATTAGGGAAACTGAATATGAACTTGGCATCGGATGATACCAGCAGAATACTATTCGTTTTATTAGAGGGTATCGTGGGCTGTGTCCAAGGTCATATATATATATTTTTTAAAAAAACCCACCCATGACTATTTGCGGATAAGGTGTCACGGTTCAACAAAAGGCATAGAAAGAGACAGAGCAGGCAGGGTAAACATGTTAGGTGCTGAATCTAGTTGGGACATAGGTTCTTTTTTGTTTGTTTCAAGTTTTGGTTTAAATTCTGGTTCGTGGGGCGCCTGGGTGGCTCAGTCGGTTAAGCGACCGAATTCAGCTCAGGTGATGATCTCATGGTCTGTGAGTTCGAGCCCCGCGTCGGGCTCTGTGCTGACGGCTCAGAGCCTGGAGCCTGTTTCAGATTCTGTGTCTCCCTCTCTCTCTGACCCTCCCCTGTTCATGCTCTGTCTCTCTCTGTCTCAAAAATAAATAAACATTAAAAAAAAAAAATTAAAAAAATAAAATAAATTCTGGTTCGTTAACACATCGTGCAACACTGGTTTCAGGAACAGAATTTAGTGATTCATCACTCACGTACAACACCCAGTGCTCCTCCCCACAAGTGTCCTCCCCAGTTCCCATCCCCCATTTAGCCCCTCCCCCACCCCCACCCGCCTCCCTGCACCAACCCTCAGTTTGTTCTCCGCAGTTAAGAGTCTGTCTTCTGGTTTGCCTCCCTCCCTCTTTTTCTTCCTTCTATCTTCTTCTGACTTTTCTTTATCTTTAACATCTTTCATGATATTTTTTTTTTAAGAAAAAGTCCTTGAAAAAGAACAAGTATGCCATGACTTGAATCTATACCCCCAGGCAACCACAGGGGTACCCTGGTGCTCGCCAATTCTGATCAATCTAATCAAACCTGATCAATCGCCAATCAAATCTAATCTGGAAGTAGCTTCCTGGGATACTGTGTGACAAAAGTCGAAACCGCATTGGGCTTCAGTGAGAAGATGTTCTGTGATTGATGAGTCATGTCTGCTGGGATACGGGGTCCGAAAGCGGGTCTCGTGTGCTACATGTTGGCCAACCTTGCTCTGCATCAGAATCCTACTGTGCGATTGCTGGCGAGAGAGAAAAGGGAAAGAAGGGAATTGGAAGAAAGTGCCCGAGATTTAAAAAGTGAATACATTTTGTCCAGACTGAGCTGGAACATCTACACGTTGCAGCTGGATTTCAGTTACTACAGGATACGAATCCCAGGTTCCGAAAACTCACTTCTCTGTATACTTGGAGGTCCCTCTTTCTTCTGTTTCGCCCAGCTTTCTTTCTTTTTTTCTTCAATTTGATTTGTTTTGAGAGAGACAGAGAGAGCTTGAGCAGGGGAGGGGCAGAAAGAGAAAGAGAGAGAGAGAGAGAGAGAGAGAGAGAGAGAGAGAGAATCCCAAGCAGGCTCCACACAGTCAGTGCTCAGAGCCTGAGGCAGGGGTTGAACCCACGAAAAGGTGAGATCATGACCTGAGCCGAAATGCGGATGCTTAACCGACTGAGGCACCCAGGCGCCCGCTCGTCTAGCTTTCTAAGTAATGTTTCCCTTGAAAAGGTTCTGAGCACACACAGGGGCTGGCGGGAGGAAGCGGCAGTCGAGGCTCCCATCTGGAGAGGCGGACAGAAGCCAGCGAGGTGAGGCAGCTACTGCCACAGCTCCGGGACCACTGTCGTCTTCCCCCGGGGCCGGGCCTTGTCAGGGGTCAGGAAGAAATCACAACCGAGCAAAGCTGCCTGGAGGCCGTGGCTGCACCAGCTGACAATTACCCAGAGAAATCACACGCACTGTGGCGTTGCAACTGTCACTATGAGCTTGTTCTAGGATGACGGAGGGACGGTGCCCAGGAGTTCAGGCTACCGACCGGCAGAGAAGGCTCAGACTGAGCTCAGTGCCAGGGACCCCACCAGGCGGCGGCGTGCCCACGGGGTCTGCCCTAAGCCCGTCACCACCAGGGCGCTGCCCTCAGCCAGCCCGGATCCCCTGTGCGTCCAGGCCTGTGGACAGGCTTCCTGGACCCTACAATCCCCCCAGGGCTCCAAGAGGAATCTGGGGAGCCCTCGGAGCAGAGTGCCTTCATCAAGCCAGCTCAATGTTTATCTGGCGAAGACAATGGCTTCCAGATGTTAGCGGGACCGGGGGCCCGCGAGCCTGTGCTGCAATGGGGCTCATCTCTCTGTCACCGATGGGGAAAGAAGGAAAGAATCTGGAGCTGCTACCCTGGCCAGATGGCTGCCGCTGGGCCTTTCACGGCAGATAAATCATCCCCTGGGGCCCCTCCCCCAGACGCCTGACAGCCAGGCCGGCCAAGGAGGCCGAGCAGGGAGGCCAGAGGGCCTACAGGGCCCGAGAGCCGCAGAGCAGAGAGCTGGGACCGGACCGTGGAGCCTGGGTCAGGAAGCCCGGCAGGCAGTGATGGAGAGAGGGCACCAGCCCCTGCCAGCTGGGCGCCACCGCTGGGCGCTCGGGTCCTGAGAACCTTTTCCGAGAGAGCCCTTACTCTCCAGGGGGGTGTGCCGGAGCCTGGCATGGGTTCTGGGCTCCACCCCAAAGCAGGGGGCTGGAGCCACAGCCGTCACGAACTCTCACCAAGGGCTTCTGGGTGCCTGTCGGGACAGCGCCCCCGTCTCACCGGGAAGGGGCTCTCAAAAACCCAGCCGTGCACAGGGGGAAACGGAGGCCCAGAGAGGTTAAGGACTGAGTTCGGGTCACACGGCAGGCAGGTGGCAGGGCTGGGGTCCGAAGCCGGCACACGGCCCTAAACCTCCACCGGGCTGCCCTCTCCGGGAAGAGTCCGGGATGAAGTCATCTCTGGGGCCGGTGCCTCCTGATCTGTTAACTGGAACCACCTGGTCAGAGCTCCCCTTCTCCCCTGCACCCCACACTTACTGCCTTAGAAGGTGGCTCGCCTTTCTCCTAGCTGAGAAATGTGCAGAATCTGGGCGATCTGTCACGTTTGTGCGGGCTGGGCCAGTGCTAACAGGGGCAGGGTCTGGGCCCCCAGAATGGACTTCCCAGGACCAGAGAAAGCTTCAGAATGAGGGGCTTTGCCCAGCAATTCCGGCCCACTCTGCCAGGGCTGGTGACCGTACACTGAACTGGGCGGGGGTGGGGGGCTCTGTGCCAGGGCGAGGGGGGCCTTGGACCTAGCTCGGCCGAGACCAGAAATGCACACCCCCAAGGGGCCATGATGCCCGCCTCCCCCGTCCACTGAAGGCTGGCAAAAGCTCCGAACTGACCCCGCCAGGGGGAGAGGATCCTCCCCTTGCTTTAACTACCCTGGAATCCCATAGGGCCAACCCCACAACCGGAAGAAAGTAAAGGCTCAGAAGCACCGAGACCGGACCTGGATGGATTCTGTCTCTGCGCCCGGCACCTGAAGCTGTGCGCGGTGAGCGTAGCAGGTGCACGGTCAGCGAAGGGAAGAGAGATTACAGAACGTGTCGCTCCTGCCACATGGGACGTACCTTGGGAAGGTGAAGGGGCTAACGACACAGGCAATAATTTAGGGACTCCCGCAACTTCTGAGGAGTCATTCTCTCAGCTGGAGCTCCCCCCTGGCTTGGGCAAAGACACCGTTCCCTCTCCCGGGTGCCCCGGCCGCTTTCTCAGGCTTGCCGAATGTCTGGGCACATCTGGAATGACGCAGCTCTGTGGCCAGGAAGGAGGAGGATCCAGGCCGCTACCCAGAGGCAGCCAATGCTGGGCCACCGGAGGTCCCACCAAGTGAGACACCTACCGCCGAGTCAGGCTCCCACAACAGAAGGCTGGGTACTATGGCCAGGAGCCAGCGGAGTCGCCCCAACTTCCCCGCCTCGAGAGAGAGCACAGGAGAGCCCGGCCCCACACACCCGGGCAGGGCTGTCCTCCGCCACCCTGCCCGGCACCGCACTGCCTGATTAGCCGCTGACAAGCACCCAGCTCCCGCCCAAATAGGTCTCCCCCCAGACAAGGACCCAGCCATCCCTCCACTCTTCAATGCCTCCCAACCCTCACTTGGGCGGCTCAGCGCCAGAGGAGGTGCACATGCCAAGGAATAAAGTCCAATGTGTCGCGGAGAGCCATAAACGCCATCTGTCAACAGGGAGTTAAGGCACGCTAATCTAAACACGGCCCCGGAGAGCATAAATACAGAACACAAAAAAAACCCTCTCCTGGAGGCTACAGCAGGGCTGGCTGGGGCCAGGGCCTGCCTCACACACACAATCTCTCTTGCCTTCCTCCTCCCAGGGCCTCGGGCGCAAGGGACCCCGCATGTGTCCACCCACCGGCTATTTACTGAGCACCTGCTCCACACTGGGGGCTGCATAAGGTGCCGGGGATATGGCAGCAGACGGGACCTGGGATACAGGACCCGTAAGGGCCGGGCTGTCAGGGAGCTCACAGCCTAGTGGCGTTCATTAAGTAACAAGAAGGGAAATCAAGGGAGGTCTCCCAAGAGGACAGCATGTCAGCTAAGACCGGGAAAATGAGGAGCCAGGGGAGGAGACATGGGAAAAACGAGCCGCATGAGCAAAGGCCCTGGGGTAGAAAGACGCGGGGCACTGAAGAAACAGCAGAGGCCAGTGGGGTGGCAGCAGTGAGCAAAAGGGGAGAACGCGGGCCACGGGGTTGCATAAGGGCCCCGACCTTCTCCAGGGGGCAAACAGGAGAGGCTCATTGGTCAGATGAGGGAGATGGAAACGGACATTCTTATTCTTTCCAGGGACGCAGTTGTGAACATTTATGAGCATGTCACTGGAAGGATCCCTCTGGCTCCTGAAAGGGAGCGGGCAGACGCGCAGGGAGAGGGAAAGAAGGGCAAGTTCTGAGCGGCCAATGGGGCCTGGAGGAGAGGAAGGGCAGGCACCCAGTTCAAGAACACGGCGAGGGTACAGACGCCAGGTCACTGACAACCCTGCATCTCAGGACACAGGACCAAGCAAGCGCCTGCCTGCTCGTTCCCCGGTAGGACTCTCTGCCCCAGCAACACAGCCTGAATCGGACGCCCCCTGCCCCCCACCCACTCCTCTACCCGCCCCTGGGTTCCCCGACTCTGCGGAGAAGCTCACCCCGTACCCCCCCCAACTGTTGGCAAATTTTGCTAGGTCCATCTTGCCAGCCCGGACCACCTGTGGGACCCAGGGTGCTTCTTCGAGCTCCAGCCTCTTTACCTGCGAAATCGGGAAGTCTGCGGCACCTGCCTTTGGGGTGGGGGCGGGGGTGGGGGGGCGGGTAGAGGGTGGGGGGCTGGCGAGAGGACCTCATACAGCCCGGAGCACAGCACTCACTGTGCTGGCCACAGGGGGAGCACTGCTCACGGGTGGCACAGCTACCTGACCACCAAGCCCAGCCGCCCAGGGGCGAGGACGGTCAGGGAAGGCTCACCTCGGTCACCTGCTGCTTGTCCAGGTGGAACACCTGCCCGGAGCTGGTGGCGGCGATGTCCTCGTAAGCCAGGTAGCCGGGGTGAGTGCGGTCACCACAGTCCCCCGTCAGCACAAAGACCACCTGGAAGAGGGACACACAGGTGGCTTCCCTGGCCACCTTCTTCAGGTGTGACTGGAGTGGCAGGGCCAGAACCAGGGAGGAGGGGCCTGGGCCGAGCCCCTTCCTCTCCGGGCTCAGCGGATGCGACTGTAGAATGGGAATGATGAGAGCGCCCACCCCAGGGGATCGGGACCGACCCAGGTCAAGGGTGTGGTACAGGGCCAGGCATACTAGGTGCCTCAATACATGGGAGCCATTATTTTTTTAATGTTTATTTTTTGAGAGAGAGGAAGAGAGAGAGGGAGTGTGTGAACAAGAGGGAGAGGGAGACGCAGAATCCGACACAGGCTCCGGGCTCCAAGCTGTCAGCACAGAGCCCGACGCGGGGCTCGAACCCACGAACCGTGAGATCGTGACCTGAGCCGAAGTCAGATGCTTACCCGACTGAGCCACGGGGAGCCATTATTGAATCTACAACAAGGAAGGGGATGGAAATCGGCTGGCCCCGAGCAGTAGCCCCTGGAGGCCACACACTTAGAAAAACCGTGGGTTCTAAGGTTGAGTGTTTGACTTCGGCTCAGGTCACGATCTCACGGTTCGTGGGTTCGAGCCCCGCGTCGGGCTCTGTGCTGACAGCTCGGAGCCCGGAGCCTGCTTCGGATTCTGTGTCTCCCTCTCTCTCTGCCCCTCCCCTGCTTACTCTCTCTCTCTCTCTCTCTCTCTCTCTCTCTCAAAAATACATAAACATTAAAAAAATTTAAAAGAAAAAAAAAAAAAGAAGAAGAACCTTGGAGAATGGCGTTTGTTCTAGATGGGAGACCAGAGAAGCTGTCCCAGCTCTCGAGAGCTTCACCCGAGGAGGTCACACGGTCAGACGGCCCTTCTCCCGTCCCGTGCACACCCTCCCCCAGCCCTGGCTGTGAACACAAGAAGCAAAAACCCCAGCAGAGAGTCCAGACCTTGAGGCACTGGGAAGAGGGCGCCTCGCTCTGCGGAGACGGGAGCAGAGGCGACGCCAGGAAGAAGACGGATCGCACAGACTCTGACAGGGCGCGAGGGGAGCCGGGGGTGGCGTGGTCTTTATCAAGAGTGAGCCTCGCCAGGCGGCGGGAGCCCCGGCGGGCGGGGGGGCCCAGAGCATGAGAACACACTTGGACTTCACCAGACCGGCTCGGCCTCCAGGGCTGGCGGGGACCCTGGAAGAGAAGCTCCCGCCCTCCGCTCGGCAGGTGGGGGCCTGGGCTGCCTGCGCTGGGGACCCCAGCTTCCTCAGGACCCCCCTGGGGCCCCCACGCTCGAGCTCCCCGGGCCGGTCCACTCACCTGCGACTGTTTCAGCTGCAGAAGCCGCAGGACGTCCTCCTTCTTGTGGTAGTCCTTGGCACGGGCGTCCGTGAAGACGTAGACAAAGGAGCCGGGGTTGGCCACCTCCACAGCAGCCTTGATGGCTCCCACACTCATCTCTGGGCAGTCACCGCCTCCCTGCGGGGCAGGGGTGTGTCAGGGGCCGCCCCCCACCTCCTCCAGGTGGGGCCCACCCAGGTAGACCTCTGACACCGACGGGGGGGGGGGGGGAAGGGGGGGGCCAGAGGGGGGCAATCCCCTCTGTCCGGCCTCTGTCCCCGCCCAGCTGTGGGTGAGGCCTGGCCACGGCACACGCCTTCCCTGACACAAGGTCACACCCAACCTGCTTTAGACGAGTGGTGCCACCTGCTCGCTCGCTCACCCACGCAAGAGTGGGGTCCCTCCCGTGGGGGCCTGCTCTAAGCGCTAACAAGCACGACATGATTCTTTAATTACCACTGCGGTGAGTGATGCAGGATGGAGAGGAGGGAGGGGAGCCCCGGGACGTCTAACAGACGCCCCAAAGAAGCCACGTGTTGGCCAAGGCTTGGACGACGGAGGGTACAGGGGGCAGCCAGGAGAGAGAGAGGTGGGCGTTGGGCAGAGGACGCCATTCTCAGCCAGCCCTCCCCCCGAATCCCCTCTGCCCCGGAATCAGTCCCAAACCAACCAACACCGGCTCCCGCCCTCCCGGCCCACGGACGGGAGCTCCGCGAGAAGGGAGCGTGTCCTGCCTCGACAGCTTTGCACACGCAGCAACGGGGTCGCTTTCCAGTAACGCATCTCTCCCGGGACCGTTCATCCGACCCACAAGCGCTTCCCGTCCCCTCCAGGCGCTGGGCCCCGTTCTGAGTCCTGGGGGACCCGGTGGTGAGCCAGATATGTGGGGCCCCTGCCTTCAGGAAGCTGCCGTCCCCAGCGGCGGGAGGCGGGGAAGGACAGATGCTTGACCAAGGTGCTCAGAGGATGCGAGGAGACCCCTCGCATCCTCCTTCAGCTACCGCTTCGTCCGTTCACTGAATAATAAGCACCTACTACGTGCCAGGCACAGGGACTCCTGTCGGTACTTGGTTCACCGAATAAAGGAAGGAACCCCGAGAAGTACAGATTCTCCGGGACCCCCCAGCTGGGGTGCAGGCCCCCGGCACTGTTGGGAGGCAGGTGATGGCGGTTCAGGGAGCCGCCATCTTGGCCACCGGGTAGGGTAAAGACCTTGGCCTCTGCATGGACTGGGAAGGACGGCAGGAGGCGGGGGATGGGTGGCAGCCAGGGGCAGGGCGGCCCACCTGCACATAGAGTTCTCTCAGCTCTCTCTGAAACACCGCCGGGTCTGCCGTGAGGATCACCGGGCCAATATCTGCAGGGAAAAGAGAGAGAGGCCCGGGTGGGCTTGGATTCCCAGACGTAGCGCCTCCGTGGGGTGGGGGAACAGTTACAAGATGTGCCACCAGGGGGAAAGGGGGTGAAGCCTGGGCCCCAGAGACACCCCCCCCCCCCCCACCAAAGGGAGAGAGGCTTCCAGGCCTGCCAGGATCTGACCTGGAAGGGAGGTCAGGCTACTCAGCCCCCTGCCCTGCTCCAAACCAGACCAGAACTCCAGGGGAGCACAGAGGCGAAACGGAGGGCAACCCCCGCCCTGCTCAACCTCAAAACCACAGTCCCTAATCTTTTCTGAACACGGCCGTCTCTATTCACCATCAGTGGGAAAGGAATTCTGGAAAGACGAAGGAACAGAGAGCTGTCCAACGCCAGGCTGATGAACAAGAATGAAATCTTCCAGAAACTCCATCCATTTATTAGCTCATTTAAATTTTTTTAACGTGGGGCGCCTGGGTGGCTCAGTCGGCCAAGCAGCCGACTTCGGCTCAGGTCACGATCTCGCGGTCCGTGGGTTCGAGGCCCGCGTCCGGCTCTGTGCTGACGGCTCAGAGCCTGGAGCCTATTTCATTCTGTGTCTCCCTCTCTCTCTGACCCTCCCCCGTTCATGCTCTGTCTCTCTCTGTCTCAAAAATAAATAAACGTTAAAAAAAAATTTTTTTTAACGTTTATTTATTTTTGAGAAACAGAGACAGAGAACGAGCAGGGGAGGAACAGAGAGAGAGGGAGACACAGAATCAGAAGCAGGCTCCAGGCTCGGAGCCGTCAGCACAGAGCCCGACGCGGGGCTCGAACCCACGGACCGCGAGATGGTGACCTGAGCCGAAGTCGGATGCTTGGCCGACTGAGCCACCCAGACGCCCCTGGTAGCTCATTTAAAAAGAACAGAATTCAATTACAAAGGCTGACTGCACCAAATGTAGGTGAGGACACAGGGCAACTGAAACTTCCGTCCACCGCCGGTGCGAATGCAAAAGGGTCCAACCACTTTGGAAGGCCAAGAGAACTTTCTAAAAACATCAAGCATGCACATACCATTCGATCCAGCCATTTCGCTCCCGAGAAATGAAAACATATGTCTACACCAAGACTTGTACTCAAACGTTCAGCGCGGTTGTACTCATCATAGCCCAGAACTGGAAACCAGTCCAACGTCCATCAACCAAAGAAACAGTAAACAAACTGTGGTCTCTTCGTATAATCAAATACTGCTCAGCAAGAAAACAGAACAAGCTACCAATACAAGCAACCGCGTGATGAATCTCACAGACGTAACACCGCACGAAAGAAGCCAGACACAAAAGAGTGCGTGTTTGATGGTTCCATTTATAGAAGTTCTAGAACAGGCAGAATTATTTCAAGGTGGAAAAAAATCAGAACGGGGGTTGTCTGGGGACTGGGGAGAGGCAAAAGGACTGTCTGGGACGGCAGAAATGTTCTATATGGTAGCAGGAATGGGGGCTCCGTGGGTATATGGTCTCTCCAAAGTGCAAAGCAAAGATTTGTGCATTTCAGCGTATGTAAATTTTACCTCCTAAAACCAGAGCTAAAGACAGCAATCATCACTGAGTTGGGGTGGAGGGTGGGAAGAGGTATAGATGAATGAGAGCGGTTTGGATACTTGGTGGTGGGTATATGCCGATTCATTACTCTGTTCTGCTTCCTTTGTGTATATTCGGAATGTTCCCCCAATAAAAAGGTTTAACAGCCATACTTGAAAGTCACAGCTAACCTAAGACAAGGCTACCAGTGCACTGAAAACGGGGCTAGAATTCCAACTCGCCACGTAGACCCGGAATTCTGACTCACCCTATGGACGTATGCACAATGGGGGTTTTACAAGGTTCGTGGATGTCAAGTTTCTTAGGAAAGTATTTCCTCTGAGTCCTCGGTGAACTCTAATAATGGACCGTTTTTAGTTGAAGAATTCTAAATTCTAGGCACCCCCCAAAAATTCCCACACTCATCAACCAGTCAGCAGACCTTGGTCCTTCTTAGGGAAGGAAGCCTGTGGAATCATCCGGCATTGATCCACAATTCTCAAGGGAGAGTGCGGACAGCAGCCCTTCTGCCGGGCACTTTAAGAATCCATCGTCCCCTGAGGGCCCCTGCCTCTGTGTTCTGAATGTATTCATCATGTCCAGCACCCCTCCCTCAGCTGTTCCAGCCTTTACCAAGCCTCCCCACTCCGCACCCCTGCTTTCTGAACTCTGTGGTAACTGATTCGACCAAACCCTCAGGCTTTGCCCCCAGACAGAGCTGACTGCAATGCTGGCTCCATCCTTCAGCCGTGGGGTCCTCCAGACCTGACCTCACTGTGTCCAGCCTCAGTTTCCCCATCTGTAAAATGAGGCATATAACAACACCATTTATCCTAGCTGAGAGAGCCATCATTGTAAGAACTGGTGGGGCCAGGGAGGGACACCTCCCCCCCCCCGCCATGGATTCTGGTACCCAGCAAAGGCTTGGCGAACAGGAGCCAGCCCAGCCCCCACGGCCACACGACTGCCTATGCTCCAGCGTGAGGTCTCACAAAAGGCACAGGGCAAGACAGTCTTGCTCTAACACAAGGGCCTCAAACTCTAGTTTGACGGAAAAAATTGATTTGACTCAATGTTGGTTATTTCTTTATTACATAATAATACACGTTCGATGTTTAAAAAAATGACACTAATTTACTAAGCACTGACTAAGGACCAGTCCATGTGCCGAGATGTTTCCAGAGCATTAGCTCACTGAGTCCTCCCTGGCACCTGGTAGGTCTCAGTCTTACCCACATTTTATAGAGGAGAAAATGGAAGCCCAGAGAGGTTAAGTAATTTGCCCAAAAACACACAGCCAGTAAGTGGCACGGATGAGCCTAGGTCTGTACAACTCCAGACACTGAGCTGTTGAGCACTGCTCCCTGTGAACTGTCCTGATCCATGGAAAGAGAAGGGAATTCTGGGGTGCATGGGTGGCTCAGCAGGTCAAACGTCCGATTCTTGATTTCGGCTCAGGTCGCGATTTCATGGTTCATGAGTTCAAGCCCCACATCGGGCTCTGTGCTGAGTGCCCGGAGCCTCCTTGGGATCTTCTCTCTCTCTCGCTCTCTCTCTGCCCCTCCTCCACTTATGGGCGTGCTCTCTCTCTCTCTAAGTAAATAAATAAACTTAAAAACAGAAAGAAAGAGAAAGGAATTCTACCAACCAGAGACAGTCATTTTGATTTTCATACATAACCTTCAAAACTTCCATGCAGATTTGTAAATATACATCTCACAATGCATGCCTACTCTTTCAGGCAGAATTTCTACTAAAGTATAAATAACATACTATTTTTAACCTGATTCTTTTCACTGAACAACGTATTTTGAGCAACCTTCCAGAAGGCCAAATGCTCAGTCCAAAATCATTTTTGAATGACTCTGAAGTATTGCCTTTGCATAAATGACCGTGAGCGGACTTGCCCAATCTCACATGGCTTTGCTTCCGATGTTTAAAAAGAGTAGCGTGACCAAGAACACCTCCGGATCCATGGCATTTAAGCACCAGCTCGGCCGTCTCCGTGGCATTCACTCCCCTAAGCGGAATTGCTGGGTCAAAGGCAAGGCCATTTGTAAAGACTTTGGAAGCAAATTCAGGAAGCTCGTAACCGTCCTCCCCAGCTCCAGACGTGCCAGCCGCTCATCCATCCACCTGCCAACGCCAGAGAGGCCGGCCTGCGCCCAGTTTGGCTCACACCGCCCCTGCTCAAGAATCCACACTGATGGCTCACTGCCCCTGGGAGCCCAGGGCTGACTCTGGCTGGCCCCGCCCACCCCCATGGTGGTCTAGGGACAGCAGCTGCCCCGACAGCCCCAGCGTTGGGCCAGCGCTAGGCTGACCACCTTCTCTTCCATTTGCGGCAACATAAGAATAAAGTTGGCGACGTGAGTTATCGTAAATGAAACAGCAGTTGGAAGGGCTTCCCCGTTATTGTAACGTCTATGCGCTTCCTCCCTGGGGGGTGGGAGGGGGGTTGAGGATCACCCTCTCTCATCGAGGGACAATGATTGTTCAGGGAGTTGATTCTGTTCACGGTTCTACTTGGCAAGATCAAAAGTTGGTCACCCATGTCAACTCCTTCGGCTTTTCTTTCCTTTTAGCTTTTTTATTTTTATATTTTTATATTTTATTTTATTTTTTATTTTATTTTACTTTATTTTATTTTATTATTTTATTTTATTTTATTTATTTTATTTCATTTTATTTTTTTAATTTAATTTAATTTAATTTTTATTTTATTTTACTTTATTTTATTTTATTTTATTTTTTTATTTTATTTTATTTTATTTTATTTTTATTTTATTTTATTTTTTTATTTTATTTTTATTTTATTTTATTTTATTTTTATTTTTATTTTATTTTATTTTGTTTTGGTTTTGGTTTTTTTTGTTTTTTTTTTTTTACAATTTTACCGGATTGAGAAACCCAAAGTCGGGGGGACCCTACGGTGGAGGGGGGGAGGACGCCAGACCTACCATCTAAGGTCTAGCCTTCCACGACCAAGGCTGTTCTAGGAGAGTCTGCGCTCTGGGAGAGAGGAAGATTCTTCTGGAAGATTCGTCCTGATTCCCCCACACCCCTCAGCAATGCTCAGTGACATCCTCTCCTTACATCCCAAGCACTGGGCCAGCACATGAGGAGTGCCAGGGACCGTGTGGCTAACACAGACTTGGAAAATTTCAGGAGCCAGGGAGGCTTCTCCGAGTTCACTGGAAAGCCCTGGAAAGGATTTTCAGGTTGGCCTCTGTGTTAGTTTCCTACTGCTGCTTTAATAAATCACTACAAACTTAGTGTCTTAAAACAACACACATCATTTCTGGAGGTCAGAAGTGCTAAAGTTAAGGTATCAGCAGGGCCGCGTCCCTTCTGGAGGCTCTAAAGGAAAATTTGCTTCCTTGATTTTTCCAGCGTTTAGAGGCCGCCTGTGTTCCCGGGACTGTGGCCCCTCCTACATCTTCAAAGCCCCTCTCTCTCCTGTCTGCTTCTCTGCGGCATCTCCTTCTGTGACCCTGATCTCCTGCCTCCCTCTTACAAGGAGGCTTGTGAGTACAATGAGGCCACCTAGATAATCTGGGATAATCTCTCCATGTCAAGATTCCTACCTTAACTACATGTGCGAGGCCCCTTTGCTTGTGTCAAATAATGGATTTACAGGTTCTGTGGGTTACAGAAATAACCATCTATCCTGCCTCCCACAGCCTCCATCATCCCAGCAAGAACAGACTTGGGAACAAACAATTTGACCGGGGGTGCCTGGGTGGCTTGGTGGGTTAAGCGTCTGACTTCCAGCTCAGGTCACGATCCCTCGGCCCGTGAGTTCGAGCCCCGCGTCGGGCTCTGGGCTGATGGCTCAGAGCCTGGAGCCTGCTTCCGATTCCGGGTCTCCCTCTCTCCCTGTCCTTCCCCCACTCACGCTCTGACCCTCTCTCTCAAAAATAAATAAACATTTTAAAAATTTTTAATAAAAAAAAAAAAAAAACCAATTTGACCACAAACCTATGTGCCAAACCTAACAAGGTTGAAGATAAAGAGATCCAAAACTCCCATCTTCTAAAGACGGAGAAACTGAAGTCCAGAGAGGAGACGGGAGTCCTTCAAGGTCAGCTGGGAAGATCTGGTGCAAGAATGATGGGATATTCCCCACAGACGGTGACCCCTTCTTCCGTTCTCCACTGCAGGCCTCGAGCCGAGCTCAGTGCCTGGCCCGCGGTAAGCGCTCAACAAACCCAGTTCAAATAAGTAACTGAATAAACACATCAGTGAATTCCAGATTGCTTGAGCAGCCCCAGGTCGGAACAAAGTTTCACTTACCTTTGTAACCCGTGTCCCAGAACAAGGCCAGGCATACGATCAACACACAGCGAACATGTGCTGAATCCCCGACTCTCCCCCTACAACACGCTGGCTGCCCGTCTCCCAGGGAAACAAATACAAAATGAAGCAGGGAACGAATGTGGTTATTTGGGGCACGCAGAGGAGTTGGCCATACTGAGACAGGGTTGGCCAGACGGACAAAAGTGTCCGTGATTGCTCTCAAGACAGAGGGCACGACCCCGGCTAAGATGGAAGGCAAAAGGTTTTGTTTTATTTTCCATATGTGTTTTTGAGAGAAAGAGAGACAGAGTATGAGCAGGGGAGGAGCAGAGAAAGAGGGAGACACAGAATCCAAAGCAGGCTCCAGGCTCTGAGCTGCAAGCAGAGAGCCCCACGCGGGGCTCGAACCCACAGACCGTGAGATCATGACCTGAGCCAAAGTCGGACGCTTAACCGACTGAGCCACCCAGGCGCCCCAGAAGGCAAGAGTTTTTTAAATGCCTGCCTCAACATCTGAATCAAGAACGCTCTCAGGAGAGCACACACACACACACACACACGCACGCACGCAAAATCTGGGATTTCTTCCTTTTACTGAAGAGATAATCCCCAAACCGGCTCCGGGCACAGGGTGCCACTGAAGGTCCCAACACCCTACGGCAGCGCTGGCTTCCCAGATGCCAAGAAGGGGCTGGGGGGCTGGAGGTCTCCTTGCCACCTGGTCTCCCCGCCACCCTCCCTTCCGCAGCGGCAGGCAGAAAGAGAGAGGCCTTCTTGTCGTTAATTCACGCTGGCCTCTAGCTTTCATCTGTCATTCCTGGGCCCGGCTGCACCTCATCACTGAAACCATCCTGAAACCCCACCAGGACCGGGTGCTCTCAGCAGGATGACCATTTCAAGACCCATCTTCCAGCGGGACAGACTGAGGTGCCAGGACAGGGCAGGAGAGGGCAAGCCACCTGACACGTCCCCATATGAGTTTACCCACTGAAAGGGGTCTCGCAAGCCTCCCCATCTCCTTCCTTCACCCTGTCCAGGCAGGGCTGGCTCTGGACAAAAAGCTCTCATCACCCCACCTCTTAGCATGCCGGCCTGGCTAGCATGATATTGATAATTTGAGCTCAGTTCTCGTAATAAATATCTCCCTGTAACCACGGAGGATACCAAGACTTAGAGAGGAGACAACGCCCTCAGTGAAGGTCAAACAGCTGGTAAGCGATAGTTAACGTCTGTGCTAGTGTCCTGGGGCCACCGCAAGAGAACACCACAGACTCAGTAGCTTTTAACAACAGAACTATTTCCCTTCTTGCAATTCTTGAGGCCAGCAGTCCACAATCCGGGTGTCGGCAGGGCCGTGCTCTCTCTGAACGCAACACCAGCAACCCTCGGCGTTCCTTGGCTGGTAAAGCGCTCGGGCCCTGCCCCCGTTGTCACAGGGCTTTCTCCCTGTGCTGTCCCTGCGTCTCTCCTTCTTATGAGGGCATCGATCGTGTTGGATAAGGGCCCACTCTACCTCAGTATGACCCCATCCTGACTCATCGCACCTGCAATGATCCTCTGTCCAAATAAGGTCGCATCCTGAGGTTCTAGGAAGGACATGAATTTGGGGGAGGGCACAACGTCCAGACCCACCTGTTCGCCCCCAAAGCCCCCTCTGCCACCAGCTGGGCTGCCTCCAAAAACAAGGGTGACGATGATGATGGGGACAGTTACACCCTTTTAGTATGTACGAAGCACCAGGTGCCGTTCTCTGCCCTGAGAAGTCAACTGTTTATTATCCCCATTTCACAGATGAGAATTTGGGGCCCAGGGAGGTGAGGTGACCCCCCCCACCACCCAAGCAGTAGAGGTGGGATTCAAAGTGGGTCCATCCAGCCCCACATTCAAGGTCTCAACGACCGCCCGGCTGCAAAAATCATTAAACCCGTGACCTTGGCTCCACTCGTGCCGCCCTTGAGCATCTGAGCCCCAGAAGCCTGGCCTGGAACCATCTCTCCTCAGGCGGATTTTTTTCCACCCTGACCAGGGGAGGGTGTGGAGCCCCTGGGACATGGGAGGATCACACCCAGGTGATGCTCCAGCCCATTACCCAGAATCCTGTGCCCCAGTGACGTCGGTCAGGGCTCCAGCCAGGCACTGCCGGTCCGGCCTCCGAACGACCTCATGTCAAGGACTCTTCCTGGGGCCTGCCCCTCCCCCCTCCCCCTTAAAAGCAGGGCGGGAGTCCTGGGGCCAAGTCTGGATTCACGCCCACCCCCTCCTCCAGCTGCAGTGACCCCGGGGTAGGGTCCCACAGTCTGCCACCATCGCGGGCACAATTTCATCCCCTCTCGGGGACACTGTCTTCCCATTTCTACCAGGCAGGGGCTGGGGAAAGTGAAGTCTAGCCTGCTAGGTTCCCCACAATTCCTGAGCGCAGGGCTGGGTGAACGCGACTCCCTTGAAAACGCCCACAAAGGACAGACATGGTGGGGGCAGGAAACAGCTGGACAAGTGGCGCTGTCCAAAGAGCCAATATGGCCCCAGAACCTTCCTCCACCTCCTCCTTGGTGTCCAGGAGTCCAGATCCGCACGGAGGGGCCCTCGCCCCCAACACCCAATGGAGTCGGGCTCTGCCCCGAGTGTCCGCATCAGCCAATCCCTGCCGTCTTTAAGGAGACGTTCACATCCACATTCCTGGCAGCCTCAGAGCCATCATATCCGCTGTCCCCTCAGCCTGCAGTGCTCCTCCCCAGCCCGGACGGGCTCTGCCTGACCCACCCAGCACCTCTCTATCTCGGCTCAAACATCATCCCTGTATCCCCACCTCTCAGAGCAGCTAAGGCCTCTCTGTATCAGGGACCACACTGTGGTTAACGAACTTGGCCCTTTGCTGTGGGCCGGATTGGACTAAAGGTGCCACGGCAAGCTGGAGCCCCACCTGGCCCATGGTCATCCTTCGAGAATTGCCTATTGAGCGAGTGAAAGGTGGGTCTGTCAGGGATCTCTGGGGACCAGCCTAACGCATCAGCCCAGCCCCCTCAGGCAGCCTCCTGCCCTCAGACCCACCGCGTCCTTACCTTGCCACTTCTCCTCAGGGACGTGCCTAACCCAGCTCACGGTTCGCAGGCAGCTCAGAGCCCCCAGCCTCCAAGGTGAGAAGCACGCACGGAGGGGCGGGGGGGGGGGGTGGCCAGGGGTGGTGGACCGTCCCCTCAGAGCAAGAACCAATCAGATCTATTTCATGAGAGGCTGGTTAACAGCAATGTCACTCCGAGGTGACAGGAGGCTGACACCCCTCCTCCCTAAGGAAAGCTGACGGTGCGCCTGGTGACCCAGAGAAGATGCTGGAACCCACCAATGATCCAACATATGCAAGTTAAGACAGGACACCATTTCACACCCGGCAAATTAGCAAACCAGGGAAGAATGATGTCCCCCGATGCCGGCAAGGTGTGTGGGAAAAACCCAGTCTCATACTGTGCCAGGAGGGCGGGGCAGTACAGCATTTCTGGAGGACAATCTCGTTACCAAAACTGAAAACGCTCACGTGCCTTCACAAAGCAAGACGTGCCTGGGATCTATCATTCCGATATGTTTGCAAATGCGTGAGTGTTTGTGGGAAAGGAGCTGAAAGCCATCTATTTCCCACAATATGGGCGCGGCTGGATAAATCAAGATAGGACCCAGATAAATGAAGATCCCTTCTGTCGCATCTTTTGGAGTCGTTAAAAACAGTGAGGTGGATTTATATTTCCTGACATGGAAAGAGATCGCTGGGGTGTTGCACGGGGGAGAAAAGCAACGTGCAGAACACTATGCATCGTATGATCCCATTTTTCGTGTCATAAAAAAATCAAGTGCATCTATGTGTAGGAGTGAATTACACGCACACGTGGTCTGGAGGGATGCAAAATTATTCAAAGTATTTGTATCCCCTGAGAGCAGTATTACTAGAATATTTTACAAGCGTGTATTAATTTTACAATTTGGGGCCTGTCGGGCTCAGTTAGCAGAGCATGTGACTCTGGATCTCGGGGTTGTTAAGTTCAAGTCCCCCGTTGGATGTAGAGGTGGCCACAAAAAAATAAATGAATGATTTTGTTTTTAATTTGCAATTTGGGGAGAAAACTTAATAATTATAGTTATTAACTAAAAGAGCTAAGTCCTGGGGCGCCTGGGTGGCGCAGTCGGTTAAGCGGCCGACTTCAGCCAGGTCACGATCTCGCGGTCCGTGAGTTCGAGCCCCGCGTCGGGCTCTGTGCTGACAGCTCGGAGCCTGGAGCCTGTTTCCAATTCTGTGTCTCCCTCTCTCTCTGCCCCTCCCCCGTTCATGCTCTGTCTCTCTCTGTCCCAAAAATAAATAAAATAAAAAAAAAAAGAGCTAAGTCCTGGGGTGCCTGGGTGGCTCAGTCCGTTAATCGGTTAATCAGCTCAGGTCATGATCTCGCAGTTGGTGAGTTCCAGTCCCACATCGGGCTCTGTGCTGACAGTTCAGAGCCCGGAGCCTGCTTCAGATTCTGTGTCTCCCTCTCTCTCTGCCCTTCCCCTGTTCATGCTCTGTCTGTCTCTCACTCTCTCTCTCTCAAAAATAAAATTTAAAAATTAAAAAAAAAAAGGAAAGGGTGGAATTTAATATTTATTTACAGGACACTGCAAGATATGAGATTCCACATAGAAATAAGAAATCCACTGAGAGGAGAGCTTCATACAGGTTGTACAGTTTGGAATCGTTTGAGCATCTGACTCTTGATCTCAGCTCAGGTTTTTTGGGTTTTTTTTTTAACTTTTTATTTATTTCGAGAGACAGAGAGGGCAGAGGCAGGGGAGGGGCAGAGAGAGAGAGGAAGAATCCCAAGCAGGATCCGCGGTCAGTGCAGAGCCCGATGTAGGGCTCACACTCACAAACTGTGAGATTGTGACCTGAGCTGAAATCAAGAGTCGGACGCTTAACCGAGGCACCCAGGTGCCCCATCAGCCCAGGTCTTGATTTCAGGGTCGTGAGTTCAAGCCCTGTGTTGGGCTCCACACTGGGCCCATGGAGCTGACTTAAAAAAAATTAACCTTAAAAATAAATAAACAGAGGGGCGCCCGGGTGGCTCAGTCGGTTGGGCGTCCGACTTCAGCTCAGGTCATGATCTCACAGTCCGTGAGTTCGAGCCCCGCGTCGGGCTCTGTGCTGACAGCTCGGAGCCTGGAGCCTGCTTCAGATTCTGTGTCTCCCTCTCACTCTGCCCCTCCCCTGCTCATGCTCTCTCTCTGTCTCAAAAATAAATAAAAACATTTTTAAAAAATTTTTACAATAAATAAATAAATAAATAAATAAATAAATAAATAAATAGAGGCACCTGGGTGGTTCAGTCCATGGAGTATGCAACTCTTGAACTTGGGTTGTGCGTTTGAGCCCTGGGCCATGTGTAGAGCTTACTTTAAAAAAAAAAAAAAAAAAAAAGACAAGGGGCACCCGGGTGGCTGACTCGGTTAAGAGTTCGACTTCAGCTCGGGTTGTGATCTCGCGGTTCATGAGTTCGAGCCCCGCCTCAGGCTCTGTGCGGACAGCTCAGAGCCCGGAGCCTGCTTCGGAGTCTGTGTCTCCCTCTCTCTCTGCCCCTCCCCTGCTCAAGCTCTGTCTCCCTCTCTCTCTCTCTCTCTCTCTCTCAAAAATAAACATTAAAGTTGCTTTTAAATAAACAAAAGAGCTAAGCCCTGATGCCAACACTTGACAGAGGGCACAAAGAAAGAATGTCACTTACTGACCTGAGCTGAAACAGAATGCAAAACTCCCCAGTGAGACACTGGCAAATGGAATCCAGCTGTATACGAAAGAATAATCCACAACTGAGCAGGGCTTCTGGAAGGAACGTGGAAATAGTTAGAGACGAAGGAATCATATCAATAGGTCAACAGGAAAAAGAGCTTACAAATACCTCCAACAGCCAGAAAGTCACTGGCTAAAATTCAGCGCCCATCCCTGTTCGGGGTTTTGTGTTTTGGGGTGGGTTTTTTTGTTTTGTTTTTTACCCTTAGTAAATTAGGAATGAAAGCATCATCCTCGTTCACCTGATGAGGAAAACCTCAAACCGAGAGCCAACATCACATCGCAGTGCACAGAGGCAAGGCGAGAATGACCACGGCCGTTGTTTGTGTATTTAGCATTGTTCTGAAAGTTCTGGGGGCACCTGGGTGGCTCAGTCCGTTAAGCGTCCGACTTCGGCCCAGGTCATGATCTCACGGTTCGTGGGTTCGAGCCCTGTATCAGGCTCTGTGCTGACAGCTCCGAGCCTGGAGCCTGCTTCACATTCTGTGTCTTCCCC
Organism: Neofelis nebulosa; assembly: GCF_028018385.1. Classification (NCBI taxonomy): domain Eukaryota; kingdom Metazoa; phylum Chordata; class Mammalia; order Carnivora; family Felidae; genus Neofelis; species Neofelis nebulosa. The sequence continues at coordinate 6,324,178 of NC_080793.1, forward strand.
TCTCTCTGCCCCTCTCTTTGCCCCTCCCCTGCTCGTACTCTGTTTCTCTCTCTCTCTCTCTCTCAAAAATAAACATAAAAATTTTTTTTGAAAGTTCTGGCTGAGAAAGAACAAAAGGCATTTCAAATCAGTGAAATATTTGATTGGAAAAGCAAGACAATATTATAATTTCGATAGGCAATGGAAACTTGAGCCATTACCCAAAAAGTTAGAACTAGTTAAAAAAAATAATAAAACAACTTCAGCAAGAACGTTGGAAACAGAATAAATATATGAAAATGAATTGCTTTCCAACATACCAGCAATACTCATTTGCAAAAAATGTAATGGAAAAAAAATTCCTAGTCAAAATAGTAACAAAAAACAAAATACTTAGAAATGATCTTTAAAAGAAACGGGTGGAACATATAAGGGAGAAAAAAAAACTATAACTCCTTACGAAAGGAAATAAATATGTGAACAAAGGAAGAGGCACGCATCCTAGATGGAAACAACCGAACTTTTTAATGACGATTTTAATTTAATGACAATTTTCCCCAAATCAAGATTTCACACAATTCCAAAGAAAATCACAACAGGAATTTTTTTTTTTTTTTTTTTTTTGGAAGTGGACTCAGTTCTTCTGTTTTGCCGAAAGAATAAATGTTCGGGGCACCCGGGTGGCTCAGTTGGTTAAGCGACCGACTTCAGCCTAGATCATGATCTCTCACGGTTCCTGAGGTCGAGCCCCACGTCGGGCTCTGTGCTGACAGCTCAGAGCCTGGAGCCTGCTTCGGATTCTGTGTCTCCCTGTCTCTCTGCCCCTCCCCTGTTCATGCTCTGTCTGTCTCTCTCTCTCTCTCTCTCTCTCTCTCTCTCTCTCAAAAATAAATCAACACTAAAAAAAAAAATGTAACGGAATAAATGTTCAAGAGTATTTTGAAAAGGAAGCAGATGGATAAAAAGATTACAGATCAGGGACTGACCTAAGTCGCTCTGGAAATAAGTCTGTAAGACCAAAGGCCAAAGAACTGTCCTCTAGTTAACAGGGTTGTCTCCCATGGGGTGCAAAGTAACAACACTCCCACCACTTCTACGTACAGTGGAACTGAACAGTTCCATAAATAGTTCCATAACAGTTAAATAAACGCAAGGTGGCTGCGGGGGGGGGGGGGGGGGGGGCCAGGTTTGTCCCTGTGGGGGTCAGGGCTCATAGATCGGCAAGGGGAGAAGGCTGGAATGATCCACGTGGTAACAAAATCAGAGTTGGAGGCATCGGTACGAAGTCACGCACGGCTCCGTGTAGACACAGGTAAATACTCACAGCTACAGGTATACACGCAGGTTACTATACAGCGCCTATTTCTTTGCTCTGTCAGCTAATGATCTAGAAACAGTGACACCCCAGCACCCCTAGCACCCAGATCCTATTTTCTGACACCATTTTTCAATAAAAGGAGCCAGGGACTCTTGGATGCATTGTTACATCCAGGATGGGGGCAGGAAATACAGAAGACGGGTCTTGAACGTCTGTAGTGCCAGAAAGTAAGAATAGTGCTTATACACACACACACACACACACACACTTGCACACACACCCAAGAGCCAACAGAAGAGCTTCCAATGACCAAAGCTGGAAAAACAGAGGTACAAAAATAAAGCAGCACTGGATTAGAACCCGGTGTCCGAAATAAATACATAATACATGTGAGCTATGTAAAGGACTGGATGAGTGAATAAATGGGGAAGAAGGGACAAGGCTCTGATCCAGAAGAATTCCAAATAATTTATGCAGATTCTCCACCCCTAATAAGGTGGCGGACAACGTCCCATTTCTTCGGTGGGGGTCGCACCTAGGGACTTGTCTTCCAAAGAGGACAGTACGGAAAGGGAGAAAGAAAAGAGTCACTTCGCAGCAGAGACAACGGACGCCTCAACCGTGTGACCGAGGTCAACATCGACAGTGATACGTCGTATCGACAGCGTGCACCCGTGGCCGGACACGACCAGAAAGGCATTACACGTATGCTCTCCCTCCCACCACCCGCTCTAACCGGAGAAAAACACCAAACAAATCGTGACTGAGGGACAAAACGTCCGAGTGATCCTCATCAAAACCGTCAAGGTCATCAAAAACAAAGCCTGGGAGACTCTCACAGCCAAAGGAGCCTAAGGGGACATGGCAACTGAATATATAATGTGGGATCCTGGATGGGATTCAGAAAAAGGACATGAAGGGAAAACTGAGGAAATGTGAATAAAGAACGGACTTTGGTTAATAACAACACATCAGTCGGGGCGCCTGGGTGGCTCAGTTCGTGAGTTCGAGCCCCGTGTCGGGCTCTGTGCTGACAGCTCAGAGCCCGGAGCCTGTTTCGGATTCTGTGTCTCCCCCTCTCTCTCTGCCCCTCCCCCAATCATGCTCTGTCTCTCTCTCTCTCAAAAATAAATATTTTTTTAAAAAATTAAAATAATAATACATCAATCTTGGTTGGTTGATTGTGATAAATGTACCGCAGTAACGTAAGATATTATAATAGGAGGAACAAGGAGTTGGGCATACGGGAACTTCTGTACTATCTTCGTAAGAATTCTGTAAATCTGAAATAAAACTGTGCTAAAAATAATAAAATAAAATGAAACTATATTAAAATTAAGTTTAATTTAAAAAATTAAGATTTTTTTTTACTTTTTTAAATTATCTCTACACCCACTGTAGGGCTCAAACTCTCAACCCCAAGATCAAGAATCACATGCTCCATGGACTGAGCCCAGCCAGGTGCCCCTGAAATTTTTTTTAACCATCAACGGATGAATGGATAAAGACGATTATACATCATGGAATATTATCCGGCCATGAGAAAGGAAATTCTGCCATTTGCCATAGCACGGATGGGCCTTGAGGGCATTATGCTAACTGAAATAAGTCAGACCAGGAAAGATAAATGCTGTATGATCTCCCTGACATGTGGGATCTGAAAAAGCCAAACTCCGCAACAGAGAGTAGAGGAGCACCTGGGTGTCTCAGTCGGTTAAGCGTCTGACTTCAGCTCAGGTCATGATCTCGCGGTTTATGAGTTCTAGCCCCACATCAGGCTCGCGGCTGTCAGCGTGGAGCCTGCTTCAGACTCTCTCTCTCTCCTTCTCTGCCCCTCCCCTGCTCACGCCCGCTCACTCTCTCTTTCTCCCCCCTCTGAAAAATAAATAAATAAGCATTAAAAAAAAAAAAAAGAAGAAGGTAAATGAGTTCTGAAGTTCTAACGTACTGCATGGTGATTATGGCTAATACCGTACCATATACTTGAATGTGGCCAAAGAGCAGATATTAAATGTTCTCACCACAAAAAAGAAATGGCAATTACGGACGCGACCGTAGGTGTTCGCTATCGCTATGGTGGTAATCGTTTTGCAATATACACACGCATCAAATCAACAGGTCGCATTGCCTGATGCTAACCCAACATATGCGTCCCTTAGATCTCAGTAAAGCAGGGGGAAGAAAAGGGTTTTTCTTTTTAATATTTATTTACTTTTGAGAGAGGGAGAGAGACAGACAGAGCATGGGGGGTGGGGGGACAGAGAGAGAAGGAGACACAGAACCCGAAGCAGGCTCCAGACTCTGACCTGTCAGCACAGAGCCTGATGTGGGGCTCGAACCCACGAACCGTGAGATCATGACCTCAGCGGAAGTCGGACACTCAACCCACTGAGCCACCCAGGCGCCCCGCTTTTTTTTTTTTTAACAAAATGTTTATTTATTTTTGAGAGGCGGGGGAGGGCTAGAGGACCTGAAGCGGGCTCCAGATCTGACAGCAGAGAGCCCAATGCGGGGGTTCGAACTCACAAACCGTGAGATCATGACCTGAGCTGAAATCCGATGCTTAACTGACTGAGCCACCCAGGCGCCCCCAGATAAATTTTTAAGAGATAAAGTCATGGGAGACAAGGACAGGATCCAAATAAATGGGGGGAGGGGAGGGAGAAGATTGTTTGATAGAATGTACCTGAACAATTATCCCATTCTAGGAATTACGGTAGATGACTTTTACACCAACTTTTTAAAAAATTCCAGGTTAAAGATTTAAATATAAGGAGAAAACCGATGAAAAGCAATCTAGAACATGTACCTAGGGGCACCTGGGTGGCTCAGTCGGTTAAGCGTCCGACTTCGGCTCAGGTCACGATCTCACGGTCCGTGAGTTCCAGCCCCGCGTCGGGCTCTGGGCTGATGGCTCAGAGCCTGGAGCCTGCTTCCGATTCTGGGTCTCCCTCTCTCTCTGACCCTCCCCCGTTCATGCTCTGTCTCTCTCTGTCTCAAAAATAAATAAACTTAAAAAAAAAAATTAAAAAAAAAAAAGAATATGTCCCTAACTGACTTTGTGACAGAAAAGAAAAATTTTTTCTAAGCACTTAGGTAAAGAAACTACAAAGAGCAAAAGTCAATCGATTGTGCGACATACATGTTTAAAACTCAGAACACCAGGAATCACAAATATTAAAAGGCAAACAATCAGGAAATATACTAACCACTTAACAAAAAAACAATTAATACCATCAATATAAAGTCCTCACAGTGACTGATAAGGAAACCAAAATCTCGTGAACCCTTGAAAATGTAGTGAAGTTCACTAGAAATTAAAATAAGGAGATATTTCCATCTTTTGAATTAGGAAAAAAAAAACGGTTTAATCTTAATTCCCAGCGTTGGGGGGTAGTTGCTCTGAAACTGGCCTCTCAAAGCCTCCTGGTGCAAGTTTCAACTCCTGACACATTTTGGAAAACAACCTGAAGAGCTGCCCACCCATTCGGTGTGTTAAAAACGGCCTAGGAATTCCGCTTCCAGAAACCGAATCCTGCAAAAAAAAGCCGATCAGAGACAGACAGACTTATTTGCACACGGGGGTGTTTTTGGCAACACGTTAATAACGAAAACCTGAAAACGAGCTGAATTTTCAGCCAAGATGAAACCGTTACCAAAACGCTAAGTTTCTAGGATGGGAACACAGCACTTTCTTTCATTTAAAAACTTTTTAAGAAGGGGGCGCCTGGGTGGCTCTGTCGGTTAAGCGTCTGACTTCTGCTCAGGTCCTGATCTTGTGGTTCATGGGTTCGAGCCCTGATTCGGGCTCAGTGCTGGTGGTGTGGAGCCTGCTTGGGATTCTCTCTCTCTCTCTCTGTCTGCTCCTCCCCCCACTCTCTCAAAATAAATAAATAAACTTAAAAAAAAAGAAAAAAGAAAAAAACTTTAAGAATATTTCAAAGCACAGGTCCTGGTTTCTCTCCAAACACTTGTAGTCCAGAACCACTGATGTTCGCCCTACAAAGACTGGCCCTCTGGGTTTAGGATGGGGGGGGAGGGTGGTCTCCTTTAAGAAAACCCTCTATGTATGGGGGCCTTGGGGGCCCGAACAGTCAGCTAAAAGCCCTGTTTCTGAAGCTTCTCTTCCACCAGAGAGAATTCCACTGGCCGATTCAAAAGACAGCTGAACGTAAACCACCGTCTAATCCCTGCTCAGAAACCCTCGGTGGCCGCTCGCAGCCCATACAAGGAAATCTAAGTGCTCCAAACGCCCCAGTGCTCAAGTCAGAGCCGGGACCAGTCTTGCCTTTCCCACCTTCCCATTTCACTCCTACGCTCCCAGCTGCCACACACACCTGCCCGGACATGTCAGCCACCACGCAGCCCCCCTCCACGTACTCAGGGAGACCGCCACCCCCGCTGCATGGCCAGCACCCAGCAAGGGCCAGGCACATGGTCAAAAGCAGATAAACGCTCATGCGTGTCCAAGCCCTGCTCCAACGCTGCTTCCGCAGAGAGACTTTGGTCGGGGCCCTTCCTTGCTGACCCATTGTCGGGAGCTGGTACGGGAGCCAGGTGATACTTTCCACTCTCCACCTGGCCTGTCCCCAGCAGGATGCCTGCCCCCTTCACGCTGGGAGCCTCACAAAGGCTGTGCACACGGAAGGGGCTCAGTAAACGCTGGGGTGCCTAGACCTGGGGGTGTCTGTAGGGAGGGTGGTTTGGGGGAACGGGGCGGGGTATTGGGGTTTTTGTTTCATAGAGGACTCAGTGAAGGTCGGAGAGTCGCACGCACACCTGCTCAGCTTCCAGGGAAGGGAGGAAAGGCTGGGGGGTGGTAATCACTTGGCAGCTTCCAGAAGCCTGCAGCTACAGGGGCGGGGGGCAGGGAGAACAGCCCTCAGGAGCCCCAGCCTGGACCCCGGGACGCTATGTCTGGCTCCAGCAGGCTCCTTTCCTGCCCTGCGATGCGACCAAGCATTTTAGAGACAAGTGTGGGTCATGAATCCGAAATTACATCATCCTAGCAGGTGGTTTTGGGGAAGCCCCATCCGTGTCCTGAGACTCAGTTTCTCACTTTTAAGAAAAAGGGGTAGATTGGATGATCTCTCAGCTCTTTCCAGGCGATGGCTTCTGGAAGCCCGAGAATGACCCAGAAAGGGGGGGGGGGGGCGGGGGTTGGATAGAGGGTGACTTGGGTCTGAGCTGAAACCCCAGGACACCCCATACCCCATGGCTTCACAACTGCCCGCCACCCGGAGGTGGGAGCTATCCTTTGAATGCTCCCAGAAATATTTTTCTAGACCCCCTGGCCTCTGGGTTTTGAGCAGCAGAGCTCCGCAGAACCCAGAACTCGTGGGAGCAGAGCCTGGGGGGCTGCGTGGGGTTTATATCACACCCACTGTTGCCCATTTTGCAAACCTGTGATGCTGTGGTAATTAATAAAGGCAAACCCTTCAACAACAACAACAACAAAAGGCTTCCTATCTCATATAGCCATGGGTCATTGCGTATTTTCTCAGCCCAAGGCACTCTGTAATCCAATTTTGCAAGGAATCTGCCATTTTTATTGTTTTTTGGCTTTATAAAGCTATCGTTCTGGATGGAAAGGTGGCTCGATGGAGAGACCTGATAAAATTCTAAAACAATAATCATAGGATCATGGGGGGGGGGGGGGTTGCAGATAGGTGTTCGATGCCCTCCGCCCTCCCCCCTCCCCATTCTGATGTAAATCTGAAATTTCTCATCAAAAAAATGTTGGCGAAAAAGCGGTCCCGCTGCTCAGAAAGTTAGAGCTCTGCACAGACACCCCACGGTGGGGAGGTCCCAGGGACCCTTTTCAAGGCCGTGCCCCTCACGCTGAGCTGAAAGTTAGGTGGCTGCAGGGGACAAGGCGCGGCGCGCAGGGGAGGAGGGCGTGAGAATCGGGCAGGTGGAGGCCACCCGGAGGAGCCGCCGTTTTCCTAGGGAAAACCGAGGGCCAAACCGAGGCAGGGGTGGGTGTGTTTGCCTGCCTCTGGGGGCTCTTTTGGCCTCCGAAGCCCTTGCTGGGAGCAAAGTCTAAGAAAGGAACAAGGAAGTCAAAACGCAAACCGCGCAAAAGCTCGTCGCGTGCCAGGCCCTGGGCACGAATGCGTCGTGATCAACGGCTCAGCAAGGGTTGGGGACAGTTCCCACCCCGTTTCGCTACTAAGGCAAGCGAGGCTCAGGAAGGTGAGGTCACCTGCTTCAGACCCACAGCCAAGAGGCTGGCTCTCGGTCACTAGGCCTGGGTCCGCAACCCCGCAACCCGGGAGGCGCGGGGCAGGGAGCCAGCAGGTTCCCCGGGGCAGGCAAGGGGAGGCCGCCCCAGGTGCGGGGGTCCGCCAGCGCGCATGTGCGGAGAGGGCGCCCCCGCCCGGTCGCGGAGCAGCGTGCGGCCCTCCAGGTGCGCCCGGGGCGCGACGGCCAGCGGGGGGGGGGGGGATGGGTGAGCGCCCACGACCGGGCGCCCGCGGCGCGAAGGGGGTCCGCGGGGGCGCTACCTGGGTCGTGGAAGGGCACCAGCGCGTAGTTGGCGATGGCCTGGCTGCGGCGGCTCAGGCTGCTCTCCAGGATGCGTGAGGCGCCGTCGAGCACCTGCATCAGGTCGTCCCACATGGAGCCGGTGACATCGAAGACGACGGCCAGGGTGGCGTCCCCCGTGGGGAGGGGCAGCGCCGGCCCGGGCTCGCCGGCCACCGCCGCCACCGCGGAGACCGCCAGCAGCAGCAGCAGCCGCCGCAGGAGCGGCGCCCGGGGCATCGCGTGCGGAGCCGGGGCGGCCGGCGGCCGCGGCGGTGGAGGCGCGAGTGTCGCTGGGCGAGCGCGACCGTCCCGGGGGCACCCAGCGGCCGCGGCGCGCGGCTGAGGCTGCGGCGCGGCGTCTCCCTCCGTCGGGGCCGGTGCGTGCGGCACGCGGGCTCACGCCGGGTCCCCCTGCTGGGAGCCCGAGGCGGGTCCTAGAGCCCACCCCGTTCAGGGTCACGGCCCGCCTCCTCCGCTCCCCACCCCCCCCCCCCCCACCGTGACTCAAATTTTCCCGGCCCCGCCGTTCACCAGTCCAGACCCGAGGTTAGCGGAGGACGCGGGGCGGACGGCAGAAGGGAGCTGGGGCCGCCGCCAAGGCGACGAGGGATGGGGACGCGCGGGGAAGCCGCGGACACCTGCGCTTCCCGCCGAAGGCGCGCCCCGCTGTGGGGGTGGAAGAGGGAGGGGCGACGCGACCGCCGGCCCAGAGGCTTGGCCACAGGGGGCCTTGGCTTTGTTGCTGTCCCCACCCATCCCCCTAAACCACCCCCCTCCCCTCCCCAACACACACCGACACTGCAAGGCCTTTTCTTTCCGCAGAGGTCCTCGCTTCCCAACTGTTGCAATTATTACCGTTATCATCAAGCCCCCTGAGTTGAGCCCCTACTGTGTGCTAAGCGTTTTTACATAGTTATTACTCCCTCCAGCGCTCGCTACAACCCTGGAGGGAAACCACGAACACAACCCCATTTTACAGATGAGCAAACTGAGGTTCGCGGTCCGCTGCAAACAGGCGAAGTCAGATCTGCCGAAGTCAGTCAGCTCTCAGATACCGAAGACAGGGATAGAAGCCGTATCTGGAAAGATTCCAGAGCCCCTGGGCTCTGCTGCCTCCCCTAAGTGTTGTAAGACTTCCTCCAGAGGAAGAGGGTTGCCCCTCTGTGATCTCCTGGCCTGTTTCTACACCTCTCTCCCCACTGGCTCTGAGCACCTTGAGGGCAGGGTTGTGTCTGGTTCCCCCAGTGAGCCCCCAGTTCCCAGCCCAGTCTCTGGCACAGGGTGGGACTCACCACATGCTGCCTGAATAGATAAGGGAGAGACAGTGAGCCTCTGCCTGGTTTTGAGAGCCATGTGAGAGAGAGCAGCTCGTCCCCACCCGGTCCCTCCTCCGAGACAACTTACAGGGACAGGCAGCCACCTAGACAGAGCTAAGGGCTCTGGGTCTGTGATTGGTTGTTGGGATGGGGGGAGGGGGGCATTCTCCAGCCCCTGCCCCTTCAGAGCCTCAACCAGGAGAAAGTCCCCTTCAATCTCAGCTCATAGCCCACCTCTGAGGCTGCCTCAGTGCCCTTGCTCTGTGACCCCACAGTCTGCCCGCCTCGTCCTAGCACAGCCCACACTATCACCAGGGCCATGTCCGTAGATCTGTCCCTTCCCCCCCCCACTGGCTGTGAGCTCTGTGGCAGCAGAGATCCAGTGCCTGGCACGCGACAGGTGCCCAAGGAAGGTCTGCCCCATGAATGGGTCAGTGGGGATCAGAGAGGCCTGGTAGCTGGGCATTGGTAACGGTGGGCGGCAGAGGGGAGGCGTCCCTGGGTGTCCTCGGGGACTCACTTCTAGACCAGGGCCTTGGTGGGAGCCAAGTGCCCCGTGAGAGTCTAACTCCCCGCCGCTCTCACGGAAGGTTGTGTCACCTGCACTTCCGAACGCGGGCTCTTTAAATCTCCGTGATTGGCCCCAGAGCCTGGGCAGGGCTGGGCCAGCTGTTGGAGAGAGAAGAGAGGCCCCAGCTGTTGGAGAGAGAAGAGAGGCCCCAAAGGCGAACAGGAGCCAGGATCAGGCAGGGCTCACGGACGGTGACATCTCAGGCACAGTGCAGGGAACGTTTGGGGACAAACAACTCCTCCGGTCATTGACTCCATAGACATTGGCTGAGCCTGAGCCGGGCGTCGGGCACTCTGCTAGGCACTGGTGGGGGAGGGGGGACACACAGATGCAGAAGATACGCTTCCTACCCTGGGGAGAAGAGACAAGTAAACAAATAATTCTAAGTCAGTGACATAAGTGCTAATAAAGGAATTACCAAGAGCTCTGGGAGCTCAGAGGAAGGAGTGGCTGAGCCTAAGGGGTCACAGGAGGCCGCAGAGTGAGCCTGAGAAGCCTTTCAGAACAAGAGGGGAAGGGCATTGGAGGAGAAGGAACAGCATGTGCAAAGACAGGGAGTCGCAAGTCACCCACGGCTAGCCCAGTGTGACCGAAAGGTGACGGCAGAGGAGGGGGCGAAGGCCAGATCCTGAAGGACCTTAATCGGTTTGTGAAGAGTGTGGGATTCCTCCGAAGGCACACGGGGGAGCCACTGAAGAGTGTCAGGGAGGGAAGCAACCGAATCCAATTTGCATTTCAGAAAGGTCACAGCGGGCAGAAGGTCAGAGGGTCGAACTTGCAGGCACCAAGAAGCCATAAACCTACTCCCCAAGGACGTAAGAGCAGAGCTGACCCCAGAGAAAACAAGATGCGTCGCCTTGGGCGGATCCCGAAGGCTTGTGGGATCATGGATTTGAGTCCTGAAATGGCTTTGTGAACTTGACCACGGCCCTCCCCCTCTCTGGCCCTTGGTTTCCCCATCCGTAGAATTAGTTGAGGGGGAGGGGGGCTAACGGGAGGACCCCCTATGGTTCTTGCATCCTAGCCATTCTAGAACTGCCTCCAGGAGCCCCTAGGAGGCACAGGAAGGATTCGAAAGACGTTCGAAAGACCCGCTCCGCTCCTGGAGACAAAGTCTCCCCGCTTGCCATGGAAGAGAGCCTTGGGCAGGTGCCCGTCGCTCCGTCCAGGTATGCTGCCCCAAGCATGGGCCTCTCCAGATGCTCAGTGCTGACCAAGATTGTAACTGTGGTCCCCCAAGGGGGCAAGGCCCCAGGACCGAGCAAGAGAGCAGAAGGCCCAGAGAAAACAACCCAGCCTTATCAATCAATTTCCATCCCGACCTTCCAGGCCACCTGGGAGCCCACATTTTTGAACTGGCGATAATCCACATTTTTCCCCTATTTCCAGAAGGAGCGGTCCCGGAGGAGTTCTTTGTTTCCTAACATACCACATGTTTGCTGTGGAGAACACCGTGGGCCTGGCCCATCCAGGAAACATGCACTGTTATTGTTCACCCCACCGCCCTCAGCCTTGGCTTGGAAATCCAGTCCCGTCCACTGTGTCTACACTGGGGAACCAAGACCAGATGGGTGGCTGGATCAGAACCCAGGGCTCTGGACACTTGGCCAAAGAAAAGCGGCCCCTCCCTACCAGTGGGCCTTCCTTATGTCCCATGCCCTAAATGTAGTGTGACCCCATTAGATTCTCTGATTTTCACAAGCACCTCTCGCCTCGTCCCACCCAGCCCTCTTCCTGAGGGACTCTGCCCCGTCCCTCTGGTGGAGGGCATTTGGCCAACCCTTACTGAGTGCCAGGCACTCTGCGGAGATCACCTCCTCATTAGATCCCCTCTAACAACGGCTAAGGTCAATATTTACTCTTCCCATGACCGATGAGGTAACTGAGGCTCGGAGAGGTGAAGTCCTGCATCCGGGCTGGATTTTGCATCACAGCTGCCTTCCTCCAGAGCCTGTGATCTGCCCCACCACTGCACGCTGCCTCTGAAACGTGGGGGTGCCTCGTACAGGGCTCCCAGCAAGCAAAACTTCTAGAACTAACGTGGAGTCTGGAGCACGGCTCCTCGGGCCGGACTTGGCCTCAGGTTTCAGACACTTAGCGCCTGTGTAATGCTGAAGAATACTAGCCTACCCATCCATAATTAGCCAAACTGCCTGGGCAAAATGAGATTCGAGAGAAAACCACCATGTAGGTAAACAGGTGCGGTTGCCCATCGCTCTGTGGACACACGCCCAGGGCCTGAGAAGTGGAAACAGTCTCAAAGCCTTGTTTTCTCTCTTCTGGGGAGGAATTAAAGAATGAAGGGAGGGCCCTGGAGGACAGGGCTAGCAGGGAGTCCGAGCTACTGAGGAGAAGGAGGAGGCAGGAAGTTAGAATCTGCATGACTGCCAAGGGCTCCAATCACTTGAGTGATTTACTGCCGAATCCGGTCCTTCTAGGGAACCGGCCTCCAAGTCACATGTACCGTAAAGAATGGTTTGAGACTGTCCCAAGAAATACTTGAGCAGCTCAAGAGACACAGGAACCCTTGCCCATCCCCATGTTTTCAAGAACAAATAATTAGATGAGCTAAACCAGAGCCAAGAGCTCTAAGACTTGCTCCCAGCTACCCAGACCCCTGGACGGAGTTCATGTGCCACCGAGCCCCAGATGCTGTCATCAGGGCAGAAAGAGCCTGCCTCATTGGCAGCTCACTGTGCTGGACGCTAAGCTGTGTTGTCATTTAAGGCCATGTTGTCACCTTTGTCATTGTCATCAGTGGCTGGCAAGAATGTCCAGAATGAGTTGAGGTTTCTTGTCCATCCCTTTTATTTTTGTGTCCCCTCTCTCCATCCCTATCTATCGTCTATCTATCTACCTACCTCATAATTTAAAATTCCATTGAACTGTTTCATACATTGTGACACACACTGTTGACTTCTTACCCTAAAGTCTTTCCCTCCTTCTTCCTGGAAAGCCTGGCTTTACACACACACACACACACACACACACACACACACACACACACAGAGCCCATCAGCTTTCTGATTCACGTTTCTACCCTTCCTCCATGTGACTTGTGGAAAAGTGACCCTTTCCTCCCGCCAGGGGAAACCTGATGGGATAGGTCACTCCTGCGGTCTCATCTGGGGAGGGGCATTTGATGCAGTTCTGGCCAATGAGACGTAAAGGAACATGTGCTGGGGTCTCCCCAGAGTCAGAGGACTTACACACCTGACTTGCAGTCTTATTCTAAAACAACAGTGATGAAAACGCTGTAATAGAGGCAAAAAGAAAGGGAACAAGGCCAAGAGGATGGAAAAAGAGAGCCTAGAAATAGATCCACACATATATGGGCAATTGATGTTTGACAGAGGTGCCCTCGGAGAGAGGAAAGTCTTTTTCAGCTAATGGTCTTAGGACGACAACTGGATAGCTGCCTGGAATTACAATGAACCTGGATCCCTACCTCACACCATACGCAAAAGCTAATTTGAAATGATTCCTAGGCCGAAGTGTAAAAGCTAAACTATAAGTCTCCTGGAAAAAGAACCACAAGGAAGAAAGAGCCCTTCTTCTTCCACTTGATATCGTGTCTGTCTAGGACTCCTGGAACTTTGCAGCCTGACACCACAAGGAAGCCAGCCTGACGAGAAGAGAGCTTGGGAGCTGCCCCGTGTGTGGCTTTATCATCATGCGCGATAATGCACTTCCTTCTTGGTTAAGGCACTTGCCTTGCATTCTCTGTTACTTGCAGCCAAAAGCATCCTCACGGAGACATGCCCGTCCTCTTGATTTTCCTTCATATGGTATACAACTTGATACAACTGTTTCTACTCAGGCGGCAAACAAACTAAGAACACTGATCGTCATGACTAGTTTAAGGGAATATCAAACAATTTTTCTATATCTACGTTTCTTCTCATGCATTGCCTTTGGCCTCCAACCCTTGGGGCAGGTGCTAACTTACCCTGAGGAAAGAGCTGCAGAAAAGCGACCCACAAGAACATGTCCCCAAAGCACAGAGACCACATGTGACTCTGTTTCATTCAGAGCCCCAAGCCCTATACAGCACCTAGCGGAGCTCAATAAATGTTGTGCGGATGGATGGACGGATGAACAACAAAAGTCCAAGCCCTTTCCCATGCTGTGTTATAAACCCACAAGCTTTATCGGGACAATTAAATTCCATAAACCGTATCCTTGTTCCTTAACCAATTCTCCCTAATTTACACTCTCCCATTACTGGAACAATTCCCCCCAGATGTTTGAAGAATGTGATCAGAATTGGACAGGCTTCTGGTGGGGACAGGGTCATTAAAGAGCGATGCCCCCAAATCAGGACCCTTCCTGTCACAGCTGTGGCTCTCCTCCTGTCATCGAAGGGCTCACCATTAGCACCACTTCCGTGTTATGTGGCAAAGGTGAAGGAATTTGCTCCAGAAGGCCCCTGAGAGACAGCGCTTGGCTCAGATAAGATGACCCTCGCCCTTTCTCGTCGGTTTATTAGCTTGGATTGTTCAGCAGACCGGCTCTTGTCGACCAGGAGATTCTGAGAGCCTGCCCCCCAAGTAATGGAAGGGAAGCATGACAGCCACGAAAAATCATGGCAAACATTTAAAGACGCCGGGTCAGGAAAAGCAGGGCGTAAGGGTGTAAGGTGGGGCAGCCGCTGTGGAAGCTTGGCATTTCCTCAAAAGATTAAACGTGGAATTGCACTGTGGTCCAGAAATTCCACTCCTAGGCAGAGACCCCAAAGAATTGAAAACAGGTGCACAAACACGAGGTTGTCCACCCATGTTCATGACAGCATTACTCACAACAGCCGACAGGTGGACACAATCCAAACGTCCATCAGAGATGAACAGATCCACAGAGTTTGGGCTAGCCAAACAACAGAATGTTATCCAGCAATAAGAAGAAATTACCCATGTTTGCCAGAGCACGGATGAACCGTAAAAACATTATGCTAAGTAAAAGAAGTCGGACACGAAAGGCCACGGGTTGTATGTTTCCATTCACATGGAATCACCTAAGTAGAATCTGGAAATACCCAGAATATGAAATAGGCAAATCTTTAGAGACATAAAGCAGATGAGTGGGGGCCGGGGGTAGGAGTGGGTGAGGAGTGAGTGTCCCGCAGGTATGGGGTTTCCTTCGGGGTGATGAAAATATCCTGGAACTAAATGGAATTGCTGATTGCATACATAACATTGTGAGTGTCCTAAATGTCACTGAATTGTACACTTGAAAATCATTGAAATGGGGGCGCCTGGGTGGCTCCATCGGTTGAGCGTCCGACTTCGGCTCAGGTCGTGATCTCACGGTTCGTGGGTTCAAGCCCCGCATCGGGCTCTGTGCTGACAGCTCGGAGCCTGGAGCCTGCTTCGGATTCTGTGTCTCCCCCTCTCTCTCTGCCCCTTCCCCACTTGCTCTCTCTCTCTCTCTCTCTCTCATTCCCTCTCTCTAAAATATATAAATAAACAAAAAAATAAAATGATTGACATGCTGAATTTTATGATATGTGTATTTCACCACACACACACACACACACACACACACACACACACAGGCAAGGCATGGATGCCTGGGGAAGATGGGTGGAAAACCAAAGTAAGGCTTCTGGAAGGCCCCGGGGAACTGGGGAGGGTAGCTCTGGGAAGGCTGAGCCCAGCCCCTATGAGGGGGGGGGGGCGGGGGCGGACGATGGATTCTCCCACCACCCTGGAGCCCTGCCCCCCAGCTTCCTTTAACTTCTTGCCCATTCAATTTCCCCTCGGGAAGTCTGCACCGAAGGATCCATAGTGTCATGGAGATAGCGGCAATCAAAGAAACAGATCAATTAGGACAACTGAGCCTTGACAGCTGACCTTTGATGAAAGCAGAGAACCGCAAAAAGAATCAGATGAAAGGTGTTTAAACTAATGGTGCCTGGAGCTGCTTCCCCCGAAGCCCCAACTGGGAAATCTGAAGGACAGAAATGATGCTCGCCAGCCCAGACATCAAGCTGCGACCTTCTCAGCCTGGAGAGGAGCGGCTTGCCAAGTGGCAAGATTTATGGGGTGGACTCCTTGCAAAAGGAGGTGTGATACTTCCCATGTGACATTTAGTGGAAACAGGACCACATGGCCGGAAAAAGTTCTGGCGGGGCAGGGTGTGAGCTCCAGCCCCTCATCATCAGGCTTGTTCGCGCCTCGTTAACGCCAAGTGTGGCTCTCTAGCTCGTTGTGAGCACCCAAAAGCACTGCTTAAATGAGCAAAAGTTAGCTCTTGCTGTCTTCAGTGAAGAACACTGATCTAGGGGCACTTGGGAGGCTCAGTCGGTTGAGTGCCCGCCTCTCGATCTCAGCTCAGGTCTTGCTCTCAGGGTCGTGAGTTCAAGTGCTGCAGGGGGCTCCCCGCTGGGTGTGAGGTCTTCTTACAAAAAAAAAAATAAATGATAAAGAACACTGATCCCTTCCTTCCGATAACCGGGCCCCCAGACTCCCCCCAACCACAAGATGATCACACGACCCAGGCTGAACTAATCGTCTGGTCCCAGCCCACCAGCTCCAGCGATTGGTCTAGAGATGGACATGTGACCCCAGCACAGGCAATCAGCATCCTTCCCTGAGATGTTTCTCCCAGGGAGGACTCTTGTATCTGGGGTGGTGCCACTCGCAGGCTGCTAAGGGGATTGGGTCTGGCGTGGGTTGCTTCCCCTTTTCCTCCAAACCTCTCCAGTTACGACCCCGCCCCGAGTGGGTCCTCCCACAACTCTGTGAGCTTGAGGAAGGGAAAATCAACATTTTTTTTTTTTTGATGTGACCAGGAAACGGTGTTCACTGAGGGAGTCGATGAGCTGCCCTTGGAGGAAGCCCTCCGCTTGGAACACAGCACTTCCACGATTAAGGACTTCCTGAACTCCCAGCTTGCAACACGCTGTTGCCAAGTCTCCCCTGCGGGCGCGGGGCGCACAGGTCTGTGCCTTCTGGGAGTGCCACGAGGGAAAACCCACTGCCACCAGCTCCTGTAGGTTGCCTCCCATGTGAGTGCATCAAACGGGACAGCTTGGCCGCTGTCTGACCTTCACGACCTGCTCGGCAAGACGTCACAGCCGGAAGAAACACAAGTGCGACATCAGTCAGGTCGATCTTTACGGAGGACTTTTAGGTGTTGGCAAAGGGGCCATCACGCTTCACGATACCCGCTCTCCTCTCTCCCCATGTCTCCCCAAAGACGTCCCCTTCCCATAGCTGCACCCCCCAAATGTTTCTCCTCCTTTCCCTCACTCCAGCTCCCCTCTCCCTTCCGATTATTTCCTCCTTCCAATAGCAATGAAAGTGTTTTATTATGTATTTATTTGTTATTTATTATTTTTTAAAGTAATTAGTGCAAAGTAATCTCTACGCCCCAAGTGGGACTCGAACTCATGACCCCAAGGTCAAGAAAGGAGCTCCCCCTTTTTTAATGTTTATTTATTTTTGAGTGAGAGAGAGAGAGAGAGAGACAGAGTGCAAGCGGGTGGGGGCAGAGAGAGAGAGAGAGAGACACAGAATCTGAAGCAGGCTCCAGGCTCTGAGCTGTCAGCGCAGAGCCCGATGCGGGGCTCGAACTCATAAACCACAGGATCAGGACCCAAGCCGAAGTCAGATGCTTAACCGACAAAGCCACCCAGAGATCCCAAGAGGAGCCCTTTTTTTTTTTAAAGTTTATTTATGTATTTTTTGAGGGGGGGAGGGGCAGAGAGAGGGAGAGAGAGAATCCCAAGCAGGCTCTCCACTGTCAGCAGGGAGCCCAATGTGGGGCTCGAACTCACAAACCGTGAGATCATGACCTGAGCAGAAGTCAGACACTTAACCAACCAAGCCACATTTAGACTTGTCCCACCTTCACCCATTACCCCTCAACGAGCCCACAGAAAACACCAAAATGTTCATTAGGAAGTCAAGGATGGGGAAAGGCAGTGAACGCCCAGACTCCGTCAACCTTCCCTCCTCAAAAATGTCCTAACGAGAACATGAGGACAAGTGGGTTCTAGGCATACACGCATTTGGATGTACATAGGTCATGTCTGAAACTCAACCACGAACCGTAAACTCCCCGTTAGGGGCGAGGGGGACTGACGAGGGTCACACTCATGGCGTGTCTGCCTCCCAGGATGATGCACTGAATGACACCCGTGCCCCCATGAGGACTCAGCCTGTTGGAGACCGAGCTATCTTGTTCTTCACAAATGGCATTTTGTCTCCTACGTGACAAACGCCTACAGGCGAGGACAGCTTCTCTCAACTGATTGAGCTAGTAAATAGAAAATCCGCAAGGATATCCAACTGGACACCACCGTCAACCCCCTATATCGAAGGTGTATAGAACATTCCACCCAACAGTATCAGAATATACGTTCTTTTCGATAGCAGCGGGGACAATGGCCAAGGTGTGCCGTATCCTGGATCATAACAAACCTTAACAAGTTTCAAAGAATTAAAGTACGCAGAGTATGTCCTCCAATCGTCATGGCATTAAAGTAGAAATCAAGAAGGAAAATGAAATTACAACGTATCAAAATACTCAGGATGCAGGTAAAGCAGGGGAACGTGTATAGCATTAAAGGCTCATGTTAGAAGAGAAGCAGGGTCTCAAACCAATAATCCGGGTTTCCACTTTGAGACACTAGAAGAAATTCAACATAAATCCAAAGCATAAGGAAGGAAATGGAGATTACAGCGGAAATCAATGACTCTGCTATCAGAAAAATTAGGGGGAGAAAAAGTATCAGCGAAACCAAAAGCTGGTTCTCTGAAAAGATCAATACGGTTAATAAACTTCCAGCCAACTGACAAAGGCAAAAGAGGGAAAAAAAATTACCAATATCGGGAACGAAAGGAGAGATATCACCATCACAGACATTAAAGGGATAATAAGGAAATAGTCAAAACAACTCTGTACACATAATCCCAATAATTATATTGACATGAACAAATCCCTCAAAAACTGCAAAGTATCAAAACTCGACCAAGGTGAAACAGATAATCCGATTCATCCCATAACGAATAAAGAAAACGAAGTTTGTAGCTTGAGAACCATCCAGAAAGGAAGACTCCTTGTCCAGATAATTAGTGGATAATTGTACCAAATATTTAAGGGGGGGGGGGGGTGGGAATTCTTCCCGATGAAAGAGAAGGGAACACTTTGTCACTCAATTTATGAGACCAGGATTACCCTGAGCCCAAAACCAGATAAAGATATGCAAAGAAAGAAAACTACAGACAAACATTTCTCAGAACAAAGACGCAAAAATTCGCAACAAAATATTAACACCAAATTCAGAAATTCATATTTTAAGAAATACACCAAGCCGCGCCTGGGTGGCTCAGTCGGTTGAGTGTCCGACTTCCGCTCAGGTCATGATCTCACAGTTCGTGAGTTCGAGCCCCGCGTCGGGCTCTGTGCTGACAGCTCGGAGCCTGGAGCCTGCTTCCGATTCTGTGTCTCCCTCTCTCTCTCTGCCCCTTCCCTGCTCATGCTCTCTCTCAAAAATAAAGAAACATTAAAAGAAAAGGAGTAAAACTCTCTTTTTTCACATGACATGATTGTCAGAATAGAAAAGTCCAATAAATTTACTTCCAAAAAGCTCACAAACTAGTTTGTAAGTTTACCATAGAAGCAGAATCAAGGTCAACACACAAAAACCCATCGTATTTCTATAAACTAGGAATGAACAATTGGAAATTAAAATTTTAAAGACACCATCTCACATCAGGTCCCCCAAACGAGACACGTAGCTATAAATCTAACAAAACCTCTACAGGACCCACGTGCCCAAAATGACAAGGTGCTAATGAGTGGAAGGAAAGAAAATCTGAAGAAATGGAAGAACATATTGTGTTTACGGACTTGAAGACTCAACATAGGAGAGATGTCAGTTCTCCCCAAATTGGTCTGTAGAGTTAATGCAGTTTCAATACAGATCTCAGCAGCCTTCGAGATCTAAACAAACCAGTTCTAAAACTTCTACTGAAAGGCAAAGAGCCTAGAACACGCAAGACAATTTTGAAAAAAAGAAGAAATTGGGAGGAATCACACGCCTCGGTGTTCAGCCTTACTCTACAGCGACGGTTATTAATCAAGCCAGGGCAGGACTTGGTGAGGGAGGAGCGACAGAGATCAATGGAACAGAGGAGACAGTCCAGAAACAGACGCTCATAATCACGGCCAGTTGATTCTGACAAAGGTGTGAAAGCGATTTCACGGAGAAAGGATAAACTCTTCAAAGGGTGGCCTTGGGGGCAACTAGACATCCATATGCCAACACTAACAACGATAAAAAAAAGAAAAAGAAAAAAAAAAAAAAAAAAAAAGAACCCTGACCTGGTTTATACAAAACCAACGGGCAGGGGCACCTGGCTGTCTCAGTCCATGGAGCACGGAACTCTTGATATCGGGGTTGTGAGTTCAAGCCCCACGTCGGGTATAGAGATGACTCAGATGTCCCTCGACAGGTGAGTGGATCCCTCCCTGTTACCCTGCAACGCGGGAATGATTACTGACACAGGCGACGACCCGCATAGCCAGAGAGGAAGAAGCCAGCCTAAAAAGTTTATAGGCTGCAGGTTAGTTCGCCCTTGGGAGTTTGGGGTGAAATCTGAAACCGGCCCCCTGCACTCAGAAGGCAGGGAGAGGCCAAAGACGGAGTCAGGGCCCTCCTGATGGGCATCTGGCAGGCTTACGAAGCAAGGGAACTTATTTAGGAGGTTTGTCTTAGGGACAGCAAGATGAGTAGATCTCCCCAGCCGCCAGCAGAATGCTAAAAGTTTCTAAAGAGGTTTTCTGGGGCCCATCGCATACACCGTCCAGACACCTCCAAGACCCCTCACTCTCTCAAAGCGGTGTCCCTGAAGAGCGGCTCCCTCTGTGGGGACAGGGGGTGGGACGTACATTCCGGGGACAGGGGAGAGGGTGAGGAGCCTCCCATTGTTCTGCTTCGGCTCGAGGGTCAGCAGGCAGTCTTGTCCTCTCGATGACCAACCCCAACAGTGCATGTGTTCATTTACAGGACGTCCTCAAGAAGACAAAAACTCTAGTGGTCTAGACAAGAACCAGTCCGTGGTTGCTGTAGGTTAGGAGTGAGGGGGGCCCGTGACTGCAAGAGGCAGCCTAAAGGCATTTTTTTGAGTGTTCTCAACAGAAGTGTTCTGGATGCTGAAGGGGGTGGCGTTGACCCAGATTTAAACATGTGCTAACACTCACAGAACTTTATACCAGGGGCGCCTGGGTGGCTCAGTCGGTGACGCGTCCAACTCTTGATTCCGGCTCAGGTCACGATCTCAGGGTTTGGGGGATCGAGCCCCGCAATGGGGCTTGGAAGTCCAAGGTCATGCCGCCCACAGGTTCAGTGTCTGGAAAAGATTTGCTTCCTGGTTCATAAGATCCCTGCTTGGGGGTCCTCTCTCTCTCAAAATAAATAAATAAGCATAAAAAAAGAAAAGAAAAGTAAGTACGTTTTACTGGATTTTAATTCAAAACCTTAAAAAATAGAGAAGCCCAAAAAGATTAGAATAGAAAGGGCTATCAATCTATAGTTTTGAAACTAATATACCTGAGGCTTTTTTAAAAAGTTTTTTTTTGGGGGGGTGGGGGGTCTGGGTGGCTCCGTTGGTTGAGCGTCTGACTTCAGCTCAGGTGATGATCTCACAGTGTGTGGGTTCGAGCCCTGCGTCGGGCTCTGTGCTGACAGCTCGGAGCCTGGAGCCTGCTTCCCATTCTGTGTCTCCCTTTCTCTCTGCCCCTGCCCCACTCATACTCTGTCTCTCTCAAAAATAAACATTAATTAATTAATTAATGAGTTTTTTTTTTTTTAATTTTTTTTTCAACGTTTTTTATTTATTTTTGGGACAGAGAGAGACAGAGCATGAACGGGGGAGGGGCAGAGAGAGAGGGAGACACAGAATCAGAAACAGGCTCCAGGCTCCGAGCCATCAGCCCAGAGCCTGACGCGGGGCTCGAACTCACAGACCGCGAGATCGTGACCTGGCTGAAGTCGGACGCTTAACCGACTGCGCCACCCAGGCGCCCCAAGAGTTTTTTTTTTTTTTAATTTAAGTCATCTCTACACACAAACCGATTGACAAGGCTCCACCCTCATAGCCTAATCGCCTCCCCAAATCCCCTCCAACTCCAGCACCTTGGAGGTTAGGATTTCAAGACGTGAATTTGCAGTGGGGGCGGGGCGGGAGACACAAACATTCGGTCCATCTGACTTTGTTGTCGGCAAGAATGACATCATCCTGTGTCTATACTTTGGAATCTGCTGTGTTACTTACAATATGCCATTAAAGTGTCTTCTGCAACCCGGCTTTTTTAATTAAAAAAAAAACCAACTCTTTTTTTAATGTTTGTTTTTGAGAGAGAGGGTGACAGAGTGCGAGTGGGGAAGGGACAGAAAGAGGGGGAGACAGAGAATCCGAAGCAGGCTCCAGACTCTGGGCTGTTAGCATAGAGCGTGATGCGCGGCTCGAACCCACAAACCGTGAGCTCATGACCTCAGCTGAGGTCAGATGCTTAAGCGACTGAGCCACCCAGGCACCCTTACAACCTGACTTTTTAGTGGCTGCTTTATAATCCATTGTGCCATGGGTACCCCGTAATCTATTCAGCCAATGCCCTATCATCAGCCACTGCTGTTGGCTCCTGTCTTTCATATTATATATGTGACAGCAACATTTTCAAAAGGATAAAAACATGATTCACATACAAATAGTGTGACGCAGTCAAGTTCATTAGCCAGGGAATCAGCAGAACGATGAAACTGGTTCAGAGACAATGAAACCATGTGGGGTTGTATACAGTTGGTGAACAAAGGAACGGTGACAGATTGCTAAATTAGATACAACACCGGGATTATTTGGGGGGTTATTTTCTCGCCGGCAGAAAGGAAAATCTTTGCACTTTACAAATTGCCTACAAATTAGCCTCAAAGAGCAAGCAAGGAAAGAGCAGAGAGAGACAGGGAGACACAGAATCCGAAGCAGGCTCCAGGCGCTAAGCTGTCAGCACAGAGCCCGACGCGGGGCTTGAACCCACGAACCGCGAGATCGTGACCCGAGCCAAAGTCGGACTCGCAACTGACTGAGCCACCCGGGTGTCCCTATTCATACTTATTTGGGATGGAACGGTTTTTGGAAGCAGAATTCGGAATTGAAGAATTGAAAAAATATTTTTAAATGATTTTTTTTTAGTTTATTATTTATTTTGAGAGAGAAAGAAGGAGAGACATGGGAGGGGCAGAGAGAGAGAGAGAGAGAGAGAGAGAGAGAGATCCCAAGCAGGCTCCTCACCGCCAGCACAGAGCCTGACGCGGCGCTCGAACCCACAAACCGTGAGATTATGACCCAAGCCCAACCCAAGAGTCAGGTGCTTCGCTGATTGAGCCACCCAGGTGCCCCCAAAATACATATTTGTGATAGAAATTGTAGATTGCCCTCCAAAAATCTGTACCAATATATCCTTCCGTTTGCAGTGATGTTCTTCGTTCTCCCACACCCTTTCCGATGTGGAAAGTTGTTTTAAGGGCACCTGGCTGGCTCGGTCGGTGGAGCACGGGACTCTTGATCTCGGGGTCTTGAGTTCGAGCCCCATGTCAAGTGTATAGATGATTTAAAATGTTTGAAAAATAAAGGAAACAAAAGTCTGTGTCCATATGGTAGATGGAAATATGTTATACTTGTTTTTACATGTATTTCTTGGTTTACTAATGAAGTTGAACGTGTTAAACGTCCTCGGAAGTCACGAAAGTAGGATTTGATTATTATTAGTAGCATTCTCAAGTTGGCCAACATACCGCGTAATTTTGGCTTCAGGCGTAGAACCCAGCGATTCGCCTCTTACGCGACACCCAGTGCTTCTCCGGAAAAGTGCCCTCCTTTCTCTTATTTGTGTTCTTCTGCCAACAGTTGTTTTGTTTCGTTTAAATAAACCATCCGAGCCATTTTTAAGTGCACAGACCAGGGGCGTCAGGTACATTCACACTGTCGGGCGACCGTCACACCGCCTATCCATAAAACACTTCATCTCGCAGGACGGACACTCCGTCCCCCTTCAACGCCAACTCCCCATTCTTCTCTCTCTCTCGAGCGCTTGGCAACCGCTGTTGACCTGGTCTCCGCATTCGACTCCTCTAGGCACCTCATCTAAGTGGGATCCCACGGTACCTGTCCTTCCGTGTCCTTCCGCGTCATTTCACTTCACAGAACGTCCTCGAGGTTCATCCGTGGCGTGCTAGTTCCAGGCACTTGGCTTTGTATCATTTCCTTCCTTTTATGCCTCAGTAGTGTGTTTGTGGCACGGACCCGCCACATTTTGCCCATCATTCATCCGTCACGGGACGCCCGGGCTGCACTTCCGGCCACCGCGAGTAACGCGGCTTCGACGTGAACGCGTAACGGGTCTTCGAGGCCCGGCTTTCAATTCTCGCGCGTGTGTATCTAGAAATGGGGTTGCTGGATCTCACGGTAAGTCTAAGTTTTTGAGGGGCTGCCATAGGGGTTCCTTCCACGATGGCTACACCATTTTGCACTCACGACGGCGCACACGACTTCCAATCGCTCCATGTGCGTGTCAACACTTGTTATTTTCTGGGTGTTTTGTTTTGTTTGACGGTAGACATTCCGAGGGGTGTGAGGGTTTTTTTTTTAAAGAAATTTTCTTTAATGTTTGTATTGATTTTTGAGACGGGGGGAGAGGCGGAGAGAGAAAGAGAGAGAGGGAGTCACAGAATCCAGGCTCCGAGCTGTCCGCACAGAGCCCGACGCTGGGCTCGAACTCACGAGCCGTGAGATCGCGACCTGAGCCCAAGTCGGACGCTCAACGGACTGAGCCACCCACGTGCCCCCCCCTTTTTTTTAAATATAATTTACTGTCAAATATAATATTGTCAGTAAATATAATTTATTGTCAATAAATATAATTTATTGTTTTTAAATAGAATTTTTTGTCAAATTGTCAAAGTGGCTAACATACAGTGTGTAAAGTGTGCTCTTGGTTTTGGGGGTAGATTCCCATGGTTCATCACTCACATACAACACCCAGCGCTCACCCCAACAAGTGCCCTCCTCAATGCCCATCACCCATTTAACCCACTCCCCCACCTCCCAGCCCCCATCCACCCTCAATTTATTCTCTGTATTTAAGAGTCTTGCCTCCCTCTCTGTTTTTAGCTTATTTTTCCTTCCCTTCACCTATGGGTTCATCGTGAAGTCTCTCAAATTCCACATATGAGTGAAATCATATGATATCTGTCTACAAAAGGAGGATTTTCAAGAAAATACGATTTAAACATCTATCAGGAGGGGCGCCTGGCTGGCTTAGTCGGTGGAGCGTGCAACTCTTAACCTTGGGGTTGTGAGCTCAAGCCCCACAGTATAGAGATTGCTTAAAAATAACATCTTTTGCAAAATCTAACAGGAGTCCAAGCGTAATGTTAATATCCATGTATTCACCTTCTCTGAGCCTCCGTTTTCTCATCTGTAAAATGGGGGGAGCGGTACCCACCTCCTGGATTGTTGCAATGGTTCCCTGGGATCATCTCTTAAATAAATCCTGGTCCTTGAAGCCTTCGTGCAGGACCTTTTCTGGGGAGCCTGGAAGTATGATGGGAACCGAAGCACGCATGAGCAGTGAGCACCCAGCAGAGTCCAGAGAGAGAATACTTCAGCCTTGAGATCTGGAGAGCCCCCAGGCCAGCAGACAACTCCATTGGTAGGATGGGGCTCAGGCCTCCGCCCTTAGAGCTCATCACATCAAGGGCCCTTCGAAGAACAGGGGGCTTCCTGCCGAGGCC
The DNA here is from genome assembly GCF_028018385.1 of Neofelis nebulosa. Lineage (NCBI taxonomy): Eukaryota > Metazoa > Chordata > Mammalia > Carnivora > Felidae > Neofelis > Neofelis nebulosa. The sequence goes on from NC_080793.1 coordinate 6,349,686, forward strand.
TGCCTGGGGGAGGAGCAGCAATGAGGATCACAGGATCATTTGTTGAGTGTTTCCTTTTTTTATTTTTTTTCATGTGCATTTATTTTTGAGCGAAAAAGAGACAAAGAGAGACAGAGCACGAGTGGGGGAGGGGCAGAGAGAGAGGGAGACACAGAATCCGAAACGGGCTCCGGGCGCCAAGCCGGCAGCACAGAGCTCGACGCGGGGCTCGAACTCACGAACCGCGGAGATCACGACCTGAGCTGAAGTCTGACGCTTCACCGACTGAGCCCCCCAGGCGCCCCCCTGTCGAGTGTTTTCTATGTATAGTGTGAGTCTCACACTGGGCTGGGAGGCGGACCCTCCTGGGATCCCCACTTGGCAGAAGAGGAGAGAGAGAGTGTACTGTCCCCGCTGATGCGAGGATTGTGCGTGTGACAGTGGCGCGATGTCACCTACACCCTCCTGGAGCCACTTGGAGAGTCTGGGGGGTGGGCAGGGACTCCCTTCCCTTCCGCAGATCCACATGGGCTCGGTCACCCCAACTTAAAGACTAGAGAGCACACAGAAGGAAAGAAGTCCTGACATGCGACACATGCTGCAACAGGGACGAGCCTCAAAACCATCACGCTACGTGGAAGAAGCCAGACACGAAGGGACAAACGTTGCATGACTCCATTTTTAGGAAATATCCAGAACAGGCAAATCCTCGGAGACAGAAAGCCGACGAGGGGTTCCCCGGGGCCGAGGACGGGGGAGAAATGGAGTGGCTGCTTCGTTGGGAACAGGGCTTCTTTCTTGGGCGATGGAGATGTCTTGGAACTAGACAGAGGGGCTGGTTGCACAGCACTGTGGATGTGCTAAATGCCCCTGAATTGAACACATCGAAACGGCTGATGGCCAACTTTGTGTTACGGGAATTTTAGGTCAATGAACAAAAAAAAAATGAATCTCCGGGCACCTGGGTGGTGCAGTCGCCGAGCGTCGGACTTCGGCTCGGGTCACGATCTCGCGGTTCCTGGGTTCGAGCCCCGCGTCGGGCTCTGTGCAGACAGCTCGGAGCCTGGAGCCCGCTTCGGATTCTGGGTCTCCCTCTCTCTCTCTGCTCCTTCCCTGCTCGTGCTCTGTCTCTCTGTCTCTCTCTCTCTCTCAAAAATAAATAAATAAATAATAAGCATTAAAAGAAACATGAATCCTGAGAGGCACAATCGTGTTAACTAAGGCCTAATTCATCAGCGTTTGCCCTCTCCGCTCGTGACTGCTGGCTGGATCGCAGCGGTAACATGTAGTCCCAGAAAGTAACCCTCAACCTGTGGGAATAAAATGATCCTTCTCTTTTGTGTTCTCGGCCTGATCGGTGACATATTTGAAGTCCGTTCTGTTGATATAATTCAACTTCGTCTTTCATTTTTGTGGAACGCTTATGGCACGAAAGCGTTAAATACATTACTCTTTTCGATTGCAAACGCACACACACACACACACACACACACACACACACACGTTGGGGGACAGCCGCTCAGGGTGTTCAGCTGCTACTTCCGGTGGATCTGAACCCGGTCTGGTTGACCCGAGGTGACGGTGAAGCGCTCCCCGCGATGGCCGGCGGGGACGGGGACTCCGGAAGTGGCTGCGTGTCCCCTCCCTGGGCAAGCTGCTTCTGCTCGTGAGGAGCTAGGGACGCATTAAAAATCATTTCATTTCACTTTATGGGAAAAACCACGTTCGCGTCCCTCTCCGTCCCCTGTGTCTTTGTAAGCTCTCCGTTTTCTTGTGGCCCGGAGCAGAGCTCGGCCCGTTTTGCGCTGGGTATCCATCTGGGGAATTTCCGAGTTACCGATGCTAGTCGCGGAGACTGCCGACAAAGGGCTGCCTTTGCTGCGGAGTTCCCTGATTCTTTGAGTCCTCGCGGCTCCAGAAAAGGAGGGCACGGGAAAGGCGGCAGCAAGGTCACGGTTAAGTCTAAACCCCTCCCCAGATGAGTAAAAGGCAGGGGCTTTCTCCCTGCTCTTGGCACAGCATCCTTCATGCACTTGGAGGGTTTTAGGGGCTTGGGGTGCTCCAGAGACAGCAACTGGGGCAGGCGCAGGGAGGGCAGAAGATCTGTGAGCAGGGAGGGAGCCTCCCTGGGCCACTGAATGGTTCTGCCTGGGCTCCTGACTTGGGTCTTTCCCTCTAGGATCTGGGACTCAGATTGGGATGTTGAGTGCGGTCTAACCAGTGGCAGAAATGGTGACAGACAGAAGCTGGGGGCCATGATGCTGGACCAGAATTGGACCAAATGAAAGGGGCAGCAACGTTGGGATGGGGGCCAGTGGATGTTAGCAATAGTCATACCGCCTTCCCTTTGCGAAAGGCCTTCAGACGTGTCGCATTCATTGATTCTCAATGGACAAAAAAACGTGCTTCTACCGTCCCCACTTTACGTACGAGGAAACTGAGGCTAAGAAGGGTTCATATGCAGGGGCGCCTGGGTGGCTCAGTCGGTTGAGCGTCCGACCTCGGCTCAGGTTCGTGAGTTCGAGCCCCGCGTCGGGCTCTGTGCTGGCAGCTCAGAGCCCGGAGCCGGCTTCGGATTCCGTGTCTCCCCATCTCTCAGCCCCTCCCCTGCTCATGCTCTGTCTCTCAATAAGAAATAAATGTTAAAAAGAAAAAAATTTTAAAAAATTTTTTTTTTAACGTTTATTTATTTTTGAGACAGAGAGAGACAGAGCATGAACAGGTGAGGAGCAGAGAGAGAGGGAGACAAAGAATCTGAAACAGGCTCCAGGCTCTGAGCTGTCAGCACAGAGCCCGACGCGGGGCTTGAACTCCCGGACCGTGAGATCATGACCTGAGCCGAAGTCGGACGCTTAACCGACCAAGCCACCCAGGCGCCCCAGAAAAAATTTTTTTAAAAAGAGGGGTTCATATTCAGTATATACCCCAGATCCCTCAGCGGGCAGAGGTGCCACGATGGGAACCCAGGGAAAGGACATAATTATGTTGCGTTGGTGAGGCAAGAAACTTTGGGGGAAGAGGGGGGCCCTCTTCCTAACCCCCGCAGCATTTAATTTACAGCCAGATGATGCAGCAAGTGGGGTGGCTTGGAGATGTCTTGACCCCAGCCCACAATGCCAATGAGAGCTGTCTTTTCCCAGGCCCCACCCCGCCCCGGGAATCCCAGGCCTCCCCAGGCCACCGGGAGGTCAATCAGATCCCTTTCTGTGAAAGAAACCCTCTTGTCCTGCCTTGTCCACAGAGTGGTCAGGAGGGTAAGGGTGGGTGGGTCAGGGGAGCGGCCAGCTCCTTGTCTCCTTGGCTTCCCGGAGCGTCCAGGGCAGACAGAGGCCAGAAGCCAGCCAAGGACACCCAACTAGGGTCAGCCCTTTAAGGGAGCCAAGGGTCTGACTCGTCTTCGCATCAAGAAAACGACATTGCCTCACATGAGGATTTAGCCCTGTGGCCCTGGTGGAAAATTCCAGACTCTGGGAAGTGCCAGTTCTAGGTGGAGTCAGAGAGAGAGAGAGTGAACACAAGGCCAAAGGTGATGGGTCATAGTGGTAGTTATGGCTTTGGGTCCAGTAGTTCTGGCCTCAAATCCCTCTTCTCCCATTTAGTGGCTCTGAGACTAGATTTCATCATCTGAAAAGGGAGATAAGGACAGCAGCTACCTCACTGGATGTGAGGGGACAGCGCACAGGTGCGGTGGTTGGCAGAGACAGGGGCGAGGAGGGGCTGTGAGCCAGCATGAGCAAAGCCATCATTGCAACCGCGACAACTGTACGTGGGCGTTCGTGGAGAGCCCAGCACCAATCAGCACGCTCTGTTCCCAGCCAGGTGATGTTTATGACAACGCTCTGCAAGGTGAATCCCATGATCAACCCCATTTTACAGCTCCAATCCTGCCCAGGAGGGGCCCTGGGACCCTTTCTAGACTTTCTGCTTCATTCCTATGCCCTGGAGAATCCCCACCCCCACCCCCACCTCCCACACTTCATTGGCTACCGAGGTGTGGATGGGGCTCTAGGGCTTGGGTACCCTCAGGGTCCCGGGGCCCCCAGCTCCAAGTAGGTTGTGAGCAGGACCCTCTTCGATGGGCCCTGCCTCTGCCCCTACCCCTGTCCCCTTGCCTCCCCCACCCTGCTCTGAGCTGCTTCTCCCACTGATGGACCCAGTTGGGCAGGCCCCGTTCTTGGTAGACCTTACTTCCCTCAACACTAAGCACCTGGCAAGAACAGTGGTGAATAGCCACCGCCCAGATCTGGACTGAACAGAAGCTACGTCCCCCCAGCCCCCTTCCTCCGACCGAACGCAGTTTGATCGGAGCCTGGAAGTCCCTTACAGACTGTGAGACTTGGACAAGTTCCTCCCCTCTGGGCCTCGTCACCCTTGTCTGTGAAATGTGGGGTGGTAATACTGAGACTGGCCTCAAGGGGGCGCTGCCAGAAAGAGTCAATGAGCTAATGCATGCGAACCTAGCACACGACTATTTTTCTCAAGCTCAATATTGTCATGATCACTTTGCTAACAGTTAAAATGGGTGAGTTACAGAGAAGGGGCTTTCCACCTGGGTTCCCAAAAGCACAGAAAGAGGGCCACGGGATGATAAGCTCAGACACCCCCGGCTCGTGTGGGTGCCAACTCCCTGAAGGTGACCTGTATCTTGTCCTTCTGTGTGGATCATATCCTAGAAAAATCTGATGTTTCACTGGCATATAGGCAGCTGCCATTGGCTCCGTCTGCCTTCCCCTCTCCCCTGCTTGGTCTATGTCCTATAATCCTCTCTCTGCACCTTTGCACCTGCTGTTCCCTGCCTGGGATGCCCTTCCCTCCTCCTCATTCATTTGGATCTTGCCATTCTTCAAGGCCACCCAAGCCCCTCTTCATTCGGGAGGACGCCTGGTGACTGCAGGTGGGCCCCCCATTGAGTCACTTGGTCGGCCTTGCCCATCCATGGCTGGTGTTCCTGACCGTCTATGGGCGTGCCCTCCTTCTTGAACTAACCAGCACGTTTATCAAAGGCTGTGGCCAAAGCCCAACATCGTGACCACCCAGCACGCTAAAGGGGAGCAGAGTATGCCACCACATCTGCCCCTTTGGCCTAAGGATTATTTTGAGCTGATTATTTCTGAGAAGCAGCAGGAGACGCTCTAGAAACAGAGTAGAAGGGAAATCTGTATTTCTAAAGGAAATTTCCATTAGAAAAGGTACCAGTCCCTGGAAGGGAGTACTACCAGAGATAACTTTATTTTCGTCCGAGAGACTTCCCTGCAAAGCAAGGTAACATTTGTCGTATGCATTTCTTCCTCTCATCTTCCCGTGAACTGCTTCCTCCCCACCTAGAAGCCCCAAATCCCTATCCCTTTCCCGAGCTCAGGATGGCACATGAGTAAATCATCTGGCCACTTTTGGAGTGATAGCTTTTCGTGACTCCCATGTGTACGTATACGACTACATCTGCTTTTTCCTGTCGGTCTGTCTTATGGCAATTGAATTCTTGGACCAGCCACAGAACCTGGACGAGCAGGAGGGGAATTTTTTCCTCCCCAACAGTTCATGTACCAGACCCGTTCGTCCCTGCAGAAGCTAGTTAAGGACTCCAGCTCGCTTTAAGCTGTCGCCTCGAAACTGCCTAGAAAACCCAGCATTGGGCTAGTTGATTTGATGCATGACTCTGAACTTCAGAGGGGGCTGGAGACTTTCCCTGACGATGATGATGATTCCCTTCCAGTGACGGGGATCTTCCCTTCCCTCTCCTCCCAGGCTGGCCCGTGGCACCTTCACCCCAAGGTCCCAGTTCTGGCCTCTGACCTTATACAAATATGATCCTTCGGGAAGCAAAAACAAAACAAAACACAACAAAAAAACCAGGGAGGGGGATACGACATAAGAGACTCTTAAATACAGAGAACACACCAGCAGACCCATGACTAAAATAGAACCCACCCTCAGCCGGATGATGATTCCTCCCCGTCTCTGAACAACACTGGTTTATGTTTCATCACATTTGTTAATTCTAAGATCTGCTTATGCAATGCCTTTATTTCGGGTCTCTGGGGAACGGGCACAGGCTCTGAGATGGGAGTTGGAAGAGATTGCGAGGAGCTCTGGGCCTGCCAGCCTCGCCTCCCCGGGCCCCCTAACACGAGGCCAGCCCGCCCAGTGCCCTCACTGTGGTTTCCCAGCAAAGACCCAACGAGACTAGTCGTGCAGGACCTCCTAGGGCCACCCCCACCCCAGCCTCTGTCTCCCATCCCTAGTCCTTCAGTGAAAGCCCTCCGCCCCGGAGCCCTCCCCAGTGGCACCCTCGGTCCCTAAGCCTGTGGAGGGGGGCACAGTGAGACAGGAAGAGGAAAAAGGAAGCTACAGGCAAGGAGAGACGATGTGGGGGACACACTGCCCTGTGCGGTTTTGTTAAATCACTTTAGCGTAAGTTGAGAGTTTAGATGCAGACATTTGTCGGTGGCATCTGATCGTTTAAAATGACCCAGGAGCAGGGCGCCTGGGTGGCTCCGTCGGTTAAGTGCCCGACTTCAGCTCAGGTCATGATCTCACACTCCGTGAGTTCGAGTCCCGCGTCGGGCTCTGTGCTGACAGCTCGGAGCCTGGAGCCTGCTTCCAATTCAGTATCTCCCTCTCTCTCCGCCCCTCCCCTGCTCACGCTCTGTCTCTCTCTCCTTCAAAAATAAGTAAACATTAAAAAAAAAATTTTTTTTTAATAAAAAAAATAAAACGACCCAGGGGCTGGTTCTGTCGGTAGAGCATGCGACCCTAGATCTCAGGGTTGTGAGTTCAAGCCCCACGTTGACTCCGTGGGGTCAGGGACCCAGGTTCTAGGAAGGCTTGTTTCCGAGTCCTCAGTCCAGCCAGAGGGAAAGGGACCCTGGAAGACGATTTGTGCGCATCCTTCTCCTCCCATTGGTCAAAACTGAGTCATGTGGCCATATTCAGTGACAAGGGAGGCTGGGAAATGTAGTCCTTTATTGCATGCAGTCCTAAGTGCAGCTAAGAGGGGTCAAGAGATATGAGCATAGAAGCCTCCACCATAACTATGTGAGCTCACTTTTCCTGCACTCGGGTGGCCTTAAAGCCCCTCTCCACACCCACCGCCCTGCCCAGCTCCTCCAGACCAAGGAACCTGGAGGGTATAAAGTTTCTGTCCCTAAATGTGATCCAATGGAACCTGGTCTGGGCCCGCCCCCAAAAGATGGCGGGAAGGAGGTCGGCCAGAGCAGAGTAGGGGTCCGCACATCTCATTCCCCACCCCCCTGTCCCCGCTGCCCACCCTCCTCTTTTCCTTCTCCTCTCTATGCCCGGTGATGCTCTGAATTGGGCTCTGGGGAAAAAGAGTCAGGGAGATACTTTCTAACATGCAGACGTGAGTTTGGGGGTTGGCAGGCTAAAGGGATAGGGTGGGGAGAAGTGGGGCCATCCTGGGGTGGGGGGGGGCGGGGGTTCATCCATGCTGTCACACCCAGATGGCAGCCAGTTAGAGACATCCTGGAAGAGCAGGTGGCCCAGACAGGGAAGAAGAGGCCAGGCGTCTGCCTCCATGGAGCCTCAACCCACAGGGGCAGGTCAGTGCAGACCTCAGCTTGATCCCGAGCGAGGGACTCTGACCCATGACTTGCCCACAGCCAGTGCAGCAGGAACTCTGAACCTTGTCCCCGCAGATGCCTCCCCAGGCTGCCTGGAAAACACGGGAGTCGACTCCGGTGACCTACTTGTAGTTCACCGCCTGCTGGAGACACAGCTGGGCCCCGGCTACCCTCACTCCAGCCCCTCGACAGATCCTGGTCTTTCCAGAGAGAGGTGCCCCCATGCACTCACTTACTTTGAACGCTTAGGTGGAACTGAAGGGTGTGCGCGATTACCTCCAGTTTCCGCCTCACAGACAGTCCCTTAGCATCTGAAATACCCTAGTTAGGAATCTGCTCTCCAGAAGGTATCACATAGGCGTTTAAAAAAATGTTTATTTATTTTTGAGAGAGAGAGGGAGGGGGGTGGGGAGAGAGAACGAGAATGCGAGCAGGGGAGGGGCAGAGAGGGGGGTGGACAGAGGATCTGAAGCAGCCTTTGCACTGACAGCAGAGAGCCCGACGTGGGGCTCGAACCCACGAACTGTGAGATCACGACCCAAGCGTTGGTCGGATGCGTAGCCGACTGAGCCACCCAGGAGCCCCTTTGGTACCAATTGTAATAACAGTACATATTTAAAATGCTAACGTGGGGGCGCCCGGGTGACTCAGTCGGTTACGCATCCAACTTACGCTTGGGTCATGATCTCACAGTTCGTGGGTTCGAGCCCCACGCTGGGCTCTGTGCGGACGGTGTGGAGCCTGCTGGGGATTCTCTCTCTCTGCCCCTCTTCTGCTCTCTCTCTCTCTCTCTCTCTCCTTCAAAATAAATGAATAAACTTAAAAAAAAAATCGATACCACAGTTTATTCCTTAGCAAAGAACTGTTAGAAATGACTTTATTCTTAGGAGAAGCGTGAGGTGGTCAGAGAAGCGGACTGTCTAAAAGGTTCCCGGCAGTGAGCTCGGCAGCCTGGCACCTCCCCGGGGGTGCTCTGGGGCAAGACCCTGGGGTCTTGGTCCCCTCGCTCCTTGGACAGCCAGGCACGGGGGTCTGGCTTCCTTTGTATTTGTTTGCTAGTAAATATTGGGACATTTGGCGGAGTTAAGACCTGCTTTTGTTATAGCATTCCATCTGGTGGCAAGGCTGTTGGGGTAGCGGGTCTAGGAAGCCATCATGTGCCTCTAACTAGGGGTCCACATTTGTACCAGAAAACCCGGCCAGTTAGAATACATGCCCAATGGCAAGTGGTGGAGCCTGGCTGGGAACTAGGTCTGATCCTGGCACCTGCGCCCTTAACCACCAACCCACACTGCCCTCCCACATTGCCTTCGACTCGCTCCCACGTGTCTAGAGTTCTAGCCTTTACTCTAGACCCTGCCAGGCTGAGGCACTATGCTGGGTCCCCAAAGCGACCACAAAGGGTGCCATCTTTGGGTGCCCCCTTTCAGTGGCCGCTGTAGCCCCCAAGCGGAAACGACGTGGGGCTCTCGGGCTGCGTCTGGCGGTGGCGACGGTGGGATGATTCCTTTCACAAAACCAACTCTGAAACATAACCCGTGTCCGCATGGCGGCGGGGGAGGGGGCTCGTTCTCATGTTGGCCGTTGGATCTCATCAACGTAAGCGTTTTTCCCAAGAGCCTTTGGCCCAGAGCAATAACGGATTTTCAACCAACAGGGACATCCCTGTAGGGACATCACCTTCTATTGTTCTGCAAACTAATGCTTTCGAGGCAAGTTCTGGAAGGGGCCATCGCTTCCTCTAATTCCTCCTCTCCCCCAATCACCCAGCATGTGGGAGGGCCCCTGTTGTATTGAGAAAGGGCTGGTTCCTCGCCTGAGGGCAAGAGGGGGCCCCTCCAAGATCCCAGGTTGCAGGAGGGCCTAGCGAAGGCCCTAGCCTTTGTTTTCAAACCTTTAACAATCTTTAGAGGAACGCTTTAGGGACCCCCAGGAGAGGACACAGGCAGGAATGGACACGCTGGCCGGGGGTGAGACGTGGGGTCGGGGCCCACCCTGAGGACGCCTGGGCTTCCCACGACACTCCTTGCGATGCGCTGGTTTAACCGTTACGCCCACGCCTCTCACTTGGCACAGTCTTTGTCTTGGGGAACCTGGGCAGACAACCCCCGAAGCGAGAGAAAGGGGGTCACGGGGTGGGGGGGAGGAAGAAGCCTGCGATGAAACGAAAAAAAAAAAAGAACAGAAACAGACAAAGCAACAGGTCCACACAAGGGAGGCAAGGACAAGTCAGGAAGCGTGTTTAATTGGCATGGCACAGAAGACATACATCAGGAGCACGAGAGGAGGCCTGGGCACACTGCGGGGCCCCTGTCCGCCCCGGGGCCTCGCCCCGCCCCCACCGGCACCTCCAGGACAAGGGCCTGCTTCGTCCCCAGAGACAGACACCAGCGGATTCAGACAGGACAGCGGCCCCCAAAAGAGGCCCCGAGGGGGTTGGAAAGGCAAAGAGGCAAACAGAAAGAACACAACCATAGCCAGGAAACGTTGCTTTTGTTTTGTTTTGTTTTGTTTTGTTTTTTGGTAAGAGTTGTCCAAATTCCTTTACAAAGTTGCAGGCCCCGGGTGGGGGGTCGGGGGGGGGGGGTGGGGGGGAATGTGACCACTCAGACTGCCCTGCCCCACTGGCCTTCGAGCTCTGCAAGGTGACCGCGACGCCCACGCCCACGCCCACTCCCCACTTCCCCCTTCGCCCTGTGAGGGACAGACACTTGCTCCCATCTGAGGGACAGAGGAACTGAGCGGGAGCCACTTGCCCCGAGCCTCAGAGAAAGCTGGTCACTGAGTCCAACTGGGAGCAGGTGGCTGTCCCCGGAGCCATGGGCTGGGGCCACCGTCAAGATGCGGGAAAAACAGAACGGCACAGGCTGTGGGGCGAGGCGAGGCAGATTCTGCGTTTGTCCCAGGCCTGGGCAGTAGACAGGAGCCTGAGCCTGGAGGCCAAGACAGAAGATGGGACCAGCTGTTTATTCAACAAAAGCCTTTTTATTCATTCAAAAATCAACCATTGGGTTTATTCCGCAGATATTAAAAAAAGGGGGGGAGGGCAAGGCTTCCCATCACGGCGCCCTTATGCTCATTAACTTGCTAGCCCTGGGGGAGACCTAGAAGAGGGGCACCTCGGACACACACCGCCAGCCACGGGAGGCTGGGGCCCAGGGCACCTCCCGCTGTCCCCCCTCCAAGCTCCGGTTGGGCCTGAGGGGGTCCCCACATGCCTTTGCAGCTCCCGGCCACCAGGGGGCGCGCCCGCGTTCCCTCGGACCCCGGAGGCGCCGCGGGGAACCGGGTGGCTTTTCGCTGGGTCCGCAGAGGGCCTCTCTCCAGGGAGAGGGTGTCTCTCCCGGGGGAGATCTAGGGCACCCCCCCCCCACTTTCCTCCCCTCAGAGAAGAGACGCGTTCCCGAAAGCCCAGGTGTCGTCTGGGAAGTTGGCTGTCAAAGTGAAAAGCATCTCGGGGAAAGGAGGACACACGCGTTTGCCTTGACATTGAACGTTGCCTGGTTAAATATCAGGAAGTCAGTCATTCTGGTCAATGCCATCAACAGAGTGGGGAGCGGACACTGTGGGGGAGAGGCCAGGGCCGCTGCTCCTGGGCCAGGGAGCGAGGAGCGAGGAGCGAGGACCGGCAGAGGGACTGAGAGCCTGGCCTTCGGTGGGTCTGGAATCCCCAGAGAGCAGCATGTGACCCACCTGGGCCTGCGGGGGGGGAGAGGGGTGAATCGGTGCCGGGGACAGAGGCCCACAGCTGCTCAGGTTCCATATCTGGAGGCCTGGTGAGAGGAGGGGACACAACTGTCCCTGCCCGGCCACCTCGGGCACAAATGGCCAGTATCCAGCGCCTTGCCCAACAAGAAGGGCGGCCCTTCCCTGCAGCTCTGGGCCGTCCCCAGGACACGGACCCGAGGTGCGCCTGAGCCACAGGTCCACGGTCCCGCCTGCTAAGGCCAAAAGCCCCACCTGTGGCTCCAAACTAAACGGCCAAAGGGCAAGAAGGGAGAAGGAAGGCCTCGCAGACACCTGCTCCACAGACACCCGGGAATCGATGCCCATGCCGGAGCTGGCGGGATCCGTCACTCCTGACCCTGGGTGGTCCTGGGTTACGAGTCCCTCACCGAGATGGTGCCTCTAGCACTGGGCTGTGCGACTGCTCCTTCCCACTGGGCCAGAGATGCACATCGAGGCTCAGGCAGAAGGCAGGGGAGGAATGCCACGCGGGGAACCACCCCCCCCATGCAACCCCAAGCCACCAAGTTCATCCCGACCTGCAAAGTCGCCTGTGAGAGCTGAAGCGCTCCCCGTGCCTGCGTGATCTGGGGGCTTACAGTGGATGCAGAGCACAGCCCGAGGCTCTGCTGAGCAAGAAAGGAGTCTGGGACGAGCTGAGCGGTCCGGCCAGCGGGAAGGGACACACAAGGCCCGCCCCAGCAGCGCCGCTCTCTGGCGGAGGGTCTGTCGGCTGAGGGTTAATTGGCAGACGCTCTGGCCTCCCGGGAAAGTGCAAAGTGAGAACCAAGGGCAATTCAAAGTGAGAACCGAGGGCCAGCTTTTTCTCTCCCGGGTAAGGGGCAAGCAAGGAAGAGGACAGGCTGCTGAGTTCGCCAAGAAGCAGGAATTCGAGACTCAGGCCTGGCCCTAAATAGTCTGGGAGGCTGCTTCTCAGTCCGGGAGCCTTCCCTGGAAGAGGACTAGTTCTGGGCCAAAAAAAAAAAAAAGACAGCCCGAGAGTCCAGGAGGGACCAGGAAGAGCTGAAGAGAGAACAAGGTAGGTCATCTGATCCCGCACACAACCACCAGTGGCTTCCATGTCCCTGAAGACTTGTGCCAAGAGACAGGAGAGGGCCGCACACCGTGCCCGTGCCTGCTGGGGCCTGGCAAACAGCCGAAGACCGCAGAATCATAAATGCAAGAAACCCAGGCTCACAATGACACGGCGTCGGTGTGGGTACAGGAAACTTCCAGATCGACCAGTCCAAGCCTCCTGGTTCTGCCGCTGGGGTAGCTGGGGCCCAGAGAGGGCAGGGGGCTGCCTGCGATCGCAGAGCAAGGGCCGGCCGCAGGTTCCCGGAGAGGCTCCCTGGCCTCTGACTTCCCTGGTGGCGGTTCCGGGGCCACCCGGGCTCAGTGGCAGGCAGCGTTCCAAGCTTCCTATGAGCACGTATGGGCTGCAGCCCCAAGGGACAGCCACTATCAGACTGGACCGTCTGCGGCCCTTCCCTCCTGCCCTCCCTCCCAGCGTTTAAGCTGAGAGAGGAAAGGGAAGGGGGAGGCCACGTGATCTACGGGACAAGGCAGGCGGGCAGGCAGAAAAGCAAGTGGGAGAGAACTGAAGGACTCTCTTCAAAACCCACCAAGGAGGGAGAAGGAAACTTTCCTCTGCTCACCGGCTTGCCAACAGCGTCCTCCCCCGCCGCCTTTCCTTACGCACCCCATCCCACCTTCCGGGCTCCCCCAGTCCCCAGGCTGCTGCAAGCGCCAAGCAAGAGTGGAGAAGCCAAAGACGTCCCCTGTTTGTCCTCAGAAAAGATGCTCTGGACCCAGAAGAGGAACAGAAGGGAGAGTATGGACAGGAAGCGGAGAAAAGGGGTTCAAGAAGGAGGCATTCGGGCTGGGGGAACAGTGCGTTAGCCATTTAAGAAACCCACCCTTCCCCTCTCCAAACATCAAGCACAGTATCTGAAAAAAAAAAAAAAAAAAAAAAAGAAGAAGAAGAAGAAGAGAAAAAGAAAAAAAAGGTTTTTGGCTTCTTGGCCGCTTCAGGCCACCATTCTCTCCGGCGCAGGTGGGCGGGGGCGTGCGCATATAAACGGTAGGCCCCGCATCCCTGGGAACTTTGGACACACGAGGCAGCAGCAACAGTTAACAACCAATAAATAAAAGGTATCAATTATATATGTATAAAAAAAAAAAAAACACCTCACTTTCCCCACAAAAAGCACAATACTGTTATCACAAAAAAAAAAAAAAATCATCATCATCATCATAATTCATCATCCTTGCCACGCAGGTGGTCTGGCTGCTCGAGGATGGGACGACAAATAACGCGAATCGGGCAGGCCTCCCCCAATGCCCCCGAGCACACCGTGGCCGAGGCCGTGACTCCCCGTGGCCTCTCCGGCTGCCGAAGGACAGCCGAGGCGGGAGGCAGTCTTCTCTGAGGTCCACGGCAGCCTTCTCCCCATCTGTCAGTCTGTATCTTCTAGGACAGAAGGTGGTTGTTTTTTTCTTTTTTTTTTTTTCCCTTTGTCAATGTCTGTTTGAAATTAAAAAAAAAAAAAAAAAAAAGCACACGCACAGGAGAGCAGGAAGGACCCAGAGGCTGCCCGCGAAGCAGCCGAGGCCTTGGTTTTGCAGGGGGCTGTAGCCTTTTCCGTTTCGTGTCGGTTTCTGGACAAGCAGAGGTTGTTGGCGATTGGAGCCAGTGGCTTCAGGCGGCGGTGGGTGCAGGGCAGGGGGGAGGAGAGCCGGGCCCCGCGGCTCCAGGGCCGCCCGGCTGGGTGTAGATGCGGAGAGAGGCTGGGGGAACACAGGAGGGTGGCGTTGGGGGCGGAGGTGGCCTCATGGCACGGGAGGAGGTGAGTGGTTCCCAGGCATCTGGAAGACACAAGGAGGTGAGACAGGTGCGGAGCTGGCTGGCTGCCAGGGACCCACGCCCACGGAGCCGGCAGGGGAGCCAGCTGGAGGGCCGGGGGGCATTCCATCAGAAGTCCTAAAATTCAACGTGCGCGCCCTCGGATCCACCTGTTTGGCGCTTCGCATGTCTCCTTAAGAGGCAAAGGAGGCGTTTCCCACAGTATCATCTGCGACAGCGACATACAAAGGGAGGGAGCGAGCTAGGGAGCCGGTCGGATAAATGAGGGCGCAGCCCTAGGATCAGATAATTTGCAGCCACGAAGGCCGAGGCGCGGCGTGGCTGACAGGCACAGAAGATGTTCAACCGGCTTCGTCACCGGGGACACACAAATAAACCCCACAGTGAGACACCACCCCACACCCGCCGGGATGGCTATCCTCAACACGCGGGGAAGTCACAAGTGTTGGCCAGGGCGTGGAGAAGTTAGGACCCTCACCCTTGCTGGTGGCAGTGCAAAAGATGTCACCCAAAAGGCTCAACACAGTTACCGTGGGACCCAGCAATTTCACTCCCAGGTAAAAAAGGAACGAGGTCCTGATACCCGCTCCGACAAGGAGCCTCGAAGACGTTACGCTAAGTGAAAGGTACCGCACGCCAAAAGCCGCGTATTGCTTTTATGTGAGAGACTGCGTTCCGATGACACGTCCCAAGTAGGCAAATCCATAGAGACAGAAGGCAGGCTGAGGCTGCCTGCCGGGGGCTGGGTTGGAGGCGGGATGGGGCGAAAGTGCTTAATGGATATGAAGGTGGGTTTTTGCTTCCTTTCTTTCTTTTGAGAGAGAGAGAGAGAGCACACAAGCGGGGATGGAACAGAGGGAGGGAGAAAAAGAGGATCCCGAGCAGGCTCCACACTGTCAGCACAGAGCCCGATGCGGGGCTCGAACTCGCGGACTGTGAGATCACGACCCGAGCCGAAGTCGGATGCCTTAACTGACTGAGCCGCCCAGGCGCGCCCAGCGTCTGACTCTCGATCTCAGCTCAGGTCTTGATCTCAGGGTCAAGTCTGAAGCCCCGCGAGGGTATGGAGCCTCCTTTAAATAAATAAAATCAAATGGTTAATTTGGGGGTGCCTGGCTGGCTCAGTCAGTAGAACGTGTGACTCCTGATCTCAGGGTTGTAAGTTCAAGCCCCAGGTTACTTAAAAAAAAAAAAAAAAAAAAATCTTAAAAAACATTTTTTTAATGCAATGGTTAATTTTATGTCATGCGACTTGCGCCTCAGTATGTTTTTCAACGTTTTTTTTTTTTTTTTATTTATTTTTGGGACAGAGAGAGACAGAGCATGAACGGGGGAGGGGCAGAGAGAGAGGGAGACACAGAATCGGAAACAGGCTCCAGGCTCCGAGCCATCAGCCCAGAGCCTGACGCGGGGCTCGAACTCACGGACCGCGAGATCGTGACCTGGCTGAAGTCGGACGCGTAACCGACTGCGCCACCCAGGCGCCCCAACGCCTCAGTATGTTTTTGAAAAAAGCAGCACGGAGGACCGGGCTGCCTGCTACCGTCTGCGCGATCCACAGATCCTTCCCGTAACCCTGCTCCACTTAAATCCCAAGTCCCTGCTGCCCCGAACGCACAGGGTAGGCGTCTGATCCAAAAGGGGTCATTTCCCAGATCTGTGTGACATGACCAGAAAGCATCGGCTGGGCCGGGCTAGTCAGCAGCTACGCGGTGGTGACCCGAAGGAGCAGGCAGGCCCCACGGGAGCAGAGTTGGGGTGGCCGCCGGGGTGCAGGTGAAGGGAAGGGTCCTCCCTGT
The DNA here is from genome assembly GCF_028018385.1 of Neofelis nebulosa. Taxonomy (NCBI): domain Eukaryota; kingdom Metazoa; phylum Chordata; class Mammalia; order Carnivora; family Felidae; genus Neofelis; species Neofelis nebulosa. The sequence continues at coordinate 6,365,636 of NC_080793.1, forward strand.
GCCGACCCCGGGGCGCTTGGCTGAGTTTCCAATCCCGTGCCCCGCCTTCTGTGGCAAATCTGTGAACCCCTGTGATCCCCAGCACTGGACCTGCTGCTTCAAACCGCAAACACGATGGAACCCATCAAATGCGTTTAAATCCATAAATCCGTGATTGGTCCCCTCTGAACGATGTTAGAAACCCACCTCTTTTTGAAAAGCTGGAAGCCAGGAAGAATCGAGTCTCTATCCGGCCTTTCCTTTAGAAATGAGGCTGCAGTAACCACACGGTCGATGAGGGGGAAGCTTCCCAGTAGAGTAAACAACCGAGCTAACCACAAAGAAGGACGCACAGCTCTGGGACACCACCTACTGAATGAATGAATGAATGCATGCATGCATGCGTGAATGAACGAATGAATGAAGGGCTCGTCACCAGTGGCTGCTGACGTCACCAGACCTCACGTGATGCCTGCTGGACACACAAAGCCCCCCTCGGGACGTGCTCTCGTCAGAAGTGGGTCAAAGCGAGTGCCGGGCAAGCCTGCCCATCTAAGTGCCCATTTCCAGGAAGAACAGGAAACTGAAGAACGTGTTAAAACGACCCACGGGGGCACAATCAGCAAACCGCGAGGTAGGAGACTCCACGGAATGTATTTCTCGACAAATAGCAAAGCAAAAGAAAGGGGAGGGGGAGACATTAAAATGAACGTGAGAGACCTATCAGCCAATTACAATAGGTGGAATTCATTCTGATTCTGTTTCCAAAAAACAAAACATTGCGAGGCCACAGGAAATGGGAAGACTAGCTTAGCTGCAGACTGGGGGGTATCAGGGAATTAGTTCTGGGGTTTTTTTTTTTCGCTATTATGGACTCTCTATAAAGAAATGTTATCTTGGGGCGCCTGGGGGGCTCAGTCGATTGAGCATCCGGCTTCGGCTCAGGTCATGATCTCGCGGTTCGTGGGTTCGAGCCCCGCGTCGGGCTCTGTGCTGATGGCTCGGAGCCCGGAGCCTGCTTCGGATTCTGTGTCTCCCTCTCTCTCTGTCCCTTCCCTGCTTGCACTCTGTCTCTCTCACTCTCATAAATAAAAAAAAAAACAACAACAGAAGTTTTTAAAAAATCCACCTCATGGGGCACCTGGGTGGCTCAGTCAGTTAAATGTCTGACTCTTGATTTCAGCTCTACTCATGATCTCATAGGTTCACGGGTTCGAGTCCCGCACTGGGATCTGTGCTGACAACGCGGAGCCTGCTTGGGATTCTCTCTCTCTGCCCCTCCCCTGCTCACAAGCGCGCGCTCTCTCTCTCTCAAAATAAATAAATAAACAACAACAACAACAACAACAAAATCCACCTTGAGATTTCCAACAACCTACGTGTCCCAAGCACAGGCCTAGGTCAAGTATGGCCCAGCCACACAACAGAATACTACGCAGCTATTAGAAATGATGGCCTCGAACATTTTTACCGATGCAGGAAATATACAGGATCTCAGTTCCTCAGTGGTTCAGTGAATTATGTAACAGGAGCTTATCTAACAATTATGATACATCAGGAATCTGTGAATAAATATGAAACGATGGAACACAAGTTGGATATAATTACCATCCAGTAGGTTTGAGGACAAGCCTAAGAAAAGGAGGAAGGCAATTTTCAGGGCGAGCTTATAGGAAGGTTGTGTGAAAAGTTTGTCATGAAAATAAAGGAGCATGTTTTCGGCCGCCATGTTGCCGGTGAGGGTAAGATGGGTGTCTCCATAAATGGTGTGAAGGAAAGCCAGTGTAGACACAGCATGAAGTGGACTTTGTGCCAAGTTGGGTAAAATATGTTAAAAATCTCTTTTCTTTGGAGGCGCCTGGGTGGCTCAGTCGGCTGAGCGTCTGACTTTGGCTCAGGTCATGATCTTGCGGTTCATGACTTCAAGCCTCACGTCGGGCTCTGTGCTGACCGCTCAGAGCCTGGAGCCTGCTTCATATTCTGGGTCTCCCTCTCTCCCTCTCTCTCTGCCCCTCCCCTAGTCATGCTCTGTTTCTCTCTCTCTCTCTCTCTCTCTGACTCTCAAGAATAAATAAACATTAAAAAAAATTATTTTTTTAATTTCTTTTCTTGGGGCACCTGGGTGGCTCAGTCGGTTAAGCGTCTGACTTCGGGCTCAGGTCGTGATCTCATGAGTTCGCGTCCCGTGTCGGGCTCTCTGCTGTTAGCACAGAACCCACTTCAGGTCCCCTCTCCCTGTCTCTCTGCCCCTCCCTTGCTCTCTCGCTCTCTCTCTCTCTCTCTCTCTCTCTCAAAAATAAACATAAAAAAAAACTATTAAGAAAATCTCTTTTCCTACTGTTAAGTTGCCAAAAGAAAACAGAAACATTCCCTATAAGTTGTTCATTAAAAACAAAAAACAAAAAAAACAACCGCCAACATATGGTTACGAGCTCATTGCTGCTGGGGAAATACAGACCCATATGTGTTCACAGAAAACCGTGAGACGGAAACAATTAGGGTGATTCCAAAATAATCACCTGCTGTAAAGAGACTAATGACGCCATGTGACTTTTTCTGGGGGACAGAAACATCAAGAACCTCTGTGCATACGGCTTCTTCCACGGCCTGCAGGAGACCAAGCAACACTGTCACGTGACAGCTGCCACGGAGGCCACTGGTGACAGATACCACACAAAAGGAGCCTCTGGGAGGGGCACCTGGGTGGCTCAGTCGGTTAAGCGGCCGACTTCGGCTCAGGTCACGATCTCGCGGTCCGTGAGTTCGAGCCCCGCGTCGGGCTCTGTGCGGACCGCTCGGAGCCCGGAGCCTGTTTCAGATTCTGTGTCTCCCTCTCTCTCTGACCCTCCCCCATTCACGTTGTCTCTCCCTGTCTCAAAAATAAATAAACGTTAAAAAAAATTTAAAAAAGAAAAAAAAAGGAGCCTCTGGGAGATGTGACAGAGGATCATACGCACCGTGGGATCCAGAGGCACACACTGGGCTCTTCTGAGATTAGAGAAGGGACTGTGATGATTCCTTTAGAAACCGGTTTGATTACCTATCCCCATGCTGACCCAGTTACCGAGGATTCAGTTTTTGTGAGCGTTCAATTCTTTTTGAATCACCCCGGACACAAAAACGCGCCCAGCGGTTCTATCTGGGGAATACATGAAGGCTTGTAAAAATAAACTTTTTGTAGGCAGGCGTTCTTCTTCAACATTTTTTTTTTTTTTTTAAGATCTTATTTTTAGGTATACCCAGCGCGAGGCTCAGACTCACGACCCTGAGATCAAGAGTCACGTGTTCCACCGGACTGAGCCAGCCAGGAGCCCCTCAACCTGTTCTGTGACGTCTCTTCAGTGGAAAAGGATTTCTGGTGTAAAACAGTCACCACCCTCATCATCAGAAAAGCTTCGGAATGGCACAAGCCTCCGGAAGAAAGCATCAGCAAACCAAATCTGACAATACATCAAAAGGATTAGCACACCTCCGGAAGTGGAGTTTCATTCTGAGAATGCAAGGGTGACCTGGCATTCAAAAACCACGGGGCGCCTGGGTGGCTCAGTCGGTTGAGCGGCCGACTTCGGCTCAGGTCATGGTCTCGAGGTCCGTGAGTTTGAGCCCTGCTTCGGGCTCTGTGCTGACCGCTCAGACAGAGCCCGGAGCCTGCTTTGGATTCTGTCTCATGGACCCCTCCCCTGCTCACGCTCTGTTCTCTCTGTCTCTTAGAAATGAATAAACGTTTAGGGGCGCCTGGGTGGCTCAGTCGGTTAAACGCCGACTTCAGCTCAGGTCACAATCTCGCGGTCTGTGAGTTCGAGCCCCGCGTCGGGCTCTGGGCTGATGGCTCAGAGCCTGGAGCCTGCTTCCGGTTCTGTGTCTCCCTCTCTCTCTGCCCCTCCCCCGTTCATGCTCTGTCTCTCTCTGTCTCAAAAATAAATAAACGTTAAAAAAAAAAAAATTAAAAAAAAAAAAGAAAAAGAAATGAATAAACGTTTAAAAAAAAGTAAAAAATAATAAAATAAAATAAAAAATAACTCCTGGCGAGCTAGAAAGGGAAACTTTCTAAATCTGATAAAACCTTCCAGCAGAAGACCTATACCAGACATCCTAATAATAATTACCGGATTAATTCTAAATTAACTAATCTAATAGTCAATTCTTGAAACTTTTCCCCCAAGACCAAGAGTGAGACAGGAATGCTCATCTTGTCTACTCCTAGGGGGCACTGTGCTGCAGGCCCAGCCAGTGCAAGGAAGCAGGGCAAAGAAACAGATGACGGAAAGAAAGCAGGGAAAGAAAGAAAGCATAGAAAAATCCCAAAGAATCAAAGGCAGACTCTTAGATTTGATAAATGACATTAGCAGGATCATAGATATATGGTTAATCTACAAAACCCCTGTGAATTTCAGGGCGCCTGGGTGGCTCAGTTGGTTGAGCGTTTGACTCTTGATTTTGGCTCAGGTCATGGGATCGAGCCCGGCGTCGGGCTCTGCACTCAGCACGGAGCCTGCCTGGGATTCTCTCTACGACGCATAACAGAGGAGAGGCAGAGAGAAGAGGAAGGAGAGAATGAGGAAGAAAAAGGGAGACAGTTCTCTTCCAGAACGGAGGTATCCTGCCCCACCCCCCACCCTAGACCCCAGGTGCCCCTCCACTCACCCCGGCTCTGGGCCGTGGACTATACCAGCCCGTCATAGAGGGACAGCGCCTGCACAATGGAGGGGTCTGCCTTGGATCCCTCCTGGAACTCCTGTAGGGTCAGCTTCCCGTCGGCGTTCTGCAAGCAGAGAGAGAAAGACAGACAGCTAAAGGTGGAGGGACGACCAGCCTCTTAGGAGAGGGGCCTCTGGGCCGGACCCCGAACATCCCCTCCCCAAGCCCGGCCCGGGACTGGCCGAGAGACAGCTTTGAAACAAAGTCAGGTCAGGAGGGAGGCGGTGTCTGTCGCTCACTAGGTAAGAGGGCTCGGGCATCAGACAGACCTGGGCGCTTGCCGGCAGGGTGACCTTGGGCACGTGTTCCACCTCCCCGGGCCCCGGTTTCCTCACCTGGGCACGAGAGATAACTACTACGTGGCTTCCTCAGGGCACCGGGGTGACGGCTCTGGGAGCCTAAGATGTGCAAAGTGCTCAGCAGCCTGCGAGCGCCCCTAACTCCATACCTGCTATCACGGCCATTAAATCCCATAAATGGCAGTTAATTCCAAAGGGCTGAGAGCCGAATGCATTTCTCTGGAGTCACTCTAGGAAGGGCATTTAAACGACTCCCAGAGGGGCGCCTGTCAGTTGAGCATCTGAACTCAGCTCAGGTCACGGTCTCGGAGATCTGTGAGTCTGAGACCCACACGGGGGTCTGTGTTGACAATGCAGAGCCCGCTTTGGATCCTCTGTCTCCCTCTCTCTCTGCCCCTCCCCCCGCTCAGCGCTCGCTCCCTCTCTCTCTCTCTCTCTCTCTCTCTCTCCCTTTCGCTCTCTAAAATAAACATTAAAAAAATAAAGGGGCACCTGAGTGGCTCAGTCAGTTGAGCGACCGACTTCGGCTCAGGTCATGATCTCACAGCCCATGAGTTCAAGCCCCGCGTCGGGCTCTGTGCTGACAGCTCGGAGCCTGGAGCTGCTTTGGATTCTGGGTCTCCCTCTCTCTATGCCCCTCCCCCACTCACACTCTCTCTCTGTCTCCAAGGTAAATAAAAAAAATAATAAATAAGTAAAATAAAATAAAATAATATTTTGATGGCTATATTCCCAAATCATTCCCTTCCTTTTCAACCCCATGGATTTGATTGGATACACTGAAAAACATTATTCTCAGACGCCCACAGACATCTCCAATATGTCAGAGGGGCCCATGGCAAGAAGTAAAAAAGGTTAAGAATCTTAGTTGAGGCTGGGGCGCCTGGGCGACACAAGTCCGTTAAGCGCCCGACTTTGGCTCAGGCCACGATCGCACAGTCTGTGAGTTCAAGCCCCGAATTGGGCTCTCCGCACTCAGAGCAGAGCCCATTTCGGATCCTGTGTCTCCCTTTCTCTTTGCCCCTCTCCTGTCTGTGCTCTCTCTCTTTCTTTCTCTGCCAAAAATAAATAAACTTAAAAAACAAAACAAAAAAAAAGCTGCCCCTCTCTTAATTGAGAGAGGAAAAAGTGTCAGGCAAACTTATTTAACACTCTGGGCATTTGATGGGGACAGCAGGCGACCAGTGGATATCTCGGCAGGCCAAGCCACTCTCCTGAACATCCGTGCATTTATAAGGGTCTCTACTGCCGGCCCACGCCTTACTTGGCCGAGGACCGGTCTCCCCCCCGCCCCGGGCTCACCTTGTCCATCATGGCGAAGATCCGGTCCACCCTCTTCTCGGGGGTGTTCTCCTCCTCGGGGAGTTCCACGGTGTTCCCCTGCCAGGGAGAGACAAGGTGGGCGGTGGGTTCCCGGCCAGAAATCTGCCTCCCAGATCTGGGCTGCTTCTGGACGCCGACTGCTCCCCCTCCCCACACCTCCACCCTCTCTGCAGTCTGGCTCTAGAACACTCGCCCCCCTCCGGCCCCACCGCGGCGGTGGCCCCTGCCCGCCGCCCCTCCCCCGGCCAACTCTCACCCCGGGCAGGAGCGCAGCTGTGCGGCCAGGCCCTGTCCCTACATGCGACGCCCCTCCTGCCGCTCCCACCCCGTCGGGCCCAGGCCTCACCACCATCTGGTAAATGGCGTCCACAATGTCTAGCATCTCGTTCCTGGTGATGTAGCCGTCGTTATCCAGATCATAGAGCTTGAAGGCCCCTGGGAGCAAGCGGCCGGGGCGGGGTCACCCGGGAGCAGGGCAGGCTGGGCCACGCCCCTTCCTCCCGCCCCTCAGCCCACAGGGGAGACCGAGGGCCCCGACACTCATCGGCCACGAGGATTCACATCAGCCCAAACGGATGGACAGACAGGCACACGCGCATTGACATACACACCATTTCGACTAGGGTTTAAAACCAAAAAAGAAACCAGGGGCGCCTGGGTGGCTCAGCCGGTCGAGCGTCTGACTTCCGCTCAGGCCGCAATCAAATGGTTCCGTGGGTAAGTTCGAGCCCCACATCAGGCTCTCTGCTGTCAGCGCTGAGCCCTCTTTGGATCCTCTGTCTCCCGTTCTCTGCCCCTCCCCTGCTTGTTCTCTATCTTTCTCTCTCAAATAAATAAATAAACTAAAAAAAAAGAAAAAAGAAAAAAGAAGGAAAGAAAGAAACCAAAAGTAGAAAGGAAGGGGGCTCTGGGTCTGCTAGAGTGGAGGCTGAGGCCGGGGCTGAGTGGGGTAGGGACCAGGAGGACCCCCTAATGACGCGCCCTCCTCTCCACCCACGGCCCATCCACAATCATGCTGCTTCCTGCTATGGTTGACTCAGAAAATCAAAGAATACCCCCAGGATGGGGGCGGGGTGTAGCTTTTACATGAATAAAATCCTCCTTTATTCCTAAAAAAAAAAAAAAAAAAAAAGAGAGAGAGAGAGAGAAAGAAACTGCAGGCATTTCTTGTTACCAACGCAACGCAGTGTCAAGGTCCAGGAGAGCAGGGAGTTCTGGCTCAGCTGTTCCCATCCTCTGTCCAGACTCCCTTTTGCACCCCGTGTTCCAGCTTGGAACTCTCTCCCCCCTGGGGCCTCGGACATGCTCTTCCCCTGCCTGCAACCCTCTCCCTTCCTCCCACCCCAGCCAGCTCTCCCCTGGCCCCAGCTCAGCCCCTGATCTTTTAAAAAAAAAAAAATTTAATGTTTATTTATTTTTGAGAGAGAGAGACAGAGCATGAGCGGGGGGGGGGGGGGGCGCAGAGAGAGAGGGAGACACAGAATCCCAAGCGGCCTCCAGGCTCCGAGCTGTCAGCACAGAGCCCAGGTGGGGCTCGAACTCACAGACCACGAGATTGTGACCCGAGCCGAAGTCGGATGCTTAACCGACTGAGCCACCCAGGCGTCCCTCAGCCCCTGACTCTTAACAGTTCCTCTCCTGTCGGCTCACCTACTCCTTCCTGCCTCAGCTGCAGTTTTATGGGATTTTTAAAAATAAAGTCCCCATGCCAGACTGACACTGGTGAGAGCAGGTGCCTGCCTATCAGATTCCCCTGTGGAGTCCCCGCCTCCTGGCCAGCACACGTTGCTGTGTATCTCTTGGGTGAATGAATGAATGAAGTGAATGAGTGAGACCAGTCGTCAAAACAGTGAAGTCCCAAGTGGTGCGGCCAGCGCTGGAATCGGGCCTTTTAACTCGACGCTAAGCTGCCCGTGGCCCGTGTCTGCACCTGTTGCCTGCCCCGTCTGTCCACCGCGCCTCGCTAAGCCAACGTTCCTCCTACACGGCCACCTCCAGGAAAGTTCCTTTGACCTGGAAAGGCAGGACATCTGTGCCGCTCCCTCAGCCCTGGACAAATGGCCTGGCCCGCTTCTTTGGCTTCCCTCCAGCCTGGGACCAGCCAGTGTGCGCCTGACGGAACCCGGGGACAGGACTTACACCGCAGCTTCTCGTCCAGGGTGCCCCTCGAGGTCACCGACAGTGCCTGGATGAACTCGGAGAATTCAATCCGCCCGTCCTGACAGGAGAGAGGGGTGGGGCGGCCGCAGTCAGCACCGGGTCACCCGTCAGGCTTGACCTCGGGCGCCTGATGGGCAGTGGCAGGTACCAAATACCCCACGACTAAGGGACACCCAAACGGGGAGGGTGGAGGAGAAGGGACAAGCGATGCGGGGAGGGGGGGATGATTACAGATGGGTCAGGTCAGGTAGGAAGGACAGAAGAAGGACTGAGGCTCAAGGCAGAGCCCAACTCCACATGTGATGGGAGAAAAAGCCAGAAGTCATCACTAACACACACACACACACACACCCTCTCTGGGCAAGAGTCTGGAAACCCCTTCTCCTCGCTTCAAACTACAGGCTCAGAGGCTTCTGAGGAGCGCAGGGGCCCTCAACTGTTTAATCCTGTTTGTTTTGCCAATAGGGAAACTGAGGCCCGGAGAGGGCAGAGCTCTTCCCAGGGCCAAGCAGTGTGACTGTCCACCTGAGGGCACCTGGAGGAGAAAGCCAGGGCACGACAGAACGGAAACCATCCGAGGGCCCGAAGTCCAGAGTGTGAAATCGAGCTCCGGTAAGTGCCCCGTGAACAGGAGGGAGCCTGGAAAAATGCAGGCGTGGGCCAGGGTGCTGAGGACGGCGGGCGCCCCACAGCGGATACGCCACAGGTCAGCACGGCCATCGCCGGGAGGGGACACACGCTCCCGACACAGAGAAGCCTTGAAAACATGACGCTCCGCGAAAGGAGCCAGGCACAAAAGATCCCACGCTGTATGATGCCTCAGAGCCTCAGTTTCCCCATCTGCAAAACGGGGTGGTATTCAAAGGACGTAGCCCCAGAGGTGCTTGGTTGTAAAACCTCACTCAAAACGATCCACGGGAAAAGCTGAGCCCGTGGTAAATATTCAGTAAGTGTCAGTTACGGCTCTAAATCCTGCTACGGTCCCTGTAGGGATCTGCATTTTGTGCTCGCAGTGAGCAAGGGCAAGGCGTGCGTGCGTGTGCAGTGTGCGTCTGTGTGTACGTGCGCGCGCGTGCGCGGTACGGGCGTGCGTACCCGTCTCCCGCGCGGCGCAGGTGGAAGTGCGTGCACCCGGGACACGCGCGCGCATTGGTGTGCATGTGCGTGCGTCAGTGCGTTTGTGTGTGTGTGCGCGCGCAGTGTGCACACGTATGTGTGTTCCTCCTCCAGAAGGGAACATCGGCAGCCGGAGTGTGGGTGTGGAGACGCTGCGGATGCCTGCGGGGAGCCGAGCGGGGGGGGAGGGGGGGGGGGGGGGGGGGAGAGGGAGGGGAAGGGGGAAGAGGGGGAGGGGAAGCTGAGCCCCCCCCCCCCCCCCCCCCCCCAGCGCAGGCCCCCGTCAATCCCTGGCTCACCTTGTTTTCGTCAAAGACGTTGAAAACAAACGTAGCAAACTTGGTGGGATCTCCGAATGGGAAGAATTGCTTGTAGATTTTCTGGAAGCCTGCGGCATCCAGCTGCCCGCTGGGGCAGTCCTTGATGAAGCCTTTGTACCTGGAGGCGGCAGACCGGGCAAGAGAGGGTCAAAGAGGCGCCACCATCACCCACCCACCTGCCAGCGTCCACGGAAGGCTGTGAATCCTGTTCAGGAAGACAGTGCCACGTGGGGGGGGGGGGGCACAGGCCTGGACACTGTGCAGCACGGGCTCATCCCCCCTCTGCCTCTGGCTAGCTATGTGACCTGGGACGGGTGACGGCACCTCTCTGAGCCTCGTCCGTACCAGGGGGATAAGGGTCGCCGTGAGAATTAACCTGCACACCGTGCACAGAGCACCTGCCACCCCCCCTACCCCCGCAGCCCTGCACTCCACACAACGGGGCTGAAACAAAACTCACCCGAACAAGCTCCCCTAAAGTCACGCTCTTACACCGGGGCACCCCCTGCCTCCCCCACCGTCTCCGCTGAGCCCCTGCTGGCACCACAGAGCGGGGGCAGGCTGGCGGTGCCGGGTGGTGGGCAGAGCCACCATATGGGGCCAGCAGCCGGCTCCTCCCACATGCTTGCACCCCGCCCCCCACTACGCACACCCCCTCTCCCCCACGTCTGTTCGCGGGGGATCGGTGCTAAGAGACACAGGAGCGGGGCAGCAAGCTCAGAGGGCACCCCTGGTTTGTCCCCCCCCCCCCCCCCCCGCCCGCCCCCCACGTATTCCCAGCGCCCCCGCCCAGGATTCTGCAGCTAAGCAGCCAGCTGACCGCCGCACGGCTCTGGAGCCCAAACCCCGGCTTTGCCATTTGCTGGCTGTGCAACCTTGGCCAAGTGTCTTTACCCCCCCTGACCCCTGTCTCCCTCGTCCCTAAAAAGGGACGGCTGCCACGTCTGTCTTGTTGGCCTCAGATGAGAGGATGATGTGGCATCCTTAACATAGGGCTGGGCACAAAAAAAAGCCATCAGTAGCATGATCTTTTGCATTATGAACTCAGACGGGCTGTCGTAAACCAGTTGGCGAGTCGGCGCCTGGGCGTAGCTTAGCAACCCAGCTGGAGGAGGATTCCTTGGAGGAGGAAGATTCCTAGCAGGAAGGGAAGCCAGCAGGGCATCAGCTATTCTCTGTTCCCAGCCCTTACCTCGCTGGGCCACTCTCTGCAAACCCACTCTCCCGGAACGCCCACGATGGCCAGCGAGCAAGGGCTGCGAGGAAGCCCATTTGGGGGATGAGGAAGCTGAGGCCCGGGGAGGGGCCGACTTGCACGTCCTCGCAACCCAGACCGGGGCTGAGGCCAGTTGCTCCGAGCCACGGGGTCGCCGAGACTACCACCTGCCCCACTGCTCTGTCCTGAGACCTTGTGAAGGCGCCCTTCTCCCCTCATGTCTAGGGAGAGGACTCCGGGCACCCTGTGCCCGGCCCTGGGAAGTGGCACCGTGGCGGGGGCCCCATTCATAGAGGTCGCACGTGGAGAGGCCGCTGCCCTCCCACCCACAGGGCACAATCTGAGGGGCCTGGGTGGGTGCTGCACATACAAGGACCTAAAGGGACCCACAGGACACTCGGGAATCGTCAGCCTGCACGACGGACGCCAGATGTTAACAGGATGGGGGTTGCTGGGTGAGGGGGGAGGGCGGGAAGATGGAACAGGGGAGGGGGGTCGGGCCGGGGTGGACGCCCACAGCCAGCAGGAGGCCGTGAAGGAGGCCAGGCCTCCGCACCCCTCCCCATCTCCCACCGGACACCTGCAGGGAGCAGAGGCCCAGGGAGGCCAGGTCCCTGCTCAGGAACGGGACGGCTGCCCCATCTCGCCCTCTGCCCCATGCTGGGCGCTGAGCTCAGAGATGCGGGGTTCACAGATGAAGGCGCGGAGGCAAGAGGTCAGGTGCCCCTCCCACCGCAGGTACCAGGAAGGGACCCGGCCTCCCGCAGGACCCTCCCCTAAAGCCTCCTTCCCAGCTGGGTGCTCTGGGCCCCAACTTCATACCCGGGCAGGACGCACGGCCAGGGAGAAGGGGCGTTTTAGGGACAAGACTTGATCCGTGACTCCAGGCCTCCTGGCCAAGACAGGTCCCTGGGCAGGAGGAGGGGGACGGGCCTGGTGCCCATGTGGGGGCCTTGCGGGGGCACGCTCCAGCCACCAGATCACTCGGGGGCGGGATGGGGGGCCCCCGCAGGCTTCTCACTGCCCCACGATGGATGTGTGGTATTTAAGTGATCCTGAAAGCCTGTTAAAAACAATGGAGAGAAGACAAAAGCCGCTTCTAGAGGGGTCCCTGCGAGTGGCTCCTGAGTGGGGGGGGGCGGTTTGCTTGGCTGCAGGAACCCCCAGCGCTGAGAGCAGCTGCAGAGAGCCAGCAGTGGGGGGCCTGCAGTGATAGCTGGGGGTAGGCGGGGGACGCGGGGAGGCCAGGCTCCATGGGGAGCCTTTCTGGGGTAGGGGGACCGTCCAGGTACCCCTGCAGAGGGCCCCAGGAAGCCCATCCCCAGGAAGCAACCCCGGGCCCAGCCTCCTCTTGCCAACCACCTCCATATTCCACACCAGCCACACTTTCTAGAACGTGCCATACTATCTCCGGCCTCCAGGCCTTGGTACCCGTAGGCCCCTCTGGCCGCAAAAACACATCTTTTTTCTCTTCACTGGGCTCAGCCACTCGCCTACCTCGTCCCAGTTTTGACGTCGCTTCCCGGAAATGCTGCCCAGGCTCCCCCGCCGACCCGCCCCAGAGCCTGACAGGTTCCTCTGCTCCCTCACCCCTTGGAGATCCCCAGCACGCTATATCCCGTTTGCTTCCAGGTCGTATCCCTGGAGGGACATCCCACTGTAACCTCTCTGGCACTGCAGAGCCCCTTGCGGGGGGTGGGCCCTGGTGTATGATGGGGGGCTCAGTAAATGTTTGTCCGAGGAGATGGATGGATGGACGGATGGACGGATGGACGGACAGACAGACGAATGCATGAACACACAAACTGCCAGACAAGGACGGAGTGAGACCCAGGTATCCAGTGCCTTCTTCCTAAGCCCCGAGGACCCTGGCCAGCACTTGAGAGCTTCCTGCAGGTGGCAAGAGAACCACTGATGGACTCCCAGCCCTCGGTGGATTGGCAGGGGGCCCTGAGAGGGAGACAGACCGGCTCAGGGTCACACAGCAGCAGGATCAGAGCTCCGGCCAGGCAGAAACCGCCCCGTGCAAACGCGTGCTGGAGCCCTGCTTCCCCAAACGCTGCGCAGCGCCGTTCATCGTGGGAAGGTTGGGGGCACCCTGCCTCGCCAGAGCAGAGATGGGGGGATCTGCTGTCCCAGACACCCCGGTCACCCCACCCTGTGAGCCGTCACGGCTCCAAGGTCACTGAGAGACATGACTCCAGCCCCCACCCAGGGCCCCCGGCCTCAGGTTCCGACAGGCCCGGGCCCCCCACCCCCCCGCCTCCCCTTGAGACATGCTGCCGCCAGAAAACCCGTTCCAGGAGGCCAGGGCCTTGTATGCCAGTCCCGTGTACCCCTCCCCTGCAGTGCCCCTCAGGTCCCCTGCTGGTGTAAGTGGCTTAGACCAGCTCAGGGTTTCTCCACCCCAGCACCACCGACATTTGGGGTTGGGTGATTCTTGCGGGGGGTTGGGTGATTCTGCGCACCGTACGACGTAGGCCTCCGTCTGCTAGGTGTCCGTAGCACCTGCTCCCAAGTGAGGACGACCAAAAGTGTCCCCAGACAAGGCCACGTATCCCCCCCGGGAGCAGAACCACTCCAGCGGAGAAATACCGAACTAGATGGCCTGTGGGAAGCCCATGAACTTGAGGGGGTCTACACAAGCGTCTGCCCTTCCGGTGTCTGTGATTCTGCAAAACAACTACCACTGGGGACCTACTGAGAGCCAGGCATACGGCTATGCGCTTTCCAGGCACAATTTCACGCAATGGTCCCACTGAGCCAGGAGGCAAGGACTATTATGCCCACTTTACGGGTGGGGAAATGGAGGCTGGGGAAGGTTCCCTCTGGCCCAGGCACAGGGCCTTCACTCAGGACACTTTCTGCTCGGCCCACTCTTCCCCTCCCTCCCCTGCTGACTCCCACTTACCCTTTCATTGTTGGTTTCGGTGTGTGCCTTAGAGAAGCCCTCTCTGGCCACCGCGGACGGAGCCATACTCCCAGCCCCCTGCCCCTGGCCCGGGCCTCGGTGGCGCCTCGTACAGCTGTGCCTGGTGACTGGCTCGTGTAACCCGTGTGGCGGTTACCCGGGCATCGAGACAGGGACCACGTCTCCTCACCCGGCCCTGAGTCTGCGGGGCCCAGCCCCGTGCCTGGCACACAGTAGGTGCTCAGTAAATGCTGCACGGAGTCGCACAGCCAGCAAATGAGGCAGCCGGCGCTAGAGCCCTCTGCCACACGTCTGGGCTTGCGTCGGATGGGGGGGAGGGGGCCGGGATGGGGCATCCTGCCCTTCGAGGCCCGCCGCGCTCAGTCGGCCTGCTTTCCTTGGTGCCTTCTGTTTGCTTCCAGGCCCAGGGTGGAAGCCACAGCGGTCCCGGCGTTGCCGCCGGCACACGTCAGACACAAAACCTGTGCTGCTGTCAGTTACCTCCACCAACCGGCAACTGGGGGCGCCCAGCCCAGGCTGGACCTCAGGGCAGGATCTTGGGGCCCAGCCCCAGAATCCCCAGGCACCACCGAGGACGGACGGCCCTGGGGGCCTACCGCGCAAAAACCCACTGTGACGGGCCACCCGCCTCAGACAAGGGCCCCACGCGTGGGGCAGAAAGGAGTTGGGGACACATCTTTGGCTTGTACTTATCATGACTAAGCTCTGTGCTTATGGTTCCCTTTGGTCGCATGGAGCACGCAGGGATTCTGTAATGTAAAGAAGTTAAATTTTTGTGTTGGAGTGTAAACACAACACAAGGAAGGGCTCAGGCTTCCCCACCGGGCCTGGCTGGATCCCACCACCATCCCTGCCCCGGCTGCCCGGAGCGGCCAGCCGTCCCAAGGGGGAGTTTCCAGCAGACCAAAGACCCCTGATGCACCTGCCGCATCCAGCCACTTAGCCCGGGGCACATACAGGGAGGCCCTTAACGGTTAGGCCAGTAAATTTCACATTGTGTGTATCTCACCGCGTGAAAAAAATGTAATTAAAAGCATTACAGAATGTTCTAGATCAGGCATAAAAATATCAGACACAGGGTACGGTCGGCTGAAACACATGTGCTGTAGCAACATGTGTCGGCTGTAACACGACAAATCGGAGATACTAAGAGTTGTTTATATCCAGATACATCAGTGAAGCATGAAATCGATCGGCCGTTATCCACCAAAAAATGAGCGACTTTTTACAAGCTATTGCGGGAGGGGGCGCCTGGGTGGCTCTGACGGTTAAGCATCTGACTTCGGCTCAGGTCACGATCTCACAGTTCGTGGGTTCGAGCCCCAGTTCGGGCTCCACGCTGACAGTGTGGAGCCTGCTTGGGATTCTCTGTCTCCCTCTCGCCCTGCCCCTCCCTCTCTCTCTCTCTCTCTCAAAAGGAAATAAACGTTAAACAAATAATAAAAAAAATAAAAACCGAACCAAACTACCATCCCATCTCCACCTAGGTTTGCCTTTGTCTTTTAAAAACCATCGTTAGTTACCAGGACCTGGTGGATGCTATTTTGTTTCTTTTTACCAACGTACAAAGAAGACATTTCATTAAATCAATTCTCTCTGTACCTGTCACTAGTCTTGAAATCGTGTTCGAGAACAGGGCTCTTAACTCTCTGGGGGCCAGGGACCCCTCTGGGAATCAGACGGAGAGCTACGGGACTGAGCCTGGGAGACAGGCACCGTCCCCGAACGCCATGCGGGCAGCTTCGGCCACACGGGTGTCTGACAGGGTTGGCTGTGTTTGGGACACAGGGCGGGGACGAAAAGAGAGAGTCGCAGATGTGACAACTGCATTCTTACGCTTCTTTGAAAGGGAAAGGGAAAAAAAGAAACGTGTCATTCCATAGAGCGAGGGAGGCTGCGTGTCACTTAACAAAAACACTTCCCCAGCGCCACCAGCCTGGGCCAACGCCTGTGTCCCCTTGGGGACTCTCCTTCAGTCCCAGCTGCCTTCAGCCCCCCCAGCACTGGCCTGGCACCTAGTAGGTGCTAAACAAACGACTGAGTGAGTGAGTGAGTGAAGGAATGAATGAATGAATGACTGCTCGCCCTGACACGGGGATCCCTTTCCCATTCAGCTTCTTGTTCTCTGAGACCCCCGAGTGAGACCCGAAGGCCCCAGGCTGCTGGGACTTTCCGAACTCACTGCTCTCAGTTGCCATGAACTTGGCCCTGTGGGAGGCTGGCCGCAACTCCCTGCATGCCCGTCCCTCCCTGTCCAGGGTACAGCGCTGCCTGCTGTCGTGGAAAGGCAGGGAACAGGTGGGTTAACGACGAAGCGTCACCCCCAGCGGCAATCAGCCCCGAGCCCCAGCTGTCTCCGCGGCGCCCGTGATCTTTGCAAACAACCCCTCCCATTGGCACCCCCGTCCCAGCGCCCCCTGAGGATGACGTCTCTCCTCCTTGCTCTCCTCCCCCACCAGCCCCCGCTGTCTTCGGCTTTGGGGGGGCTGCCCAGGCAAGAGCCGGCAGGATTGAGCCCCCACGGCCTGAGCCACGGAGGTGGAAAGGGCTGGACCCAGACTCCACATACATACACCCAGCCCTGGGCCACCTGGGCCCAGCGTCTCTGCCCTTTGGAGCTTTAGTTTCTTGGGGAAATTTGGAAAATAGAAAATGCGAGAGAAAAAGCTACCGCAACCCACGATGCTGGCACCCAAGGTACCCACGCACCTACCGCCAGCTTCCAGCCGGCTTCCCTCCCGTCTTGTGCTGTCGGTCAGGGCCTGGGGCCGGGCTGGGGGGGGGGGGGGGAGGGGGTGATGTGTGCCCTGCTGCCTCTCTGCTCTCCGAGGGGGCTGCAATTTCACAATCATCTGGAAGGGCCTGGGACCCGCTGCGGTTTCTTAGCCCCCAGTGCGGTTCCTGATCGTCCACGGGGACAAATCATGCTCAGCATGGGAACGGAGACAGTCAAGAGCAAGGGGCAGGGACCCAGGCTGGCCGTGGACCCTGACGCTGGCCTCACCGCTCAGCCTCCAACCCCCTCCCTCCAGGTACAGATCGCGGCACAGCAGCGCAGGGCTGTGCAGAGTTGACCCCCGAGGGCAGCGGGAGCCTGGTGCCGGCTGAGAGCCCAGAGGACGCTAGTCCGGGCACCCATTGCTGTGGCCTGGCCTGCGCTCCTGACAACCTGGGCCCGACCGGCGCCGAGGTCGAGTGCTACTCTCGGCTCTGTTTCCTCTCCTTGGCCGGCCCAGGGCCCATCACACAATCACTTTCGAGCCCTGGGCCTTGGGGCACCCGGCTGGCTCCGCGGGTGAAGCGTGCGATTCTAGACCTCGGGGTTGTGGTTCAAGTCCCATACTGGGCGTAGAGATTACTTAAAAAATAAAATCTTGGGGCACCTGGGTGGCTCGGTCGGTTAAGCCTCTGATTCTTGGTTTCGGCTCAGGTCGTGATCTCACAGTTGTGAGATCGAGCCTTACATCAGGCTCTGTGCTGGGCAGAGCCTCTCTGCCCTTCCCCTACTCATGTTCTCTTTCTCTCTCTGAAAATGAAGAAATAAACTCAAAAAAAAAAGCCTGGCCCTGGGTTCTCTCGCTGCCTAGCGGCTGCTGAAAGTCAACACAAAACAAGGTGATCCTGTACAATGCTGGAGAAACAGGGACTCGGTGGTCAGTGCGGGCCTCTCCGAAGAGACGTCAAGATCTGGGGGCAGAGGGAACAGCAAGGACGGCGGCTCTGAGGTAGGAATGAGTTTGGTGTGGCTGACGGACAGCAAGTGCAGGAAGTGCCTGGTGAAGCCGGGGGAGAAGGTGGGGTGAGAGACCCTGGGGAGCCCCAAGGGCCAGGGAAGGGGCTGGGGCTTTATTTCGAGGGCGGTGGGAGGCCCTAAGGGGCTTTAAGTGAGAGGGTGGGGTGTAGAGAGACAGACAGACAGATGGAGGAAGCCGGAGCCGCTGTCCTGGCTGGATCCGTGCAGGCACTTTGCAGGTGGGACAGGAAGTGTCTGCGGTGGCCCTGCGGGTCTCTGCATGCCCCTCTCCCTGCTTCCCCACCCCCACCCAGACGGTCCAGCCCTAAACTGTTTGCTGCCGCTGGTGGACTAGGCCTGGGAACCCCCTGTTTTCCCAGGGAGGGCAGGGCATCGGCACATTCCCCAGATGTTGGGGGCCCTGAGAGCTGTTTGGAATAGGAAGGTGCTGGCTGGGGGCTTGGTGACAAAGGTCCTCTGAAGATGGGCCGGGGCGCTTGGGATCCTACCTGTTTCCTGAGCAAAAGACAGAGGGAACAGTGGGTCACCCACGGCCCCAGCGAACCAGTGACGTTCAGGGCAATCGAGGGATAATAACATGCGTTCGTTTTGTGTGCCCGCAACAAGGACACTGATGGCCCTGGGCACTGCAGGAGACGACCCAGAGTGCCGGGATCTGTGATCCATTACCAATGTCTGCTGTGGGCACGGGTGGAGAGAGTGGTGGCAGGAGTGTCCCTGTTTAACCCTCCCTGGTCTAGCTTCGCCCCAAGGGATAGAGCCATTCTAGAACACAACAGTGGGGTGGGTAGTGGGCTGGCCCAGGAGGGCCAGAGAAAGGCACCGATTCACCTACCTCCTAACCTCGAAGGCGCCACCAAAATGAACTGAAGGACATGTGTTTGAGGCCCACAGAACTTTCCGACAAAGCAAGATCCATTCTGGTCTTTGTAAGCTCTTTAGAGAGAACCCCCTTCTCACAAGGACTGGGTGTCACCAGGCCTCAGGCCCCAGTTCTGTCACGGGAGTCCCAAGAACTGCTCTCCACGGGCCAGCCTCCAGGGCTCTCTGTGCTTCCTCAAACACACGGAGCCTAAGCCCCCTGAGCCTCTGTGCTTGCTAAGCCCTGTGCCTGGAACTCTCTCCCGTAGCCGAGCCCTTGTGCAGGGGGCAGCTGACACACCAGCTTGGCGAGTGAGCGAAAGTCATTCCGTCTGCCTGGGCCTCAGTTTCCCCGTCTTCATAACGAGCAGGGGGCCTTGAGTCTCCGGATTGCTCTGTGGGTTATACTTGGTGACGACGTCAGCATTATCACCAACACCGCTAACGGAGAGGAGGTTACGAGGCTCTGTTCCGGACGTCTCACGTGAATCAGATCACCTCCTCTCTGCGGTATTCCTATAAAGCGTGACTATCATTACCCTCATTTTCCAGGCGGGGAAACTGAGGCACCGAGAAGCCCAGGAAGTTGTTCAAGGTTGCTCAAACAGAATGCGGGGCACGGGCGCTCAAGCCCAGCGCCCTGGTTCTGGAGCCCACCTGGCCCTGCATTCCCGGGGGGCTCAGGGCCTTGTCTAGGAAATGCCACGATGGCACACTCCTCTGGGTGACGGTGAGGAGGAAAATGAGGCCGCGTCTGAGAGCTTGCAGGGCACACAGTGGCGCCAGGGGACAGACCCCACCCTCCTCCCTGCCCGGCCCTTCTCTGCACCTCTGTTTCGTTTCCTCAGCTGCCATAAAGACAATAAACCGTGTCGGCCCCCAGGGCAGCTCCCAGGGGTCAAGAGCCATGTATGGGAAGCACATGGGGTGTGCTTCTTGGGGCCTGAGCACCCACTATGGCCAGGCTCTGGGGACACAGGCGTGAAGAGGGCAGGGCCAGCCTTCAGGGCCAGGAAAAGAGGCAGTGACTGCTGCCTGCTGTGTCCCCGGCTGTGGTGGGGGCCCCGAAGCTAACCGGAGGGCCCAGGGGTTTCAGGGAGGAAGCCTTGAGGGTGGGGAGATAGGAGCCAAGCAAAGAGGGGGAGGGGTGTCCCCAACAGGGGGGACAGTCCGAGCAAAGGTCAGGAAGCCCCAGAGGGCGAGGTGGGTTCGGGAACAGACAGCAATTCAGGCAGGCCAGAGGGCGAAAGGAGTTTGCAGTGAGACTGGAGGGGTCAACAGGGCCAGCCCAAACCAGTTCTCATACCCACATAGCCATGCCGGAGGCATGGACTTCACCTGAGCTCCAGGGAGGGTTTAGGCAAAAGCCCCTCTGGCTGCCAGGTGGGAAGGAGGGAGATTATGTACAGATGGGGGACCCCAGAAGGCTTCCTGGAGGAGGTGACTTAGGTGAGCTTTGGGAGAAGAGAGCTCAGAGAGCCCAGGAAGGAAGGCCAGAAGGGCGGGGAGTTCTAGAAGGGAGATAGGGGTAGACAAAGGCCCAGGAAGGAAGGGCAGGCGAGTTCTGGAAGGGAAAGCCTTGGAGATAAAGACCGAGAAGTAGGATCCTTTCTGGAACGCTCACCTGGGGAAGCAGGAAAGTGAAAATGAGGTCGGAGGCAGATCGGATCCACGCATTGGTCCTCGGATGTGGGGGGGGGGGGGGGAGGGAGGTGGCGGCGGCTGTTCCCCCCACATCCGCTCCCCCTGTGGGAGCAACCGGCCGGGCGTCCAGCGCAGGGCTGGCAGGGTTGGGCAGGTCAACCACAGCTCCCACCCTCTGCAGCCTGGGCTCACGGAGTGGCCCCTGGGGGAGGCTGGCCCTGCACCGCACAGCTGCCCGGGAGCCTCACGGCCTGGCTGTCAATGGGGGGTGGGGGGGGCGCATCTCTAGGCTCCCCCTGAACGGTGCACAGAAGGCCACTGGCAGTGGCCATCGTCCCCTGGGCCCCGTGCTACGACCTTTGCAGGGAATG
This sequence comes from Neofelis nebulosa, assembly GCF_028018385.1. Classification (NCBI taxonomy): domain Eukaryota; kingdom Metazoa; phylum Chordata; class Mammalia; order Carnivora; family Felidae; genus Neofelis; species Neofelis nebulosa. Next base: position 6,386,309 of record NC_080793.1, read on the forward strand.
TCTTCCGAGTGCTTTATCGTTCCCGCCATACACATGGGGAAACTGAGGCTCAGAGAGTCACCCTCGGTCACTCGGATAGGAAAGGCCAAGTCAGGATTCTCCAGTCCGTTTCTAAACCGCCAGACTTTTCTGGAAGTTGTCCAAGCTTGCCTCGTCCCCTCCCTCACCGCCCCCCACCCCCTGCCCCGACCTCAGGTCTGCCTTAGTGTGTGACCTCCGCTGTCAGCTCCACGTTCCACAGGTGATAAGACAATATGCCACTCCCCTCTCGCCAGCCCAGGCGGGCATCAGTAAGCTGGCACCGCCCCCCATTAATCCCCCACTGGCATACTTTCCATTTGCTCCACTGCACGCAGCCTCAGAATCCTTCTTAACCTGGCACTCTGGGCAGCCGCTATGGGTTGATTAGAGCTGGCATCCCAGAGGACACCTATCGGCCATCCCTGGTCCAGTCTCACCCATCACTTAATAGAAGGGGTGACTGAACCCCGGAAATGGGAAGAGACTCGTCACGGCCACCAGCGATTTAGTGACAAAGCCAGGCCTGAGACCCAGCCTCCTGACTCGTTTCTGGTGAGCGGGGTCCCGTGGTCCTTAGAGACGCCGCAGAAAGCAAGGACTCACCAACGACCCCTCCCCGCCCCGGATCAAGTGGCTTTCCGTCAGTCCCTTGGGAACAGAGGAATCCAACCCCTTGGATGGTGGCTGAGCCACTCTCAGAAGCCCCTCCGCGGGCCCCCGTCCTGGGCAGCTAGACTGCCGTCCCATCAGGCCAACGCCAACGCCCCCAGGCCTCCCCGCCGACAGTTTGGGGAAAAGCAGTCACTCACCACTGCTGGACTTCCTTCTCGGTAACTGCAAGAGAAAAGAGAAGCAGCCTTTTAGCTCTGGGAGGTGTCTCAGGGGGATGGGCTGCCCCGGGGGAGCCCCCTTCCCGCCCTCCCCAGCCCGCCCTGCGGCGCCCCTGCCCCCCATGTTGGGGCACCTGCCGGCTCTGAGTAAGAGCTTGCCCCAGGGGTGACCAATCCCAGTCAGGAGCTCCGTGTCCAGCCACCCCCACGGGGGCCGCCCTGGCCTATCCCTCCTGACGCCCACTGGGCGTCCACGAGGACCGGCGAGAGCAGCCTCCCACATGCAGGGGTGCAGGAAGGAGCGTCACCCCCAGGCCAACATTTAAGATACGCTGTTCCCCGCCTCGCAGTCCTGGCACAGCGCAGCGGAGTCAGAGAGGGCACCCGGCTGCCCTGTCTGTGTACGGGAGGCGGGGGGATCCCAGGACCGAAAGGCTGCGCACCCCCCTCCCCGCCCTCCCTCCTCGGCCTGCCCCCTCCAGCTCCTTACAGCGGTCAGTCCCAGGTTCTTTTACAGGCAGTACGAGAACAGCGCCCAGAACGAAAACCTGGGACAAGCCACATAATGTGGTCGAACATCCAGCCAAGCCCAAAGAGTCATTCTTTTTTTAAATTTTTTTTTCAACGTTTTTTATTTATTTTGGGACAGAGAGAGACAAAGCATGAACGGGGCAGGGGCAGAGAGAGAGGGAGACACAGAATCGGAAACAGGCTCCAGGCTCCGAGCCATCGGCCCAGAGCCCGACGCGGGGCTCGAACTCACGGACCGCGAGATTGTGACCTGGCTGAAGTCGGACGCTTAACCGACTGCGCCACCCAGGCGCCCCCAAAGAGTCATTCTTTATTGAACCATGAAACAAACAAACAAAATCTCTTTTTTTCTGAAAAGTACTACATTGGCTCGGGTTGGAGGCAAACCAGCGCTCTCCCTACAATCACTGAATGAGCACGTCGAACCACCTCCAAGGCCGCACTCACTCTCCCTGGGGGTGGCCTTGGGAGACTGCGTCCAGCAAGCTGTGCCTCAGTTTCCTCATTTGTAAAGCGGGAATAACAGTAATGGTAGCTGCCAGGGGAGCTGTCCTGGGAATTCAATCAAAACCGGTGTGAGAGCTCCTGATTCCCTGGCACAGACACTGACTCAGTCCAGGCTTGTGGAGGGAAGGAAGGAAGGAAGGAAGAAGGAAGGAAGAAGGAAGGAAGGAGGAAGGAAGGAAAGAAGGAAGGAAGGAAGGAAGGAAGGAAGGAAGGAAGGAAGGAAGAAGGAAGGAAGGAGGAAGGAAGGAAGGAGGGAAGGAAGGAAGGAGGAAGGAAGGAAGGAAGGAAGGAAGGAAGGAAGGAAGGAAGGAGGAAGGAAGGAAGGAAGAAGGAAGGAAGGAGGGAGGGAGGGAGGGAGGGAGGGAGGGAAGGAAGAAGGAAGGAAGGAAGGAAGGAAGGAAGGAAGGAAGGAAGGAAGGAAGGAAGGAAGAAGGTAGGAAGGAGGAAGGAGGGAGGGAAGGAAGGAAGGAAGGAAGGAAGGAAGGAAGGAAGAAGGAAGGAAGGAAGGAAGGAAGGAAGGAAGGAAGGAAGGAAGGAAGGAAGGAAGAAGGAAGGAGGGAGGGAGGGAGGGAGGGAGGGAGGGAAGGAAGGAAGGAAGGAAGGAAGAAAGGAAGGGACAGACAGGAAAGTGGGTGTTAGGGGGAGGTCAGCTGAGAAAAGGAACTGCGATCTCTTCCCAGGGAAAAGGGAAGGGAGGCCCAAGGGGGTGTCCCTGAATTGCTGTGGCTGATTGGACACGAGGAGGCCGCTTTCCAAAAACCGCTCCAAGGGAGCCTGTACGAAGTGCCAGATACCAAGGGGCCACTGGAAGCCCGGCTCTGTGCCAGGGCCGGGCCTCCGTGCTTTGGCTCAGCTGCCCTGACCACAGCTCCGAGGGAAGACAGCGTGACTCTGCCCTGGCTCCAGATGGGGAAACTGAGGCACGAAGGGGCCAGGACCTGAAGTGATGGGGTGAGGGTCTGAACTGGGGCGTGTGGCTCGGCCGCCTGCCCCACAGCCTGGAATCGGGTGGTCAGACTCCCGGGGAAGCCTGGAGGCCGCTGCCAGAGCCCTCCCCCCACAAGCCCAAATCCCAGGCGCCCGTCCCAGAGCAGACAGCTGGTGCACGGAAGGCATGACAAGGGCGGGAGGTGCCGATTACCTGGACCGGCCAGACCCGGTGTTAGAGAATGCAATTTTCCAAGAGAGTTCGGGCAGAGGGTGGAAGGAGGGAAGGGGGTCAGGCAGGGGAGGGGGGTGGAGAGGGAAGCAGACCTTGGTCGAACCCGAGCTGAGCTGTCCTGGACTGCCACGCACGCCTGGGGTGGGGGTGGGGGGCGGCAGGGGCGGGGAGGGGTTGATGTGCAAAACCCAAACCTGGAGAGACACAGGAAACCCACCAGGGCACAGGCGGGAGCTTACGGGTCCGCGCTCTGGAGCCAGACGAGACCCCCTGGATTCAAATCCAGAGCCACAGCTTTCTAGCCCTGTGTCCTTGGGGGGGGAAGTACTTCCTCTCTCTGGGCCTCAATTCCCTCATCTGTAAAACGGGCCGTTGCAAAGACTTAACTGGCTTGGTGTTCTTTACCTGCACAAGAATCCCACAGGCAGGTGGTGGTTCCATTTTCCCGAACAAGGCTGAGGTTCGAGACAAGTCCGCGTACTTGGCCTGAAGCCACCCAAGGGCACCTTGCCAGGAAAGGGCAGGGCCGCGACGGCCTTCGGAGCCCGGGATGAGCGCACAATGGGGACGGGTGCCGACGAGCTGCCTGACCTCGTGTGACCTCACAAGGTGTGGCCTCGGCATCACATGACAGAAACGGCAGGAGCCGGGTAGCAGACCCAGGGCTGGCCTCTGTCCTCACAAGAGGAGGCTCCCCTGGAATATCCCTTATCTCAGAAGTCCCCTCCCACCCCCCACCCCGTCGCCCCTGTCTCCAGGATGTAGCAGCTATGGTGGGGGAGGGGCAGCTAACGAGGACCATCAGAATGGTCCTCAACACAGAACACTGGTTGTCGGGCAGGCAGCCAAGCCCCAGGGGATGCGAACCGGGGGGCTTGGGGCGATGGGCCCTGCCGATGCTTTAAGGAGCCAATTAAACTTTAGGGAACAGAGGAAGCCATGAGGTGTCCCCTTGGCACCATGGAGGGTCTTGAGTGGGGGCAGGCATCAGGCAGCCCTCCGGGCGCCCAGCCACCTGCCCCCGGCCCCTCCACCAGGGTCAGGAGTCCTGGAGGTGACCAGGGTGAACCTCACTGTTCAGGCGAGGAAGCTGGGCTGGGGACCCGAGGAAGGGACCCAAGGCCACGGCCAGAAGGAGGCACGGCAGGATGTCACTGCCCAGGTCCGCCCGATGCCAAGACCACTCTGTCTGGGTTTCCCGGAGCTCAGCCGTCCCGGCACCACCTTCTTGAGTCCTCCCTAACCACCTGTCTGATGATTCACTCGGGACGTTTCTCTAACTCAGCTCACTCATTGCCTCATCTAGCCTCAGCCTCAGCACTAACAGCCGTAAAATCACCCGTGACGTGTGCTGGTCGTATCTTTTCTAACACACAACAGAAGTATCACCATGAAGATGACTGTCCTTGATCAAACCCGGCCTCGCCGATAGGGAAACACGCCGGCAACATGTGTCCCCCCCCCCCCCCCCCACCGAATCTGGTGCTGTGGAAGGACGTGGTGCCCACGGAGTTCTCCTGCCAGAAACAGTCAACCTATTAGGCTATTAGACTCTAATAGACTATTAGAATAGTCTAATCATGAGGACAGCAGCAGACAAATCCAGAAGGCGGGACAAGTCTACAAGACAGCTGGCCGGGACACTTGAGTAAGTGGGCCGCCGTGAAAGGTACAACAAGGCAGGGGATTGTTCCAGAAAAAGAGACAAGGCCGTCAAATGCAACTCACAAAGCCTGGATGGGGTCCTGGATCTGGCGTTAAAGACCAGCAATAGCAAACCTTATTCGGAGCGCTGGGGAAACTCCACCGGGGCGGGGGGGGGACACTAGATGCCCTGATGGACTCGCAGCCAATCTTCTTAGGAGTGACACCCAGGTTATGTGGGAGAATGTCCCTTTTCATCGCAGATGTGCCCTGAAGGATCCAGAGGCGATACCGGCAGCTTCTTGGACGAGGTTCAGAAACACACACACACAGAAAGAGAAGCAAACCCTGGCAAAAACGTCGACACCGGCAACTCTAGAGGAAGGACACACAGGTGCTCGCTGCGCTGTCCTCTCAATTGCTTCTCTTGATTTTTCAAAATAAAAAGCTGGGGCGGCGGGCGGGGGAGAGATTTTTAGAGTCCTCGGGTCCACAGCCTGGGTGCGCAACCCCACCCACAGCGCCAGAAGGGCCGGGGGTCCTGGAGCTCTGACTACCACAGACACTGGGAGGGCGGGAGGAGGGGGCTGGGGGGACATCATGGGGTCCCCCTGATCCACGCCCCACCCAGATACCAGAGCGACATTCCCAGGCTCGTCTCCCCCCCCCCCCCCCCCCCCCCCGGGGAACCTGCATCCAAGTGAGAAATGAACAGGCGTCGCTCACACCGCACTTGTAACGGGCGGGTCCGTGCTCAAGGCTGGAGTTCAGGGCTCAGGGCCCAGCAGGAAGGAAGGCTGTCCTCAGGGCTGTCTGCCCCGGGACCACTGCCTCCAAGCCCCTTTAACCATCCTCCCGCCTCCTGGCTCTTGCGCGTACTGTCCCTCTGCCCAGGACACTCGTCCTCACCTCTTTCACCTCGGTAGCCCTATGTACCTTTCTGGTCCCCTCTGGGATGCCCCTTTCCTACAGAGCCCTCCCGACTGCCACGGCCCCCTCTGAAACGCCCCGATCCATGGCAATCCCTGCTTGCCACGCGGTCTGTCTGACCGCCCGGGGCCAAGTCGGCGAGGGGGACAGCGGTGAAGTGGCGAGGTCCACAGAGAGGACTCTGGGGTCGGCTCGGCCAGCACTCCAGGCCAGGGCTTTGCTTGTGTGGCCTTGAACAATGACTCCACACCTTGGAGCCTTGGTTTGCTCATCTGAAAATGGGACAACTGACAGCCTCTGTCTTATCAGAGGAGGGTGTCCTTAAAGCACGTGGCACGACGTCTGCCATCTAGCAGGTGTTCAACAGAAGCAGTTTTCTCCTCTGCCCGGCTGGATGCCAAGCCCTCAGAGACCGAGGCATACCCTAGCATCGCCCTCGGCACCCGGCCCAGCCTCCTGCACACCGGAGGCAGAGAACAAACCCCGGGTGATTTCCCACCGTCACCCAGCCACCCGGCTGCATTTGGGACACATCCTACACTATGTTTCTCACGTACAGGTTTACCTTCACGAAACCTGTGACTGTCTTTCTCCAGCTCGCTCTTGCCGGCAGGCCGGGGGGTGGGGGTGGGGGGTGGGGGGGGTGGGGGGGAGCCCGGACTCGATAGGAGACCAGTATTGACAACCCCAAGGCTGAGGCGTTGGGAGGCTCGGGGTCAGCGTCCTGTCTTGGCCATTTGTAGGCTGTGTTGTTCTGAACAGGTTACTTAACCTCTCTGAGCCTCTGATTCCTCATCTGAAAGATGGGGTTTACATAAACTTCTACTCGACACGGCCGTTGGGAGGGCTTCTTAAAAGGTGGAGAGAAAACTCCCAGCTTAGGGGCACCTGGCTGGCTCGGTTACTGGAGCATGTGACTCTTGACCTCGGGGTTGTAAGTTTGAGCCCCACGTAGGGTATAGAGACATCTTAAAAGAAAACAAGAGAAAGAAAAGTCCCAGCCTAGAGAGGGCAGAGAGCCAGGAGGAGAGGGGCTGGGTGTCCCCTCCACTCCCCTCCCCTCCCACGGACCTCCCTGAGAAGGGGGAGTGGCGGGGAGAAGGCCTGTGGGTGGCTCAATGGCCCCGACTGGGGAGGGGCCCAGCCACTGCCCGCTGCCCAGCTCTCCCCCAGCTGGCTCGCTGCCACTAAGCCCGCACGCCCTGCAGCAGGGGTGCAGACAGAGACCTCTCCTTGCCACACCCAGGAGGAAGAGCAGGAACAGCCCCCCCGCTCCCGAGGCGGCTCCCTGCACCTCCTCCCCCTGCACGAAGCTCTTGTCTGCCAGGAATGAACGCAAGAGAGCTGGTCCCTGGAGCCCAGGATAAATGTTGAGTCTGATTTTGATTTCCCTAAAGCAGAATACCTCTCAGCTGATTGAGGCTCAGCTCAAACACGGTGGGAACGGAAAGCAGGGGCTGGCGGCCCCCACAGAGGCCCTGGAGGGATGGCGGGTGGACCACGCTCCCCTGGGCCCCTTCGGCCACCGTCTTGTGACCGCCCCAGGCTCCGTTTTCTTCTCCAGGGACAGAGGCTGGATCAAGGGCCAGGGTCACCCGCACCTCCCACCTCCAGGGCAGCCAGAAGGCCTCTCTGGTTCGATTCACGCAAAAAAGAGGAAGTGGGGAAATTCGGGCCTGGCCACCGGCAGCCCCTTGTCACTAAATCTGACACTCCGTCCGTCCTGACGCCTCTGAGCACTCGGACAAACAGAGCGCTCAGAAGTGAAGGACAGCTTCCAGAAGGGCGGCACCCTGCCCACGGGCCCCCGGCCTCTCCTTTGCTCAACCTCCGAGTACCGGGGTCCGTCTGAGTCCCTTCTTCACACGGCTGTCCGGGGGCACAGCCTGTGCACCCCGCACCCCCCTCTAGTTCAGCCCCTGTCTATGCTCCTCACGGTGGTCCAGGGGCCCCTCACGCTCCACGTGGCCCATAAGGACCCGCACCTCCCCCTGGACCTCCCCTTCCTGGGGACACCCCTCTTCCAGCTCTACCTGGCAGAAAACACGGGACCACCCGCACATTGGCCACACACACGCAGGTGGGGAGACAAGAAAGAGTTAAATGGTTGGGAGTCGCCCTCCCTGGGGTCCGGCCACACCCGAGGGCAGGGTGAGCAGACACCCACACTCCCCAAGCGTCCAGGTGCCTCAACTCCCCCCCTCCCCGCAGCCCCAAGTCATTTCCCACCGCCCCTGCGCTCAGACGACAGCATGGAAATACACTCGTGTTCCTGCGGGGGCAGGGGACTCGGCCGCCCTCAGCCACACAGTCTCCAGAGACCTCCAGTCGCCGGCTTCCGCACCCCATGAAGTGACCCGCAGGCAGTAAGCCAATGACGGCGGACCCCACAGGCCCCGTGTCCCGGGGAGAAGGCTGTGGACACCCACCAGGAGCGTGACGGAAATGGGAGGGGGGCACATGCCCGGGGCCAGATGACCCGGGCCAGGTCCCGGAGGCACGGTGCTAGGTGCCTTTGGCCGGGGCGGCGGAGGGGGGGGGGGGGCTCATCTGTAAGAGGGGGCTGCCTCAGAGATCAGCTATAAGCCAACAACACGCACAGGTCACTGGTGCTGACCCTCGCTCCACGCCTCCTCCAGGCCGGGGAGACAGACCGCCAGCCCCCCACCCGCCCCTCTCCTGGCTTCCATAAATGCCCAGCTGGAGGGAGCCAGCCTGAGTTCATCAGAAAGGCGCCTGGCCTCCCGCCCAGAATTCCAGGGCATTCCAGGCTGAGCCGGAAGCCCCTCTAGCTGACCCAGAAGGAGCAAGTTCCCCCCGAGCCCTGGGCCCCCCGCCTTCCCCCCCACCCCCAGCCCGCCCCTCTGGGTCCCCTCTCCCCACTGGTGGTGGGGTGACGGTGACGGACGCCCAGCCTCCTCTGCATTATCCCCACCCGCGTGGGCTGGGGCCCACGGCCCCCTGCGGGGACGCGTTCACACCGGACCCCGGACCTTCGGTGCCAGCTCGCCTGCGGGGACCCACGGGCATCCGCAGGCCCACCGCGGCCAGATCTGCGAGCTGTCTAGCCCCTCACCAAGCCCTTTGCACCCAGGATTTTGTAAAGCCTCACAAAGCTCCAGGGGTCACAGCTCTGGCCAGCACTAGGTGAGTTGCCCCCCCCCTTCGAGGCCCTCCTCCTCCCCCCGCTGCTGGGACCGCCTCTGGCTGACCTGCCCGTAGCCCTAGCAGGGAGGCTGTCCCCCACCACGGGCCTCGCACAGACAGGCCCACCACACTCTCGCGGCTGCGTGACCTCCGCCAACGGCCTCCCCTCTCTGATCCTTGGTCCCCCCTCCCTCATGGAGCCGCCGTTAGAGCCAAAAAAGAGGGTGCAGGCCAAAAGCACCGGGCCCGGCACGTGACGAGGGACACGGGGACACGGACCGTCACGATGACGGCCATGGTATCAGAATAAGACGTCCGGGGTCTCACTGCCGTGGAGGCAGCGGCAGAAGATGGGGCAGGGCTGATGGGACCCAGACAGAGAGGAGCCAAGCCCTCAAGGGAACCGAGGTGTGGGAGGAGAGGCTGCTCAGGGCCGCTCAAATCCCAGTTCAGATGCCCCTTGTTCCCTCCCGGCTCTTCAGGATCCTCCCGAGCCCCAGGTGGCTGAGGCTCCGGCTCGGTTGGCTGAGCCCTCCCGCTGCCACAGGCCCCGTGCTGACACGTGGGGGTCCCTGCCGGCCCACCGAGCTGGTGAAGAAACTGAGGCTTCACAGAAGCAAAGGTAATCGGCCAAGGTCACAGTCAGTGGCGGAGGAGTAGAGGCTGGCACCCAGGTCCCTCCAGCTTGGTCGCCCGCGTGCTCAAAGAGGCTTCAGCCTGGAGACGGTTGACCCCAGGGAGGGGGCCACCCGCTGAGGTCAGCACTCACCGAGCACCTGCGGCGGGCCAGGCACGGGGTGCACGGAGTGTGAGCTCCATGGTCCTGCAGGGAGCAGGGGCTCCCGACCGCCACAGCGGCCCGTGCCGCTCCCTCCCCTGAGAACCAGGCTCCCGGCTCCATCTTTCTCCTGGGCACTGAGACCCTCCCCACATTTAGATCCTCCAGATAAAGCTCAGTTTGTGTCATGCCTCTCACGTCTGTTTTCTCGTCTGACAAACGGGGTGAGAATGTGTGCTCCAACCGGCTCACGTGGGGTGAAAGTGCTTGGTCCCCGGAGCAGGGCCGCCTGCCGGAGGCGTCCAGGGGCTCCCCGAAGGCACCCTCGCCAGAGCCTCTGAGGGCAGCCACCAAAAGCAAGGTGTGGCTCAAATCTTACGTTCCACGGGCACCTGGGTGGTTCAGTCGGTTAAGCGTCCGACTTCGGCTCAGGTCACGGTCTCCTGGTTCATGGGTTCGAGCCCCGCGTCGGGCTCTGTGCTGACAGCTCGGAGCCTGGAGCCTGCTTCGGATTCTGTGTCTCCCTCTCTCTCTCTCCGCCCCTCCCCTGCTTGTGCTCTGTCTCTGTCTCTCAAAAAAATAAACATTAAAAAAAAACAAATCTTACTTTCCAGCTCAGCTATTTCCACAAGGTCTGCATTCTGCGTCATCATTTATAAATAGTTATTTTACCCTAAAAATAAAGTCATAAAATATATCAATTTCTATATAAGTTAAATAACTCCCCCTCCCCCCACAAACTGTCAAAACTGCAGGAAGATGTACTTTGTCTCGTGCGGAACGTCTCCATTTGTTAGCATTTTCCGCGAACCCACCCGCACTAAACACCTGGCAGGCATTAAACACAAGCAGTGCCCGAACGACACCGCCCGACAAGGACTTCGTACCCCCCTTCTACAGATCAGGAGACTGAGGCACAAACAGGTGAAGCCACCTGCCCAAGGACCAAAGTCAGTCTGCAGGGAGGCTGGGACCAGAAGCAGGGTCCGCGTGACTCCCCGAACTTGCCGGAGAAGTACAGCTTTGCAATCATCCCACGAATGCCTTCGGGGGGTCGGTCCCCTTCTTCACTTCCCGCCTGACTCCTGAACTGCCTCATCTGGTGCTCCTCAAAAGAGGCCCCGAGTCCCCGGCTTCTCTGACTCCCCACCCGGGCTGGGAAGTAAAGGTCCTCGAAATCTGCTGATCTATTAACAGCTCGCTTTGGCTGAGCGATCCAGACCAAGGCCCGCTCGCAGCCACCAACCCCAGCTCCCCTGCGTTCCAGCCGGGCGACCTCAGACACGTCAGTTAACCTCTCTGAGCGTCGGTTTCCTCGTCAGGAGACCCGGGATCTCTGAATCTCCCACGGGAGTCGGTCCTGAAGGAGGTGAACCACACGCCTTCTCCTGCTTCCTTCGAGGCCTTGGGGGAAGGTCGGCGGACAGGGTCTTCTCAGGACTCCCCGTGGAGGACCAAACCAAGTGCTTAGGGACTCAGTTCGGCCCAACTCCACTAACCTCTTCCAAGCACTTGCTGAGACCGGAGGCTGTGGGAGGCACCGGGGTGCTTGGTCGGCAGGAGGGGTCTTTTTCTGCACTGTATCCTTCTCTTTTTTGTTGTTTTTAATGTTTATGTATTTATTTTGAGGCGGGGAGGGGCAGAGAGAGGGAGACAGAGAATCCCAAGCAGGCTCCGTGGAGCCCGACGTGGGGCTCGAACCCACGAACTGCGAGACCGTGACCTGAGCCGACACTAAGAGTCGGACGCTGAACCGGCCGAGCCACCCCCGGGGCGCCCCTGAGCGAAATCATTCGTTAGCCTCTCTGTGACCTTGGGAAACGGAATTCACCTCTCTGGGCCTCAGTGTCCTCGTCTGTAAAACGGGGGCGATGGTGGCAACGATAACCTTCCTAACAGGGTAGTTAGAACAAATGGGATTTGTTTTTTCCCCCCCTTCACGCATTCGATAACGAATTGCTGAGCAGCGTATGGGCCAGGCCCTGAGCTGGAACACGGCACTGGCCCCCAGACACAGGTCCTTGCCCCGCGAGTCTCCGATGTAACAGGAGAGACGGACCTAAAGCACACGACAGCACAGCCATCTAATGATCTGTGTAAACGGAGCCCAACCCAGATGGGGGGGGGGGAGGGGGGCGGGCTGAGAGACCCAGGGAAGGTGACAGCCCCCACCCCACCCCCCCTCACGTACCAGGTCGCTGAAGGCAGCACTGGCAGGGATACTGAGACTAAGCAGGGGCTGTACCATGAATGGGAACCAGGCACCCCGGGGTCAGCAGCGCTGCGAGCTCTGGCTCTGGCCCTTTAAGAACCAAGGGCTGGGGTGCCTGGGTGGCTCAGTTAGGCGGTTAAGGTTGAGGGTCTGACTCTCGATTTCGGCTCAGGTCATGATCTCACGCTCATGGGATCGAGCCCCAGCGTGGAGCCTGCTTCAGACACTTACCCTCTGCCCCTTCCCAGCTCGCGCTCAAAAAATAACAAAAGAAAAAAACTAGGGGCTCAGTCGGTTGAGCATCCGGCTTCGGCTCCGGTCGTGATCTCGCGGTCTGTGAGTTCGAGCCCCGCGTCGGGCTCTGTGCCGACGGCTCGGAGCCCGGAGCCTGCTTCGGATTCTGTGTCTCCCTCTCTCTCTGCCCCTCCCCTGCTCATGCTCTGTCTCTGTCTCAAAAATAAATAAAATATTAAAAAAAAAAAAACAACGAATAAAATAAAATAAAAGAACCGAGGGCAGAGGTTGACCCTGACGGGCCCTCCTCACAGAAGTGACCCACCCCGGTCCTTCTCCTGGTCCCAGGCAGGAGGAGGACCCCAGCACTGGGACTCCAAGAAGTCATGGGGCACAGAGAAGCATAGCCACACATCTGTCGGCCTGGCCAGAACCCACCGGAGGCCAGACGGGCGCCCACCTCCCCAGGCGTGCCTGGGGCCTCGCGTGGCTCACCTCGGTCCCCATACCGGCCCCCAGCAGCGCTCCCCCCAGGTGGGGTCGGCCCCCCTCCACAGGGCTAACCAGGCAGGCCTCTGCCCTCCCACATGCCTCCCCTCCACTCTGGCCCCTACACCTTCCCTAGCCCCTCAGAGCTGCCATACCCAGATGCCTCCAGACCTGGAACACGCCGCTCCTTCTGCCCGAAACACTCTCGACACCCCCCCCCCATAAACCAATCCCCCCAAGACCTCTTTGTGCCTTCTCCACTTCTCCCTCAGGTAGGGCCACCAAATTCAGCATATAAAAATATAGCATGCCTGATTAAAATTAGATTTCAGGTGAACAACGACCAACTGTTTAGGATGGCTGGCAACCCTATCCCCAGGGTTCAACTGAAACATCACCTCTTCCAGGAAGCCCTCCCAGATGCCCCTCCCCACCCCACCCCAGACCTGGTAGCCTCCCATAGCATTGCAGAACGTCCTGTCTTGACGCTTATCCTAGCCTCGTGTTTCTCCGGCCGGCTCCGAATGCCGGAAGACCAGAAATCCATCCGTCCATCCAACTGCCCTGCGTCCTGGCGCCCCCAGGACCTGGCATGAGACAGCGGATCCGCAGAGGTGTTCTGCCTCTGAAGCGAAGGGTGGCAAGGTGGCCCGGGGATACCCTTGGCCAAACTCGCCCCGCACGGGCACCCAGGCCCTCCAGCCGCTCCCTCCCAGCTGGCTGGGCCTCCTTCTCCTGAGATGCGCCCAGAACACTTCTCACGACCGCCCCCGGCTCCACAGAGCCAGGGCCAAGGAAACACAAATCCAGGTAAGGGCGGCTCGTAGGCCCCTCTTCTGTATTTTGACGGCTGCTGTTAGTTTTAATTAAGATCGTGTTGCGCTCCGGCCCAGCAAGGGCGTCCTCATGTCTGGAAATAACTGCCTCCCCATGGGGCCGTGGGGGCTACTGAGCCAGGGACGGGAGGGAGGCAGGACCCTGGGGGCCGCGGGGGCAGAGGCCCAGGCAGCACGGGCTTTGAGCTCTGTCGAGCCTCGTCTGCCCAGCACACACACCATGTATTTTTGAACAGAAGGGAAGCATTTGCTTTTTCCCCCACAGTGCCAAAAATAGCCCCATCTCCTGCCTTTGAACAGGAATCTCTCGGTTCCTAACAAAGAGACAGGAGCGGGGTGGGGGGGGGGGTTGCTGAAAGGAGCAGCCCTGTGGGCCGGCTGGACCCCTTCCTCGTCTCCCGGCCCCAGAAGGAGAGGGGGGCCAGGTCCTCGCCAGGCCTGCCTTCTCAGGGCCCCCACCCCCCAGACAGGGTCAGCCCCCCAGCCCCAGCCCAGGAGGTCGGAGGGGGCCACACAGGAATGGAGGGTGAAGACTCGATGCGGGGGACAAGCAGCTCCGTTCACTTGTTAGCTTGTGTGTTTTCCTGTTTGTTCATTTCTTCCAACAGTTACGCGCCGGGCTCCTTTCTTTCCGGGAGCCGGGGGGGTGGGGGGGGGGCGGACAGCGGTGACCCCCGTGACCAGACGAGTCCGTGCTCACGGTGCTCATCGCTGAGTGAGAAGGGGCCGAGCTGAAGGTGTCCCCGCCACCCGATCCGGGGAGGCCACTGGCCGGTCTCTGGGCACCTGCCGTAAAGGGGCCGCTGGGTGCTAGCACAAGCAGAGGGTGAACCAGAGGGGAGGGGAGGGTGAAAAGCGCCTCAGAGCGACCCCTCGCCCGGGGCACGGACCCTCATTCAACCTGGCAGCGAGCCTACAAGAGGCATCTCCCATCCCCTGAGGCCGCCGGGGCTCAGAGGAAGGGGTACGCGAACTTGGGACCGGCCAGGCCCCTTTGCCAGTATTTTCACACTCGTTCGGGCCACAATCCTGGGAAGTGGGACTGTCATCATCTGCCCATTTCACAGGTGAAGTAAGGAGGCTCGAGGGAACGAGCTTGGCCGCGGGTCCCAGAGCTCACGAGAGGAGCCGGGGTTCGCCCGCAGGCCCGGCAGGACTCTGCCCGGGAGCGCCTGACGCCCCACTGCGCACAAGCCATCTCAGCTCCCGTCGTCCTCCCCCACCACCCCCCTACCCCCACCCCTCCCACCCCTGCTCCGCAGAAGAGAAAGCGGAGTCAGGAGTCGGGGCTGGGAGGTGGAGAAGGAGGGATGGGAAGTGAACCCGGCTCTGGGTGCCGCCAGATCCAGGGCCCTTTCTGGTTCCCGCAGAAGCTTCGTCGTTTAAAAAAAAAAAAAAGAAAAGAAAAGAGGCCACCTTCTGTCCCCAAAAGGCCAGAGCAGTAGGGAAGCCGGGGGAGGGTGGAGAGAGAGAAAGAGAGAGAGAGAGAGAGAGAGAGAGAGAGACGCACTCTGAGCCCACTTCCTAGCTGAAAACCCAAGCCTGAAATAAAAAAAGCAGAGTGCTATTTCTGCTTTGGGTTAAACATTCCTCAAAGCCACATTCCTCCCGCCCTCCTCCTTCTCCCCTGCCAGGGAATCCAGAGCACGGTGGCCTGGTGGCCTGGACGCCCCGCCAGCTTCCCGGTGCCACCGCATGAGACCAGGAGTGCCACAGCCCTTAGCTCCCCTGCACCCCTTTCTGGGCACCCCCAACCTGGGGAGTACTGCCCCCTAGGTGGCCCCACCAGGATACCCTTGGGCTAAGAAAAGGTGACATCCAGGGGCATCCGGGTGGCTCAGTGGGTCAAGCGTCCGACTTCGGCTCAGGTCACGATCTCGCGGTCCATGGGTTCGAGCCCCGCGTCGGGCTCTGTGCTGACGGCTCGGAGCCTGGAGCCCGCTTCGGATTCTGTGTCTCCCTCTCTCTCTTTGCCCCTCCCCCGGATGCACTCTGTCTCTCAAAAATGGAATAAACGTTTTAAAAAATTAAAAGAAAAGGTGACATCCCATCACACAGACAGCAGGACGCTGGAGAAATGGAGACCCTGAGGGGGTAGCCAAAAGCCACAGCAAGTCTGGCTGGAACCAGGACCCCAGACCCCGACTCCCTTGGAGGTTCCCCGGGCCTCGTCTGATTGTGGGTCAGGAGCACAGTCGGGTCCCACCCTGGCCGGGGACGACCGAAACAAAGCAACACACGGACACTCTGGGAAGCCCAAAGCCTTACGCGGAGGTGTTCACAGGCCTGCCCTGTGCGTGGCTCCAGGCTGGGCACTGCACAAAAACAATTCCACCGCACGTTGTCCCAACGTTCAAGGAGCTTACCAGACCTCTGGCCTCTGAGGTCCCCTCTGTTGCTATGTCCCCGAGCCTCACACTGCACCTGTGGTCTCCTCCTTCGCCCAACAGACCTTTCTCGAGGTACCCAGGCCGCACCAGGCACTGGCAGGTCAGGACAGCTGGGGGCGCTCCAGGGGTACCACTGGTCTCCACGGCCGGCCGTATCCTTGGGCGGCCTCTTGCTTCCCGGCCCCAGCCCGCAGGCTCCCCGGGAGCAGGGATGGGGCCAGCACCGCACCAGGGGACACGCCGCTCCTGAGCTCACGGGCCGGGAGGACTCCGTGAGGCGAGCACAGCGCTGGGCACCTAGCGAGCACCAGAGCCTCCGCGGGGATGGGCAGAGGCCGAGAGAGGGGCCCGACTCCCAGGGGCAGCCAAGGCCGAGGCTGCCCCAAATCCCTTGCAGGAGGCGAAACATCTGGAACCAGCAGGGCCGTGCGTGAGGCTACGGAACCAGAAGGATCCCACCCGCTGTCCGAGCTCACATCCGGCCCGGGAAGCTGGGATGCCCGGCCAGCATCTGATGTCCAACAGCTGCTTGAATGCCTCTGGTGCTGGGGTGTTCACCACCCTCCTCAGCAGCTCCAAGGTCGTAAGGCTCACAGAGACCGTGGGAGGCAGGCACGTGGTGGGGGGCATTGTTTTGTCAGACGAAGAGCCGAGCCTGAGCCCCAGTTTGGCCACTGGCCGGCGGGGAGGCCCTGGGCATGTCTCTGAATCTGCCCGGGCCTCTCTATTTCTTCACCTGTAAAGTGGGCACAACAGTCCCTCCTCCCCGGGTCGCGGTGACACCACAGCGGGGATAAATCTGTACTCGGGATTCAGGGCACCGCATGCTCCCTTGGTAAACAGGGGATGTCACCTTTGTTATTCTTCTCACGTCCCTCCCCCCCCCCCAATGCCCCAGGACAGACGGGCCCCCACAGACCACGGTGGGGAGGGCAGAAGGAGGCCAAGAAGGGACAGCCAGGTCGCCAGGTCCCAGGGCCGGCAACTGCACAATCAGCTTGTGACTCAGGCTCCCAGGCTGCCCCCCCCGCCCCGCGCCAGTGCACATCCACATCTACGACCTGCACGGAGCTGCCCTCACGCACACCAGCATGCACACGTGCGTGCCCAAATGAGCCGGCCCGCCCACTCCTGACACGCGCCACGACCCCGTCACTCACACCCAGAGCACGCCCACGGGGACCGGGGCTGGCGCATGTGATCCCAGCCCCCGCCCTGCCGCACACCCACGCCAGGCGCCCACGCTTGCTCACGGTCGCCCGCACACGCGGCCACGGCAGCTTCGCGGCACCCCCGCCCACGAGGGCCCGCACTTGGCCCGGGATCAAGGGCCACCTGCCTCACTCGGCAGACGGGAGGCCTGGGGCCAACCCTGATCCCCTGTGAGCCTCGGTTTCTCATCTGTAAGCGAGGACCCCCTCCCCCCCGCCCCAGGGACTCCTGGGAGGAGCTGGTGATGGGCACATGGGAGCCCTGAGTCGCCCCCCCCGCCCCACACGAACCTACTGCAGAGACGGCCACTGATCCTCGTGCGTTGTTGATTACGGGTCCTCCCCCCTCGCTGATGAGCCACCAAATTCACGCCTCCGCTATCCCTAACCTCACCCACAGCGGACCCAACCCGCAGATGGGAAAACCAAGGCACGAGAAACTAAGAACTGTGCCTGTGGCCGCGACAGCACGTTCTCCCAGGCAGACACCAGAGGCAGACACGGGGCGCGCTCCGTCCCCGGGGGCCCCGGTGTAGCCGCCCCACAAGAGTCTCGCCAGCTGGCAATGTGAACATTGCACAGAAGGGGAAACTGAGTCCCAGGGGGCGCTGGTGACTCCACAGTCACTGTCCAGGCTGCGAGGGTTCTGGGACTGGAGCCCAGGCAGGTGTCTCTCCGGCCCTCCAAGGCCACGTCCATGCAAGGGATCGAAAGGCCAGCGTCTCCGAGCAGGCCTTCCCTCCCCGACTCAGAATGATCCTGCCACCAGCCAGCGAGGCCAAATCCAGAGGCCCTCCTATTGGCCACTCCCTCCCAATTTAGCAGAGGGCTTGTGACCGCCCAGGGGAGGGGCCGAGGACCGCGGTCCCCTGACACCAACAGCTATGCGGCCTCTTTCCTGCGACAGTATTTACTGAGCACTTAGTACATGCCGCTCCCTGTGTCCTCCCGCTGGGAAGAACCCTGCGGCCCATCCCCGTGTCACACACCAGACGCACACCCAGAACTCAGAGGGGTCAGGGGCTGGACGGCCACGGCCACAAGACAGCAAGCTGGCCCACAAGCCCTCAACACACTGCTGTCCTGCCCTCAGCCGGGAATCTGACCCCGATTTCAAGCTACCTGGAAACTTGGCACATTAATTTATGAGGTTCTGTGCCCTGGTAAATAGACCACACCCAGGACGTGCGAAGCATTTCATCTCACGATGCCAGTAAAAAGGATGCTCTTTTTAATGGATGCCGGTTTTCTCCTTACCCGAGAGTAAGAGATATTTAGGACAAGACGAACCATCTCAGAAAAAAGCAAGACCTCACCAGAGGCGCCCCCAACGAGAGCCAGCCGTCCTGGGTTTCTGCCTGGTATTTGCCACATAACCTTGGGAAAGACACCTCGCCTCTCTGAGACTAGGGTTTTCCATTTGTAAAAAAGGGCACTGGACTACATGACCCCAAAGTGCCCTCTAGCTCAGAGATTCCAGAATTCTATCGAACAGTAATCAAGGGCGCCTCGGGGGCTCCGTGGGTTAAGCGTCCGACTTGGGCTCGGGTCACGATCTTACGGTTTGTGAGTTCGAGCCCCGCGTCGGGCTCTGCGCGGTCGGCACGGAGCCTGCTTCGGATCCTCCGTCCCCCTCTTTCTCTCTGCCCCTCCCCTAATCAAGGGAATGAACACTGAAACAGCGAGCCACTCCTTTCTTCCCCCACAAAATCAGCAATAATCCAGAAAAGCAGCAAGACTCAGTGCTGGCAAGAATGCAAGCAAACAGGCACCTCTCGTCCATGTTCCCTGCAAATGTAAATGGGAACATACTCTCCGGAGAGTGATTTAACAATTTTTCCATCAGAAGCCTTTTAAGATGTCCCCAGGCTTTAATGCCAGCTTCATTCTGGGGCATTAACTTCAGGAAGAGTTGGTGCAAAATTTATTGCAAAGCTGTTCTTACAAAGATTTAGTACAAGAATGTTCATCACAGCACTGTTGATATTGGCAAAAGGAGGGAAGGAAGGGAAGAAGGGGGGAGGAAGGAAGGAAGGAAGGAAGGAAGGAAGGAAGGAAGGAAGGAAGGAAGGAAGGAAGGGAAGGAAGGAAGGAAGGAAGGAAGGAAGGAAGGAAGGAAGGGAGGAAGGAAGAAGGAAGGAAGGAAGGGAGGGAGGAAGGAAGGAAGCAACCTAACTGTCCAATGGCCGGGGATCAAATGAAATGTTGCATTCACATGGTACACCACTAAAAAATAATGTTTTCAGGGGGGCGCCTGGGTGGCTCAGTCAGTTAAGCGTCTGACTTCAGCTCAGGTCACGATCTCACAGTTCATGAGTTCGAGCCCGTGTCGGGCTCTGTGCTGACAGCTCGGAGCCTGGAGCCTGCTTCGGATTCTGTGTCTCCCTCTCTCTCTGCCCCTCCCCCGGCTGCACTCCGTTTCTCTCTCTCTCACAAATGAATAAACGTTAAGAAAATTAAAAAAAAAAAAAAAAAAGAAAGTGCCAGAACAGGTGTGAGGAGGCGGCCTGGGCTCTGGGACCCCCAGCAAGTCCCGTCCTTCCCTGGCTTCTTCTGCTTCTCTCTGCACAACAAGGGGGCAGGCTGCAGACCCCCCACTCGGCGTGTCCTGTTCTAGAAGACAGAGGACATGTATCCCCAGGACCAAGTGCCACCAGAAGTTTCAAGGGTCCCCTCAGAAGCAGGTACCGGGCTAAACCCTTCACATGGCCGTGAATCCAACTCTGGGGCCTCTGTGATGCCCGTCTTCCCCGGGAGGAAAGGAAAACTCTGGGAGAAAGCTTGCAGGAGACAGGCGCTAGAACACCCACACATCTGGTCCCAGAGGCCTTCCACCCCCACCCCCCACCCCCGCCCCGAGACCCTGCCGCTGAACAACCCCCTTTCCCTTTCTGGCCCACGCTCTGGACCTCAAAGCACCCTCCCGTTTGGACCCGCGGAGTCACGTGAGCAGGGATTACAGACGAGCCAGCTGGGCCTCAGAGAGGGTCAGTGACTTGCCCAAGGTCACAGAGCCCAACTGAGGCCCCAGCTCCATTCTCCAGGATGCTGAGTTCTTTCCTAACAGCGGACTTGGCGTTTCTCGCCCAGATGCCCACCTTGGCGTAAAGACTCCGATCTCAATTGTGGCTGCCGCTGTGTCTCACCCTCGGGACAGAGAGGGAGCCAAGCTCCTCGGTCCTCCCCTCTTGTACCCAGGACGCGTAGGGATCACAGAAGCCGCCTTCCTCCCTCTGGGCCCTCCCTCTCCTGGGTGGCTGATTCCTAGCCTGGCCGTGGGGCCCTTCACACCCCAAGCCCCTTATTTGTCCCAAACTGGGTACCAGATACCGCCCCCGCCCACGGCGATGTCTCGCCCCCTCTGGCTGAGCGGCACTGAGTGGGGGGAGTGATCATCAGAGAATACTCCTCATCTCACGCGAAGGGACGCTTCCCAAAGCCACAGGGTCATGGTGACACCCAGCATCACCCCAGGCTCCTGACCGTGAACGAGGGTCCCCTTCTCTGCCCCAGGTGGCAGAGGCTGTAGCCGCCGGCTCCCCGGACCTCCCATTTGGAGGCCCCTCCCCTCCACAAGCTGCCGCGTGTCGGGCACCATTCTGGGCATCAGGAAAAAGGCTGCAGAGACTCAAGGTTGGCAAGCAAGGTCAAGGCAGAGCCTGGGCTGACCGAGAGCGGCGAGGAGCAGGTGACCTCCTCTGGGCCCTGGGCAGAGGGTCCCAGGGGACGGCCTCCCCTGGGGAGGATAAGGGAGGCAGGGTGGAGGGGTCTGCCTCTTGGGGCTGCCTGGCTGGGGCCCAGAAGCCTTTAAACCAATGCATCTCAGGCCACAACCAACGCCTCGAGCCCCGTAAGCCTGGTGTTTGGGGCCATCTGGCTGGTTTCCATCCGAAGGCAAGAACCACATCTCTCCCCACGTTTCAGCGTCGGCGCCCGGCACGGAGCAAGCGCTCAGGGGACGGCAGGTCCGGGCAGACCGAGAATTAACAAGCGGGGGTGTGGGGAGACCACTGCAGGTAAAACAGGAAGCTGCTGAAATTCGGGAGAACCAAAGATCCCCCCCCTTCCTCTCCATGCCTCCTGTGTGTTAGACACCAAGTCCAGGGCCGAGGGAGGATTCCTCTGGGGAGAGACGAACTTTGCCCGCAAGATACCTCTAAGCCCAATTCAAGATGAAGTTGAATTGTGTAGTCAAAACCTCAGTAATGACGGCCCCCGTGCCTCCTTGACAACTGCCGTCGTGCATTCAGGAGGACCCTTTAGGCCACAGGCCGCGAATCAGGCTCTAAGGGAATTGTCCTGTTGCCGCCTTACATCCCCTGGGGAGCCAGGAGCCATGACATACCCATTTGGCAGCTGAGGCAAGTGAGGTGCGGTTCGGAGAGGGGCCGGCCTGTGCCACAGCCTGGGCACGCAGGGATCATCCCCACCGACGAGCCGGAAGAAAGCGGGCCGGACCTCAAAGAAACCGGGCTGCCGGCTGACTGCTGCTCTGGGCAGGGGGGCCCCCACCAGTGTCGAAGCCCCTCCTGCTGCTTCTGGATACGCGCCGTGCCAGGAAGGGTGAGGACTGGGTTATGGAGCAGGATGATTTACAAAATCTTATCTGCAGAGGCGGAAAAAAGCCTCTGCAGTGTTCAGCCTGAAAGACGGAGGGTTTTAGCTAGGCTGAATCCAGATGTGTTCGTAGACTTTCTCTGACTTCCTCACACACACACACACACACACACACACACACACACACCCCACCAGGACAGTCCTTCCCAGGGCACAGGAGAATGACCACCAAGGGCGACAGCCAGCAATGACTCAGGTGCGAACATCTGGGCTCCCCTCCGGGCGCTGTGGCCAGCTGCGGTATCCCGAGGTGGCCTAGGACACCAGGCGATGCTTACGCATGCCAGGACCCCCAGAACCAGTACCGGGCTCCAACTGGGGCTCCTGGGAACCCAGATCCGCATGACAAACACCCGTCAGGATGCAAGGCCCTGGACCCGGCCCAGACCTTAAGCGCGAGAACTCAGAGCGAAGCTACGGGCGCTTGGTAATAACGGGCTCTCCAGGAGACTCTGACATTTGACGGCCCTTGCTAAGTGCTCCTCTCTTGACCTCACACATAGAACCCTCCCTCCTCCCCCCACCCCCCCCCCCCCCCCCCGCTGGAACAAAGAGCAGATGACTCCAGTCCCCATCAGAAGGAAGTCCATCTAGGGCCCTAGAACAAGCTGGAGGCTTTCTCTGCTCTTCCTGCTGGGAGGCCTTTCATCAGCAAATATCTGTGGACCTACTAAGTGCCAGCACACCCAAGCATCGGCGAGCGAGACGGACAGGAGGCAAATGAACCCACCGCCACCTCCCCCAGTCCACGCCTAATAAGGGCTCTACCAAGGAAAGGACTCCTCCGCTCGCTCTCTCCGATCAAAACTGTTCCACGTCTCCAAAGGCCTTTAAAAATAGCCCAGGCCAGCCCAGCAGCACCAGACCCCTTCCTAACAAAGCCTTGTTGACTCAACTTCTCCCAAAGTTGACGGATGTCCCCAGGGAGGGGGGGGGGTGGTGGACAAAATGACCGCCCCACGCCCCTTCCCATCCACAATCCACCATCACTGCCCGATGGCGGCCACCGGGCAGGGACACACAGAAGAAGACCCCCTCCGGACTTCTCGGCCTGAGCTGTGAGGTCTTTTAAGGGGCAGAACTTTGGAGACAGACTGGACTTTGAAAGTCCTGCCGCCACCCGCGGTCCCTGGTGGATCCCAGGCACGTGACTTCACCCCTGGGAGCCTTAGTTTCCTTATCGGTAAATGAGGTTGGTAACAGTGCCCACCGTGTGTAGGGCGGTTGACGATCCTATGAGCTGGTGACGCAAAGAGGCTGGCATGTCACATGCTCCATAGCGGGCAACCTGGCTTCATTCAGCTCGCAGGTGGCTCTCAGGCTCCACCACGACGGGGACGCCTCGGTGCAACCCAAGCCCACCACTCCTGGCAAAGCCTGTGGTGCCCTCTGCCTCCCTGGGCACAGGAACCTGGGAAGCCCCACCTGCCGCCTGCCTGCGGAGAGCTGCGGCCCACACCTGCACAGAGCCTGAGGGAAGGCCCAGCGAATGTCACAAAACAGTAGCCAAACTGGAAAGCACCCCCCCCCCCCAGACACACACACCCCAGGAAAGAGGGTAAGAGCAGTAAGGGACTGAGTCTCGGTCCCCAGAGCCTCCACGCTTCAAGGAGAAGCTACTGGGATGTGAGCTCTTTGCTGGAGAATTCCACCGGAGAAGGACCCGTGCCTCTCAGCGGACTAGCACCCACTCAGGAGAGCCCCCTTTGTTCCCAGCACACGGGGGCGAGGGGCATGGAGCTGAACCGTGGGCTTGGCCAGACCTGCAAACGTGCCCAGAAGACCGATGGAGGGGGGAGGGGGGCAGAAGTTGTGCAATGCACCACCAGAAGCTGCCTCCCCGGCCTCCATCAACGCAGGAGCCTGGCAGTCAATCTGCTGCCTCCCGGAAGAGTGCAGAGGGGCTAGACCCTCGCTGCTGCCCAGGTGCCCGCTCCGAATTGCAACCCATACCCAGGGCCAGGGCCCCCTTCCGAGTCAGACACCCAGGCAGAAGCCCTTCCAGACCATGTAATGGTTCTTCTCCCCGTCCCCAAAATGAAAGAGCAAGCGGTCAGGACCCAGCACCATTAACCCCTGGCAAGATGGGGTGTCCCCCCCCTGGGGGGGGTGGGAAGGCTGCAGAGAAGGGACAGGTCTGTCATGGAGACACCGAAGATCCGAGGGTACAGGACACTTGTGAAGTTGGGCCAAGTGGAGAGACACGGAGACAGCTCTAGAGAAGTCCGAAATCGGCAGACAGGGGGGTCCCAGGGATGCCCCGAATGCTTACCTGTGGAGATCGCCCAGATCACCCACCCTCCCCCGCTGTATAAACCCATTTTCCGGTGTGGCAGACAAGGGATAAAAAGGGGGGGGGGCGGGAGGTGGGATCAGGGCCAGGGGAGAATTCACCCCCGTAAAGCCTGCAGCCCACAGGGCACCCAGGACCCCGCGCCGCCGCCTGGAGCTCTCTGACAAGCCTCGCTCCCCCCCCCCCCCACCCCAACACACACGATCCGGGCCAGGGAGGGGGCGACAGGCCAACCTCGCAGCAGCAGCGGCGGCGGCGGCGGCGGCGGCAACGGCAGAGGCATCGTGATGCATGAATCACCCACCCCGCTGCGCCCGTGCCAGTCCGAGCCACCGCGCAACCGGGAGCCCCCTCCCCGACCACCGCCCCTCGCCCGGGCACACCCCGGCTCTTCGGGACAGCTCTGCAGACAGGGGGGCGGCGGGTGGGCTGGAGCCGGCCCTCCCGGCCCGGGGGTGGCCCCGCGCGCGCGGCCAGGCGGCACCGGTCCCGGGCGCGGGGGGGGGGGGGGTGGCAAGCGGGGGGAGGGGTGCCCTAGAACAATAGGCCCAGGTGTGGGGCCGGGGGGCGCGGCCGGGGGCTGCGGAGGGGCGCGCGCCGAGGCCGGGCGGGGAGTGGCCGGGAGGGGGGAGGGCCGCGGGGGTCCGGGGAGAGGTCGGGGGGGGGGGGGGGAGGGGGCCGCGCGCGGGGGGAGGGGCGCCAGCGGGCGGAGGCGGAGCGCGGGGCGGGGGTCCGAGCGCGCGCACTCACAGTAGGTCTTCCTGGTCAGCTCCTCCACAACTTCGGGCTTCAACTTGCTGTTGGATTTCCCCATCCTCGGCGGCCGCGGCCCCCCGCCCCCCGGCCGGACCCCGTCGGGGCGCCCGGCGGGAGCGGCTCGGCCGGCGCGGGCCGGGGCGGGCGGCGGGCGGGGCGCGCGGAGGGCCGGGGCCGGGGCCGCGCCTTTGTCTGCGCCGGGCCCGCGTGGGCCCGGGCGCGGGGGCTCCGGCGCGCGGCGCGGCGCGGCGCGGCTGGCGGCGCCTCGGCCCCCACCCCGCCCCTGGGTGCGGCGCGGGGCCGGGGGGCGCGGGGCGGGCCGCTCGCAGGCCCGGGCCGTCCGGCCGCCGCCCTCTCCGGGCGCCGCGGCGCGGAGCTGCGCTGGGCTGGGCGCCGACGCGGGCCGCGGGGTGGCCGCGGTCGTCCCTGGTTACTGGGCTCCGCGGCACATGCTCGCTGCTGCGCTCCCTCTCGCCGCCGCCCCTGCGCTCCCCGCCTCCCGCCTCCCGCCTCCCGCTCGCACCGGCGCGCCAGGGGTGGACCCGGAGCCGCCACTCAGCGCCCGGCGCCACCTCCCGCCCCGCACCCGCCCGGCCGGGCCTGCGCCCGCGGAACGGCGGCCCCGCGGCCACGGAGGCGGCCGGCGGCCGGGGCGCCCCCACCCCCACCCCGGCCTCGCCGGGCCCGCGGCGGGAGGGGGGCGGTCACCCCGCCCCCCTCCCGCGCTCCGGCCCCCCACCCCACCCCCGCGGCGCGGCCGGGGTGGGGGGTGGGGGAGGGCCCGGAAGATCTGACGCGAATGAGGCCGAGTCTCTCTGCGCGGCGAAACTCATTCATTCGACGCGGATTTGTCGGGCGCTGGGGACGCGCCGTGGAACGGGACGGGCGCGGTCCCAGCCCTCGCCGGGGGGGGGGGGGGGGGGGGGGCCACTGCGGGATGTCACATGTATGATGGGGGATACCTGCCGCGGCCCGGGGGAAGGTGACCTCCGAGGCCAGGGGAGGGAGGGGTGGGTGGTTGGGACCGCGTTCCAGGCCCCGAAAACCTGGAGGTGGGGAGGCCTGAACCCCAGGGAGCGCTCCTCTCGGGGCACAGGGCCCCAGGCGCAGGCGGGGTACGAGCTGATGCCCGAGACCAGGACCAGGGCCCGTGGGGTCAGGCCTGACCCCTCCTCAAAGAGCTGGGCCTCTGGGCTTTAAGCAGAGGGGGGACAGGGTCAGATCTCCAGCCTCCGCGCAGAGGGGTGGCCCCCCTGTGGAGGGGCGCTCCGGGTGGGAGCTGAGGCTGAGGCCAGTGGCCAGGGCTCCACCTGGACGGACAGAGGCAAGAGAAGAGAGTCCACAAGGCCGTCCCTGGCCACACCAGCTACAATATCAACATGTTGGGACCTTTCCTGTCCCTTGACCAGCTTTATCCTTTTACGCCCTAGCAACCATCACAGACTGTCTGTGTCACTGGGTGGTTGTATTTCTGTCGCGTGTGTCCCCTCCCCCGTAGCGCCAGGCCCCTCGGGGGCAGCGTTCTTGTTTCATCTGTGTAGTTGCAGCTCCAACGACAAGGCACCTGACTCTGCAGTGGTCACTCAGCAAACCTCTGTGATGAGAAGGTGCCGGGGGCCTGGGGGTGGACAGCGCGGGAGGAAGAGGCAAGGAGGAGGTGACGGCCGAGGTGGGGCTTAGAGAGCCTGGGGGAGGTGGGAGGGGAGTCCGACCCCGGATCTGTGGACGTTTAACCGGATTCCTTGGCTGCTGCTCAGGGCACCGATTCCCGGCAGGCCTGGGCAGAGGCAGGACCCACGGGAGGGCGCCGCATGGCCAGCCAGGGTGGCGGTGGCCGGTCCGGTGAGGCAGGTGAGGACATGGGGTCGACTAGTTAAGACTCAGGTTATATTTTGAGAGGAGAGACGGTAGGATCGCCTGATGGACTGGGTGGGGGACAAGGAGAAAGGGAGTCAAGGTCAATGCCAAGGATTTGAGCCCGAGCCACTGTTAGGACAGGTTGTCCGTTGCTCGGGTGGGGAGTGGACAGGTGTGGAGGCGGCCAGAGCAGGAGTCCGGCTCTGGCCGTGTGAAGCATGGATGCGCGTTGGATGAGATGCTGAGGAAGCAGGTGATGCCGGCACCTGGAGTTCAGGGTCACGGAGGCTGTGGCGATAAGCTGGGGAGTCGTCCTGGGACAGATGGAATCAAGAGCTGTGTGGCAGGATAAGGTCGCTAAGGAGGGAGCATGAGGACTGAGCCCTCAGAAACAGGGATGGGTCCCTGGGTGGGGAAGGGGGTCAAGGGCGGCTCCCTGAGGGTTATAAACCCGTGCGTATAGTATAATCGAATTAACTACGTACCCCTGTGAAAAGCAGTCTGAAGGCTACACCCCCTGGGTGTTGTCTCAGTTGTTACCAGCACAGGTGGGAATGCAGATCACTTTGTTTTCTGTTCTCTTCTGTATTTTTCCTTGTATTTTAAAAAATTGGGGGCGCCTGGGGGGCTCCGTCGGTTGAGCGGCCGACTGTTGATCTCGGCTCAGGTCATGATCCCAGGGTTGATCGAGTACCCCCGATGGGCTCCGCGCTGAGCGTGGGGGCCTGCTTAGGGTTCTCTCTCTCCCCCTCCCTCTGCCCCGCTCCCCTGCTCACGTTCTTTAAAAATAAAGTATATAAACGGGGCGCCTGGGTGGCTCCGCCGGTTAGGCGTCCGACTTCAGCTCAGGTCATGATCTCACAGTCTGTGAGTTCGAGCCCCGCGTCGGGCTCTGTGCTGACGGCTCAGAGCCTGGAGCCTGCTTGGGATTGTGTGTCTCCCTCTCTCTCTACCCCTCCCCTGCTCATGCTCTGTCTCTCCCTGTCTCAAAAATAAATAAAAACATTAAAAAAAATTTTTTTTAATAAAATAAAAATAAAGTATATAAAATAAAAACTTGGATGTAACTCACATAACATATGATTCACTATTCTAAAGCACACAGTTGTGTGGTCTCAGCATATTTGCTGGGTTGTGCGACCATCGCCACTACTAAATTCAGAAACTCCTCTGTATTTTAGACAGATTGTTTTCTGCAATTAAACACACTGCTTTTGAATAAGACAAACATTTGGTCAAGTCATTTTCCTCACGTGCAGGTGGCCCAGGGAAGGTGCCTTCCCGAGTCACCTGCCAGAGTCTATCGATGACCCAGATGCCCAGACGCCATCCAGACAGGGGCGGGACTGAACGAGATGGGGGCGTGGCCTGAGAATCCGCATCTTAACCCAGCCTCTAGATCTCCCCCTGCCTTTCAGCAGAAAATCCCTTGTCTTGTTTTATAAGCTGGCCTGGGAGTGTGACCCCAGAAGCTTGCTCAGTAGTTCTTCCAGAAAGCCCTCGGGGAACAAAAATGACGTACATGGGGTAGGCAGAGGCTGGATCAGATATTCCCTACGTCACTGCATCTTGGGCGACGGTGACCTTCCCGGCTCCGGCCCAGTCTCTTCCGAGCCTTAGCCTGCGTATCTGATGTGCCACAGGGCGTGTCCATTTGAGTGTCCCCCAAATCCACCAGGCCAGAAACATAACTTATCGCCCCACCCCCAGAAAAGGATCTTCTCTCCTGGGGCAAATGGCTTCTCCTATACTCTGGCTCTAGCCAGAAATGTACAACATCTTAGACCCCCTGCCCTCCCAGGGACCCCACTCTCTAGATCCGTCCAATGCACCTCGGCCATTGGATGTCACTCCCTAAATAGACCTCAAGGCTGAACACTTTATTCCATCCCCCACCCCCAGCCAGGCTAATCCAGCCACTGCCCTCTCTGAGCCGCCTTCTCTCCTGACTCGCCGCTCATCGACTTTGCTCCGCCAGGGCTGTTGTCCCCTCCCGTGCTGTAGCGACCGCCTAGACGTGCAGTGTCCAACACAGAGACCCCTCCCATGCAAATGCCACTGAGCACGTGAAAGGTCGCCAGATCCCAAGGAGATTTGAAAGTGCGTACAAAATAAAAAGAATGAAAAATATCTCGTTCCTATTTTTCAAAAGGTAATTGCATATCGAACTGGTAATACTTTGGATATAAAGTTTCACTATCTTAATTTTTTTTTAATGCTTTATTTATTTCTGAGAGAGAGAGAGAGAGAGAGAGAGAGAGAGCAGGCGCGGGGGAGGACCAGGGGACAGAAGATCCAAAGTAGAGAGGACTCCACGCTGACAGCAGTAAGCCGGATGCGGGGCTCGAACTCACGAACCACGAGATCATGACCTGAGCCACAGTTGGACGCTCAGCCAACTGAGCCACCCGGGAGCCCCTCGGTATCTTAACTTTTAAGTGCCTACTAGAAACTTAAAAGTTGCACGTGATGAGCAGTGCTCCTTGATGTCCCTTCAGGTCTCCACGTAAACATGACCTCCGTGGAGACTCCTTGGCTTCCCCGGGTGAACTCCAGCCCCCCTGGTCCTTGGGGTTGCGGGCACTTTATATGACAAAGAGGTGTGTCCGGGGAAATCCTTTCCTTTCCACAGGCCTGGGGTGGTTTGGGGATGCAAATGGGGAGGGTGCCCAGGGCAGTGTCAGCTGCGGGGGGTGGGGGTGCTGAAATTTGACCCAGTGGAAGGGGGGATCGGGGAGGAGGAGGGGTCCCACTGAACCTCCAGCGTGGAACGTAACACCCTCCCCCCCAGCCTGGTCCTGTCCCTCAAGCACCATGTGGCTTTTGGGAGATCACTTCCTATCTCATAAGCTAATCTGGTCTTCTCATGGGGGGGGGTGAGTTTATGATGATCAAAAATGCTTTGCACAAGCACAGGGCGCAGAGTTAATACCTTCAACCTATTAAGAACTTGCTGGGGCGCCTGGGTGGCTCAGTCGGTTAAGCCTCCCACTTCGGTTCAGGTCATGGTCTCGAGGTTTGTGAGTTCGAGCCCCCGCGTCGGGCTCTGTGCTGACAGCTCAGAGCCCGGAGCCTGCTTCAGATTCTGCGTGTGTGTGTGTGTGTGTGTGTGTGTGTGTCTGCCCCTCCCCTGCTCGCATTGTGTCTCTGTCTCTGTCTTAAAAATAAATAAAAAAAAAAAAAAAACTTTCTAAGCCACCAAGAAAAAGATGAGCCCTCATTAGAAAGTTGGGGAAAGAACCCGGTTAGACAACACAAAAGCAAATGCAAGTGGCCAGTCCACAGGAAAGCTGTCCCTTACAAGCCATCAAAGAAGCACAATACAAATCAGCCAAGACACACAAACAAAAAGTTAATAATCATACCCAGTGTTGGCAAAGGAGCCAGAAAATGGGCATCCGGACATCGCCAAGCAGGGTGCAAGTTGGTACGTCCTGTTAAAGAACAGTCTGACAATAAATATCCATATTCTCTGACTCAGCACTTCCATTTCTAGGAAGTTATCCTCAGCCACCAATTAGAGATCTGTACAAATGTCAAGCCTTAAAGATGTGACTGCAGCAGCGTTTATAATAACGACAGTAAAAAAACGGAAGTCATCTGCATATCCCAAAGGAGGGATTCACCTACCAAACCGTGGAATTCTACACCATATTATAGCACGGCT
Source organism: Neofelis nebulosa (assembly GCF_028018385.1). Lineage (NCBI taxonomy): Eukaryota > Metazoa > Chordata > Mammalia > Carnivora > Felidae > Neofelis > Neofelis nebulosa. The sequence goes on from NC_080793.1 coordinate 6,416,421, forward strand.
GGGAAGCTATTCACATGGTGTAGATCTGTTTACAGCACACACACACACACACACACACACAAAGATTTCAAAAACTTATAGGATGATCCCAACTATGTGAGGGGAAAAAAAAGTATGTACGTCATTGAGTATTTTAATTAAGTAGTTTTTAACATATTTTTCTCCAGTAAAAAAGAATTGTTAAATGTATGTAATTCAGTGCCTCCTAAAACACCAGTCTGTGCGGTATATGTGTCCCACGGGAAGAGGAGGGTTGCCCTGCTTGTGGGGAATCGCCATGCTATAAACCCCCTCCCTCCAGAAGTCAGGGTGTATGTTAGTACCATAAAGGCTCTGAGAAGTCCTGCAGAGAAGGAATCCATTCTATTGAAGTATTTTCTAAACTTATTTGGCCAGCACACCTTTTTGTCCCCCCCCCCCTTAACTCCCATTAGCATTTGAAAAATTGGTGTCCTGTGGAATAAATAACCACGAGGAACCCACTGCTTTATGGGTCCGACCCCCCTGGGAGACATGATGGGGAGAGCATGCCCTCAAGGTAAGTGGGGCAACACTGAGCCTCGAAGAGGGTTAGACGGATGGAGGTAAAGCAGTCAACCTTCAGAAGGTGTGTTCACAGGGTGGGCGGGGCTAGAGAGAGCCCCCCCCCCACCCCCCCGGAGCTCCATCACCTTGCACTGGGCTCCACTGAGCGGATCCGCCCTGTCCCTACAACATGCTTCATGCCCATACGGTGGCTGCTGGAGCACTGTGTCGGGAGGAGTCGAGGCAAGCTCGGGCGTGGCTGGAGAGAGTGGCGTGAACCCTCGTGCTGTGGGTCACGGTCACGGGAGGAAGGGTCAGCCTGGGCCTCGAGCCTCCCGATGTTCCCTCGGGAGAATTCTCTGGTCTGACCCGCCCATCTTGCCTGCCGGGGAGCTGCTGCCTCATTAGTCCTAAGTAAATACCCACTCAGGGAAAATGGCAGTCGGAGAGGACCAGGGGACTCTGGGCTCAGAGAGGAAGGACCATCCACCCGTGTCAGAGGGCCCTCTGGCCAGCCTCGTGTTTTAGGGGAAGGGGCCAATCACTTCCTCTCCGTTGAGGGAAGCAGTTGGCACAGCCCCGAAGCCACTTACTGGTGATGTGGCCTGAGGCGAGTTGTTTAAACTCCTTAAGCCTTAGTTTCCACACCTGGAAAATGGGCGTGACAAAGATACCACCTCCCCCACAAAGCCATTATCAGAATCAAGCGTCGGGGAGGCCGAGGTGGCCCAGTCTGTTAAGCGTCCGACTTCAGCTCGGGTCATGATCGTGCGCCTCGTGGGTTCGAGCCCCGCGTCCGGCTCCATGCTGGCGGTGCAGAGCCTGCTTGGGATTCTCTCTCTCCCTCTCTCTCTGCCCCTCCTCTGCTGGCACGTTCAGGCGTGCCCGCTCTCCCTCTCAAAACAAAAATTTTTAAAGTTTTGACAAAAGAATCAAGTCAGGTGATGTGTGTAAAATACTTCGTACTACTCAGTAAAGATCGGCTGTTGTTACTGATGACTAATATTTTATTTGAATAATATCCACACTGTGATAGACAAAGGGGGAAAAGCAATGCTTTAATGGAGGAAACCAGCAGCCCGCGTGCTGGTCCTGCCTGTGGGACCCGGGCTCAGGCACGTGGCCTTTCTGGGCCTCGGTGTCCTCATGTGTGAGCGGGGACCGCGGTGCCCCGGGTCGGAGCCGCTTTCTCTGGTGGCAGGAGGCGTGGAACAGCTGAGCGGGCACATTCGGGAACGAGAAACAGGTGCCGAGCCCATCTGGCCTGGGGGTAAAGGCCTCCCCGCCTCGGTTCTCTCGGATGCCCCGGAAGAGAGAGGAGGTCTCTTCACTCCGGGAGTTCGCGGCCATCCTGCCGAAGGACAACCCCTAACAGGCAGACTGTTCCGGTCCTCACAGTCTCTCTGCCCCGTGAGCCCGGGGGCACGTACCCTCTCTGAACTTCACCTTCCCCACTGCAGCCTTCGGCGAGGCTCTCAAAGTGAGGCTCTTCCTACAAGTGGACGGCTGGCCACCCGTCGCCTGCTGTCTCAGCGTGGGCCAATTCATCAGAAGGACAGGAGACAAGCCAGGGCACCCGAGGGTCAGGGCACCCCTGGGAGGGAACAGAGACCAAAGCAGCTGATGGCAGCAGAAGGGGCACACAGGAGCGTCAGGGGACTGAGGGGCAGGTCCCCCCGATCTCCAGGATGTGGGACCCGCCGGCAAAAACGAGGCAAAACAGTGTCTTCAGGCAGCCATCAGCTCGGGTCCCTGCCTCCCCCTCTGCGGCCCTGTCTGTGCTCAAAGTGCAGTCCTGAGAGAGACTGTCTGGGCTGTGCCGGGGTCTCGGGACCACACCGGACGTGGGGTGGGAAATTCCCCCCAGGAACCGGGTGCTTTTTCCAGAAGGATGGGGAGGGACGGTTGGGGCGTTGGGGTGGGATCCGATAAAACACCCGGGCACTTTCTCTGTCTGCAGACAGCCTCCCCGGCGCCTCCTGCCCCAGCCTGGGTCTCGTGTTCTCTCCAGCACCTGCCCACCAGACCGACTGGTGAGTCACAGGGCCCGGTTCTGGGACAGAGGGTCTGATTGGCCCACGCGAGTCAGGTGTTCGCCCGGGTCCGACGAGCCCTGGCCAACGAGGGGCAGGTCACATGCTCAGCGCTTCCGAGGTCTGCGCTCAGGAGAGGGGAGCTGGGTTGACCCGCCAAATATCACCAACCACACAATTCGGGAAGCCTCAACGTGCCCCCCTTCCAGATGGCAGAGAGGAGATGCCACCTCCCGTGGCTTCTGCCAGATGCAGGGTGAAGCCTCCGGGAAGCAGCGGGCTCCCCCAGGGTCAAGCTCAGAGATGATCAGAGCGGGGAGGGGAGGCGGGGGCGGAGGAGCAGCTCTTCTGGAGGCCCAAGGCCAGCAGCCCATCACCACCCTCAGTGCCAGGGAGCTGCCCGCCACTTGGCCTGTCCCCAGGGCATCAGCGAGATGCCTGTTGGTTTCTGAGCCGGGCCCAGCCCCTCCTCATCCCAGGGGGTGCCGGGGCCAGGGAACAGGATATGGGCTCCCCTGGGCAGATCCAAGGGGTGGCTCCTCGAAGAGCCCCCGATGTAGGGGGCTGGTCCCCCATACGTCAGTTACCCCTGAGCCAACGCAGGGGCCCCAGGAAGGCTGGACCACACGCACCCTGTTGGGCCCAACCCAGACGGGAAGCTCAGACAACAGCGATAAGTGGGTCGGGGGTGACCCCCCAGCCCCTCACCTCCTCATTGGCCATGACGTGAAGTCCATCCACCCCCTTGAGGTCAGCCACATACAGAATCCCATAATATCCCAGGTCCACTAACTTCCAGGGCAGACCTAGACAGCTGTTGTCACCCGCTGGACCTCAGTTTCCCTGTCTGTACAGTGCGGGGCTCTGAGGTTCCTTCCAGCTGGGCCACTGGGTGCTGTAACGGTTCTGGGTCGGGGTCCAGTCTCGAAGGGTCAGAACCGACCGGGATGGAAGCAGGACACCTTCCTTCCCTTGCAGTCCCTCAGCTTGTCTTGCTTTCAGACTTGAACTTGGTAAAGAGCAGGTCCCCGGGGAACCACCACAGCCACCACTCACCGGCACCCTCGCAGGGTGCCTGGCGGCGGGCCGAGGGCTTCTCGTGCCATCAGCCCCGGAGCTCTCGCAGGATCCTGTGAATTAAGCAGTGAGGCCCAGAGAGGTTGAGCGGCCGAGCCTGGGCCACACAGCTGCTGACCGGCCCTAGGGATTCAAGTCAGGCTTGTCTGACCCGCAGCCTGGGAGCTCACTCTGTAGCACAGAGACATCCCGGAATCTGGCTACGGAGAGACGTGGGCTCTGCTGAGTTTGTGTTACTCCGGTTTCACAGCTGGCAGAAGGCAGGGGGTCCGCACGATCCGGGGCTACCAAGGACTTACTGCTGTGTAGATGAGTGAGCCCTGGGGGAGCTGGGGGTGGGGACTGCTCTTCGCCTCCTGAAGTTTTGCAGATGGGGCCCGACAGCCCAGCAAACAGGACTTTAAAGTGGATCTTTAAAGCCCTCGTTCTCGGTGGCCTCGGGACGTCAGGAATATCCTGACATGCTGACGGTGGGCACCCCATCGCCCCCACCCCACCCCCGGCCCAGGGAAGTCCGTGCCAAGCACAGGATTCCCGCCCTCTAACGACCCGCCCGCTGCGGGGGCTCAGACTGGGCCTTCCCGTGGGTCCCGGGAATGTTGTCGATGACGAGGACGTAGGCAAAGCTCCACCGGTAGGTGGGAGGCACAGGGCTGAGTTTGGGGGTGGAGTTCCCGAAACGTCTTTCCTGGACTCACAGCCCCCATCTCCCTGGGGCTTCCTGCCCCAGCCACTTTTGCTCCCGGCTCCCCTGGAAGGAAGCCCACCAACGCCGAGCAGCCCGCCCGGGGGGCCCTTCGGTGACCCTCACGGGCCGGGGAAGAGACGCAAGACACGCGCGGAGGGAGGGGCAGGTGCAACTTGGGCTCCTTCCCCGTGAACTCATGGCCTGGGGGAGGCCAAGCCCCCCCGCCCCACCCTGCCCCTTCCGGGTTGTCTCCGCCTGGTCTCTGAGGCTGCGGGTGGGGAAGCCCTGTAATAACTAGGCCCTTTACTGCCCGAGTGGCCCCCGATTCGCCTGCTCTGCGGCAAGGTCACGGTCCCCAGCCAGCCCCTCCGGAGGAGTAAACACAGCCTTGTTAATAACTCTGAATGAGCCTGGTGCAGGAACCTCTGGATGATCCGCGTTAAGAGTAGTTCCTAGGGGCCCGGAGAGCATTACGTGGAGGTCAAACCCGGCTGGGAGTCAGCGAGGCCACCCACTGACGGGTTTGATGAGGCCGCGACAGTGAAAAGGCAGGAGCCACAGCCAGGGGCCCCACGGGTAAGGAGCCGGGCAAAGGAGCCTGCGTGTGAATTCCAGATGGGGTAAATGAGCTTTGTCTCAAAAGCAATGACATCAGCTGTTCCCAGACTCGGCCCTGGAAGGTTCGTGGCTTCCGGACTGGTGAGTGGAAAGGACTCAGCCCAGGGGACAGCACGCCTGGGCTCCAGGTCCGAGCACTTGCTGTGTGGCCGTGGGCCGATCATCTGCCCCCTGGGGCCTCGCCTTGGATGGGGAGGAGCAGCGAGGGAGGATGAGCTAATTCGGTGGCTCCGTGTGGGTCGGGGGTGAGGGCCCCCCCTCTGACCGGCTGATGACATCCACCCCCGGCCACCTGCCTTCCGGGTATTGATGATGAATGAATGTCATTAGCAGATTCTCAGGAAAGACACCGTACAAATGATCCATTCCTCTCCATGACAGCCTTTCCACCTCCTTTGCTAATTACCTCCTTCTCTTCTTTCAGAATTCTGCCCTAGCATTTCCGGGCAGTCTTCTGGGACTTTCCAGGGCAACCTGTGCCTTGTGAGTCTCTTCTGTCCAGTGCTTTGTAGTAACAGAAAACCTACCTAAACGAATGCAAAAGAGAACTTTATTGACTCGTGTCACTCAGTTGACTCGTGTAACTCAGGAGTCCAGCAGTCTCTGCTTTCAGGCAAGGCTCGATCCAGGCTTCAGCTACGACGGGAACTGGGTTTCCTTTCTCCATGTCTGGCTCTGCTTCCTCAGCACAGGGGCCATTCTAAGGACATCCTGGTAAAAGTGACCCGTTTCCTCCTCACCCTGCCAACCACGACCCTAAGATGATGCCTCATGGTCTCAGATGGCTGGAAGGAGGTCATGGGTCTAGTCTCCAATCAAGGTAGTGGGGCAGGGGGACAAGGGATATATACTGATCCATTTAAACCAATCAGGGCTCAAGTCTAAAGCCAGGAATGTGGGGTCAGTCCCCCCCCAACCCAGAATCCTGAGAAAGGAGGAGTCCAGTCTGGGATAAAGAAGTGGGGATAGGAGCCAGAGAGGCAGCCAAGAGATGTCCCCCCACATCTCTCCTTGGTGCTATAGTTCCCAGGGTGCCCGTCACGGTGCCGTCTGACCCCGTCCGTTCCCTGTTAAAGCTTCCTAGTGCCTTCCTACTGCCCTTGGGGTAAGTCCAAACTCCAGCAGAGAGCAGCCTACTGCGGTCAAGCCACGCCTGCTTTTCTAGCCTCACCTCTTGGCTCCCTACTTCCCACTCATGGTTCCAGCTCTACTGGATTTGTCCAAATGGGCCAGGCTCTCTCTCATCACGGGCCTTAGCACATGCTGTTCCCCCTGCCTGAACACCTGTCCACCACCACGGGCTTCATGGAGCTAATTCATTCTATACAGGATGGTACTTCCTCCCTGAAGCTCTGCTTGACCTAGCCGGGGTTGGGGACCCAGGCTCTGTGTCGCCAGACACCTCTCAGCTTGGATCATTGTTGTTTTGTTTTTTTTTTTAATATTTATTTTCAGAGAGAGAGAGAGAGAGAGAGAGAGAGAGAGAACATGAGCAGAGGTAGGGGCAGAGAGGGGCAGAGAGAATCCCAAGGAGCCCGAGACTTGGTGCTCGATCCCTCAAACGGTGAGATCGTGACCTAAGCCAAAATCAAGAGTTGGAGGCTTGGGGCACCGGAGTGGCTCAGTTGGTTAAGCGTCCGACTTCGGCTTAGGTCACGATCTCTCAGTTCATGAGTTCGAGCCCCACGTTGGGCTCTGTGCTAACAGCTCAGAGCCTTGAGCTTGCTTCTGATTCTATGTCTCCCTGTCTCCCTGCCCCTGCCCAGCTCGTGCCCTCTGTCTCAAAAATAAATGTTAAAAAAAAAAAAGAGAGAGTTGGGTGCTTAACCAACTGAGCCATCCAGGCAGGAGCCCCCACTGTATTTTTTTTTTTAGTTTATTTATTTAGAGAGACAGAATGAAAGTGTCCAGGAGGGACAGAGAGAGAGAGAGAGAGAGAGAGAGAGAGAGAGAGAGAGAGAATCCCAAGCAGGCTCCGCACTGTCAGTGCTGAGCCTGACGCAGGGCTTGAACCCAGGAACCATGAATCATGACCTGAGCAGAAATCAAGAGTCGGATGCTCAACCAACTGAGCCACCCAGGTGCCCCCCCTTGTATTTTTTAATAGCTTTTGTGAGATATAAGTCACATACAATCCATCCATGTAAAGTGTACATTTAATGGTTTTTAGTAAATTCATAGAGTTGCACAAGTGTCACAATTTTAGGGCATTTTCATCGCTTTCCAAAAGAAATCTTGTACTCTTTAGCAGTTACCCCTCACAACCCCCTCTCCCTGGCAACCACTAACCTATTTTCTGTCTCAGGGGCACCTGGGTGCCTCAGTCGGTTAAGCGTCTGACTCTTGGTTTCAGCCCAGGTCATCTCATCGTTCATGGGTTCGAGCACCACATCGGGCTCTGTGCTGACAGCACAGAATCTACTTGGGCTTCTCACTCTCCCTCTTTCTCTACGCCCCTCCCGTTTATGCTCTCTCTCTCAAAAATAACTAAACTAGGGGTGCCTGGGTGGCTCAGTTGGTTAAGCATCCAACTTCAGCTTCGTGATCTCACAGTCTGTGAGTTTGAGCCCTGCATCGGGCTCTGTGCTGATGGCTCAGAGCCTGGAGCCCGCTTCGGAGTCTGTGTCTCCCTCTCTCTCTGCCCCTCCCTGCCCCGCCCCTCTCTCAAAAACAAAACATTAAAAAATAAATAAACTAAAAAACAAAACCCTCCCCCGTATTTTCTATCTCTACAGACTGAGAGATATATAATGTATTATATAAATGGAATCATACAGGAGGTAGCCTTTTGCGTCTGGCTTGTTTCTGCTTCGTATAATGCTATCAGGGCTCATCCAAGTTGTAGCAGATGTCACATCTTCGTTCCTTTTTATGGATGAATAATATAATCCTTTGGGTAGACCACTTCTTTTTATCCACTCATCAGTGATGGACATTTGGGTGATTTCTACTTTCTGGCTGCTAGGAATCATCCTGCTATGGACAACTATGTAGAAGTTTCTGGGTAGACATCTGTTTTCATTTCTCTTGACTGTGTACCCAGGAGTGGAATAGTCACACGGTGACTATGCTTAATCTTTTGAGGAACTGTCAGATTTTTCCAGAGCATCATGTTATGTCCCCATCAGCCATGGATGAGAGCTCCAACTTCTCCACATCCTCCTCAGTGCCTGTTCTTATGTTTTTCGTTTTTTTTTTTTTTTAATAGCCACACCAGTGGGTGTGAGTCAGTGTCTCACTAATTTTGACTTACATTTCCCTGGTGAGTAATGATGTGGAGCATCTTTTCTTGTGCTTGCCGGCCGCCAATTCAGATGCCGAGACCATCTGGTGGGGAAAGGATGGTTCTTCCAACCAGCAGTGCTGGGAAAAGTGGATCTCCACATGCAAAAGAGTGAAGTTGGGCCTTTGTCTCACACTACATGCAAAAATTAACTGAAAATGAATCAAAGACCTAACCCAGGAGCCGAAACTATAAAACTCTTAGAAGAAAACGTAGAGGAAAAGCTTCCTGATGGATTTGGTGGTGATTTCTTGTATATGATGTCAAAAGCGCAGGCAATTTAAGAAAAAACAAATAGATTAGGCTTCATCAAAATTTAAAACTTTTGTGCATCAAAGAAACTATCGAAAATGAATGGCAACCCACAGAGTGGGAGAAAATATTTGCAAATTCTCTATCTGATAAGGGATTAATAACCAGAATATATAAAGAACTCTTACAACTCAACAGTAATAAAAAATCCAGTTCAAGGGCGCCCAGGCGACTCAGTCGGTTAAGTGTCCAACTCTTGATCTTAGCTCAGGTCTTGATCTCAGGGTCGTGAGTTCAAGCCTTGTGTTGGGCTCCACGGTGGGCGTGAAGCCTACTTAAAATTTTTTTTTAATTAATTAAAAAATGGGCAAAGGCACGACATCATGCTGAGTGAAACATGCCAGTCACAACGTGACAGACACTGTAGAGTTCTATTTATAGGAGGTACCCCTAGTTGTCAAATTCATACAGCCAAAACCTGGAATGGTGGTTTCCAGGGTTTGGGGGGGGGGGGGAGGCGGGGCAAAAATGGAGAGTTGTTGATCAATGGGTGTAGAGTATCAGTTTTGCAAGATGAAAAGTTCTAGAGATTGGTTGTACAACAATGCAAATGTACTGAACACTACTGAATCCACAGTAAAAAATAGTTAAGATAGTAAATTTTATGTTATGGGTATTTTGCCATAATTAAAGTCAAACTGAACTAAAATAAAAATGGGCCAAGAATTTTAATATTCATGTGTCTGAAGAAGATATACAGATGGCCAATAAGCATGCAAAAAGATATGCAACCTCAAGGGGCACCAATCGGCTGAGCACCCGCCTTCAGCTCAGGTCATGATCTCACGGTTTGTGGGTTCGAGCCTCGCATCAGGCTCTGTGCTGACAGCTCAGAGCCTGGAGCCTGCTTCAGAGCCTGTGTCTCCCTCTCTCTCTGCCCCTCCCCTGCTCATGCTCTGGCTCTCTCTCTCAAAAATAAACATTAAAAAAAAAAGAGAGAGAGAGAGAGAGAATGTGGTACTGACATAAGTAGAGATGTATAGTATTCAATGTAATAGAATTGAATAAAATTCTATTCAATGTAATAGAATTGAAGTCCAAAAAAGACCCACACGTTCATGGTCAATTCATATTTGGCAAGGATGCCAAAACAATTCAGTGGGGAAAGAATCATCTTTTTATTCAACCAACGGTGCAGGGATAACTGGATATCCACATGCAGAAGGTAAGTATGTAGCCCTACCTCACACCATATACTAAAATTACCTCAAAATGGATCATACACGTAAAACTATAAAACTCTAAGAAGGAAGTGACTAAGCTTTCACTACCTTGTATTTAGGCAAGGTTTTTTAGATATGACACTGAAGCATAAGCAATAAAAGAAGAAAATAGATAAACTGGACTTGATCAAAATTAAAGCTTATGTGCTTCAAGCACATATCAACAAAGTGCAAGGACAACCCGATTATTTGGAAATCACGTATGTGATAAGGGTCAAATTTCTAGAATACGTAAAGATATGTTACAACTCAATAAAAGGATAACCCATAAAAATGGGCAACAGGGGGGAGCCTGGGTGGCACCGTTGGTTGAGTATCTGACTTTGGCTCAGGTCATGATCCCACCATTTGTGAGTGTGAGCCCTGCATCCGTCTCTCTGCTGTCGGCACACTTGAGATCCAATTTGGATCCTCTGTCTCCCTCTCTCTCTGCTCCTCCTCTACCCCCGCTGTCCCTTTCAAAAATAAACCTTTTTTTTTTAATGGGCAAAAGATCTGAAAAGGCATTTCACTTAGCGTCATATTCAGGGTTCATCCATGTTGCAACATGTACGAGAATTTCATTCCTTTTGAAGGCTGAGTAATATCCCATTGGACGTATAGACCACATTGTTTATTCATCCATCCACCGATGGACACTTGGATCACTTCCCCTTTTTGGTGTGAATTACGCTGTTGTGAACATGAGGGTACAAATATCTATCCGAGTCTCTGCTTTCAGTTCTTTTGGGTATATATACCCAGAAGTGGAATTGCTGGATAATATGGTAGTTTTGTGTTTAATTTTTTGAGGAACCGCCATAACCATTTTCCATAGCGGGTGCACCATTTTATAATCCCCCCAGGAGTGAGTGCACAAGGGTTGCAATTTCTCCAAATGGCTGTGATTTGGTATCATTGTGGTTCTGATTTGCATATCCCTAATGACCAGTGAGGTTGAACATCTTTTTTTTTTTTTCTCATTTTTTAATGTTTATTTTTGAGAGAGAGAGAGAGAGAGCGGGGGAGGGGCAGAGAGAGAGGGAGACACAGAATTTAAAGCAGCTCCAGGCTCTGAGCTGTCAGCACAGAGCCTGACGCGAGGCTTGAACTCACGAGCCGTGAGATCACGACCCGAGCCGAAGTCAGATGCTCAACTGACCGAGCCAGCCAGGTGCCCCAACAATATTGTCTTCTGATCCACGGATATAGACGGCTTTGCATGTATTTGGATCTTCTTGAATTTCTTTCAATGTTTCAGTTTTCAGAGTTTAAGTTTTGCACTTCTGTTAAATGTATTCCTAAGTATTTTACTCTCTCCAATGCTACTATAAAAGGAACTGGTTTTTTATACGACTCTTTTCCTTTCCCTCCCTCCCTCCCTCTCTTTCTTTCTTTGAGGGGAGAGAGCATGTGAGCAGGGGAGAGGCAGGGAGAGAGAGAATCTCAAGCAGGCTCCACACTGTGAGTGTGGAGCCCAACATGGGGCTCAAACCCATGAACTGTGTGATCATGACCTGAGCTGAAACCGAGAGTCAGATGCTCAACCGGCTGGGCCACCCAAGCGCCCATGTCAATGGAACAGTTTTTTTTTTAATTTTTTTTTTTAACGTTTATTTATTTTTGAGACAGAGAGAGACAGAGCATGAACGGGGAAGGGCCAGAGAGAGAGGGAGACACAGAATCTGAAGCAGGCTCCAGGCTCCGAGCTGTCAGCCCAGAGCCCGACGTGGGGCTCGAACTCACGGACCGTGAGATCATGACCTGAGCCGAAGTCGGACGTTCAACCGACTGAGCCACCCAGGCGCCCCAGTGGGATGGTTTTAATTTCACTTTGGGGTTGTTCGCTACAAGTGCATAGAAATGTGGTTAACTTTTTTATATTGATCTTGTATCCTCCTCGCTGGCTTGTGTCTCTCTGCTGAACCAGTAGGCGGGCACTTTTTAAAAGGTCGCTGGGCTGTGGCATGGCACAGGGCTGGCAGCCAAGTGGGGCCAGACTGGAGGCCAGGCCTCCAGCTGGAAGGCAGCGGCTGGTGGTGTAATCCGGGGGCGGGTGAGGGGGCCCTGCGGGGGCAGTGGGGAGACAAGTGGATGCAGGAATGGGTTGGGGGATAGGGAAGGGCCAAGGGTCAGGCCCGGGTTTTGGGCCTGGACTGAGGAAGAGGTGTGGCAATTTCATTTGGAACGTGTGGCCGTGAGGTGCCTTTAAAACAGCCCGGGAGACAGCAGGACAAGCCACCAGGGGCCCAGAGCAGCTCCAGGCTGGAGACAACCTCCTGGGCGCCGGAGAGCAGAAGCGCAGAGGAGATGGCCAGGGGGAGCTCGGGGACAGGCTGAGGACCCCAGAGTGCTGTGGGCGCCCAGCTGGAGGGAGAAGGGAACCGGCAGGAGGTCAAACCTGGCAGGTGCACAGGGAGCCGAGGGTGCAGCTCAAGAGGGGAGGAGTCCTACCTTTCACTGGCTGCTCAAGTCGCTGCAGAGAGTAGCAGAGCCCCAAGGGGTTGTAGGTGACTTAGGCCAGTGGAAACGGGCCTGCGGGGAGTTGGGAGAACTGGAAGGTGAGGCACGCCTGAGCGGTTCGGCCTTCGAGCTGGAGACGCGTTTTGGGTGGAGAGACTTCAGCCTGAGCTGTGCTGCAGACTGGAAGGGGCCTGTCCCAAAGGACAGGGAGGAAGCGGGGGGGGGGGGGGGCTCCCGGCGCGGCCCACGCTTCTCCCCGTGGGTGTCCTGCAAACAGCGGTGTGGGGAGAACGACTCTCAGCCCCGAGGGTCGTTCACGCTGCTCTCGGTGCACAGCCTGGGAGCCTCGGGCTCCGTCCCTGCACATCCGTTCTAATGAGCGGATTCCTCGTTCCGTGAAGGTCAGCGTCCCCCCGTATAAGGCACGGTCCTGAGCAGGTCACCCCAGCCCCCTGAACTCGGCTTCCTGGCAGGTGGGGGCGGGCGGGTGCCCCCGGGGGCTCTGCGAATTCTCAGGAGTGCCCCAGTGCGCGCGCGTGATGCCAGGAGAAGCAGGTCTGCAGGAGGGAAGTCCGCACTTTCCTTACACCTGTTACCTGCCTCATCGTTCCACGGCTGGAGGGCATGTGTGGCTATCCATCCGAGGGCCCGACCGACTCCCCGGGAAGAACAGGTCACCCACCGGCAGCTGCAGCGGGGAGGCGGCCCACCTGGGCCCTGGGAGGGCTTCGCCAGGGTCCCGGGCCCGGGAGGCAGCGAGGAGGCTCTTGATTTAGCCTGCTCCGCGGCTCATCAGAACAGGGCACGGGCACAGGCCTTCCTGAGCCGAGCCCAGGTCCCGAGCTGCAGGCTCTGCGGCTTCCGGCCTAGACGGCTGCTTTTCCAACCGGGAAAGCCCCAGCCTGGCTGCCGGGGAGGAGGAAGCCGATGTTGCCCAGCTGACGGCTGTCAGTCCCTGCCGGTACCCCTCCGTGCTCACCGCCGCGGCCCCACCGGCAGGCCCGGGCCCGGGGCGCTCTGGCTGCTGACTGCACCTGCAGCCGGGGCTGTGTGCGAGAGCTGCTCCTACACGTGGCGGAGGCAGGTCTCCAGGAGGGAGCTGGCTGGCTTGCCGTGGTGGTTCTCGACGTGTGATCTGGGACCGGCGGAGGCAGCCTCACCTGGGAGCTTGCCAGCAGTTACTTCTCAGGTCCCACGGGACACTCTGCCCCCCGCCCTCCTCCCCACCCCGGGACTCTGATGTTTGCTCAAGCATGAGAAGCCTGGATTGGGTGGTCCCTGAGGTCCTTGCCACGCCTCCCCTCGGCTGCCCCTTCCCGGGTGGCCCCGGCATCGCTCATCCTTGAGAGTCTTGCCCGATTCCTGGGATCCCCATTAGAGGCCCCATTCTACTGCTCATCCCGCTGTTGGTGAGCCAAGCCCCCCAGGGGATCAGGCACGAGAGCGGGGAGGGAAGTGTGGCCGCTAACTGGAAAACCGAGGCCAATGACACTGATTCTAAGGCCCCTGTCTCTGTCTCCGCCGAGGTGAATGAGGACCACTCTCACGTTCCTGTAAACAGAAACCAACAGAGCCATTACTGGGCCGAGCCCTCGACGTGATCCTCACCACCCCAACGAGGCCGGAGCCAGGAGGCGTGGGGAGGGGGCACAGCCTTCTCTGGCCCCAATTCTTGTGGCTTTAAAGCCAGGGCACTGGATGGATAAATCACAACACAGTGTGCCACGTGGAGAAGCCAGACACGAAGGACAGACGGACGCACCCCATTCACACGAAGCTCCAGGACCGGCAAAGCCGTGGTGTGGCAGTGGCCAAGACGAGGCGCTTCCGGCCGAGAAGGGGCACAAGGGAACGTTCCATCCCGATTACAGTGGAGGCCAGAATACACACTTGTCAAAATCCCTCCAACCATACGCTTGAAGGGTGAATTTTACTCTAAGTCACGCCTCAACGTAGAACATTTGTGGTTAACTAAGGGCACGACTTCTACAAAAACACTTTGAGTCTAAACTCTTGGATTTCTGGGATCCTGCCGTGGGATAACTTGTGCGGGGAAGGGCGAACCGGAGGCCGTCGCGGTGAGGGATCTGCCCCCAGGCTGCGCGGTCCCCTCCCCTCCAGTGGCAGCAGCCGCAGGGCCCGATTTGGAAGGCGCTCACGGGCCCCCGGGAGGCAGGGGCATCCCGGAAACTACAAGGGATTTCTAGTCTGTTCCGAAACCGAGCCCCTGGGGTTGCAGTCACACGTCTGCGTCTCACCACAGCCGCGGGGTCTGCTGAGGCGCATGGAACTTCTCTTGGTAGGAGTCACTGTTGGCAGTGCGAGCAGGTGGGAGGCAGTTAACTAATTTAATGAACAAGAATCCCAAAAAATGATGATGAGAGGGAGGGGGAGGAAGAGAGACAGCAGCCAGGAGTCAGCGACTCCCTCCAGGATTACAAACGTACCTTTCCGTCAGAGAATCTTTATTGTACTATGTTTGCATCACAGCAAGAGAATCCATCCCAGACGTCACCCTGATTGGAAGCCCCACCCGTTACGTGTTTACATAAATACTTTTCCGTGATCAGCAGTGTTAAAAAAAAAAAAAAAAAATACTGCAAACTCCTGCATCCCAATCTAACCTGAAAAGCAAATGATATTTACAGACATTTTGTCCCCCAAATGAAACTTACTTCTGGACTGGATGTGTCTGACTTCTTTGGAGGTCACGTGACCAGGCAAATCCAAATTACGGTGGGCAAAAGCTGCTTAGGGCGTCAAGAACCGCCCCCACGTGGACAAGATTTGGGGATCCTTTTGTATTAAGTGTCTTAAATGCTAAGAAGGTTGACTCTCTGCCCCGCCCCCCGCCCGTCTGACTTGGCTGTCCACCGCAAAACCTCAAGGCTTGCCTCGAAATCAGCTTACTGTTTTGGAAGTGAGTTAGCTTTTCTGTCTCACTTTGACCCTTGCTGACTTGGTCCAGCACTCCTCCTTCCCAGGTGGCCTGCCTGCAGACTTCCTGCCCCCAGAATTCCAACAGTCCCTGGTGCAGCCCGACCAGATCCCTGCTCCCAGAACGCCTGGTCCCTCTCTGCCAGCCTGCTTCCCTCACACGGTGCCTCAGGGGATGTACATGTCCCACACCCTAGCAGAGAACCACCGAGAAGCATTTTTCAAGCACAAACCCTACAGCGGGGCACAGCTGCAACGCCAGGCTATAAGAGAAGGGCCCTGCGGACCCTGGAGTGGTCAGTACGCCAATCAGGAACCACATTCCAGGCATGCCAAGTATTAGCATCAACTCAGGAGGGTCTCTTTTAAAGACCTCCAGCCCAAGACACCCTGGAGAAACCTGGAGTAAAGAGCGATCTTTTGGAACATATGGTATGTTCCAGATGAATACCTTCCCGACAGACCAAGAAGGAGCAAGTCAAAGCCTAACGTCTTTCGTGCGGAAGCTACTCGTTTACGGAATCCTGAACAGGAGGAACAGGCAGGAGGCCAGGGGCGCCGTGCACTCAGCACACCCTCAGTCTGTGAGAAGGCCGGGGCGGGTCAGGGGGAAGCAAAGCGGGGAGCATGGAGCGTGGGAACGGGCCGAGGAGGGGGCTGGGGTCTGCCTCCCGTGAAATTCGGCGCCTTGTGAGCACGAGCCATAACTGGTTCCGCTGTTCCACGGGCGCTGTGGAGCAGGACCACAACCACGTCATCGGACCGCCAAACGTGCTAAGGACCTTCCTCGGAGACGATGCCACAGGATGTGGGAGACGGCCAGAACGCCACTCGCAGTTCAAACAGGCATCTTTCACACTCTTCCTGGTCCGTAAGGACTGGCTCCTGGTAACAGACTCTTCAGCATTAAATAAGCATACATTTGAGTGCAGGGGTCCAAAGCATAAAACACAGCATAGTACCCACGCTCTGGACAAAATTCTCCTTAGCTCAGGAAGTACATCCTTCACACAGCTACTGGGAGCAAATGCTGCAATGCACCAAAGCCTTTGGCCCGTATTCCCAGACGGAGCCTCCGTGGAATTGATAGCCGTGGGCTGAGGGGGGATGAAGAGAGGTGTGGGGAGGAGGAGGAGGAGGAGGAGGAGTGGGAGGCGGAGGGGGAGGAAGGAGGGCAGCTGTGGAACAGGACAGAGCAGATATCCCGATGAGATCGTAAGGCAGGCGCAGAAATCTCGCCTCGACAGGCGCCCGGAGCAGACTTACGACGCGACGGCGCTGCTGGGGCTGGCTGGCCGGCTGTGTCCGGGCGAAAGCAAACCAAACCTGGATAGTTTACTCCAAAGTGGTTTCTTGGAAGAAAACGGAACGGACTCAGGCTATGACCTGAGAAACCATTTTTACACTAGAGGAAGCACCTCCTAAGGGGAGAACGGGCCTCCGAGTCACCCGAGTTGCATTCGGCAGGTTCAAGTGCGCTGCTACTGAAATTTTAAAGCAGCAAGGAACCGACAAGGAGGCTGGTGGAGTCCCCGGCCACTGTTAAGAGCCAGGATTAAGAGATCGATGACTGTTCTTATCGTCGAAGTAGTAGCTTTCTAGCAAAACGCACACATCTCATTGGAGGAAAACAGACCCCCTTACTTCCTGAACTTTCGCCGCCGGCCGCACTTCCCGTCCACAGCAGAGCTCTCAAAGGAAGCACGGGTAGCACGCGTAGGCAGAAATGGGCAGCGGGAGCACAAAACAAAGCTATAAATACTGCCGATCACTCCACGATGTGCACCCAGTCCCTCCGGCCCGATCCCGGGAATACTGAAGGGCTTAACCGCTGCAGCCCCGAGTCCCAGGGAGCCGGCGTAGCTGTCAATACCGGGCTGCTGGAGGGGCCGGTGCACCTGCCTGGCTTGGAACCCATCGGTCGGGTCGGTGCCCTTCCCTCGGGGGCAGAGCTGAACGCCGGCCACAGCTACTACGTGACGAGACGGACAAAGACAGGATATTTTTACAGAACAGGATGGAGAGCACAAATGACTTGTAAAAATGCGGGAGAACCAGTTTTCCCGATCTTGGGCGGGGGTTCTGATTCTTCTTGATCCCTGGCCTCACTTCACACCTGCCAGTTACAACATGGGCTGCGGGCAGACGACCCGCTTGTCAGCCTTTATTCCTAAATCACTGCCTTATCTCGCCTGCACCTTCCGGTTCCGGAGGGGTCAGGTGGTCACGTGCGGCCACTCAGCTGCGGTGTGCACGAGCCGAGAGGCACACGTGTCGCACAGAGAAGCCCGACGTGCTGGCTCACGCCGCGCCGTGGTGGCTGAGGCTCGAGCTCTGCCAGAGGGAGGCGGGCGCCACGGCCGGCTCCGGGACGGCCGTCAGGTCGGCGGTGCCCACGGCCGCTCTCCTCCTCCCTCGCTCCCTCATTGCTTCACTTCCACGGGGACCCTTCCAGGGGGAAGCTTTCATTGCACGTTTGGGTCCTGCCAAGAAGTCTACGACGGCCTGCTCCAGAACACCTGCTCGCAGGACAAACAGCGGACGCGTCCCTCAGAGGGAAGCGCCTACGGGGGTTTGGGCCACAGCACAAGACACATTTCAGAAGCACTGGAACCGTGTTTATGCCACGAAAGCAAAGTCTTAATGTTCCCGTCCTCCCTGCAACTTGCTTCTTCTGTCCTGTAGCCCCAACCTGACTACAGAGACAGAAAGAAAAGGAGGGAGGGAGGGAGGGAGGGAGGGAGGGAGGGAGGGAGGGAGGAAGGGAGGGAGGAAAAGAGAAAAGTTCCCTTAAGTAAATACTTTGGGCAGATTTCTTCACTCCTGAAGGTGGGGAGACACATGGCCCCTTCCCTATAATCTGTGGCAGGGTCAGCAGCGGCAGCGGCCCGGGAAGGAGCCTCCTTGCACCACAGGCCTGGCCACGACAGAACTTCGAGCAGGAAGAGCCTCACAGACCACAGAGGGGACTAAGGTGAGCACGTGAAAACTCTCCTGCCCCTTCATCCGGGAGAGAAAGCGGCCCAGGAGATGGAAAACAACCGCTTTCTGAGGACTCTGCTCAGGTGCCCAAGCCTGGGGTCCTGAGTGCCACCCCCAAGTCCTGAGGCTTCTGATGGACTCCCCCAAGCCAGGGGTGAGAAAACCACCCCAGCAGACGGCCGCTGTCCACCCCCGAGAGGCCCAGGCAGGCAAGGGGTCCCGGTACCCCGGGAGCATTCCCGACGAGGCCGCGCTTCAGCCTCCTGCCCCAGGCCCGTGCGACCGAAACCACGTTGGGAAATCACTGCCAAGCCCACCTTCCCTGCGTCACAGCGGACGTTCCGAGCTTGTCCCGTTATCCAAATGACTTCGGCTACCAGCTGCACCACCGGTCCCCCCGGGAAGCGGCTACCTGTGTCCATCTCTAGGCTCTGGGAGTTGGGAGGGGCCCTCTGCGGGGTCTGAGGAAGAACTCGCCGTCGCCATCGCCAGTCCCTGAGGGTAAAGCTCTGCTCAACCACACCTGCTCTCTTCGCATGCACGCTCCGGGGATACAGGCACGAGTCTGTTCCGTTCCTGTTGGAAAGCCTACCCGGTTTATAGCAAAAGCTTTTTAATGATGACGACTGAGTTGTACTTAAGTACTTGCTTAAACACTACATTTTCTGCCCCCAGCTGCTCCTTAAGGAAGATTCCTCCCCATTTCTCCCCGGGTTCTGATGACACGAGACAGACGCGAACACAAGCACAGAGGGAAGCGAGGTGGCCCTGCTCTGGGCGGTCAGAGGAGCCAGCTGTTTGAGGAAACCCTACTGGATGATGCTTCTTGAGCTGAAAAATACATTTCTGCCCACCCGTCAAACAACACTAAATACCCTTCAATCAAGAAAAGCACTTCCCACCACGGTCCCAGAGCCGTGACTCTAACAGTGACACTCAGCCCTCAGACGACAGAGCCCCTTTGGGAAGACGACCACCGGGCCTCTAGAGCTGCTGGTTCCTGGTCACTTTCAGAATCTGGGATCAAGGTCTGGGGTGACACTCAGGGCCAGGAATCCTGGGGCAGGCTCCATATAACTAAACTGGGCTTGGGCTTTGCTTTCTAAAATAACCTAACTTCATTCCTTTTTGTCCCCCAAAGCTGCGACGATACGTTCTCTTTCCCTTCTCTGTCCCTGTATCCTCAGCCCGTGCTCAGCTCCTGCGACCCTGCTCCTGAGCCGTGACCAGCTCGGGCCTCGCACCGCCGCCCCCCTGCCCCCTCCCCCAAGGTCTCTGCCGTGACACACCTGGGGCGTGACTACCTATTTCCGGAGAGTTCCCAGTGAAAAAAAGAAAGAAATATAAATTAAAAACAGAGTCTTCCTTTTATCCTCCTCCTGGCTACACTGCCCCCCGCAACCATTCCCACCTGAAGGAGATTTCTAGCTGCCTATAACCAGCCACAGGTCCAGTTTCCATAGAAGAGAGTAAAAAATTAGGTTTCCGTGGCGCTTTGTTCCCGGCCACGTGCTCTGTGGTGTCACCGTCGGGAGGTGCCGACCGCCCCCGGTCACCACTAGGACTATTAATAAATTAAATGTTCTCTTCGACAGTCCCCGCCGCCAGGCTGCTCCATCACGCGGTGCCTTCCCAGTCGCCTGGGGTCTCCACCGAGCCATTGGTCACCTTCTTGACTTTCTTCATATTCTCCATCACCCCTGACGTCGTCACTCTGAATGAGGAGAACAAAAAAAATTGGGAAAATCTCAGTCTTGGAGCAAAAGGCCATCGTCACCACAGCACAGCCGGGTGGTTTACGTGTGTCGGCTCTAGAAACAGACCGGCCTGGGTTTGGGTCCTGACCCCGCTCCGGGCTAGCTGTGTGACCTCTGCCAAGTCATCTGACCTCCCTATTCTCAAGTATAATAAATGACTCACGCTTCTCAGAACCGTCATCAGAGAAGGACGAGATTGTCCAAAGCACCCAATCAAGGCACACCAGCTGTTATTACTACGGTCAGTGACGGCCTCTCTCCTTCTCTCTCCCTGTCGCGGCCTCCACGAGTTTTTATGTTGCAGATCTACACGGATGACGAGAGCAACGTCTGTATCAGAACTTTGCGAACACAGAGCTCATCAGGTGTCGTCATTCGGAACAACCGGCCACGCGGATCCTTTCTGAGTCATGAGACACAACCACGGGTGCAGAGGCACCTTCTGGCCCAAAGGTTCTTTGGCCGTCAGAGATGGGGAACCGGCGGCTGCCTACAAACCTGGGGGGCCAGGCTGCGCGGCTCTCAACAAGCACGTGGCTCTGCTTCCCCGCTGTGACCCCAGGACAGGGGCCTCATCTCTGCCGGTGCCTAGAGGCGAGCAGGCGCCACGGAGCCCTGTGCCGAATGCACAGGTCAGACACGCAAGAACATCAGCTTCGGGAGCGTGACGAGCCAAGCACAGCGGCCCTTTCCAGGGACTGGGTCACGGCATCTCTCGAGAGGGTGGGGTCAACGACAGGACAACCCCCCGCCTCACAGTCTGTGAGCTGGACAGGTTCTGATGCCCTCTGGACCCAGGAAGGGACCGGGCGGCTTCGGAGCAGGAGACATCACGCAGAGACACGGCTCCGTGTGGCAGGCACAGCTCAGAGGGGTCACGGGGCAGTGAAACCACTCGAAGTCCGTCAGACCGATACATGGCATGACACGTTTGTCCAAACCCACGGGATGCACACCACCAGGAGAGAACCCTGAGGTAAGTGACAGACTCTGGGTGACGACGACACGTCAGGCTGAAGTTCATCAACTATCACAAACGTACCTACCGCTCCAGAGGGGGATGCTGGTAACCCAGGAGGCTACGTGTGGGGGGCAAGGAGCACATAGAAACCTCTGGAAGCTAAAGAAACTAGGGGAACTCTAGAAAACAACGAGGCACCTATGTGCCCAGACCAACGAGAATTTCCCAGTGAGTAAAATAAATTCGGGCAACTCAGTCTGTCCGAGGACTCTCGTCCCCACCCCCCTCCACCAGCCAGCAAATCCTCTCACCTACAAATGGTAACTCGGTGGCCCTATACGTGGCATTTCTAGAGTCGGTCCAGCTGGAGCTAAAGGCAAATAAATGATTTTACGGGGGAAGGGAAAATTTCCACCCTTTCCCACCCTTCATTCCTGCCACCATGTTGCTGCTGTGACCGAGCCGCAAAGCCATCCAGTCGTCCCCAGAGTTGGGACTTTTCTCAGACAAGAGTCCTTCAGACTCACGGGTTGGCTGTACTTCTGGCAAAGTCAGGACAAGGCGGGCCGCCAAGACGCAGACCTCGGGGGAACCGGGGGGTTCCCGCGGAGGCGGTCGGTGAGTGTACACGCGGCCCCCGGACAAGGGAAACCGGCTCACTTGGCCACGTGACCCAGCGTCACTGCCCGTCGGCCGGGGAGGCAGGGCACGGCTCTCCCCGGCAACAGGCGTGCGCACGCACGGCTGCTCCTCAAGGGACCGGCTGTCTCTGCTTGGGACGGACGGGGGGAGTGGCTGCAGGCCCAGGGGAACCAGAGGCTTTCCACACCCAGCACGGCCTTTCCAAACGCCGGAGGTCTGACGAGAAACGCAGCCTCGTGTCTCCCAGAGCTGCTCGAGGTGACAGCAGCCGCGTGGGGCTACGGCCCTGGCTGCAGAGAGAGCACAGCCCGTTCGCGGGACCCGAGTGGGGCTCGGGCTGCGGCCTGGGACACACACCTGCCCCCTGTCTTTTCCTCATCAGATGCAGCTTTCTGGCTGGTGAACCAGCCGAGAAAACCCTTGCTCTGTCGTGCGGGCCGGAGGAAGGCGGGGCCGCTGGGGTAAGCGGGGGCGGGGGGAGGAGACACGACATCGGGTCCCCGCGAAGTGGCCACTCACTCCAGGTGGGCCGAGAAGAGGTAGGTGCTGAGGTCAACCGCCATATTCTGCCGGTGGTGACCGGGTGGCCGGCTGTGCCGCTGAGGCCCTTAAGGGATGCAGGGGACGCAAGCCTGGGTGATGGGGGGGCAGACGGCCAGAGGCACGTGGCCGGGGCCAGGGACTGGGGAGTGGTCAGTGGGGAGACGGCCGAGGCGACCCTGGGCTCGGGTGCGCCCACCCGCCGAGAAGAGGGCAAAGGCCCCAAGGCCGGAGGAATCGGGGTGTGTGCCGGCACAGGGGGAACGAGAGCAGGTGACGGGAGGCGGGCGGAAGCAGGTCAAGACAGTGGATGGCAGTGACGCCGGCGGGCCTCCGTGTCCTGTCGCACAGCAAACCGCTGGGAAGCAAGAAGGACATCTGGTGCCCAGGTGCGGCAGGCGAGACTGGCCGGCCCCCACCGACTGGGGCTCAGACGCTGCGGCAGGAGAAAGGAGGCGCCCGAAAGCCCCGCACGCAGGGACGGGAGGTGAGGCTCCGGCCACCTCGGGGCTCCGCGGGCACCTCCCTGCGGGTCCCACTTTGAACGCAAATGCCGAAGGGGGGGACAACGGCAGAAAAGCCACCAGGTGACCGGCCCCCGGAGCAGTACCCGCAGCACAGCCGGCAGAGCTCGGCGACGCGGTGCACGGCGTGGAGAGGCCCCTCCGAGCTCAGGTCAGGCAACGGGCCGCAGTGACTTCCAGCCCCAACGGCAGCTCTGGGAAGGCAGGCTCAGCCTCCGGGGCTGCCGCGCGGCCGTAACCTTTCACTTCCCAAACGGGGACAGTGAGGTCGGGAGAGGGCGGGCTCTGTCCTTCTCACCTCTGCTCACTCTTTCTCTGCCTCACTAGCTCCTCGTCGCCCTTGCTCTGGGCTCCGGGCACACCCCCCTGTGGCGGTGCGGTCTGCGCCCCGGCACACTGTTCCCGAGGGACACCGGGAGCTCCCTGGGGGCAGGGCTCCAAACCGCCTGCGGGGCTGACGGAGCCACCCGGAGCTGTCGTGGCCTCCGGTGCCTGCTCGGGGAAGCACTTCCTCGAGCCCAAGTGGCCACTCCTGACTCGGGGAGGCCACCGGCCTCAAGGCCCGAGTGACGGTGGCAGGTGTGGAGCCCAGCTGATGTGCTCCCTGCGGGATCAGGAGAGGCGTGGAGGACAGAGAGGAAAGTGGGGCAGGGATGTGCCTGAGAGAAGGAGCAGGGGAGTGTAACAGAGCTGGAGACAGCAGATGGTCCCACGGCCGCCTCCCACTTCCCTTCTACATCTCCTTTCCTAGCAGAACCCTATCTGCGTTCGCAGCGGAACAGGCCTACTGGACACAGGCAAGATAAAAGAGGGAGCCCCGGGCACCGGCTGCCCCTTCTGCTGCACCAGACCGCGATCCTGGGCCTAAGTGGCCCCTGGACACATCTGTTTCTGGAACCCAACTGTAAAGTACAACCCAACTGAAAATTCTTTTCTGGACTTGAAACGTGGGGAGGACTGGTCGAGAAACAATTCTACTAGTCTCGAATTCCCATTTCCACTTTTGTTACATACCCACTTGAGTGGGAAAAGGTTGGCCGCAACCCTGAGGCCAGCATTCTGCAACGGGAACCCCAGAGAGGCAGCTTCCCGGCCCTGGAACCCACACCAAATGTTTCTTCCGTTCTGACTTCTCAAGACAGCAGAAAATAATTCAGATCTTCAAGGACATGCAAAGCACAGGGGGCTGTGGCCAAGTCTGAACGCTGAAAACCGCACGCACGCCATTCTTTCTAACCTGAGTTTTTTAGGATAAATTCTCTTATCAA
Source organism: Neofelis nebulosa (assembly GCF_028018385.1). Classification (NCBI taxonomy): domain Eukaryota; kingdom Metazoa; phylum Chordata; class Mammalia; order Carnivora; family Felidae; genus Neofelis; species Neofelis nebulosa. Next base: position 6,440,233 of record NC_080793.1, read on the forward strand.
AATGGGCAAGGCTCTGGTTAGCCCAGTGAGAGGTGTGCACAGAAGTAAAAGGAGAAAAAGACAGAAAGTCGGCTACTTCTCACTGCACCCTCACTCTGCAGGCTCAGCGGGAGAAGCCGGACGAGGCCTGAGCCGGAGGAAGGGTGGGAGTACTCGACCCCGGGAGGAGCACGGCCTGTCCTGGGCTCAACCGTCAAGACTCACCTCCCAGATGTACCGCACTTCAGAGAAAGGAAGCGAAAACAGGAAGAAAAGAAACTACCCGGAATCGCAAGTCAATAAGGTCGGTGAGTGGCCCAGGGCAGAGTTCGTGTGCCACCAGGGGGTAAGACTCGTCAGGAGGATTGGTTTCCGGTGTGTGAGGCCTAGGGAGTAGTCCCTCCCACCAAGAGGAAGAGATATCTGTTCTGTGGTGAGGATCAGAGCAAGCTCCTTTCTTGAGGAAACACCCTCCGAGGGGGATGGCAGAGAGCTCCCGACCTTCTAGAAAACACAGTGGCTCTGCTCGCCTCTGGCTTCGGTTGTTTCTGGAAGACTCAAGAGGTGCCGTTCAGAACAGCAGCTCCAAGCAGAAGAGGGAGCGGGCAGCCTGGGGCGCGGTGGTGTCCCCGAGAAGCTGCCATCGGCCCTCACACCCAGCTGCGGGTGAGTGCGGACGGCAGGCTGTCACGGCAGCGTCCCTCCACCTCGGGCCCGTTCCGCTCTGTCACATCGTGTTAAGCCCACGGGGCTTTCTCTCCGGCAGAACTTTCTCTCAGCCAAAGGGAAGCCCCAGGACAATTTCTCCGCTGACTTAAAGGCACTTGGCCTCACTCGGCTCCCCGACTTCCTTTCCAGGGGCACCACCCTGAACGAAACCTCCCTCTGTGGTCTCTCTGGCTGGTACATACTTGGCTTTTCGGCCACCGAAGAGCAGCCCCCTTCACGACGACAGGACGGCTCACGCTTGGCCGGCCACAGAAGACGGCGCCATCAGAGTGGTCCTCTCTCAGAACGCCAGCGGCAGCTGAGGCAACCAACGGACAACCCTCGACATCCCGACTTTCCCAAAGCCGCCAGGATAAAGGCCACACCCTCTCCAGGCTCCACCTGACTCGTGCCCCCTGTCCCCACTACCCTGCCCCGACTTGAACACACACAGACCCCTCTGCCAAAACGGTCACCACCGCCATCACGTGTTGCCACAGAGGAACAAAACCTAAAACAAAATTAAAAAAACGTCCGCCATGTGGGGCGCCTGGGTGGCTGAATCGGTTAAGCGGCCGACTTCGGCTCAGGTCATGATCTCGCGGTCCGTGAGTTCGAGCCCCGCGTCGGGCTCTGTGCTGACAGCTCAGAGCCCGGAGCCTGCTTTGGATTCTGTGTCTACCTCTCTCTCTGACCCTCCCCCATTCATGCTCTGTCTCTCTCTGTCTCAAAAATAAATAAAACATTAAAAAAAAAAAATTTAAAAAATGTCCACCATGTGGGGCACCTGGGTGGCTCGGTCGGTTAAACGTCCGACTTCGGCTCAGGTCATGGTCTCGCGGTTCGTGGGTTCGGGCCCCGCCTTGGGCTCTGTGCTGACGGCTCGGAGCCCGGAGCCTGCTTCCGATTCTGTGTGTCCCTCTCTCTTTGTCTCTCCCTTGCTTGCACGTGCACTTTCTCTCTTTCTCTCTCTCTCAAAATTTTTTTTTTGCCACGAGACAAAAATACCTTCACGGTGCATCCTTGCTTCCGATTGCAATGGCTGATGGAAAGGATATGGGGGACATCAAATGACCCAGCCATTCAGCTTCTAGCTGTGGCCCCCAGGGAAGCCCTGCCGTGAGGGGAACGGATGAATCCACCACGGCCTGCTGGTCACGCAGCCGCTCACGGGACTTTCATCTGGGCCCCTTCGACCAAGTTATTTGCTCAGATTCTGCTCTTCCTAGAACGTCTGATGGTCCTACCGTTTTCCCCTCTGCTATCTGTAAAAAGGTATTTCTTCTTCCACAGAGAGCTGTTGTCTGGGGCCCTTCTGGGATCTGCCTTCCGGTCACTGTTCCCGCAGCGGGGCTGAGCACACACAGCGGTCCTACGCTGCCTGACGGCCCAGCAGGGCCCAGCACGGGCAGAGGCTCAGCCTTTGAACCGGGACAAGTCGAAAGGCCACCTGTCTTGCTGGAGGGAGCACCCCTGAAACTCGGCCTCAGGCTAATCATCAAACACCTCAAGGGACCTGGCCCATCACAGCTCGACGGTCAACAAGCAAGGAGTGGGAGAGCCCGGGGCTTAGGCGTCCACGTCCTTCTGCTAAATACAGAGGCACCGTCTCTGGGGCAACACGACGCACGGAGAAGCTGCCCCAGGTCACACCGCACTGCTCTGCGCTACGTCGGGTCCCCGGGCAAAGGAGGAGGCGTGAGAAAGGAGATGTCTTACACTGATTCCATTTCCAGGTCGTCCTCCTGAGAGAGCTGCAGGTAGGGGTTGTCTGAGGCCGGACGGAATTTACATCCCGTTAGGACAAAGAACACCAGCGTGGCCATTTCGTCCAGGAGCTGCAAATCAAAACCCACCCCCACAAAGGGATCAGCACGCTGCTCTTCGGAAGGCCGTGGAACTAGAAACGAACCAGCCCAGCCCCCCCACGACCCCCGGCTCACCGGCCGCTCAAACGCCAGGGCAGGGTCTCCCCGGAAGGTGTGCCGCGCCCCAGCTAGGAGCACGCTGCCCCAAGAGGGCGCGTACGACGCCCTGTTTCAACCTGTCGTCACAGGTATCTTTTCAGAGCCCCTCACATCCCTGCGCTTCCTACAGCGCCCTTTGGCACCGAGTGGCTCTAGGAAGTCTCCACGTCACCGTGTCGTGCACCCACCTGGTACAGCCACTTCCACTGGAACGGAACGGCCAGTTTGAGGAGAAACGCAATGATCCTGGTGAAGTATATGTAACATACGATCTAGGAGGAGAAAAAAGAAATAAGCAATCAAATCAACACAGAAATCACGGCACTTCTTCCAGCAACTGGCTTTCGCAAAGGAACCAGAGAGGAGAAACAGAATTACCCGAGCACAACCATTTGAGGCTAATTAATAAACGTGGCAGAGGGGCGCCTGGGTGGCTCAGTCGCTTAAGCGTCCGACTCTTGATTTCGGCTCGGGTCACGATCTCACGGCTCGTGAGACTGAGTCCGGTATCGGGCTCTGCCCCAGCGGCAGAAAGCCTGCTCGGGATCCTCTGTCTCCCCCTCTCTGGGCCCCTCCTCCGCTCACTCGCTCTCACAATAAATCAATGAACATTAAAAAAAAAAAACCAAAACCAAAACCAAGAAACACGTGGGCAGAGATGGCTTCTCATCGCCAGGTGCCCACCCAACGCTGGGGGGACAAAACATTTGGTGTGGCTGCTCTGAACTCTCCAGTCACCCTTCCCTCGCCTTTTCTACACACACACCCCATTGATCTCCATCCCCGAAGGTCAGTATTTTTTTTATTCCCAGGCTCTGAGGAATGTTTCTGAGGAGTAATGGCAACGCTGCTTTAGCCTCCTGAGCAGACGCTGTGAGCGCCTGAGGCCCACGCGGAGAGGAAGTACCAACGACACTAAGTAACACTAAGTACTCTAGTGAGGGAGAGCGAGGTCAAGGATTCACCGAGATGGCCACTGGGACCTCGCCCGGGGTGGCTGCGCTTGCAGGGAAGGAAAGGTCCAACCACAGGTGGAAGACGACTCAGAAACTTTCTTTTCCGAGTCAGGAAGCGAACACCGGGCGAGCTTACGCCTCGTATATTCCAACAAATTATTATCCTAAGAAGTTACAGCAACTCCCGCCTGTGGCGTCCGCTCATAGGGACTTCTCACGTCCAGATTTTAGGCGTGATCTCGTTTTTGTAAACGGATAAAACGAGCAAGCCAAAGGACGGCCGTGTATGGCATATGCCTGAAGAGCAGCTAGAGGAATGACCACCAAACTGGGACCAGTCATGACCTACGGGGAGGGGAGGGGAGGGAGAGAAGGTCAGGGTCAGAAAGGGCTTTTGCTCTGTCTCTATAGTCCCTGCATTGTAGGAAAACATCAAGCATGTGTTACTTCTCTGAGTATTTAAAGCCAAATTTAAAACTAACATTTATTTAAAAAAAAATTTTTTTTTATGTTTATTTATTATTGAGAGACAGAGAGACACAGAGCGTGAGCAGGGGAGGGTTAGAGAGAGGGGGGAGACAGAATCCGAAGTAGGCTCCAGGCTCTGAGCTGTCAGCACAGAGCCCGATGCGGGGCTCGAACTCACAAACCGTGAGACCATGACTTGAGCCGAAGTCAGTTGCCCAACCGACTGAGCCACCCAGGCGCCCCGAAAACTAACATTTAAAAAGAAGTGACTCAGCTGTTCAATTTCTCTTCTCAAAAGACACAGTTCGGTCGGATAAAATGAAACCCACACGGCTCCAGGTAGCACTTCTTGGGCTTTTGCCAATTCTTGGGAAGTCTGTTTGCTCTACTCCTTGTCCTGGGCTTATTTACAGATCTAGGATTTTTTTTTTTTTTTTTACTCACCAAAACGTAATAGTGTCTGAAAAGTTTCAGCTTTGCTAAGTTAATAGCAGCTAGGGAGAAGAAAGAACAAAATGAAAGGCACGTTAACTTCTTTTCTCATCTTTAAAAGCAAGTGACATTTAAGCGTTCTCTGTCAAGAGGCCAAACCCAATGCAGGTGAGTGCTGCCGGGGGCACATCTACATTTCTGCAGCCGCAACAGCCTGGGAGGCTCTCCCCCCGGTCCCCAGGGAGGATCAGGGAGTTGTGGGAGCAGCAGGCTGGGGTCCCCAGCTCCGGCAGTCTGCTGGTGTACATCTCCCCAGTCTGGGTTCAGCAGCTTTGAACTCGCCATGCTGGGGGTGTGCGGACACCACAGAAATCGGCAGACACTACAGATCGGCCCCTACCCCCCAAAGCCGTTGCTCAACATTTCGGCTCTGCCACCGTGGTCGACACGGCTGCACTCCCCACTAGGGACCAGGGCCTGTCTCGGGTGGGTCCCCGCACCTCCCACTAGCTGAGGGTATAAATTCCATGAACCCACGGGCGCATATTGCAAATTTCACTTGTAACAAGCCCTTTAAATACAACCCTGCTGGCCGTGTCCTACCTTTGGATCGCTCAAGGTCAGGGAGCCAGGACAGCTAACTTCCTGCCACCGCCCACGGCCATGAAATATTGATGACCGCAGAGGGTAGCCTGGCTCCCTCCCTGATTAGCAAGCCTTTCATTCATCATAGACCTTCCTGCAGGAGGCAAATTAATTTGGCTTAATAGCATTCAATTACTGGTTCCGTTTAACAATGGCACCGTGGGTGGAGGAGGCTCCCCTTCCCCTCCCCCCTCCTCTGGCTCATGATTAGTGGGGGGCAGTCAAGCTTAGGGTTCCAACAGAAATCCCTGGAATCCTAACCTTCAACACGATTACCAACGAACAGTATCTGCGAGAACCTCCTGGGAGGAACCGAATGCCTCCCTCACGGGAGCATCAGAAAATCTTTACAGAAAATCTAACCCCACGTTAGATTTGAGCGGCCATGACATCCACGTCTCGAGCTGGGATGGACTCACGTATGCACTCAACCTTTAAAGAAGCTACATTAAAGCAGGCTGATCAGCAAAAGCTTTCTTATCTAGCAACCTATCTGGCAGTCTTGTTTTTAAAATCAAATCTTACCCACTCTGCCATTCACTCTGTCTCTGGGCCAGGCCAAGTCGGGGCGGCTGTGGCCTTTGTCCCCAGGGCGGCTGCTGTCCCTCAGGGAAAGAGAGGCCCCGAGCCTCTCGCAGCACAGAGGAGCTCCACACTCGATGCGAGGCGCGTCGAGGGCAGCGAGAGTGATGCGAGCCTGTGACGCAAGCAGGTGCCCCTGCCTGGCTGGAGGCTAGCAGAGCTTCGCTAAGGACCAAGCGTTAGGACTGAGAAGTGTCAGAAGGCTAAACCACCACGAATTTAAAGCCTCGCACGTCTGTGTGAACGAGGATTGCTTCTGTATTTCTTTTTCACGTGGGCAAGGGGATGGCCCCCCTCCCAAACCAGCCAACTAGTTCTGGAATACGAACACTCGATTCTCCTTGGGAATCACTGAGAAAGGACAGTATTAACAAGGAGACCACTTAAGTAAGAACGCTTGCAAAGTGTCTTGCGAATTTCCTTGGCTGAAAGAAATCCTACAAATGAAACTCCTGCCTTCACTTCGGCAAGAACCATCGGCCAGATGGACAGAAGCATCAAGATTTGAGTCCTAGATTCCAAGGGGCCACGACAGGCCATGGCTGTGGAGGCCCCGCCTAAGGAAGGGCTCCCAACTTAGACCAGGGGCACGAGGGCGAGAGAGAGGGTTCCCACAGGAGCTGGTGTCGCAGCAGAGGTCTGAGCGGGGCTTGGGGGGAGCAAGAGCGGAGAAGCCAGCGGGCAGAGTGCTCGGGAAGAACAGATACGACTGCTCAGGGGGGAGAGCACCACGCGGGGAGGAGGAAGCAGGCCGCACTGTGGAGAGGCTGGGGGCCGGGGGCTGGGCCGTGGGGAGAGCCGAAAAGAGACACCACCGGCTCTCCTCCCTGGCAGTGGCGAGGGCCTCGGGGAGCCCCTGAAGGGTCTGGAGCAGCGGCTGCCTTGGTCACATCCACATTCGAGAACAACTTCTCTGGAGAAAGGATGTTAAGAACCAAGAAAGAGAGCCCAACTGAGGCCCAAACCCTCGAGTTGGTGGAGGTCTCCCTGAGAGGGGGGAGGCAGATCCCGCCTGGGAGGGACAAGGGAAGTCTGACGACCCCTCCCTCCCAGCAGGGTGAAGAGTCTGGGGTCGGGTGAGAGGCAGCACAGGGGGAAGGACGCTGCAGGGCGAGGACCCTCGTGTGAGAAGGGCGCGGAAGACGCCGCTCTAACGTCCCCCCTGCCGCCTAAGACACCCTGGGCCGAGGCAGGCCACGAGGTGCTTCAGAGATGAGCCCGTGCCCAGGCACTGTTCCACAGCAGGACACTTGCTAGGACGGACAAACAGACCTGGGGACAAGCGGCGATAGGGAATGCAGCCACAGAAAGCGAAGCTCGAGGCTGTTTGCAAAACCCACGGTCACGACGGACACCACTGCCAGTCACACGGGAGACATTTGGTGACAAAGTCTGCCGGCCCCCCCGTGCGTGCTCTAGTCACAGCCGAGGCGGCGAAGGCAGGGAGACAGAAGCGAGGGCAGTGCAGCTCTGAACATCTGGGTTCAAATCCCAACTGTGCTGCGTCCTGGCTGTGTGACCTCAGATGAGCCTCCTAGCCTCTCTGGGCCTCCATTTCTTTTTGCCCTTTTTTTTTTTTTTCCTTTTGGCACAAAAAGGTGGCTTTATCACAGCACGGGGGCAGGACCCGTGGGCTGAAAAGAGCTGCCAGGCCTCAGTTTCCTCGTCTGTAAAACGGGGATAACCACACCTACTCCTAGGGTTGTCGGCAGAACTGACGAGGCAGCCGTCGGAAAGCAAAGAGCAGCCGGCAAGCACTCAATGTCTGAGGTCCCAGGATTAGGATTACGGAGTATCGACCCGATACCAAGCGGGCCGTCGGCGGGGTTGCGGCGGCTGCCAGGAGCCCGGGCCCCGGTGGGTACAAGTGGACCGAGCGGGGAGGGGCCGGCCCCGGATGGCGAAACCTCACCAGCAATTGCGCAACAAGCAGAGAGGCACAGGTCACAGCCCCGACTCCCAAGTCGCCTCCTGCTCTGCTCCAAACGAGCTGTCCCCTGGAGCGGAGCAGGCTGCTGAGCCTACCACTCAGCGGCCGCAGCAGGCCGGGCTCCCTGGGAGTTGGGGCTCCTCAAGCCCGGGCTGGCCATTTCCGGCCCCACCGCGACAAACGGCAGAGACGGTCAGAGAGCGAGCCCGGCGGGAGGAAAAAAGCCTCGGACGGGAGTCCAGGGACCTGCGTTCCGGCCCCTGCACCTCCGTGGCCCATCCCTCCGTTCCCGGGCCCCGGTCTGCTCACGGGCAGGAGGAGGTCTTCGTGGCAGGGGTTCTCGCCGGGGCGAGCATCGGAATCACCCTGAGGGCTTCTCCCGGTGCCCAGGCCCGGCCGCCCCTATTACGGAACAGGGCTTGGCCGGAAGGACTCCGAAGGACCTCCCGGGGACGGAGGACCAGGGACCTGATGCTGGCAACTACTTTCTACTGATGAGACTGGAACAGGTGCCAGGAGACAGGAAGCACCCAGCTGTCTGAAACGCTCACCAAGGCAGCCACCTCTGTGACCAGGAACGAGAGCAAATGTGCCCGGCTCGAGGAGGTGCTGTCCCTTCCCTAGACTCTTACCTCGCCTCTGTACACCCAAGAGGAATTAAGAGGCCGGCAAGGAGACAGACGGTCCCCTTCCTTCCCAGGGGACTCCCCTGGGGGATCGTGGAACCGTAACACTGGTCGTCACCATCGACCGAGAGGGAATCACAGACACACCAGGCACCTCTCTCGCTTCGCCTGATGCAAACCTCACGACGGCCTCCACGAAGGAAGAGCTGCCGTTACCACTGCCTCACAGAGGAAAAGCCTCGGGGCCTGGAGAAGTCCAGCAAATTACCGAGGTCACCCAGCTCGTAGGTGAAGAGGCCAGGACTCCCAACCCAGTCTACTTTTCTCAAGAGACCGTGCTCTCCGTGCCTACGCTCTGTACCGAGAGAAAGGCAATTCACAGTTTTGGGATCCCCTGGCAGCCCACGGCTCAAAATGCCCGGCAACGCCCAGGAACCGCAGCAGTCCATCTCAAGAACTTAATGCCAGAGGATTTATGAGACACACAGATGCAAAGGCCCATGACAGTCTCTTAAAGGGTGAAAAATTTCCCAAACGACCCTTCCCTGGGTATAAGGAGAACCGTGAGGCTTAAAACCATCCCCGCCTGCCCCACGCCCTTTTCTCCTGCTTCCTCCCTGGAGTGCTTTCGGGGGGGGGGGGGGGGGGGACGGATTCTGAGTCAAACATAAAAATTAAAGAAATAAGGATGATGGCGAAGCCTGGATGGTGTCGGCGTCGCTCTGACTCACCCTCGAGCTCAGCATTTCCACAGTCTGCCTCAGCTCCGAGCTCAAGTCCCTCTGCAGGGGAGGGCACAGCAGCGGCCCCCATCTTCGTGGTCGCTCCCAGGCCCGAAAGCCAGGCTGCACGTTGAGCCGGGCCCACACTGGTCTGAAAGCATCCGTCTGGGGGAGAGAGCGGCTCCCCAGGCGCCCCGTGGCCTGCCCTAAGAGGAGATCCCACGAATCTGTCTCAGACGGTATCGGGAGCAAGTATGGGGACGGCCGTGATAAGACAAGAACACTGCAGAGAAGGACACCCTGATTTTCAAACTGTTGAGGGTCACGTGAGAAGTGGTACAAGACATGCTTCCAATATGCATTTAAAACCGTGATCCAGGAGTGGGCAAAGCTCACCAGACTGCACGGTTAAGGGCTCTGCGTCCTACTGGAAGCAAATGTTATCGTACAGCAACAGCAAAAAGAAAGAAGCAGAAACGGCCCAACGGACTGGCCGACCACCACGGCGCTCTAGGGGAAGGCTAACAACTCTAAGATTTCTGCTGTCCCATCTGCTGAGCCTCTGCTTTTGCCCGTGGGCTCTAGAACCACATCAGAGGCCCTGTGGGGGCGGGGGGTGGGGTGCTGAAGACCCGCGCTGATCTGACTCCCCTCCCGTCTCTCGGCCAGCCTGCAGCCTGCGCGATACCGGGAGCCTCGCTAGTCTGACGTCACGGCTGAGGCTGGGCCCGGCCAAGGAGCACACCGCTGCCCCCGGCTGTCCCCAGCTGCCCACGGCACAGACTCGCGGCCGGCAATGAGCTGGGCGAGGAAGAAGGCCCGACGTCCCACTGCTTAATGCCACAGCCTGGTCAACAGCAGACAACACCTTCTCCCTAAGGGCCCCGGGTCTCCCTAAATACTGCAGTCATCAGCCAGGAAGAGGTGGTTTCCACTGCTGTCTCAGGACTCACGGAGGTCAAACGCAAGCCAAGGCCACGAGGCAGGAGAACCACGTCCAGAAGCAGGGAGGGCACACCAACTGAGATCGCAAACCAGCCTGCTGGACGGCCAAGGGCCTCTCCAGACAGTAAGGTGCCGAATGTTTTAAAGTCCTAATTTTAAAAAATGGCATGTGTCCATGATGTGGCTGTTTCTCAGGCCAGGGCGTATAGAGGCCTCATTGCTTTTGGTTATAGATTCTACTAACTCGGGGTGGTGACAAAGATTGATTCTTTTGAAATGTTGAGCTGAAGCTGTGATGTTGATGACATTAAAGGGGTGATCTGGGGTGATCTGTGAGGGGAAAGTAATGAAGAGAGGGAATCTGGTGATTAAAAGAAATGAAAAATCATTGCATTAAGCCAGTCTAATCAGATCCTTTCTCTCTCTCTTTATTTCTTCCTAATAGTCTATTTAGGTGTGGTTTTAGCCTTTCTAGGGTCACAGACAGCTTTGAGAATTTGCTGAAGGCCATGAACCCTCTGCCTGGGTAAATGCACACAGGCACAAAATCTCACCAAGTTTCTGGCGACCACACACCCCCTCCTGTGACGCACTCACAAATGCCCCGTGAAAAACATGCCAATTAGATGGCTGGCCACACACATACGTGACCTAAGGTGGCCCTGAGTGCAGGACAGAATGCCGCCCTACCTCGTGCCCTAGGAGATGCACAAGCTTCCCTCCCTCTCTCCCTCCCCCTCTCCTTCTCTTTTTGGTTTCTGGAGTAGAATTTAGTGATTCATCACTTACATATACCACCCAGCGCTCATCCATCCCAACAAGGAGCCTCCTTAATCCCCATCACCCATTTAGCCCATCCCCCTGTGCACCTTCCCTCCAGCAACCCCCCGTTTGTTCTCTATAGTCAAGAGTCTCTTACGGCTTGCCTCCCTCTCTGTTTTTATCTGATTTTATTTCACTCCTGAGATGCATGAGCTCTCTAAGCCCCTGCACCACACCAGCCAGAGAGAGAGCGCTCTCCGCCTGCCAGCAAGGCGCCTTCCTGGAGCAGAAGACTTGCTTACGGTACACTCTTGCTGCAGCTTCGGGGACAGGAGACGATTACGAGCTTATGTTCTAGCTACGTACCCAGGGACAAAGGGAAGGATGAAACTTCGGAGCAACCAGATAAAGGACGTCTCATTTTTTTCTGCCTCTCCACTCTTATCATCTTGAAAGAGTGCTCCGGAGGGGGGGTAATCCCCATGCCGTCCTCAACAGCAGTGCGGACAACAGCATAGTGTAATTCCAGGGGAACTCCTTCCTTCCCAGGCTGCACCCGGTCCTAGAGCCGTCCCCGCATGCTGGGGAAGGGAGATCACAGTGCAGCTGGGAAGTTCCCCTTTCTCCCGACCTCCTTCCTCAGCCTAGGGCTTCTGACCTAGGGTCCCCAGGTCTAACCTAATAGTAATCGTCACTGCCTGGAGCATCAGTGGGCCACAGGGCACCTTGGTTTCTGCTTGGAAAATGTAAATAAAGATCGGACGCACCTGAAGTTATAACCAGGAACCGGGTCAAAGCAGTCAGGGAAGACAGTGCTCGTAAACATCAGCCCAGGCCGAAACGTCTAACCCAAAGCCCTGCTGGTGAACTGAGGGTGATTGATGTTAAAAGCCATCTTGTTAAAGAAAAGCACAGATTCCCATCAGAGTAATAAGGTAAAAGATCACAGTGGATAATGATGCAAAACCTACTGCCCCAAGTAACAAAGAACACCGTTCTGGACACAAAGACGGAGTTTGGTAAATACTTAAAAACAGTAATTTCTTAGACCTCTGCGAGCTCTATAGCTCTCACAGCACCCAGTAAAGGGTGAGCAGTCAGTGTATCAACGTCATCGTATTACACCTAGGATTTTTAAAAATGGTGTCTCTTCAATGTCCACAACAGCCAGGAGATGGCCAACTTTTCCTGCAGAGGGCTGGAGAGCACCCTCGTGGGCCAGATGATCTCTGCCCCAACCACTCAACCCTGCCACTGAAGCACAGGGAGCGGCCACGGGCGATGCTTCCACAAGTGGGCACGGGGCATTCCAATAAAACTTTATTTACAAAAACAGGCGAGGGGAATTCTTCCTTTCTCACCAATGGGTTTTTCATTAGGTCTGTTTACATGAACACAAAACTTTTTTTTTTTTTTTTTTTTTGGCACAAGAGGCCCAGAACGAAGAATCTGGCCATGCCTGAAATAAACTCTGTAGGCACAGGAAAAAAGAACCAGGCAGACTTTTCGGTCGTGACTGTCGTGACGAGAGATTCAACAAGCCTCATCTCTAACACACGGTTCTCAAACTTTTGACCTCAGGGTTCCTTCACGCTTTTAAAAATTATTGAGGACCTCAAAGAACGTTTGTTTTTGGTAACGTCTGTCATTATTCACCAAATTAGAAAATGAAACAAATTTCGGAAGTATTTCATAATCGATGCAAAAGCGAAAGAAGGAATCCACTACATGTTCATATTAAATATCTTTTTTTTTTTTTTTTTTCAACGTTTTTTATTTATTTTTGGGACAGAGAGAGACAGAGCATGAACGGGGGAGGGGCAGAGAGAGAGGGAGACACAGAATCAGAAACAGGCTCCAGGCTCTGAGCCGTCAGCCCAGAGCCTGACGCGGGGCTCGAACTCACGGACCGCGAGATCGTGACCTGGCTGAAGTCGGACGCTTAACCGACGGCGCCACCCAGGCGCCCCTCATATTAAATATCTTTTTAATAAAAAATAACTCACTCAAAAACAATTTACGAGGAGAGTGGAACCGTGTTCTGTTTTTGTAAATCTCTTTAGGGTCTGGCTTAATGGAACACAGCTGGACTCTGGTATTTGCTTCTGCAGTCAATGTGCTGTCCAAGAGCTGTTTTGGTTGAAGTGTGTGAAGAAAATACGGCCTTGTGCAGACGTGGGCCTTTCCAGATAACTGTGAATAGTCTTTGATTCCACATGAAAACTTGACAAGTAGTAGCTTCTTTTTAAAAAAAAAAAAATTTTTTTTAAACCTTTATTTATTTTTGAGACAGAAAGAGACAGAGCACGAATTGGGGAGGGTCAGAGAGAGAGGGAGACACAGAATCTGAACCAGGCTCCAGGCTCCAAGTTGTCAGCACAGAGCCCGACGCGGGGCTCGAACTCACAGACCGCGAGACCATGACCTGAGCCGAAGTCGGCCGCTTCACCGACTGAGCCACCCAGGCGCCGCAGGGAGAGAACCTTTCTTAAGCAGGCTCCGCACTCCTGTGGAGCCCAATGTGGGTCTTGATCCCATGACCCTGGGATCATGACCTGAGCCAAAATCAAGAGTTGGATGCTCAACCGACTGAACCAAGGCGTCCCTAAGGGTTGAGGTTTAATAACACCAGTCGTTTTTACTATTTCATCGAGGCCGCTCTTAAGTGGAACGAGCCTCTCCCACCCCCTGCGAGCAGCACTGATGCCGAGAGCAACGGCCACTAACACAGTCCTGTGCTACCGCCTTGAGTCGCGCTAAGGCACCAGCTGTCTCACCCACCGTCCCTCCTGTACCATCAAGTGCAAACATCGACAGCAAAAAAGGATGACCGCGTCCAGTGATGAAAACTGTTTTGACCCTGAGGGCCCTCTTGAGGACGGCTGCCCTGAAAAACACTTCCCACGGTCACAGCAACTTCCCGAACATGGCAGCAGCTCAGGATGAAGCCATTCCTCTACAAGCCCTACAGCTAGCCCATCACCATTTGTTTAAAGGCCTCTGAAGCTCACATAAAAGCCCAGAGGCCTCAGAAAACTTCCTCTGAATCTTCCTTAGAAACCTGGGGTGGGGGGGGGAGGGGTGCGGATAAGAGCAGTAGCAGCAGAGACTGTTAATTCAGTGAACAACATCTACCCCCAGGCCAGTCCCCTAAGGGAAGGACGCTGGAGAAAGAAGGAAGCAGGTCCAGGCTCAAGGGCAGTGACAGCCAGTCAATGTTGGCAGGCAGAACACAGTAGAACCCGAGCTCGGGTGTCTGCGTGCGACTCAATTAAGCTTCCTCTCGGGGAGCGCAGCAGCGCGGCAGTGGCTCTAAATGACACGGGAGTGGAGAGAAGCACCAGCGTGTGACAGAGGAGACAAAGACACAGCTGAAGGCCAGCGGGCGACTGCATCCTTAACGCTTCCCCCCCCCCGGTTCAGTCAGGAGGACTCCAGAGACGAAGAAGTAACCACCACCCAAACAAGCACTCCGAAAGCCACCCACTGGCCCACACGCAGCGCTCCCCCCGCCGAAGTCGGCCCGAACTGCACTTACTCGGACAGTCTTACGCCCAAGTCACTGTCAAGGTTGTGTGCTGAGTCAATGGCCTAACGAGCCTATAAACAGGACCCGGAGCCTCAGCCTCCATCCAGCAAAAATGCTTCCAAATCTAGCAGGAGACATTACTGCCCGTGGCCTTCACTTTGCCAGCTGCCTCTGGGACGGGCTAGATCTCAGAAGGGCAGACTGAGGAGCACGGGGGGTCACTCAGAGCACCCGGGAAGCTGCGGTCGGGCGGTGGCCCGTGTCCCCACTCCAGCTTCTGCCCCGCTCTGACCTGGCCTGCTCTGCAGTCACACCTGGGCGGCGTGCCAGGGAGGGGTGGGGGGGGGGGTGCTATTCCTGAGAGTTCTCTGCAGGGGGGACTTCACCGTGGGAACGTGGCCGCCTTGACTCCAGAACTGTTACAGGTGTAACCATTTCTCAAAGTACTGAATGAAATACACAATTGCAGATTAGCCAAAAAAGCAGCCACGGCCTACAGATCAACTCCGGGAAAGAACGTGGATCAAGGCACCCCCCCCATCTAACCTACTCTGTCCCCCCTCAAAGGGTTTGTGATGTTTGCTGATGAGAAATGGGTGCTTTCTCAACAGTCTGTCATCCCAAGAAGGAGAGCCCTGGTGTGCTCATGGGACCGCTCTCTGCTGAAGAGGTCCCATGCTGTCACCTGGTGGAAAAAACAAGAAACTGCGTGTGAACCAGGCGATGACGAGAGCATTCCAGTTCGATGGTTTCCCTTTACTACAGATGCTTCCTTGGGGACAATTCCAACCCCATCTTGGGCGTCACCTGCTGTGCTATCCACCCCAGGCAAAATATCTGATGAAGAGCTCGGGGAATAAACGGTCACAGATGCAATTCATTACCACGGTTACCCCCAAACTGGGGGTAAGAGCTGGGCGCAGAAGGCAGAGAGGCAGTTGGAGGGATCAGGATGATGCAGGATGATGGGGGGGGGGGGGTGGGGGGAAGGGAGCTGGTGAGGAAGGGCCAGAGGAACCCACAAGGGGAAAAGGCGAGACTAGGAAGAAAAGTATTAACAAAACTCATCAACCGAAAAGACATCACCCTTGGAATTTTTACATATTTCAGCCAAGGAGTAAGAAAAACAAATTCAGAAATACTGAAAGGCATCAAGATGAAAAAGTAGAATGTCTCATCTCAGTGTATAAAAAAAAATTCTGAGTACTGCCCACAACCTGATGTGGGGTACGAACCCACAACCCTGGGATCAGGAGTCGCTTCCCCGCAGACCAAGCCAGCCAGGTGCCCTCAATGTGTTAAAAAGAAGAGAACGACCAATTTGCTGTTATAAAAATAATAACAAAGCCACCTTTTGCTATGACAGGCACAGAAAAAGGAGAAAAAGACAAGGCTATCCCCAAACAACAGTTATTCCCAGAAGGTGAGTTTTCATTTTCTACTTTGGGTTTTTCCGTCTACGGCGGGCGCTTTAGGAAGATTCTAGTTTGTGCTTTGTTCTCTGTAATTTCCCTTTCCCCCACTCCA
Organism: Neofelis nebulosa; assembly: GCF_028018385.1. Classification (NCBI taxonomy): domain Eukaryota; kingdom Metazoa; phylum Chordata; class Mammalia; order Carnivora; family Felidae; genus Neofelis; species Neofelis nebulosa. The sequence goes on from NC_080793.1 coordinate 6,456,011, forward strand.
AGAAGGCAGAGCGCTCTCTGAGCTCCTTGGCTCAGGGCAAGGCGCTGCAGTCAGGCTGAAAGCGACACATTTAGGCAAAGTTCAAGCTGAAACTCACTAGCAAGAATCTGTCCCAGAGGGAGAAGGGAACCCAGTTCCTCTGAAGAAAAAAGGGGAGAAAATCAGAGCTACTTCCCGGGCCTAGAAAGAAAACACGAGCTGGCATGTTCTGCGAGTGGAGCCTGCACCCACTGAGAGGCCGGGCGGGCCTGGGGAGGCTGGACTCCGCACTGACTGGGGCTCCCAGCCGAGGCAGGACCCCCACACGCCAGGCCGCCCAGAGCCAGAGCGCTACGCGGGCCGGATGGCGGGAGTCTCCCCAGCAACCACTGTGGGCCCAAACTGCAGGAGCCACAGATGCCCTGGGGGCCGTGCTCCACAGAAGAACCCGGGATCTCTCTGGACCCGGGGCTGAAGCCCTGAAATCGGGTCTAGTTCAACTTAAAGAAAATAACACGGTATTAATTTTATGGCAAGTATGAAATAAGATTTGTACCTATCACTTGATTTCCAATTTTCCTGAGATGCATCCACGTTATTTTTATAATAAAAGAAACACAGATCGGCGACAAAACTTCACGAACGCCACCAAAGGAATGATCTGCCTTCAAGAACACGATTTCCCAGACCCGGAGGCAGCTCAGAGCAGAGAAAGCACTGCTCCGTGGTCCCCGTGGCCTGAGGTTCCCCCTTTACACCACAGCGGCCTGTGGCCGGGTACTATTCACATACGCGCAGAACCACACAAAACATTTTCTTTGTGGCTTCTTTCCTTAGGAGGCTCGGTTGGAAAAGCGAGGAGCTACAGAAGGCTCTGATGGCACAGCCGTTTAAAAGCCAGAGAGCTTCAGAGCTTCTCTCTGGCATCGGCCTCCTTTTAAATTAATACCGACACGTCTATTTTGAAAGCGCGTTAAATCAGCAGGAAGGGGTGCTTTACACAGAGCCATCCCCAATCCATCATACCTCCTGTTCTCACAGCGAAGTGCTATCCGGTCCTTCCCAGACGAGATTTTCTCTTCCTGACTCAGTTCGGAAAAGGTGAAAACCACATTCACACGTGGAAACGCAATGAATCATCTCAGCAAGCAGCAATCGCCCCCACGCCTCCTTACACAACTGACCTCCGCAACGTTCACCACCTGCCTCTCCAGCAAACAACCCCCCCCGCCAACGGCTGCTCTCATAAAGCCCCCGGGGCTCCCCCAGACTCCTCCCCAAGAGACAGCGGCCCCTCCGCCTCCCGGGAGCGCCCGGGCAGGGGCTTCAGGGAAGGCCCAGCAGCACAAAGGGGCACAAGGAAACTTGCCTTTTCCATCTGTGGCTGACGCTTCTTGTAAATGCCTGATTGACCTAAAAATGAACATGTGGAGAACAAAAGGTTAGCTCACACCAATCCGCACTCTTCTGTGTTTCCAACACTAGTAACTCAAGGCCCTGAATTCCTCAGTCATGAGCTGACGGGCTGGACTAGACGGTTTCGGAGCGCTCTCCCGAATCAACGTGACCTCTCCACCCAGCACCTGGCCGCGTACGGTACTCGAGCCCGAGCGTTAAGGACGCCCTCTAATGGCTGAGAAAGGTCTGCCAGGGGCCTGGGTGTGAGGAGAAAAAGCAAAATGCGATCATTTCGACGCTCTTGACCTCTCTCTCCACCTAAAATCTCTCACTTCCCCAGCTACCCCCACTCCCTGACACCGCACTGGAGCGCACCCGCTGCCCACAGAACACGGACCCCCGCACACGGAGGCCGGAGGCTGATTTCTCAGGTCTAGGTCTAGGTCTAGGAGCCTGTGAGCACATGGCTTCCCGCAAACTCAGTATTTCACTGTCTGGAATTCTGCTGCCAAGTGGCAGCCTCCAGGGAGCCTCTTCTCTTGCTGCGATGTGCCAGGTAACTAATCACCATCATCGCTGTTCAGACGGGAACACGAACATTATTAAAGGCGCTACGGGAAGGTCTGTCTCCAAAGGATGAGGACGGCCTGGGGGGAGAGGCGGGCGGTGGGGGCTCACAGATGGGGCCACCCACCCTCCACCTGACCCCGGCTGAGGGCTTTCTCCCGAGAGCCCCGCGCCCGCCCCCTCACCTGCCCACCTGGGAGATCTGAATGGCACACCACTCAAAAGTGAGCCAGCACAAAGCCGGCCCCCAAGTCATCGGTGCCGCTCCTGAAGCTACCTCTAGTGCTCGACGCTTTTCGTTTTACGGCAACTTGCAGAAGACGCACTCTCGAGAGTATCGCCGTGTGACATCTGCCCCTTCGCGCCACAACGAAGGAGGCGAGGGAAATGACCACCCGCAGCCCTATCGCTCCCCTGCGTCTTCCCAAACCTCCAGGTCCTTTCTTTCTGCCGAAGGCGGCAGACGAAGAGGAGGGCTTGCACTCTGTTCCGGACAGAAAGACGCTTCTTTCTACCCGAAGACGGTGCTGGTCATCCCGCTACGGATGCCTGGGCTACCTGGTCCCGGGCACGACGCAGGGAGGTGGGGGAGATCGGGGAGACCCCCCCCCATCTTCTGGAAGCTGCCGGCTACACTGATGTAGGCACAACGTGTCACGTACGATGGAATAAGGGTCAAGAGTGAGTCTGACCGGCTGGAATGAGGATGACCCTCTGCTGGTACCATATTCTAAGTAATCGGAGTGACAGAATAAGCTGATAAGCCCCAGGATCTTGAAAAATAGGAGTTTAGGGGCGCCTGGGTGGCGCAGTCGGTTAGGCGTCCGACTTCAGCCAGGTCACGATCTCGCGGTCCGAGAGTTCGAGCCCCACGTCAGGCTCTGTGCTGACCGCTCAGAGCCTGGAGCCTGCTTCCGATTCTGTGTCTCCCTCTCTCTCTGCCCCTCCCCCGTTCATGCTCTGTCTCTCTCTGTCCCAAAATAAATAAAAAACGTTGAAAAAAAATTAAAAAAAAAAAAAGAAAAATAGGAGTTTACTGCAGCGTGGACCACTTTACCTTTAACACAACACAGGTAAGTCCACTTTTTAAGACTTTATTCCAAAAGGAGTAACCGCTTTCAAACAGCCACGGACCTAGATCACTGTAAGGGTGTTTAATTTTTGCTAGCCTTTTTTCCTCTCCTTGCTTCCTACTGAACCGGTAATTTCCTTCACGTGGCATTAAGATTTAATGAGGATATCTTCTCTCACCAGCCACTGGCACTAACATTTCTTCACACATAATCAAAGCACAACACGCGCGTCTGAAGCCCGCCATTCTGAAGACCTCTGACATGAGAACACGTTGGGAACTCTCGCTGGTTTATGTCAACGCACTTCCTCACCTTCCGCCTACCTGGCAAGAAAGCTGTTTACAGGATTTCTTCAACTCTCCTCCCTCCAAATTCGTGCTGCCGTTATGTCGCCCCTGAGTTCTCATTTCCAGACCCTTCTCTATGATCTAAGCTGTGCTAAAAGCCAAGGTGCCAGATCAGCTGTATCGGATTCCACGGAGGGACAAGATCAACACCCGAACTCCAGGCTCCTGCTCCTGGAGGCGGATTCAGGTCCGCCTGAGGACCCAGGAAGCTCATTTGTTAAACCGATGCCCCGTGTGATTCGGACTGGTTTGGGAACGGCTGATCCGGGGGTCTGGACTTGGCCGATGCACGAGCCTCGGGGTGCACCGCGGCCCCCCCCCCTTCCTGCGGGTACTCACCACACCACGGGGAAGAGGATGGCCCCACAGCACAGCAGGTCTACCAGAAACAGAGAATCCTTCCACAGGCCATACTCCGTCGTGCCCTCCTCGGTGGACTCTATGATGATGTAGGCCACGTTTGCCAGAACCTACGGACACGAGAAGTCGCTGAGGCCCTAAGGCAAGGGCAGGCCTCCACCAACAGCGGCCCCAAGGGGGGTGGGCACTCGGGCTGGCGGGCCCCCAACCACGGCCACGGCATTCCCTCCAGGGCCACATGCTTTTCAGAACACTCCACTCTCCCATCCAGGAGCGGTGTCTGTGCCCTCCTGCTGAGCGTGCGACTGCCCTGAGCGACAGTCAGGCGCGAGTGAGGCCATGTGATTTCCGAGGTAGGTCGCACAAAGGACGCCGCCTCTGGCTGGGCCTCTCGGGGGAAGTCTGTCTCTGGCAACCCGGAGGCTGGCAACGTGGAGAGACCAGGCAGAGGAAAAAAGGCGGAGGAGCCCCTGCTGTTCTCGCCCCGCCTCATCGAGTCTTCCCGACCCAGGAGAGGCAGGTGAAGACTGAGGTGACCCCAGCCACGGTCTCACTTGTTGCGCGAGGGCCCCCGTCGGACCCGCCACGCCTCGGTTCCTGACCCCCACCGAACGCGAAGAGAATACATGCTTATTGCCACCGTGTTTGGGGGGAATTTGTGACGCAGCACAGACCACTGGGACCCTCTGCTTTGCTTTTCAGGCCCCCTGAGCAGGGCCAGGCGGTGGCCTGAACGGTGGCACCGCACTCAGCCACGACGCCCAGTTTCCTCAGGCCCGGGTTCTCCCAGGGCAGCCGCTGCCGCTTCTCAGAGACAGGCTTTTAAGTACCAGAGGGTGTTATCAGAGACCAGGGCGACGAGAATGGCAGGTTTGGGCCCGGTGCCTGAGAGGCCACGCTGCTCTTCCTTACAAGTAACCCCACCCAGGTCCCCTCCACATGGGACATGGCTCAGTTCTTCCCCCTGAGGTGCACTGGCAACCGCGTCCCGCTCCACTTGGCCCTGGGGGTTCAGTCCCGGCACGAGTGCGCTGCGAGAGGCCCCAGGGCCTGGCTACACTGGGACGGCAGTACTCTGCAGAACCTAGGAGATGCTCTCTGGGGGATTTCCGGTAGGTGTGGATGCACAGATCACAAGTCCTCCGTCCCAAACACTGTGCTCGCCTGCCGTAAAGGTCACCCTGCACACTTTGACAAAGAGTGCAAAATCTGCCACGCTGCTATTCGGGACATCTCAAAGTAAGGTCTTCCTGTCTAGGAGCTTTTAGTGACATGGTCGCAGAAGCCATACTTTACTTGGTACGAATGCAAAAATTACTCTGAAATTCGGGCCTTCCTCTATCCTGCGCGCCTGCACGTGGGACTCCACCTCTGAAGACAAAGTGGAAACAAAGGCTTTCTCTCTCACCTTAAATCCCTAACTCCCCTCCGTCCTCAGCCGACACTCTTGACATGCGACACAACGTTCCCTGGTGTGGCACAAAGTGCCAAAAATGTCCCTCAAAGTCTGCGCGTACGTTTTGTGCACCTCTCCCTTCTCGCTCAGAACTGTGCACCGGCTCCCCGTGGCCACGAAGAAAGAGTCTTAGCTTTCCGGCTGCCGTTCAAAGCCTTCCCAGGCTGGCCTCTGTGCTTATCGATGCCTAACTTCCCTATGTTCAATTCTTTAAATGCCGTTTCCTCAGACGGGCCGGCCATGTAACCTTGTGTTCAGCTCCCTTGGGGGTGCGAAAGCCAGAAGGCCGCGCCCCGTCACATCCCGGCTCGGGTGGGGTGAGGACGCAAAATTCGCCTGGAGGGATGGAGTCTGGCGGGGGGAGACGGGGAGACGGGGGGGGGGGGGGGGGGGGGGGGGGGAAGCCACGTGCAGCGCTTGCAACTTGGCCCGGGGCCGGCGAGGTGGCCCTGGGAGCTCCACAGCCGAGACCCACACAGATCCTCAGCCTCTCTGTTCACTCGGCAACCGACCACCCGCGTCCACTGCTCCTCTTCCGCCGGCCACGGGTCTTTCCTTAAATGTCTAGGCAAGGCCCTTCTCTACCTTGCAGCCTTCCAGATCGTTCCGATTCGGGTGATGAGTCTCTCCTGGGAAATCTACAGCAACTGGTCTGCGCCACTCATCTGGCGCGAACACAGGTCCCGCGTCATCAACGTGGAGGTGGCTCTGGGGCAAATGCTGCCAGAGCACCAGTCACCAGGGTGAGGAGGCGGACCTGGGGGCCCAGGGAGGTGCCCGCCCTCCCCTCGCCCGCCACACCCACACCGTGCTCCCCAGGGAGGGCGGCCGAGAACAGTTTCACCAAACGCACGCTCCTCGGTCGAGCAGAGCAGTCCTGCACCCCTGCCAGGCCCTCTCTGCTTCTCGTGAGTTCTCCAAGCCCAGTGTCTGCCTCCAATAAGACTGTTACGCAGGCGACAAGGTTCCTGTCCCCAGGGGCTCACGACCAGGGAAGGCTGGCCTCAGCCCAGGGTCCCGAACCAGGAAGGGCTTGATGAACAGCTGTCCTGAGGTCCGCTTAGTATTCTACCTTGTGAAGCCTCACCGGTATCGTTCACGGTTTTAAAATCACTGTTAATAAAATCACTACGTGCCTGGGCAAGGCTAAGAGGACCATTCTGTCAGAGGGGAGCCTGGCGCAGGAAGGCAGGCGGCAGCTTCCCGGACTTCCCAGCAGCTCCCTACTCAAGGCACAGGCGTCCACACACCGCTCGCCAGCTGAGTGACGGCGGACAGCTCTCGGGGCAACGACCCGAGGCCCGGGTCGGCCAGACGGCAGAGGGAGAAGCCCCAGGGGCCCGAGCTGCGGTTCTGGGTGAGCCGACGCCCTCTTCCCGGACAGGCCGGGAGCTGAGCCCTGAGAAGCGCCAGGACACCACCAGGACACGCGGGACTCGGGTCCCTTTACCTGCAGCGGGATGACGATCATGAAGATCTTCTTGTCTTTGTCGGAGAGGATGTGCTTAATGAAAGCCCAGCCGGTGCCGATGAGCGCGATGGTGATGAACAGCAGTGCCCCCTTCAAACTGGAAAAGAAAGCATTTCAGATGTCAACGGTCTCTCCAGACCTTCTCTGCCGGTTCCGCCGCACAGCTCGTTCGCGACTGCGTGCGTGTCTCGGAAAAGAAAGGCAGCCAACTTCAGGAAACGCCTCGAGTTCGCTGTGCACCCCACTACCTGAGCAGCCCATCCCCCCATCCCCCCCTCCCGGGAGCAGGCCAGCGGCCCCGGGCTGTCGTCTGCACAGCCACCCGCGTGACACACACCCCTGGCGCGGCAGGAACCCAGAGAGGCCGCCACGGGAGGGCAGGGCTCTTGCTCCCACGGCCTCCCCAACTTCTCCTGCGCATCATCTCACGCGACAAGGGTTCGCGGGTCCCTCTGCGTACTTACAGGTGAGTGATGTAGTACACGACAGCCCAACCCTCGATCGGAAAGCCCTGGGAGGAGATGTAATGATAGTCGATCTGCAACCAGAGAAGGGTCTTTCAGAAAGGTCCACCTACCACGCGTCTTCGTGTGCACAGTGAAACAGGAAATGCCATCACAGGACCTCACGACGGGGGATGTCCCCTCCATCTCACGCCCTGATCCCTCACTCGTCTATCCACGGTTAAGGACAGGAACGTCAGGAAGCATGAGAAACCAGCCACGAGGTTTCAACGCCAACACGCAGGCCAGGTCCCTCTTCTGGGGCAGGGGATTCACGGGGGGCAAACGGCTGCCTGTTCTGGTCTTTAAAATCTCCACCGCCCAAAGGCCACAGGTTTTTATGGGATCCCAGCTGAGAACTTCCCCTTGCCTACCCCAGCTGCTTATTCCATACGTCAGTCAGCCGGTCAGCAAAAAAAAGGCATGTGGAATTATCTAGGTTCAGCTGTTTTCGTTTGGAAGAAATCTGTGAATTTAGAGCTACTTAAAGCCACCAATGTATGTTAATTGAGGTGGCAAGTTTCAGAGACGCCCGGGGGGCTCAGTCGGTTCAGCAACGACTCTTGCTTTCAGCTCAGGTTATGATCTCACGGGTTCGCAAGGCGGAGCCGCGAGTCGGGCTCTGCGCTGTTAGCAATTCTTGGGATTCTCCCTCTCTCTCTCTGACCCCTTCCCAGCTGGCATGTGCCTGCATTCTCTCTCTTAAAAATAAATGACATTAAAAAAAATTTTTTTTTTAAGTAAATAAAGTGGCAGGTTTCAGAAGCACACCCAAAATGCTTCCTGGCACAACTCACAAACGCTGACAGCAATTTCTTCATTCTATCACAAATGGCAGCTTAGATACTAAAGTGACTCAAGGATCCTGCCATTCATCATCTAGAAGGTTCCAGAAAGAATTTTTAAAAATTTTTTTAATGTTTACTTTTGAGAGAGAGAGAGAGAGAGAGAGAGAGACAGAGCACGAGCGGGAGAGGGGCAGAGAGAGGAGGAGACACAGAATACCAAGCAGGCTCCAGGCTCCGAGCTGTCAGCACAGAGTCCGACGCGGGGCTCAAACTCACAAACCATGAGATCATGACCTGAGCTGAAGTCGGACGCTTCACCGGCTGAGCCCCCCAGGTGCCCCAGAGTCTTTTAACTTAGATCCAAATGGGAAATTATCCAAACGACTGTCGTTTCTAGAGACTGTAAGTGGACACATCACGACGCCTACGACAACCCTTGTACTTGCAGGAGAGCGCATGTCTGGATGCTGTCGCCCTCAAAGGTGCAGCCGCGGGAGCCTCATAGGCCTAGAAACCCGGCAGGCTGTGGCACTCCTCCCTCGGGCAGGATCGCTTCAGTTCGCACCTGGACTAACTATGCAAAGTGCAAGCTCGATTCACACGCCTCAGTATTTAGGGCATCATTTCCCCCTGAAGAAGTTATGCTAACGCTGGGCTTCAAATCAAACAGGAACATGGAAAGATGTTTAGAAAAGTAAAATCGCGGAAACAATTCAGCAGGTGGCACTCTAATCCCAAGAAAGGACTTAAAAAAAAAAAAAAGGGAATAAAAGCAAGGAAGCAAGGAAGCGTTCTAGGAAAACTCTGGGAACGTAGGCAGTATTAGAAGAGGTCTCGGGCCAGGTCAGGGAGGGTGTAATGACTCATCCCTGTGATGGTCCCTCCCGTACCAAAGGAGGCTCCGTGACAAAAGGACTTCTTTAATCTACTGTTTCCCCCCTTCCTTCCAACTCATTTTTCCTGATTAGAGGCACAGCACATCATTTCATGAATGACCCGAAATATTAATACATACCGCGTGGAACACCAGGGAAAGAGACTTGGTGAAAGGAAGGGCTGCCATCAACCAGTGAATTTTAAATACGTCATTCCTATAAAAACAGAGAAGAAAGAATTAAAAGACAGGCATCAGATACATTTACAAGGAAGCAGTAAATACAACCTAAGCAAACCAGAAACACGAAGCCTTTTTTGAGACCTAGTTTCCACCAGCAAAAACAGACCCGACGGAGCCCCAGGGTCGCCTCTCGCGCACAAGTCTGTGCCGTGACCGCAGCAGCATCAGGCACCAAGGCCACAGGTCTCTGTTGTGACCGCAGCAGCGTCAGGCACCGAAGCCAGACAGGACGAGTTCCAGTTCCCGAGAAGACGGAAATCCACACAGCTGGCCAGCCTCGTGCCCAGAAACCACCCTGGAAAGGCCGGAGAGGCGAGAACGAGGCGGCGGGATCTAGGGACCTGGCGAGAGCTCTCCCTGGGAGAGCAGAAGGGGTGCGGGCGCAGCTGTAGGGGCGGGCTGCGGCCCGGAGTGGGGCAGGGCAGAAGGGAGAGCCCCGGGGTGGTGCCCCGTCCCCTCGCCCTCAGGGCTGGGACCGGCCAGTGGGGAGAAGCGCCCGCTCCCACCACCAGGCCTACACAGGTACTCGCCCACCTTCGGGCTGCCAGGCATTCAATTCCTCTACCCTTTCCGACCTCACCCTAGGAACTAACCTAATGGGACACGAGACGCTTTTGGAGACAGATTTAAAACTATGAAAGTACACGGAGACTTGAGTAAGAGCTACGGAGGAAAGTCACGCTCTCAGACAGCAAGACATTCTGCGAAGCCACAGCAGCAAAAAGTGTGGAAGGGGTACAGCGTCCGACAAATAAGCCAACAGAACCGAGAGCTTGGAAACGGATTCCTGCGTGTATGGAGGCTTGGCCTACGACAGACGAGGGGCAGCCAACCGGCTGGAGAAGGATGGACCATTTAATAACTGGCATGGGGAAAATCCGCCCAATCCTGTGTGTGCGTGTGCGTGCGTCTGTGTGTGTGCAGCTGTGTCCCCACTTCACATTTACATAAAGAAGGACTCCAGATGGATTTCACTGCCAAACATAACTTACATCCTTTGTGACCCTGGAGTAGGAAAAGGCTTCTTCCAAGAAGCCCCGCCCAAGATTAGACAGCTTTGACTCCGTTAATATGAAAGACTTCCGTTCAACAACGAATACCACAGGTAGGTTTAACAGACTGGGGGAAGAAATTTGCCATGTCTGGGACAGACAAAGGATCGATGTCCAAACTATGCAAGAAACGCATGTAAAGCGACAAGAAAATGACAGAAAACCCAAAGAAAATGTGCAAAGCATAGAGACGGTCACAAGGAGGGGAACCCAGATGGTTAACAAGGCCCCGGAAGGAGATTTCACGTCACTAGTGGTCAGAGAAATGCAAAATAGAATGAAGCTCCAGTTTATACCCAAAAATAAGATGCCAGTGGTGTCTGGGGAAACAGGGACCCTTTGCACCGCTGGCAGGAGTAGAAGCTGGTACGGGCCATCTGGTGGCGGGCGCTTAACGAAATCAAGGAAGACTTTACCCCCTGCCCAGCACACCTCCTTCTGGGAGCGCACCTCAGAGGCTGCACGGAGCCATAAGGGGACAGGCCAGGGAGGGGGTGGGAGGTCATGACAACACGGTTGGGGGGCCCGGGGCGGGGGGGGGGGGGGAGGCCGAGGGAGGGGTCCCTCACCAAAGCGATGGGTGAGTAAAACGTGGGGATGCGCACTATGGGGTAGCCAAAAATGAACGAACCGGACGGACACACGGCAGTGTGACTAGGCCTTGAAACAGCTACTACTGCGTGACAAACGGTACGAACGGCAATCTAGAGCTGGCATGGTTTACGAAAGTCACAAACATGCAGGAACAGTAAACACACCCACGCCCAACAACACACATCACGTGCACCGGAGCAGCCGGGAAGGAACGAGAGAGGGGTCGGGGGTCGGGACGAAGGGGAAATGAAGAACAGGGGCCTGGCACAGACCGATAAGGAGGGTGTGTCACAAACTGACGCACGCTCCCTTTCCGGCCGATTTCCCCCCCGTCCTTTCCCTTCCGACGTCTACCTACTCCAAGGTCAAAAAGGAAGTCAAGGCCAGACGAGTCTGCCACTCCAGCGTGGCGACGACACCTACCCAGAGCGCAGAACCGCTCGCTCACACACCCCGGCCCCCTCGACCTGCAATCCTGCTCGAAGCGCCAGCGGCCGGGGCGGTGATGACACGGGAGGGATAAGAGGCTCGAAAGAGAGCCCCAGTAACTTGGCTCGGACACGGGTTCTACCCTGCCAACCTTCACCCCTCTCGGCCCCCAGTAACCTCAGCTGAAGATGGGGCATCGCCCACCTCCAGGAGGTGGAAGGTGAGCAGACAGAACCCGCATCCAGCGCTGGACTGGGCAGGGAGCAGGCACTGGAAAGCGAGCGGCTGTCTGTCCTCCCCTTCCACGCGAAGTGCCGTGAACTACACACGTGCTGCGCGCAGCAGGTGCGCCTCTTCTGACCACAGTTAAAACTCACCGTCATCTCATGTAAGCGGACCAGCGACAGGGACGGTCTCATCGCTAAATAAACAGAAACTGAAATACCCCTGAGCACCTGTCTGCTCAGGTATTTCGTATGCACCTCGCATTTGCATAGTGCCCTGATTTGCAAAGTCCTCTGGCGCACAGGATTTGGGGGGAAGGGGGGTGGGAATCACACAACACACCTAAGGTTCTAAGACACTCAGAGGAAGGCAGGGCAATGACCCCGTCCCAGTTTTGTGGCCCAGGGAGTGAAGCGAGACACAGAGGTGGGAGCGGCCTGTGTTTACACCTGGAATTGGGTCTCTGGGTCCCAGTCCTGGTTTTTCTAATAAAGGAAGAATCAACACTTCACTGAAAAACCTTTTTATAGCCTGAATTGGTTAAGATTCTTGTTTTCTTATGAATGGCCACCTGACTGATTACCCCAAACACAACCATGCACGGTCCTTCACAAGTAGACGAGTGGCTCTTTCCATCAATCCAAATCTTAAAACAAACCAGAGCCTGCACTGCCCCGGCCCGAGCTCACTACCCCAGCTGAGCATGTCTGCCAGAAGACAGGCCCCCGGGGACTGAAGAGGTCTCGATTTCTGCCCAATGCTCCACAGAAAGAGGTATTCGGTATTTGGGATGCCTAATTATCTTATGAATTTAAATGACGCCACGTTACAATGCCATAAGCATATACCGTCCTTTACTTAGTTTACAGATCTTATGTAACAAATGCTCATACTGTTCTCTAACTGAAAAGTAGTATTTTATTCTGTTTTTCGGGGGAAAGGAGACAGAATTAAACGCTGGTCCCACACACACGTGCAGCTGCTCCCTTCAAGAACCGAGTACAGGCAGATAAAGCCTTCGGGTTTCAGAAGAGAGGCCAAGAGCCGGGCAGGTGGGCTTTGAAGTTTTTCCTCCAGTGACAAGTCTCTGGAAGCCAACACCTCTGCCCGGTAGACGGGCAATATCGAGCACCGGGCAGTAATGCTACGCTCTCAGCCAGGCTGTGGCTCCCTGCCACTCTCCTCCTCCTCATGAACAAACAGCCCCTGAATCATCAAAATACTTGGACCTGCTGTTTAAACAAAGCAAAGAGGGAGGGGGGGCGCCTGGGTGGCTCAGTCAGTTCAGTGCCCCACTTCGGCTCAGAACGTCAGATCACGGTTTGTGGGTTTGAGCCCCACGTCGGGCTCTGTGCTGACAGCTCAGAACCTGGAGCCTGCTTCAGATTCTGTGTCTCCCTCTCTCTCTTCCCGTCCCCTGCTCATGCTCTGTCTCTCTCAAAAATAAATGAAAACGTTAAAAACAAATCTTAAACATAAAGAAATAAACAAAGCAAAGGGAAGAAAACACCACGGCATGCCAAGCCCCTCCACACACTGCAAAGTCTCCCTGTTTCAGGGAAGATGCCCTTTGAGGAGGGCAGGGTTGCTAGAGCCAATGCCCCCCAGGCACAGAAGCCAGCAAAAGGTGAAATTACACACATCTCAACATACTCTAAGCTGGATGGCTCAAGGAAGTAACAATTTACCGTCGTTTTCGAAGGATGTGAATCCAGATGGTCCCAGAAACGAAAAAGAAAAAGGCCATAGAGATGTATAATTTAGGGAGAGGGATCTCTCCCGCCGAGAGGTAGCTGTCAGGGTTCTTCTCTGTGATCTCAATCTGCAACGAACGTGAGATTAATTTTTTCTTTTTCAAGAACAGATCACCCCACAGCCAGCAGTCTGTCGCCTCAGCTGCTTCACTCGGGCCGAAGAAAGTACCGGCAGGTAGCCACACTCCTAACGCACGGCGTAAAGTGTAAAAACACCCCAAACTGCTTTGTATTTTCTAGCTTAGGAATCCTCTGCAGAGGTGAGATTCCGGCCATTTTTTTCTCCGACTCCGTTTCAAGGGTTGTTAAAACCCACTCTTACAAAGAAACAAACGCCTCACGTTTTACGGGGCTGACAAAACCCACGTGGAACACCTTCTGCGCAGTACTCACATCAAGGCTGAAGGAGAGCTCGTCGCTAGACCGCAGTTCGTTCCCGGAGCATTTGTGAAAATAAAGACTGTAGAGGCCTTCCTGGTCATCGGTGCTGATGTTAAAGAAAAACTGTAAGTGGAGAGGACAGAAATTTCAGAATATGCCCAGATCCCCGGCGACGTGTTTCAATCTTAGGAAGAGATCAGGGATGCTAAGGGCGGAAACACACACAGACAGACGAGTTACCTAACCGAATTCCCCCAGGGCAGAGACCAAACAGGTGTTTTCTTCCTCTGCGATTCGGTCTCTGTCCAGGCGACAGGAAAGGGGACGGAAGTGGCTGGTGAGTACCCGCGTGCCCACTACCTAGGGTCTACGGTCGGCTCCCCACCACCCTGGTTTTGTCACAGACTCCCCAGCTGTGGGAGGTGTGGCTGGGGGCCGCAGGGATGACCTACGATGCAGGTACCTACTTTTCAGTCGACGTGTCGCCTTGCTCTTTTAGGTTAAAAACAAAAACAAAAACAAACAAACAAAAAACTCCCGAAAAAGGAAGGAGGCCCGCCTGCTACTTGAAAAGGCAGAGGACCAACACTCCCTCGTTAAAACGTATACCTGTAATTTCAGACAACGGGGACACAGGCCGTATTTTCTACATTTGCACACTTTCCTGTTTCTTGCATGTTTCAGGTGTTCAAACGGAGTTTAACGTAAATCCAAAGACATTTTGTAGATAAGATTAGAAAATACGACTCCTTGGTCAAAAGCATTTTGCTACAAGCCTAAGATACGTTCTTGAGGGCTACACAGATACACGATAAACCATAAGGAGAAGCGAGGAACTGACGGGGCTATAACATCTCTCCTAACAGTTGGGAAGGGATGTGAAGGTCACACGGGGTTTCTGGGGTGCTGGCACTGTTCTATTTCTGGCCCCCGCTGGTGGTTACAAAGGTCCACTTAGACAGGATAGGGAAAAAAACAGGTATCTGACGAGAAGACGGAAATAAGAGACCGAAGGTATTCAAGCTGGAATCGTTCCTTTGTCAAATCATCTCCCAAGCTCAGCTGTCAACGTCAGAGTGTATGTCTTAGTCCACGCAGGGTAGCCAGAAAACTCTTAACGTCTTGGTAACTTTTAGTTCCAAAAGTAAGATGCCCATGAAGATTCTAAGAAATAGAAATTTCTAAAAAAGTCAGCAGAAATATCATGGCCGATCACAGGAGGCACCTGACCCGCAAACAAAATCAAGCACGAATGTACATTCTAGAGTAGGAATAAGGCCTAACGGTCCCCTTCCTGCTTTAGGCAGACAAACTATCATTCCTGCTCCGTGGATGGGGTAGAAAGGCTCACAGTGACTGCCTTGTCCAAAATTAGCGAACAGCAAGGCAAGGGGTCATCTACCGACTTCTTTACGAGGAGAAGGGAAGCCAGAGAGAAGGCAGACTGGCCATCCACTGCCTGTCGCATTGATCCCGAGAACCCTGCAAACTGGTTATCTCAACGTTCTTAACCATCACACGAGCTGCTTCCCCACGACACCCACCCTGACACAGAGCGTCAGTAAGTGACAAATGTGTAAATCCCACCACGTTTTCTTTCCTTGGTGATTTTAAAAGAAACGGCTTAAAGAAATTTCAAAAAGCTTACTGTATTAGCAAGCATTTTAAAATGAGAGAAGGAAAAAAGGAAAGTACCTTTTGTATTTTCTTAAGGAGGCAGTGAACAAAGTGGTTAAACACATGGGCCTTGGAGTCAGACAAACTTGGGTTTGAATCCTCCCCTTGGACAAGTTACTTAACCTCTCTGAGCCTCAGTCTCCTCATCTGTAAAAGGGGAATGGTAACAGTGCCTACCTCACAGAGGTGCTGGAAGGATGAACTGGGGTAACGACAACGTGTAAGCGCTCAGCGCCACGCCTGGGACCCAGTTACTCGGCTCCATGATTACTAATGGACACAGCCTATTATGGGCCGGGCCCGAGGTTAGGGACTTTACATACATCAGTAATAAAACAGATTTAAAAGAACCTCTCCCTTAGGGCTACCTTCTAACGGGAGCAACAGAACATCAGCATAATAAATAAGCAGAGTACACGGCAGGTTGCAAAAAGGTGAAGTGCTAAGGGGAAGCCTGCAGGGACAGGGGGAGGAAGGGAGCCGCGTTTAAAACAGGGCGAACGCAGGAAGCTTTGGTGAGATGATCATGTTCGAGCAAAGGCTTGAAAGAGGAAGAAATTAATCATGTGGATTCTGAGGGACAAGCATTCCCACTAGGGGCACAGCCACAGCAGAGGCTCGGGCCTGATCGGTTCTGGGAGGGAGCAGCAAGGTGGCTTCCGCGGCTGGAGCAGAAAACAGGAGCCGAGGTCACAGACAAGACGGCAGCCAGACCACGTGGCCTTGCAGGCCGGGAAGGGCTCGAGGCTTTTGCTCTGAGGCAGATGGGAAGCCGCCAAGGGTTCTGAGCAGACGAGCGTCCACGGGCTCTCAATTAGCTACTAAAACCTGGGGGTACTAAATTTAAAGAACATATAAAATTGTTTACAGAGGCAAAATGATCTATGCTGAAAGAAATCAGGACAGTGGATGCAGGGATGGGGGGCGCTGAGGTGATAAAAATACCGGAAATCTCAACAGAAAGTGGGTTACATGGGTGTGTGCCTTTGCCAGAACTGATCAAATTGCGTGTGTAAGCACTGTGCATTTCACTCGAAGCAAATTAGACCTCAATCAATGAAAACTGCTTAGAAAAGAGACCGCGATTCTTACAAATTCACGATAAAAGATTATTTGCATAGTGTTTCACAAAGCACTTTTATATCTTTAAAAATGATACTTACAAGAGCTCTATGAGATAGGTTCCATCATGTTTCACTTTCAGATGATTGGAGAGCAAGATTCAGGAGTTAACTGAGTTGTCTGAGGTCACCACCTAGTAAGTAAGTGGGCGCTGGACCCCACCCAAGGCTGTCAGGCTGCCACACGTGCTCTCGTGCACCGAACAGCGGGACCCGCTGGGCCGGTCACTCAAGGCCTAGGGCCCCGGTGAATTCATCTCTCAAGTCCTACCAGCATCGTCCATGATCACCACAGGTCTTCCTAGGTACAGAATTCTGTGCTTCTAGAACACTCTGAACAGGGGGCAGCACGGGATTAAAGAGGCAGAGGTGTGGGGACAGCCGGGCAGATGTGGGCTGGAATCTGGACCCTGTCGCTCACGCTGGACACTCACAAAGTGGCTCATTCTCAGAGACATGATCTGGCAAGCGGTGGGTAACCGTGTCCACCTTGCAGGTTTGCCAGGGAAAGAGCTACCGCGTTCGAGTGACCGATGTGTAGCATGCCTAAACTATCATTCCTAAACTCAAACTTCCTTCACAAATTCACCCATTTACGCTGTAGGGATAAATCCTACGGAGATGACTCCAAGAGAATACATACCTGGAAAGAAACTGCCCCATCGCTATTGTGAACAGAAAAGGATTTTTCTCCCGTGGCCTAAAAAACAAAAAACGAAACACAATCGCCTGTTTTAGGAGGACACTGGCAAAAAACGTATGCTCATAAAAATGGAAGTGGAAAAACGAAACCAAAAACACATCCTTTTAAAAAAATCCGGAGTTGGCTGACCTTCAAAAGCTCTCTGAAAATAAAACTCACCATCCTTTCAAGATGTCTGAGATCCCCTTTCCCAGAGAATGGGAATTCCTCCTCACCTACTTCCTATTCCCTGCCGTCTCTTCTGCCTCCCCGCTAACCCCCTACTCCCTGCCCCCGCCCTCCCGATCTCGCCCCCACCCCCACCCCCACCCCGGAGCACATCTCTGCTCTTACGGCTTCAGCAAGACTACGGATGCCTGCCCAGGTCACACCCCGACACACCACCTGGACGCCATTCCCGATTTCAAACCACCGGCCTACTGCCATCGGCGCAACCGACAAGTTCTCAGCACCGGAAAGGAAGGGACTCCGGATACAGCCAACAACATGGCCGAACTCAAAACGGTCACGCGGAGTCAAAGACGACAACCGGGGCGCGGGCTGCATAAGGCACTTCTACAAAGCTCTGCGTTACTGATCTGCAGAGGCGGATCGGCGGTTGCCGGGCGTGGGAGGAGGAACCTGCAGGACCGTGAATGGGTGCACGGTCTCGATCGTGGTGGCGGGTTCACAGGTGGACGCTTAGGGCGAAACTTTTCAAAGTGTGCACTTAACCGTATGACGGTCACCCTTCAACGCATCGGTTCCGACGAAGCGCTGCCGTCCGGGTGCCCCCCCGCGGAAAATTCAAGATACCCCAAACCCAAACGCTGCCGGTTTTTCCTTCCGCGATTTCTACTATCTCTTCGTCTACTACAAACAGTAGAAGATACACACCTCCCTCCCCTGCCTCGCCCCCAGCCCTTGCTTCCCATTCCAAGGTTCTGCTCTGGCTGCAGACCCTCGCGACGCTGTCAGGGCACCGTGTGTTATCACGGCGGGCGCTCTTCCGGGTCCTCCTGATTCCACTCTCCCCCACTCCCAGGCTCCTCTGCACATTACTTGCAGGGCAACGTCTGCCCCAAACACCGTCCGTATCAGTCTCTCCTGACCAAGAACTCCTGAGGACTTCCTATTTTGGGTGCATCAATAAACAGCCTCTATTGTCTGGACCTACATTAACTAAGATCCCCCTCTCTGCTCAAGGCACACCTTCTATTTCCCACAGGCCGGCGCCCGGCACCTGTCATGCTTATTCTTCCAGTGTAGTAACAGCTCTCCCGACAGAGAGCAACGCCCCGTGGGGTAGGCACGCGCACCTGTGTGTACCTGCTTACGTGTATGTCTAGACGTTCATACCCACATTCGTATCCCCGCCTACAGTCACTTACATATACAGCCACACACATGTACACACAGCTACAAATACACGCAGAAAAGCTGAGCAGTGGGTGGTCAGTTCTTACCTTGGAATCTACCGTACTTCTTTTAGACTTTCCACCGTCTAGAAGCAGAAACATTTAAAAGATGTTACTGCATGATTCAGCTCTTAGATATATTACTTTCACGTTACAAGGCTCTAGCTTGTCTAGTATCAAATAAATCAAACAAACAAGGTGAGGCCGTATGGTATCTTGTAGAATGCCAACTCCTCAGATTCTAAAACGATTCTTCAATTGCAGAAGCAGCAAATTGGAGCGTATAAATGCTCTCTAATTTTTTTTAAGGTGTATTTAGTGTTGAGAGACAGAGAGAGCACGAGTAGGGGAGGGGCAGAGAGAGAGGGAGACACAGGATCCAAAGCAGGCTCCAGGCTCCAAGCTGTCAGCACAGAGCCCGACGCGGGGCTCAAACTCACGAACCACGAGATCATGACCTGAGCCGAAGTCGGACGCTTAACCGACTGAGCCGCCCAGGCGCCCCATAAATGCTCTCTAACAAAGGATAACATTCAGTCCCAACAGGGAAACTCATCTCTGAATAATCTAGTGTATGTTATTGCCAGAGATGCCACACGGAGTGACCTTCCTCATTTTCTAAGTAATCACATTTAAAAACAGATCATTGTTTCAAAATACGTACACACGGGGTGCCTGGGTGGCTCAGTCGGTTAACATCCGACTCTTGATTTTGGCTTAGGTCACGATCTCATGGTTCCTGAGTTCCAGCCCCACATCAGGCTCTGTGCTGACAGCGTGGAGCCTGCTTGGGGATCTTCTCTCTCTCCCTCTCTCTCTCTCTGCCCCTCCCCTGTTTCTGCATGCACACACACACTCTCTCCCTCTCAAAATAAACAACAACAAAATATGTGTGTGTGTGTGTGTGTGTGTGTGTGTGTGTGTATGACATCTATTTACACATACGGAAAAATTCATAGCAAACAACAGTAGCATAATTGATGCTTTCTCCCGACAGCAGGGAGTGTTAAGATTGCTAATGGCTTCTTTCATGGAACAGAGAGGGCATCTGGGCCTTATTTTTATTTAAGATATCTTCATGGGGAAGACAGGATCTCAACCTCGCTATAGGGAGAGAGTTTCAAAATAAAAATAGGAAAAGGATACTTTCCGTGCAGCGAATGTGTACGTGAGCATGAGAAACCAGCACGAGGAGGAAATGTACGCAGACACTAAACTGCACCATCACGCAAAGGCAACGTTTCTGTATGTCTTTTAATTGGGATTAGAGTTTTGACACACTGAGAAAAAAAAGTGTCAATAATAAAGAGTAAGTTCTCTTTAAGAACTAAACTATCAGATAAACCTGACAGTTAATAAAAGAGGCAATAAATATAAACTGGTTAATCAACATATGGAGGAAAAGTGCAACCTCGGTAGTTAAGAGTAAATACCCAAACAGGAGTCCTTTTTGCCTTTTACTTTGGGTCCAAAACAAACAAACACACACCAAAATCCCAGTCCTGGCTAGGACAAGGTGATGTGGGCACTATTCTTATATATTTTCCCAAAGGAGTATCAATTCATACAACTCATTTGGAAAGGAGCTGAAAACAGTACCAATATTCTCTCAGTACTCATATCCTTTGAACCGAATATTCCAGTTCAGGGAACCCATCCTAAAGAAAGTTCTAGAAATGACCAAAGTTCTAAAATAAAGAACCTCCAGTGCAGCAATATTTATAATAGCATGACAATGGAAACACGTCTCCTTAAGGGGAAAGCTTGAGCAAGTTACAGTATCCATATAATGGGATGGCTGGTAAGAATGAACTATCTTAAAGTTGAGTGAACAGGGACGCTTAGGAAATTACAAACATGACTATGACTTTTAAACATCAGGGGCGCCTGGGTGGCTCAGTCGGTTAAGCCTCCGACTTTGGCTCAGGTCACAATCTCACGGTTCATGGGTTCGAGTCCTGCATTGGGCTCTGTGCGACTGCTCAGAGCCTGGAGTCTGCTTCAGATTCCGTGTCTCCCTCTCTCTCTGGCCCTCCCCCGCTTGCACTCTGTCTCTCAAAAATGAATAAACATTAAAAGAATTTTTACGAGAAATAAAAATCAAATGTTCTAGACCCACCCAGGAAACAGCTCAGAAGAAAACAGAAATATGGGGGCACCTGAATGGCTCAGTCGGTTAAGCCTCTAACTTCAGCTCTAACTTCAACTGTCATGATCTCACAGTTCCTGAGTTCGAACCCCGCAGTGGGCTCTGGGCTGGTGCATAGCCTGCTTGGGTTTTTCTCTCTCTCTGCCCCTTCCTCACTTGTGTAAGGGCTCTCTCTCACTCTCTCAAAAATAAACTTTAAAAAAAAAAAAAAAGAAAAGAAAAGAAAAAGAAAACAGAAATACTAAAATTCTAACACAACAAGGTCAGAGAAATTACTGTTCTGTTTCTCCTTTCCCCCAGTTTCCACCTTTTTCTTTGATGGTTATTTATTTTTGGACAAGCTCCAAAATGAAATAATGCTATGACTGTGTGTGGTTTTTACCTGGGGACAAAGAAGAATCTACGAAGCAGGGTGGTAAAGAAAATGCTCTTCTCCACCTTACAGTTTACCTTGTTTCTGCTGAGTCTGGTTGCCCGCCGGAACAGGGTCAACACCAGGCTCCTGGCTCTGGCCAAGGACTTTCTCATCCTTGCTGAAGATGATCTTTGGTAGCTGGGTACCAGCGTCTGGTGGAGATCTTACTCTCACCCTAAATTCAAATAAGAGAAAAGTAAACAAGTTCAAAGGAATGCTAGGGCCCTTTGAGTGCCCCGTGTTACACACTGTCCCGGGGTCCAAACCCATCATCTCAGGTAGTCCTTACGAGGTCCCTGATGTGGATTCTACTGTCTGCTTTGTACACCTGCTGAAATGGGGGCTCGGGGAGGTTAATAACTTGCCCAAGCAAGAGTGGTGAGGCCGGAAGCAGCCGGATGAGGACCTGACATTCTCACTCCGAAGCTTACATTCCCAGCGACCACACGGCTCTGATGAACGTATTTTCCCCCTTAGTGTCTACCATGTGTTCAACGAACTGGCGCACAAGGGAAGTGGAGCGAGGGGTAAAACACCAAGTAAGATGTTAAAGGGAACTCTGGGAGGGCACGTGAGGGGCAGCGGGCACTATGCGCGGCCTGCCGAACGTGCATTCCCTCCCTTCTCCCCGCTCAGCAGACCCCCGTCCTGCCAAGGAGCCAACGGTTGCCTGAAGCCTTCCCTCCTCTTCTCTAAGTCCCGTTTCTCCGCCCAACTTCCTGTCTATATCGCTGTGACCACGTGTATTGCCGTTGGGTCTCCGTCATTAATCTGCACGCTTCTCGGGGGCGGCGCCTCTGTCCCCCTCATCATGTTCTTGACGTCCCGCCTTCGGCCCAGTATCCGGTAGACGCTCCGCGAACGTCAGCGTAGCTACGCAACTCCCCCTGAGTCTCCTCTAGGATGGGACTGAAGGAACACTGCAATTACTTACTCGCTTCTGGAGATGTCTAGGATTAGAAGGGTGACGGAGATGGACTTTTTTTTTAAAATACAGTAATTCACATCTTCATCCTGAGAAAGGAAGCCCCGGGGGTACATCATCTCATTCACTCACGTCAGAATAAGAACAGAAAGTTTTCAGGACCAAGGCAAGCAAGTGACCCGTGCTCCGCCCCAGACCACACAGCTGTGGGTGCTCAGAGATGCCAGGGAGTCAAAGCAGCCCCCACCGCCAGGAACACAGCAGTGACAAAAGCAGGAGGCTCCCGCCCAGCGTCTTGGGCTCAAAGTGATGAGGGGAACCGGGTCACGCAAGGGATGCTCACCAGGTAGGAAGAAAACCCGTCGTTCTTTGTACGGTCCAGGCTGAATCCAATCTAAGAGGGGGTGGAAAGGGCAGAGGTAAGTGTCCACGCGGAGCTTTGGCATCCACACCTCTCTTACTCAAGGAGCAGAAAAGGCGCTTCTTTGGCCCAGCCTTCTCTTGGTCTTCTGAGCATTCATTTTGTAAGAAGCAACCCCAGTTACGAAAAATTATTCAAGAATCACAACTTAAGTGTTAAAAAATAAAACTATCTGATGCCCGCCCCCAAGTTTAATTTTCTCTACATTGGGATACTTCATATTTAAGTGGGGGGGGGGGGGTGAAGCTCTCATCTACACCACAGAAACGGGTAAAGCCCTTGACCTCCTGGAAGGCACTTACGGTTGTGTCCTTGTCTGTGGCTCCTTCAGGTTCATTCACTGAAAGGCTACTGACATTAACCACCATGTACCCGTCCTTGAAGAATCCAAAGGTGTTCAGATGAACCTTATGCCTCACATCGTCCTAGAAAGATTTGCCGTGGTGGAATGAGTCAAAGGGAGAAGTTAACTTGATTTATTTAACCGATTTATTGCCTGAAAAACTACAGTATCTAGCTAGCTAGCTCACGTTTCCATGTATTTGGCAATATGTACAATACATATACCTTCCTGCTCCAAAAGCTGAAGCAGACTCATCAGAAATTCATAAGATAGCAACAGTTTTGCAGAAAGAGGCATACAATAGATTCCATTCATCCCCGTGCATTTGTAAGGGCCCCAGGGGCAGACTTGGTGGTCAAGCGGAATGTGACTGCCCGGGAAGGAGGAACAATGTTTTAGTCATCCTCACAAGCTTCCCGCTGGCACAAGGCCTGGCATCAGGAGGCACTCAAAACGTGATGGGGGAGGGGACGGGAGGGGGGAGGGGAAAAGTGGCCAAAGGTGCTCCGAGAATACACTCATTTATATAAATCTTCCTATGAGAGTTTTATGCACCTACCCGGCTCCTCCCACTGCGGGGCGATGAAGGACACCTGACATTATTTTTCTGACCTACGATACAATTTTTTAACATCTGCATCTAAAATGATGTCACACACGATGGGGTTTCAGGAAGCAAAGCCTTATGCAGCAGGAATCCAGACACTAGCCGGGTGGAGGGCGATGTCTCGGACACAGGACAGCCCTGAGATCTGCTGCAACTGCGACACGTGGTCAGGTGCTACCACGGCCGCCTGAAGCCATCTCAAAGTTGGGATTCCAATCTCAACCAAGTCAATACATTTTAAGGCCAAAAGAACAAAAGCTCTAGGGAACACTTCTAAAACGGAGGCTCCATGAAGACAGTGCATATTGGGTAAGTCAGGAGTTTTATGTTGAGAATCACGTGCCTAAATCTGAGCACCTTCAGAAGCTAACAGTTATTAATTAGGAAGCTTCTAGATGCAAGGCACTAAGCCGAGCACTTTTCTAAATCCTGCATTTGGTTCTTCCTCCAATCTGCACAGTCCTTTTCGTTACTGTTTGCTTCTGGCTCATGTTTTTTAGTTCTACCCTTTGTCTCTTCCAGTTTTAAACATAAACTACGTTACAATCCACTGAGATGCTCTGGGGGCTCTAATTCTGCTTCCGGTGTTCTCTGTTGGCTTTCACAGCCGGCTCTTTCTTCGCGTGAGTGCTAATTTTCTCTCTAGACTTGGGTCTCCCGGACATCAGAGGGAGTCTAAAATCGCAAACCCCAAAGGCCTCGGAGGAGAGGCTGTGGATCAGTCTATAGCATTCAAATCAGGAACTGGGGGCGTCTGGGTGGCTGGGTCGGTTGAACGTCGGACTTCGGCCCGGGTCACGATCTCGCCATTCGTGAGTTCGGGCCCCGCGTCGGGCTCTGTGCGGACGGCTCGGAGCCTGGAGCCCGCTTTGGATTCTGTGTCTCCCTCTCTCTCTGCCCCTCCCCTGCTTGCACTCTCTCAAAGATAAATAAACATTAACATTTTTTTCAAAAAATCATAAACTGTAACCCCCTACACGATAGCTAAAACACTTACTTTACTGCCATTAGGAGGGTTATGTTTCCTAGCCCACTCATCAATTCAAGGACTATAGCTCTGAGGGTCCTATAATATTAGGGGCTAAGGAGAGGGACACAGCTCCAGCCACACCCTGACCACCCCACGCCCTCTGCCTCCTTGCACCCAAGGCTTTGGCTCCAGAGGTTGCAGCTTCCCCACCCCCACTGTCTTTTTTTTTTTTTTTTTTTTTTTGGCCTCTAGGAGTTTCCCTAATTTTCCTAGGAGCCAGCTGTGCATTTAGAGAACGTCGCTGGACTCCCACTCCCGGGTGGGACAGAGTAGCCTGCGGCACACGGGAACTCCCAGGGAGGACAAGAGAAGCAGAGAAGATATTAGAAGTCATCCGCTGGAAGGCTCGACCACAAAACCCAAAATGCCAAAGCTCACATCCTTTTTCAGGATTCTAAGAGAATGATGTGAGTGCCTCTTTTCTCAATGCTCCCGAAGGCACAAGACTAGCACAGTCCTAGATGCACGGGAGAGAAATCAATTCAACTCCATATGACGGACGCCTCAGGACACTGCGGTTTCAGGCTCTGGCAGGATCCCCAGAGACAGAATGAATAAACAAATTCCTGCCCCGAGCGGAGCCTCACAACAGAACACTAAGCTAAACGAGGCCGACGTAGGTACGATCCATTCAAACACGGGGCAATTGTCTACGGGAATAGAGTCAGGTGAGGGGGATCCTTGGGAGGAAGAGACTTCAGTGGCTACAGGAGGGGGTCGGAAGGAGCTTCCGGAAGTGCTTGGTGACACTCTTGTGGTTGCACAAGTGTGTTTATTTACGTTGTGGAAATTCACCAAGTTATGAGCCAATAATGACTATTTTTTAGCATGTGTATTATACACGAAGGTTTAAGTCCTACAAGTATGCTTGTTCTAATTTATCCAGCATTTAGATGCTACGTGGCAAAATGGAAGACTGGTTAAAAAAAAAAAAAAAAAATGCTTAACTCATCCAGTCCACCAAAGATATTTTCTGCGTGTTTGGGGGAAAATGTTTCAATAGCAAGCTTAGAACAGTTATTTTTCTATTTAAACATTACATTCCTTTATTGTTTTTTCTCACTTTTATATTAGCATTTCACTTGATAAAACACTGCCACAAAATACATGTTTTTGAATAATTTTATCTTTGCTTTTTATTTAGAGAGAGAGCGTGCGTGTGCACGCGCGAGTGGAAGAGGGCCAGAGGGAGGGAGGGAGAGCATCCCAAGCGGGCTCCACGCTATCAGCGCAGAGCCTAACACGGGGCTCGATTCCATGAACTGCGAGATCGTGACCTGAGCCGAAATCAAGAGCCGGACGCTTAACCGACTGAACCAGCCAGGTGCCCCTGGTACCATTATTTTTTAAATTATGGTAAAAATACACAAATCATCATATTTAACATACACTATGGCTACTTATAATGCAGAAACCACATTTTGAGAAATACTCCTCTAAAATCTCCAAGTTTCCTTTCAAACATTCGTTACAGCATCATAACTCCACATTTTCCACACCTTTCGAGAAACGGGTTACGGGCCGAGGGCTTTCCCAGGGCATCCCATCCTCACCCAGCCCAGTGTAATTCAGGGCGGCAGCTCCACGGTAGAGACGCAGACACAGGTTCAGGGGTGAAATCGTGGCCCAAGACAACAGAGACTATCAGTGGTAAAGCTGGGATTGCAACACAGATCTGACACGAAAGCCATTTTCACCCTACTGCCTCCCAGTATGCAAAGGTAATCACGACATGATATTAAATGCAAACTGGACAACCTAGAAGAAATGGACAAATTCCTAAAAACACACAACTTCCCAAGGCTGACTCCTAAAGAAAGAGAAAATCTGAACAAACTAATAATGAGTAAGGAGACCAATCAAACAGGAAAGAGAGTTAAGGCAAAATTAATAGCAAACCCTCTCAACTTCTTCCAAACAAACCGAAGAGGCAGGAGCATGTCCAAAGCCATTTTACAAGGCCAGCTTTATCCTGAAACCAAAGCCATATAAGGACACTACAAGACAAGAACAGTAGAGGCCAATATCCCTGATGAACGCAGACGAGAAACTCCGTAACACGAGACCGCCAAACTGAACTCAACAGCACACGGAAGGATCATCCGCCATGAGCAAGTGGGATTCACCCCTAGGATTGCAAGGATGGCTGAATATATGCAAATCAATAAATGTGATACATCACAATAACAAAATGAAGGGAGAAAAAAATCCTATGATCACCTCAATAAATGCAGAAAAAGTAGTCAACAAAAATACAACATCATTTCGTGATAAAGACCCTCAACAAATCAGGTGCAGAAGGAACGCACCTCAGTATAAAAAAGGCCGTATAAATGACAAGCCCAGAGCTAACATCATCCTTAACAGTGAAAAGCAGAAGATCTGTCCTCTAAGCTCGGGAACAAAATAAGGTTCCCCACTGTTACCATGCTTATTCAACACAGTACTGGCAGTCCTGGCCAGAGCGATCAGGCATGAAAAACAAATAACAGGCATCGAACTACAAAGGAAGATGTAAAACTGTCACTATTTACAGACGGCATGCTATTTTATATAGAAAACAATAAGCTTCCGCTGTTAGAACGAATACGTGAATTCCTTGAAGCTGCAGAATACAAAAATCAATAGCACTGAGGTTGGTCAAGCGTCTGACTCTTGGTTTCGGCTCAGGTCACGATCTCACGGTTCGTGCATTTGAGCCCCGCATCGGGCTCTGTGCTGGCATCTCGGAGCCTACTTGGGATGCTCGGCGTCTCTCTCTCTCTCTCTCTCTGCCCCTCCCCCACTCATACTGTCTCTGTCTCTCTCAAAATAAATAAACTTAAAAAAAAAAAATCAGTGGCATCTCCATACACTAGCAACAAAGCATCTGAGAGACAGAGAGAAAAAAGATTTTACAAGCATCAAAAGCAATAAAATACTTAGGCATAAGTTTAGCAAAGGAAGTGAGCGATCTATATATACCCTGAACACCATAAAGACAATGATGAGCGAAACTGAAGACAGAAATCAATGGAAAAATAATCTGTGTTCATGGATCGGAAGACTTACGATTGTAAAAATGTCAATGCTATCCAAAGCAACTTACGCATTCAACGTCAACCCTACTAAAATGCCAACGGCATTTTTCATAGAAGTAGACCAAACAACCCCAAACTCCTATGGGACCAGAGAAGACCCCAAATAACCAAAGCACTCTTGAGTAGAACAAAGCTGGAGGCATCACACTGCCTGGTTTCAAAGTCTACTGCGAAGCCACCGTGATCCAAACAGTGTGACACTGGCACGAAAACAGAGGCCGACGGAACAGGACCCAAGGGGCCCAGAAATAAATCCACACACGTATGTCCAACGGATCTTTGACCAAGTGGAGGACAGTCCCCACCGCAAATGGCGTTGGGAAAACTAGATCTCTTCACACACAAGAATAAACCGGACCCTTTCCCACTCCATGCACACACATCAGTTCAAAATGGACTGAAGACTTAAACGTAAGATTATAAACTGTAAAACTACTAGTAGAAGAAAACATATGAAAAAACTTCTTGATGCTGGTCTGGGCAATGACTTATTGGGTAAAACCCAAAGCTCAGGCAACCAAAAAAACAGCAAAAACAGACAAATGGGGATGGCATCAAACTGAAAAGCTTCTGCACAGGAAAGAAAACAAGAGAGTGAAGAGACAACATTTTGAAAGGAGAGAAAATATTTGCGAATCATATATCTGATACTGGGCTAATACCCAAAATACATGAGGAACTCAACTCAACAGCAAAACAAAAAAAAACCCCAAAAAACCCGAATAACCTGACTTAAAAATGGGCAAAGGATCAGGGCGCCTGGCGGGGCTCAGTCAGTTAAGCGTCAGACTTCGGCTCAGGTCATGATCTCATGGTTCTTGGAGTTCGAGCCCCGCATCGGGCTCTGTGCTGACAGCTCGAAGACTGGAGCCTGCTTCCGATTCGGTGTCTCCCCCCTCTCTGCCCCTCCCCTGCTCATGCTCTCTCTCTTCCTCTCTCCCTCTCTCTCTCTCTCAAAAATAAACACAAAAAAAATTAAAAAAAAAAAAAATGTTCAGTATTACCATTTGCCAGTATCATCTGTACGACCTGCACCTAACCTAACCCCCATCTGTGTTAAGTTATCGCGTCACTGTGTCAAATATGGTGTGTGTGGAAGGCATTGTGCAAACCCTATTTTACTATACAAACCGTAGACACATGGACACTTTGAAACTGGAAGGAACCAGGAAGGTCATCCATTCTAATTGTTCATTCAACTTCATTTGATTCGATGCAGTGTAAATAAACCAACATTCACATGATGCCACTAATGGCTGAGGCCCCAAACGTGAAAAATACTCAGTCCCAGAAAAAACTGCCAATAGTCAGTTCTGAGTGCAGAGGGATACAAAAAAAAAACGCTCCTTCCAGACCTGGGTACTCTGGGACAAATGCCCCATCTGTTCCGTAACTCCTATGCCAGAGTGCTCCAGCCGGCGTCTGGGGAGGAGGTAGGAGTGAGTCAGAATCGTGACATTTCTCCCTCCAGACACTCTCCTAGGAGGAGCAGTGAGGTCAGTCCGACTGGATGAGGAAGCAAACAGGAGACACAAGGCAGGGCGGGTGCCAGAGTAGGGTGAGAATGACAATATCAGACACAAAGAAGATTTAATTACACTTTCAACAACCACACTTTTTTTTCTGGTAAGATTTTAAGGTAAGCTCTACACCCAACATGGGGCTCGAACTCACAACCCTGAGATCAAGAGTCTCGTGCTCCAGCTAAGGCAGCCAGAAGCACCCGCCGCCATTAATTCTGTTAGCACTGACACAGCAGTAATGTCTGTTTCCCCAAGGATTTCAGAGACTGCAAACACTTGACCTTGTAGCCAGTACTATGCTAAGAGCTTTATCTACCAGCACTCATTTTTTCTTTTTTTAGGTTTATCTGTTCATTTTGAAAGAGAGAGAATGAGCGAGCATGGAGGGAGGGGCAGGGAATCGCAAGCAGGCCTCCGCTGTCAGCACAGAGCCTGACACAGGGCTCGATCCCACAAACCCTGAAATTATGACCAGAGCTGAAACCAAGAGTCAGATACTCAACCAACTGAGCCACCCGGGCACCCCTACCGCCACTCATTCTTATCGCCAACACTACAAGGCAGGTGTTATTATGTCCGTTTTATGGATGAGGAAATAGAGGCTCGGAGTGGCAAAACTTGCTTAAAGTCATAACGTCAGGAGGCGACAGAGCCAGTATTCAAACTCAGGTTTGTTTAAACCCCAACCTATGGTTTTGGCCACCTCATACTTATTACAACCAACCAACCAGTCTATCTTTTGTTTGTTTTGCATTTTTTATTATAGGAAATTTCAAACCATCGACTCACGGTCCACTGTGTTGTTCTGTACTTCTCCCCACCCCCAATCTCATCTAAATAGGATCTCACTCCAATCAATAGATTGGATTCAACAGAATCAAATCCTAGATGTGCTATCATTTCATCCATTAATATTTCAGTGTATGTTTGATGAGAACGTCTTTAAAAAACATAACCATGATAATATGGCATATTCCTAACCACAATAAACTGCTTATCAAGTTAGGTAAACAAGACTGTTCACCCACAAGACGTTTACAGGGACATAAAACACAGGACTGTTCTCAGGTACTTATCTCTATGGCTGGTTGTAAACTCCTGCTCTCCTAGTCGACTTTTATTATCTGAAATCAGTGGAAACACAATTACAATCTCCAAGGCACTAAAGCAAATAAGGACCTAAGCATTACTCTGATGACAGTGATGAAGAAACAATCTACAAAAACGGGTAGTTAATTTGTTACAGAGGATCCAATTAGAGAAAATGTGGCACCGGCCGATTATTCTGAGTTATTTCAGATTATTCTAAATGGGTCGTCTCTATTTTCAATAAACTACTTGTAAAATTAAAACTTCATCGTATCGCTATCAAAGTTCTAAACCAAAACTTTACCCAAAAAGTACACTTTAAAATGTGCGGTTTCAGGGCATGATTATGGATGCATACGTTTCCCCTCTTCTTCCTGTTTTCTGTTTGCACACACCTTTATTTTTACCACCACCAAAGTTTTCCTCGCATTTAAGAGTATATACACGCCGAGAAGTAAACTCGTATTGAAATAAGTTTTCCTAAAATTTCTGGCTTACAGAGAAAGTCTGAAACTAAAAGACAATAAACACGCTTGGAGTCAACACGAAATGGCACCTTTCTCTTATCAGGTTGGTAGAAGTTAAGACCTACAACGTGATGCCTTGTGACGTACGTGTGCAAATGAACACCAAACACTTACACGCCACTTGGCGGTAGCGTGAACTGACAGAACCTTGTACATACAGGGCTCTTTGGTACCTTCCATTTAAGTAATCCCATGCCTAGGAATCTACCCCCACAGAAATACTAGAGCTGAAATATAAAGATATTTCTACAAGAATATTCAAAGCAGCTCTGTTTACAATAGCTAAAATCAAGCAGTCAAAATGCAGTATAAATTTCTGTCAGCAAACAAATGATTTCTATCAATGCTGAGTCCTCTTTACAATGAAGAATTATCATAGTGGTTAAAAAGAAGGATGTAGGCCCGCGTATCCCAACATTTGAGAAAAGACTGCAAGAGAGGGGCGCTTGGCTGGCTTATTCAGTAGAGCAAACACTTGATCTCAGGGTGGTGAGTTCAAGCCCCCTGTTGGGCAGGGAGCCTACATACATACATACATACATACATACATACATAATAAATAAATAAATAAATAAATAAATAAATAAATAAATAAATAAATAAAGCGAGCCTGTAATATAATAAAGAAAAAGATGGGGTGCCTAGGTGGTTCAGTTGGTTAAGAGTCTGACTCTTGATTTTGGCTCAGGTCATGATCCTCGGGTTGTGGGATCAAGCCCCGCATCGGGTGGTGAGTTCAAGCCCCCTGTTGGGCAGGGAGCCTACATACATACATACATACATACATACATACATAATAAATAAATAAATAAATAAATAAATAAATAAATAAATAAATAAATAAAGCGAGCCTGTAATATAATAAAGAAAAAGATGGGGTGCCTAGGTGGTTCAGTTGGTTAAGAGTCTGACTCTTGATTTTGGCTCAGGTCATGATCCTCGGGTTGTGGGATCAAGCCCCGCATCGGGCTCCGGGCTAAGCGTGGAAACCTGCTTGGGATTCTTTGTCTCCCTCTCTCTGCCTGCAACCCCCCACCCCCCCCCCGCAAATAAGTAAGTAAACATTAAAAAAAAAAAAAAAAAAAAAAAAAGAGCCAAGGCCATTCATTCATTGAACAGGCACTGCCCTAGGCTGTGAGAATGGAGCACTGAGTGAGGTGAACAGAAAGTCCTGCCTTGTTGAGCTTCAAGTCTAGTGGAGAGAGGAGATGAGAACACATGCACTGTGAAGGCCACGGTCTATCAGTCCGTGAGGAGTGCACCAGCAAACAGCACTGGGTGGGGGGCAGGGCAGGCCACCTGGAGGAAGGTGGTCCTGGAGAGCTTCACTGAGAAGGCACCGTGGTGAGGGCACAGGCCATGCAGATGTCAGCGGGAAGGATGTTCTGGACCTTGGCACGGAGCTCGGTGGACTGAGGACAACAAGACACCGCTGTGGCTGGACTTTGGCTTAGAAGTCACCAAAAGGCAGGGCAGGGCGCCTGGGTGGCTCAGTCAGTTGGGCATCTGACTTTTGACTTCAGTTCGGGTCATGATCTCGCGGTTCATGAGAGTTCGAGCCCCGCATCGGGCTCTGTGTTGACAGCATGGAGCCTGTTGGGGATTCTTTCTTCCCCCTCTCTTTCTGCCTCTCCCCTACTCATGCTATCTCAAAATAAATACATTTCTAAAAAGTAAAAAAAAAAAAATTTTTTTTTTAAATGTTTATTCACTTTTTGAGAGACAGAGACAGAGTGTGAGCAGGGCAGGGGCAGAGAGAGAGAGAGAGAGGGAGACACAGAATCCCAAGCAGGCTCCAGGCTCTGTGCTGACAGCAGAGAGCCCGACGTGGGGCTTGAGCCCACAAACCGTGAGATCATGACCAGAGCTGAAGTCAGACACTTAACCGACTGAGCCACCCAGGAGCCCCCTGACCTTAGATTTTTATAAAGTGTGATTATGCCAAAAAAAAAAAAAAAAAAACAAAGAAAAGAAAAGAAAAGAAAAAAAAGAAACCTACAAGTGGGGAATGTGCAGACGAAGATCTTTAAAGTTATGTAGAAAAACGTGGAAGGACGCACGGACGGTGAGAGTGGTTAAGTCTGAGGAACCCGCCCACAGGGATGGGGAGAAGAGAGGACTCTTCACCACGCCCGTCATCCTCTTGTGTTAGACAAGCTTTTGGATCAGCAAAAAGGAAAAGGTCACCTGTCACATGCTAAAAACTATTTCCCTCTTTCAAATGCTTTACGAAAGGTAATTGTAACTTGTGCTGTTCTAATGTGTACTCACCCAAATGAAAATCTGGTTTTCTATAAACTATGCCTCCGAAAATGAAGCGTTATATTCAAAAAATCATTTTTATTTTACCTTTGAGTGAGACTTAGGATCGTTTCTACACTCAAATGTAACTTTTAAAAATTATAAATGACAGGGGTGCCTGGCTGGCTCAGCTGGCAGAGTGTGCGACTCTCAATCTTGGGGTTGTGAGTACGAGCCTCCTGTTGGGTGTGGAGCCTACTTAAAATTTAAAAACAACTGTTTTAATTAATAATATATTTTTAAAAATATAAAAATTTCCCCTACATTAGGGAAAAAAAGAGCCAAAGCCAAAGGAAAAAAAGGTACCTCCGTTTCACCAATGTGTGAAAACCATTCAGAATTTGGAGATTTTCCTCTAATCTATTTTTTTTTTTTTAATTTTTTTTTTCAACTTTTTTTTTTTTTATTTATTTATTTTTGGGACAGAGAGACAGAGCATGAACGGGGGAGGGGCAGAGAGAGAGGGAGACACAGAATCGGAAACAGGCTCCAGGCTCCGAGCCATCAGCCCAGAGCCCGACGCGGGGCTCGAACTCACGGACCGCGAGATCGTGACCTGGCTGAAGTCGGACGCTTAACCGACTGCGCCACCCAGGCGCCCCTCCTCTAATCTATTTTAATGGAATTTAATGTACTGTTACTTCACTAGTTCACTGGTTTTTATTTTTTTTTTAATTTTTTTTTTTTAACGTTTTTTATTTATTTTTGGGACAGAGAGAGACAGAGCATGAACGGGGGAGGGTCAGAGAGAGAGGGAGACACAGAATCGGAAGCAGGCTCCAGGCTCTGAGCCATCAGCCCAGAGCCCGACGCGGGGCTCGAACTCACAGACCGCGAGATCGTGACCTGGCTGAAGTCGGACGCTTAACCGACTGCGCCACCCAGGCGCCCCAAGTTCACTGGTTTTTAAAATTGTTTTCAGTTTAGTTTTTAGAGGGAGATAGAGCAAGCGAGCACGTGCAAGGAAGGAGGGACAGAGAGAGAGAGAGAGACAGAATCCTAAGCAGGCTCTCAATGGTCAGCACAGAACCCGGCACAGGGCTCGATCTCACAAACCGTGAGATCATGACCTGAGCTGAAATCAAGAGGCGGACGCTTAGCCAACTGAGCCACCCAGGCGCCCCGCAGGACAGAGTTATTACAAAAGACTAGAACTCAGAGTCAGATGAAAGAAATGCGGGAAGGAAGGGGCGCAAAGCTTCCCCACCACTCCCCCCTCACCCCCACAGGCCTGCCACCCCGGAAGCTCCTCACCTACTTTACCATCAGTTATTGGGAATTATAAAGCCTGTACGTGGTCAGAGAAAACGTAAGTGAACCGTGTAGAAAAGTAGCTGCAACCTTACCACTCAGGGATAAGTCATGATAACGGTTCGGAGTTTTCCTTTTGATCTAAGAAAATGTAAAACACGTACTTCAGGTATCAGAGCTCTGAACTGGTACTCAGCAACCAAATACCATGTTAGAGGAGCGCCCGGCTGGCTGGGTTGGAAGAGGTACAACTCCTGATCTTGGGGTGGAGAGTTTGAGCCTCACACTGGGTGTAGAGGTTACTAAAAATAAATAAACCAACTGGGTCTCATGGTTTGTGAGTTCGAGCTCTATATCGGAGCTCGTTGCTGTCAGCGTGGAGCCCGCTTCAAATCTTCTGTGTGTGTGTGTGTGTAGGCACACACACACACACACACACACACACGCACACATGTCAGAAAGGTATAAGCACAGCCACAATGTATAATCTTGCTGTTTGGTGGCATCCATAACAAGATCAGGCGTGTAGGACTGAGCACTCACAAGCCCACCACCCAGGTTCAGGGAATTCCTACTTTAAAAAAAATTTTTTTTCTTAATGTTTGTTTATTTTTGAGAGAGAGACAAAGCGCGAACAGGGGAGGGGCAGGCTCCAGGCACTGAGCAGTCGAACCCATGATCCACGAGATCATGACCTGAGCAGAAGTTGGACACTCAACCGACCGAGCCACCCAGGCGACCCAGAGAACTTCTACTTTAACCAACATGGCAACGATACCTTTTCTAGCAACAAGTGTTCACTTGAGAAAAACTGGGACACAGAAATGCACTCATTCCGTCATTCGACAAACGCCTGCTGAAGCCCCACCGCGTGTCGGGCACTGGGCGTCAGCGGTCAGCCGGACAAGCGAGCCTGCGGCCTCCGGGGCCTCCCCATCCTCCTAGTTGTAGAAAAGTAAAAGGAGTAACAACAAATACCCAGTTCCCCCGCTCTCCCCAGGCTTATTAGATGCCTATGTTGCAGCTGCTTTGGATTCACAGGAAGGGAGGGTGTGAAGAAGGGAAAATAAAACACTGGTGACAAAGAAAAATGCCTTCGTCCCTCTGTCGAACCCTCGTCCCCTCTCATCCCCCCCTCCCTGTGCTCATGAACTGATTAGGTGCCTTCCTGCTCTCCCTTTGAAAGTACTTTTACTACGGGGGCGCCTGGGTGGCTCAGTCATCAGGCGTGCGACTTCGGCTCAGGTCATGGTCTCACAGCTCGAGTTCCGGCCCCGCATCGGGCTCTGTGCTGACAGCTCCGAGCCTGGAGCCTGCTTCCGATTCTGTGTCTCCCTGTCTCTCCACCCCCCACCCCCCTGCTCGTTCTGTTTCTCTCTGGCTCTCAAAAATAAATAAACGTTTAAAAAAAAAATAACAACAGTACCTTTACTAGATATATCTATCCATATCCGTAAACATCATACAGTATCATTGTTTTAAAACTTTGGATACACGGTGTCATAACGTCGAAGCACATCTGTAACTTGCATTTTCAGACAACACTGTTTTTGAGGACCCATCTGTGT
Organism: Neofelis nebulosa; assembly: GCF_028018385.1. NCBI lineage: Eukaryota > Metazoa > Chordata > Mammalia > Carnivora > Felidae > Neofelis > Neofelis nebulosa. Next base: position 6,491,632 of record NC_080793.1, read on the forward strand.
TGATACATTTATCATGCTCCGGGTCCCACTTTACCGGCTTATATTTCACCACACGTACATCACAGGAAGACCGGTCCAGCTTCAAATTTTCTGGCCTTTCGATGGTGCAGAAGGAATACATACGCGGTAGAAACCGGACTTTGAGGTTTGGATTTGGCTCTCTTCCCAGGCTAGAGGTGTGCACGATCCTCTCTCGGGATGCTGGGCGGTGGCAGCGGCCGCGGCTCTCAGGCAGCCCCGCGGTCACAAGCGTAACCGACCCCTACACGGACGACCGTTCCGTTTGTCGCTTTCAGGACGGTATTCGGTACGTTACACGAGGCATTCGGCACTTTGGTATAAAACAGGCTCGGTGTGAGGTGATTCTGCCCACATGTAGGCGAATGTAAGTGTTCCGGGAGTTGAAGGTGGGCCAGGCTAGGCTCTGATGATCAGGAGGGTAGGCGTATCAAGGCATTTTCAACTTACAGTGGGTTTATCGGGACATAGCTCGATCGTAAGTCGAGGAACATCGGTATATCCATTTCCCCATCCGCGTACATTCAGGGAATTTCCAACCTTTTGCCATCACGATGCTGTCGTGAACATCCCTGTACGTGCCTTCTTACACCTATCTGTGCAGAGATCGGGAGTACATGCGTACGCCCAGGCGTGAACATTCTGGGACACAGAATGTGCACATTTTCAATTTGCCAGAAACTGCCAAAGGGATCTCCAAGGTATAGGAGAGCTTCCTCCTTACATCCTCACCGAACCTTGACGTCAGGCATTCCATTTTGCGGACACTAATTCAGCTGCATTTCCTGATACTTCAGGAATTTGGGGCACCTGTTTCTTTTTTTATTAAAAACAAAATTTTTTTTTTAATGTTTATTTTAGAGAGAGAGAGGCAGAGAGAAAGAGAGACACAGAATCTGAAACAGGAGTGTGCTTCAGATTCTGGGTCGCCCTCTCTTTCTGCCCCTCCCCTGCTCACACACTCAAGCACTCTCTCTCTCTCTCAAAAACAAATGAACGTAAAAAAAAAAAAAAAAAAAAAAAAAAAAAAAGCCACTCATAATCCCTAATGAAAACTACTATGTTGGTGTGCTTTCTCCTTTTTTCCTCCCTGTAACAATAATTGTTTTCTACGGACGATCCCGTTCTTTGGACTAAATATCAGGATATAAGCAGTGTTTTTGCTTTAACTTCCTCAACAATTTCACGTTAAATTGTTTTCACATATAAAGCAAGTAGAATAATGATGCTTCAGTTTAGTTGTTCTCATGAACCGAACTTGAGAGGGTAAGTACAGTAACACTTGACTGAGCTAGCTCAAGGTCACCTACCTGGCCACTTCGTTTTAAACAGCTCACCAACTGGCAGTGAGACTGTGTGGGCCCGTAAATGTGTTCTATTTGGCTAAAATGGTGGTTTTGGTTTTTTAACTTTAATTAGTTGCTGGCTAATTTCACATAAAAGGCGAAATTTCTAGGTTTTCTTGGGGGCGGGGGGAGAAAACCCACAAGACCCACTATGTCTGGGCCACATTCCAGTGCAGCAAAAGCAGAGAAGCAGCCCCCTGTAGAAGGAACAGGTGCCCCTCAGCCGGCCGTGCCCCCCGGGGTCCCCTGGAGCCAGCCTGCTCACAGTTTCTAGCTGGCTTCCAGCAGCATCTAAATCGGGGACCTCAGATTAAAAGAAACATCACATGTCAAAGGTAAGCAACAGTGCCTTTCAGCAAAAGGCACCCACAATCAATTTCTCTACTCCAGAGAAAAACAAGAATAACACCATCTATCATCCCGTCCCTTGCCTGCCTGCTATTAATGCTAGGAAACATTCCCGTAAGAAGCTTAATATCTGAATGTTTGGCTCACTGTATTTAGGCAGCAACTCACAAAAGGAATGCGGTCCAATTTCCTCAAAGAAGCAAAATTGTGACAGCTAAGCATACACGAGAGAAAAACCACAAAAAGCTGAAAGAGAATGCAAAACAGAAACACAGAAACACAGAAATCTGGGGTCTTGGCAACCAGGGCTTTCCTCGGGGACAGTCACTGAGGGCTGCTCACCCAGTGCAAGGGGGAAGACGGGAGGAGCCCCGGTCTTGGGTTCAAATTCTGTCACCCAAGTTCTGTTTTCCGCTTACCTCAAAGGGCTGTCATGAGGAGTCAATGAGTAAAAACATCCAATATTCAGCCCAGTCTTTGGCTTACGGGGGGTACTTTAATAACAAGCTGCTATCACCGCCACTTCAAACTTAGATTCTGTAGAACACCTCATTTCCAAGTGAGCCTAGAACACTGGACACTGGAGCAGGGTCCACCGTCTTGTGAACACGGCAGTCTCACATACTAGAGCCCTGGAGGCACATTGAAGAGGGACATGGGGTGCCCGGGGGGCTCGGTCGGCTAAGCGTCCGACTCATGGTTTCGGCTCAGGTCATGATCCCACGGTTCGTGGGTTCGAGCCCTGTGTCAGGCTCTGTGCGGACAGTGTGGAGCCTGCTTGGGATTCTGTCTCTCCCTCTTTCTGTACCTCCCCTGCTCACTTTGCTCTCTCTCTTTCAAAATAAATAACCATTTAAAAAAAAAAAAAAGATTTAACACAACAATGAACGTGCCAACGGCATCTACCTCAGTGTCACGTTCGTCCCAGCTCCTTCGTGTCTCGCTCTGCGTTGCCTTGGATGGGCTGTCGCTGCCTCGACCAAGCTCTCTGCAACGCTCACAAGGCCCACGTAACGGGTCTGACCTCACACTGCTGTTGCAAGAACACACTGCATCCTTTTCTATACCGCCCTGATCAATACTCCGGACAGACAAGGCTACCCACATTCATTTTACATACTGATCACGGTTCCGGAGGCTGCCCGGGAAGGGTCTGAGGTTTACCGGGACGGCCCCGCCCTGAGATGGGGCATGGCACGGAGGAGGAAGATGCTCTCTTAATTTCCCAAAACTCTTCAGAAACTCTTGGGGGTGAGGGGGCCTCACAAAGCAGTCTGTGCAGTGGGGCTGTAGCCACTGGCTTAAGGAAAATCCACCATAGAAGGCTAATGTGATCAGGTTCTCGAGTATTTGTACAGAGAGGGACTGGACTTACGTACCGGGGATCACCGCTACGTCAAACTGCTAAAGATGTTCTCTGAAAGTTATTACTCAAAAACAGAGTAATAACGTGGGGCCCCTGGGTGGCTCAGTCAGTTGAGTGTCCACCTTCAGCTCAGGTCATGATCTCATGGCTCGTGGGTTCGAGCCGCGCGGTCGGGCTCTGTCCTGACAGCTCAGATCCTGGGGCCTGTTTCGGATTCTGTTGTCTTCCCCTCTCTCTGCCCCTCCCGTGCTTGCACTCGGATTCTCTCTCTCTCTCTCAAAATAAATAAAAATTAAACACACACACACACACGCGCGCGCGCGCGCACACACACACACACAAAGTAATAACACATTGCCACGAAGGTAGAGTTTTGAAGTAAGGTTGCTACATATTGATTACTTTCGAGAGCTGCTGTCAGGATACCCACAGACTGGGCGGCTTAAAACAACAGAAACTTCTACTCCTACAGTTCTGGAGGCTACAAGTCCAAAATCAAGGCCTGGGCATGGCTGTTCTCCCTGGAAAGGCTCTAAGAAAAAAAATCCTCCCCGTGTCTTCTGTGCTTCTGGAGGCTGCTGGCAAGCCCTAGAGTTTCCTGGTTTACAGATACCTCACCGCAATCTCTGTTCTGTCTTCACATGGCCTTCTTCCTTCTGTGTGTGTGTCCCCTCTTCCTGTAAGGACACCAGTCGTGCTGGAATTAGGGCCCATCCTAAGCCAGCATGACCTAATCTGAACCACTCACTTCTGCGAACACCCCATTTCCAGACAAGGCCACATTCTGAGGTTCCAGGTAGACGTTCATTCTGGAGGGACACTTGTCACCGCAGCACATCTATCCATCTTCCTAATCATTCACAGTGAAGTGTTTCAGCGCCTACTTACCTGGCCCATGTAGATGTCATCCTTCAAGTAAAGAGGTGAAGGAAAAGAAAACCTGCTGGCTAGTCCAGAGAGTATTTTTTGACCCCAGCTTTTTTTCTACAAGCTAAAAAAGTAGTAAACTACATGTGAGGGTGCACTGGGGGGAGATCAAAAAGAAGAAGACGAAGACGAAGACGAAGACGAAGACGAAGAAGAGGAAGCAAAAATGTGTAACAGCAGCCGTGGAAGGGGCAGGGGCACGAAAAGTGGAAAAAAGACAAAGCGGTCACTAGAATTTTCCAGGGCTGTCTTATTAAGAAACTCTACCGATCAAATACTTGATTCTTCCGTGCTAGTATTCTCGGAAGAAAGCAAACCAGCACACGTGCAGTGACAACAGTCACTGCAAAAGGGCACCTTATGTGCTCATATACACACATACCGAGGAACAGATACTCAATAGATCGTTGTACTTAAAAGGGATGAAACCCTGAGAGGCGCGTGTGAGAGACCATTTAAAGGGGCGCCTGGGCGGCTCGACGGTTAAGCGTGTGACTTCGGCTCAGGTCACGATCGTGCAGTTAGCACGTTCGAGCCCGCGTCGGGCTCTGTGCTGACAGCTCAGCGCCTGGAACCTATTTCAGATTCTCTTGATTCCCTCTCGGTCTCTCTGCCCCTCCCCCACGCACTCTCTGGCTCCCCTCGAAAATAAACATTAAAAACAGACAAACAAACAGAAGCCATTTAAAGCATACACTGAAGTTAGGAGGCTAATTAAAAATGCCAGGTACCGGTGTTAAAAGAACCTTCCGAGTGTTATAGACCGTTCCGCTTCGGTGCATGAAAGTAGGCAGGAGAACGTATGAAAAATGAGGACGGGACGCGGATCAGTCCGTATGTTCGCATTACCCAAGCCCAAACGAAACGGGAACCCGCTGCCTTTTGGCCAGGCCCACGAACCACAGCACGGCATGTGCTCAAGCCAAACTGGCGCTTCACTCTGTTGGTCTAAAAGGAGGGACAAGAGTAATTCAGCTACGCAAATGGGTAATTACGCAGGAAGTGCCCTTCACACCCTGCAAAATACGCCGGTTGGATCATCAGATCCCCAAACTTAATCCTTCTACCTCGAGGGGCGCCTGGGTGGCGCAGTCGGTTAAGCGTCCGACTTCAGCCAGGTCACGATCTCGCGGTCCGTGAGTTCGAGCCCCGCGTCAGGCTCTGGGCTGATGGCTCGGAGCCTGGAGCCTGTTTCCGATTCTGTGTCTCCCTCTCTCTCTCTGCCCCTCCCCCGTTCATGCTCTGTCTCTCTCTGTCCCAAAAATAAATAAAAAACGTTGAAAAAAAAAAATTAAAAAAAAAAAAATCCTTCTACCTCGAATGCGAGTGGGAGGCAGAGGACGTGTGTTTACAGTCTGAGGATACATAGGCACGCTGCTCCCGTGTTCCCCGCCAGGCTGCGAAGTCGTGTTAAAGGATTATCTCATCTTCCGCCTATGGCCTGTCAGGTGGTGGCACCAGTGTCCACCTTCATAACCTCTGCGAGCAACCTAGGTGTCACCTCCTCCTTCACCTCCACATTTGCCCAGCATTCGCCTTCTCAACGGCTAGTGGTCTGTTCCCTCTCCCCCCTCCTCCCCACAGCGCCCTACGCTCAGCCCTAATCTTGTACCCAGAGTCATCACTAGCTCCTACCGCTTCCGGTCCTGCCCCCCTGATCACGTGCCCACAGAAACCTACCTAAAATGTAAATTCGGTCATTCCCAACCTAAAGAAACTTCAGGGGCGCCTGGGTGGCTCAGTCGGTTGAGCGGCCGACTTCGGCTCAGGTCATGATCTCGCGGTCTGCGAGTTCCAGCCTAGCGACAGGCTCTGTGCTGACGGCTCGGAGCCTGGAGCCTGCTTTAGATTCTGTGTCTCCCTCTCTCTCTGTCCCTCCCCCACTCATACCCTGTCTCTCTCTCTGTCAAATAAACAATAAAAAAATTTTTTTTTTTAATAAATATTCCATCTGTTCAAAGTTAGGAGTCAGAAAATAAACGTTTAGTGAATAAATGAATGGAAACCACCCATTATCCAGGAAAAGCTAATTTTATCCCGTATCTTAGGTTTATGAAGTCAAGAAGTATTAAAATACTTGAGAAAAATTTCCATCAATAGAGAAGTCTATACTACAACACAGAATATGGAGGACCGTATCTGTTTTCTTTGCTGATCTGAAACTTCCATGCCTGGTCAGCCTGGGGGTAGGGATTACGCCTAATACATGTGATCCATAAATGTTTCCCGAGCAAATAAACGTCTAAGGAACAATACTTGTTTGCACTTCATACACTTTGCCTTGTGTGCCAAATTTGAGAAATATAACCAGATCTACTACACAATAAAACATATAACTTAATCAAGACAGTCCTACACTTTGACACCAGACAATGTAAAGATCAAATGCCAAATTGCTACGGTCCGAATGTTTGTTTTCCCCCAAAATTCGTATGTTGAAATCCTAATCCCCAAAGGTAATGGTATTAGGAGGGAGGTACTTATGTCATGAGGGCTGAGCCTTCATGAATGGGGTTAGTGTTCTTGTAAGAGAGACCCCACAGACATCCCTCACCCCTTCCACCGTTAAGGGCACAGTGAGTAGACACCCGCTAGGAACCAGGAAGACGGCCCTCACCAAAGCTAGCACCTTGATCTTGGACTTAGCCTCCAGACCTCTGAGAAATAAATTTATGTTGTTTATGAGCTACCCAGTGTGTGGTATTCTGTTACAGCAGCTTGAAAAGACTAAGACACAAATGAACACAGAGATACAAGCATCGGGCATCGATGGGGCAAACGTGACAGAAAGAAAATCGTACACTACGCCTCCCAGTGGAAGCACACAGCGCTAACTATGAAGCGGTCTTGCCAACAGAATCAAACCTCAACATGATCAAGCCTCTACATCCGATAAACAATTTAAAGGATAGATGAACACTGGCCGCTTCAGTCGGTAGAGCGTGAGACTCTTGATCTTGGGGGTCATGAGTTCAAGCCCCAGGTTTTGCCTAGAGCCTATGGAAGGAAGAATGAAGGAATGAAGGACGGGACAGGAGGGGAGAGAAGGGGAGGGGAGGGGAGGAGGGGAGAGAAGAGGGGGGAGGGGAGGGGAGGAGGGGAGAGAAGAGGGGGGGAGGGGAGGGAAGAGGGGGGGAGGGGAGGGAAGGGAAGGGAAGGGAAGGGAAGGGAAGGGAAGGGAAGGGAAGGGAAGGGAAGGAAAGGAAAGGAAAGGAAAGGAAAGGAAAGGAAAGGAAAGGAAAGGAAAGGAAAGGAAAGGAAGAGGGGCGCCCAAAGGTGCAGTCAGTTGAGCATCTGACTCTTGATTTCAGCTCAGGTCATGATCTCGAGCCCTGCATCACGTTCCACACTGAGCATGGAGCTTGCTTAAGATTCCCTTTCTCTCTCTCTCTCTCCCTCTCTCTCTCTCTCTCTCTCTCTCTCCCCCTTCCTCCGCACCCAATAAATAAATAAATAAAATTTTAAAAAGAAAGAAAAGCATAATATGGGATAAAAAAAGTGAATAAAAAATGAAAAGACTCATTTCTAACTGAAAAAAAAAAAGAATGTCAAGAGAGAAGTCATGTGTATGGGGATGGGGCAGAATTAGCTACGGGTTAATGGTTATTGAGGCTGGATGACAGGTACATGGGAGTTCATTCTGGCTGCTATTGATGTCTGTTTGAAATTCTCCATGAATTTTTCTCCATGAAAACTCCATGAAGTTTTCAAACAGATCAATGCATATTTATAATGCTCAGTGACTTCTTCACGTTATTCTTGCCACTCTAGGTCTATATCCTGATCAAGTCTCCTCGTTCATGCCGTCTCAAGCAAAACAAGACCATCTAATGGTGCTGCTCTGAAAGGCTCTCTTCAGGTGATTTCTGTTTCCTTGGGGGAAGAAGTCAGAATATTTATCCAAAGAGGAAAGAAACCACTACAGTATTATTATGGAATAACTACCACAGTACTTACGAATCACGTACACGGATGAAAAACATTAAGTAATTTAGCACAACAGGAAGAAACCCATCACCAGGATCACACCAATTCGGTTTGCTTCCACCACTGAGGTTGGTGTACGTTTTCACCTACGTCAATACCGTCAGTATTTACCCAATGGTGCTGAACACCTGACACTTTAATTCCAAACATCTACAAAGAGCACTGGATTGGGAACCAAGAGGCACGGTCCACTGCGGCCATTACTAGCTTTGTCTCCAATTTATAACCTATATGAATTCAGTTCCACCACTTAATCTAACACCAAGGATCCTGAACTATAAAAGAAAGAATTCTGTACATCTGGAGTCACAGTCATAAGCCTGGGGACTAGGGCCTATGGATAATCATCTGGGGCTTATGAAGCCGCAGAAATTCCCCCTGAATGTGTTGTCTACATTTCTTCTTGCACTTTTCTGGGGAAAGGTCCTATAGTTTTCAACAGATTCTCAAAAGGAGCCAAGACTCACCTATTTCCCTGCACTTAGGAACCATTTTAATCAGGATACTTTTTACTTAACAAACAGCAAAAGCTGATAACCCAAGGTATGGGTGCATGGGTCTGGCCAGGCTTTTTCACCTGGATTCCATACTCTTCAAACTCCACCGTCACAATATAACAATGCTTCGTGGTTTTCAAGTAATGTGTTCTTATAAGACAAAGTGCTTACAATCCCACAACTTCTTAGAAAACTGTACGTTGTGAAAATAACGTACAAGGCTGTGGGTCGTAACGATTTATTTTTCTACTCCTCAGATATATTAACCTGCTGAATCGCCTGGAGGCACGTTTTAGCCTCAGACGACTCTTGGCGGTGAACTGTACAGTAAGATCATTCTAGGCCTGTGTAAGTCTCTTCCCTAGACTGACAGTGACAGGAGCGAGGGGAAGAAAGGGCAGGCCCTCTAATTAGAAACACGTTTTGAACGCTGGTCGTGTATTTCAGGCCAGATTTGAAATTCCTTAAAAACAACGATTTGCAACTCCTCCAGGAGATTCCCGCTTTCATCAGTCCAGGGAGCGCCCTAGGCCAAACCGGGAAACTGAGGCCAGGGTTTCGCGTCCCTTCAAGGGGCACAAGAGGATGGAAGAGTGGGCACCGCGGACAAGTGAATCGGGGATAACAGTTGGATAGCTGGTCGCTCTCGGCCGGGAAGCGAGGAAAGTCAGCAAGGGCGGCCTCCGGAGTCCTTGGGGTTACGCCGCAGTTCAGCCCCTTCCCCTCGGCGGCTCAGCTCCAACCTTCCTGCCCCTTCCAGACGGTCCGAGGACCCCCGCCGTGACCACAGTTCCCCCGCAGAACCCTCCCTCGGCAAGAGGCGGCGCCTGGGGCAAGGAGGGGCGGAGGGCCAGCGCTCAGCGGCTCCCGCCCACCGTGGGCCAAAGTTGCCCCCAGCCCCGGAGAGCGGCCTCGGCCTCGGCCTCCGCCCCCCGCGCGGCCCTGGCCGGCCTTACCTTGAGCGCCAGGTGGTGGACGCGGCCCAGGCCGGGCTGAGCCAGCAGCTGCAGCAGCCCCAGCAGCGGCAGCAGCCGGAGGCCGGCGGCCAGCGGAGGACGGCAGGAGCCCGAGGGGCCGACTGACGCCGGGGCGGCCATGTTTGTTCCAGCATCACCAGCCGCTTCCTCTCCCGCCCACTTCCGGGGGCAAAGGGCGGCGGCCCCCGGAAGGGCCTGGAAGCGGGGCTCGGAGGCCGGCCGCCGGGGGCTTGTGGGCCTTTACCTGGAGCGTGCGGCCCGGGAGGTCGCCGAGGGGCTGAGAGCGGCCACCTTGGGGCGATTCAGTTGGCCTCTCGGACGCAGACTCTCTGTTTAGCCGGAAGAGGTGGAGTTTCCCCCTCCCCCCCGTGGAGGAGTCTGTGGCGGTTGCCATGGCAAAAGCGCCGGGCAGGAAACCCTCCCCCCCCCCACCCACCCACCCAGGGGCCTCACCTCCGCCCCGCGGAGTTTTGAAAGCCACCTGGGGCCTGCAGGACCGCGGCCGCAGGGGGATCCGGGTTGTCTGCGGGCGGGAAGTCTTACGCTGTGGCCACAGCACCGTGCCCCGCCGACGATCGGCCTGCTTTCGGGAGCGGCGTGGACTCGGTGGAAAATACCAAGTTCGGGGCTTGTCGTAGGGCCCTTGGTTTTGTGGAGGCACCTCACACTAAAGTGTCAGACGAAATGTTTGCAGTAAGACGATTTATTGAGCCCTTATCAGGTGCTTAGGCCTTTTGTGTTGCATTACTGCGTTGAACCCTTGGAGCAGTCTGGTGAGGTAGGAGGTAGGCAGGACCGTTATCCCCACTTTACAGGTAAGCAAACCGAGGCTCTGAGAAATCAAGTCGTTTGTTCCAGGTTGAGCTGAGAATCACACGGAAAGTTCCAAGTACTGTGTTGTATGGCCCCACATTATTTCATCCGACCGCTAGAGCCTGAGGGTCAACGTTTGTCCCTGAGTTCTGTGTGGAGACTTTCTTTGCTTCCAATCTGGGATTTGTAGGGAGATCTTCAATAGCGAATTCAGTAGTGGGTTCCCTCTCTCACCACCTTTTATCAAGAAGCTAGAGAAACGGGGCGCCTGGGTGGCTCAGTCGGTTAAGCATCTGACTTCAGCTCAGGTCATGGTCTCCCGGTTGGTGGGTTCCAGCCTGGGGTGGGGCTCTGTGCTGACAGCTCGGAGCCTGGAGCCTGCTTCCGATTCTGCGTCTCCCTCTCTCTCTGCCCCTCCCCCAGTCGCACTCTGTCTCTCTCTGTCTTTCTCTGTCTGTGCCAAAAATAAATAAACATTAAAAAATTGAAAAAAAAAGTTATAAAGGAACATGATCATGAAAATTGCCAATAAACTAGACAAGTTTATTTAGTTTTTAGATTCGTTTGTAGCTTGGCACGCAAGTAATGCGTGCTCTTCGTGTGAAATCATTAAAGAGGAAAAAGTAAAAAACTAGTATACTAGTGTATTGTATGGCACAGTCCGATTTTTAAAGTTTTACCTGGAACGAGGAACTGAAATTAACATGATCTAGTTGAATGGGCTGCACTCAGGTTTAAAAAAAAAAAAAAAAATGGGGGTGGGGCTCCTGGGTGGCTCAGTGAGTTAAGCGTCTGACTTCCGCTGGGGTCATGATCTCACGGTTTGTGAGTTCCAGTCCCACATCTGGCTCTGTGCTGACAGCTGGGAGCCTGGAGCCTGCTTGGGATTCTGTGTCTCCCTCTCTCTCTCTCTCTCTCTGCTCCTCCCCCGCTCACTCTCTGCCTCTCTCTCCTTCAAAAATAAATAAACATTAAATTTTTTTAAAAAACATCCGTCAAATACAGAATAGGAGAAGGAAGCATGAGGGGGATGGGAGAAAGGGAAGGTCCTAGATTTCTTTTTAGCTGTGTGCAATTTTGGTAACATCATGAATCAATGAATTCCTCCCTTGAATGAGCACTCCGTACAAATTCTGTCACACTGTAAGGACGAAAGTAGGCCACTGAGGTGGAGCCCGGAAGAGAGAGGCACTGTTTACCAGCTGGTGAGGCACATCTTTCCCCACCCTCTGATCTTTGGCCATCTATTACAAATATGTAATCTTACAATTTTGCACAGAATTTTTATCGGCTCTCACTACCCCATTTTACAGATAAAGAAACGGGGCACAAGAAACTATTATTTTGCAAATCCACACAGGGAGATAATAATAGTTAAATTCATTTATCGAGTGATTAAATTTGCCAAAATTTTGCTCAGTACTTTACATATGCATTATCTCACTTAACGTCACCAAAACCTTATAAAAGATGTATGTTTTGATTCCTGTTTTAAAAGATGCGACTTATTCAAAGGCCGCTCCTCATTCACAAATAACCCAGATGGAACTCTCAAACTCTCATTCAGGGCCCAACCGCAAAGCCCAGTCTGTGCTTCTGGCACTGAACCCTACATGGTTTTCTAATTATCACCGTTTTAATATTTCAAAAAGTTAAAAGCCCAGAATATAAGTAACTGGTGTGTTATCAAATGCTAGAAAAATGTTCAGAACGTATTTTACAAACCAGCAATATGAAAGAACATAGTAAGAATATAAAATAAATGATACTTTCTTTTTCGGTATCAAGAGGAGACTTCAAAAACAGTTAACTGATTCTCATGTCAATATGAAACAAGCCGTTCAAGGAAAAGGTGATTTTTAATTGCACTTTCATTTTTACAGGCAGTCTGCAATGCTTTAGAGTATTTCTGGTTTTTACACTTTTTAAAACATGTTTATTTATTTTTGAAGGAGGGAGAGAGAGAGAGAGAGAGAGAGACTGAGCATGAGCAGGGGAGGGGCAGAGAGAGAGGGAGACACAGAATCGGAAGCAGGCTCCAGGCTCTGAGCCATCAGCCCAGAGCCCGACACAGGGCTCGAACTCATGAACCGTGAGACCATGACCTGAGCTGAAGTTGGACTGAGCCACTCAGGCACCCCTGGTTTTTATACTTTGTAAAGTGAGATACCATTTTTGAGACTCTCTGGTTTTTAATTTGAACATACTAATTGTCTTCTAAAAACGGAATGACCAGGAAGAGTCTTAATTTCATTAAGTGATATAATAGTCATGAAACATTTAAATAGTTTATAAAATAGAAAGCCTTTTTTTTTTTTTTTTTTTTTAAGTTTCTGGGGAACAACTTTACAAGGGCTTAAAGTTGGATTCTTACTCTTTGCTTCTCTCCCCTTGGGAATTATTCTGTGACCTTCGCCGGGTCACATACCAATGGTATCTGTCCAGAAGTTTATAAGTAGTATCTTCCTTCACGTATTTGAGAACTATATGGTGCCAGTCATTAGTTTAAAATTTAGAGAATTATGAAGGGGAACGCTAATTACAAAGACTTAAAAGTGATGTGGTTTTCTTCTTTTTTTTTTTTTTTTAAGATAATTATTTTTCAAATAAGGTGAAAACTCTCTTGACAATCCTATTCGGGCACATAATTTCAGAGTTTCAAGAAAAGATTATTTGCATAATCATGATGCTGTAACTGGAAACAGGCATGTTGAGCAATAGAACAAGTTATGCCTGCTTCTCCCTGGCAACATTTTCAAAGGGACGTTGAACTTTAAGGTATCGCCTGAAAAGGCCTGGAGGAGGTGCAAAGACTGATCTCCCAAAGCTGGCTTTTAACCTTGCTCTCTCAGTCGAGTCTGTTTTGTTTTTCCACTTCCTCTAACTTTGCAGGATCCACCAAAGTTTGCCACTAGTAGCTGAATTTGTATTTTGAACCTAGTACTATTAATCATCTTTGGTATCCATTTAGAAGTTTCCAGAAATTTCCAGAAATCTTATAGATATTAGCGGGTTAATGTTCTCCAGCTGTAATAAGGAATAATTGCCATATGTTTTTCTTATCAAAAGAGTTGTTATTTAAGACCCCAGACCTCTATAAATACATTCAGAAGTCAAACATCACTCTTGTTCTTTGGCTTGAAGCTTCGTTTCTTGGGGCATGGGGAAGTCCATCAGGTGTTCCTACAGAAGAGTGATCTTCTTGGAAAAACGAGGCCCTGACGCATCTTAAATCCCGTGGTTTGGAGAAAAACATCAAATTCACTTCTCAGCTTGGCAGCACAGTGTGTAACTTGCTTGGTCATAGGACAGCTGGTTTTTCCTGATTTCGTGCACATTTTCATAGACCTTCGGGGGAAATTCCACAATCAGGTGAAAAATCGGTCGCAGTTTTAAGATTCTACTCGCCAGAGAGTTGCGACTTTTATCCCAGTCCAGCTTTTTCCACTTGACTGCTTTCTTGGGTCCTTAGAAGTTTGGATGCTAAACAAATGGAGAATTTTAAGCTGGAAACTGATGGAAGCTATTTTAAAGAAAAAAAAAATACCAAGAAGTTCATTATGAATAGTATTTCAGCAATAGACAACCAATTAGTTGTGGTTCAGGCAGGCCGCTTTGCTGCATCAGAAGTGTTTAGAGCATTGCTTTCCTTGATGCGATAAGTAAAAATCCTCCAGAAAACAAGAGGAAAGGAAGGGACTGATAACTCGTGCCCATAGTGTGCTAAGCATTTTACACGTATTCTTTTTTTTTTAATTTTTTAAAAATCTTTATTCACTTTGGAGAGACAGAGACAGAGCATGAGCGGGGGAGGGGCAGAGAAGGAGGGGGACACAGAATCCGAAGCAGGCTCCAGGCTCCAAGCCGTAAGCCCAGAGCCCGACGCAGGGCTCGAACCCACAAACCGTGAGAGATCGTGACCTGAGCCAAAGTCGGATGCTCAACCGACTGAGCCATGCAGGCGCCCCAATCTCAGGAGCACTTAATCTTCAAAGTGCTACTACAAATCTTTGTGACTTTGAAGTCAGTAGCATTATGTCCGTTTTCTAGAGTGGGAAACTGAGGCTTAGAGAAGGAAAAAATTCGACCACAGCTCTGCAGCCGTCTGTGCAGGGCGATCCCAGTCTGGCTGACCCCAAAGCCTGTGTGCATGCCAGCCCCCTCATTCAGCCTCGTAACAAACTGTGCGGTCCCTGTTTTACCAATGAGGAAACTGAAACCCAGTTTAAGTTGACTTGGGAAGGTCACACACATAACACATCTATCTGATAAGTCATGGAACACTAAAATCCCAACTTAGCAGTTACAAAACCTATCTCCTGTAAACTAGGTAAAAGAGATCTCTACATCAAAGGCCCTGAGCGAGATGTGTATTATTTGCTAGAAGCATCAGAATTGTCAAAAAAGCCCTGGTGGAATTGTTGGGCTGTGCAGGGTCTCTAATCATGTCCACGGGAACGGAGTATCTGGTGGAAATTCATAGTTACCCACCAAGATCGTAACTTTGTAAATCCGTGTTCTTCAAACGTGACTGAGCGGTGAAAGAGGTATGCTGAACCCACAGTGACCTTCTATGTAATTCAAGCATTTACATAGAGCTTGGAATACGTCCTGTGAAAATTGATGCCTAAGTAGCTCAGGTCACCCTAATGTGTCAATAGTGAGAATTCTGTGTCTTAGAATTATTCTCTTACTATAAAAGAAACTGAAGTGGATTTTGTTCTGCCTAGAGAATACTGTGCTGTAATTATCCCGCCCCCCGCCCCCCCCCCCCGCCCCCCCGCTTCTCTTAATCCTGAACTGTGTTGGTTTCCCTTGCTTTGAGATCAGTAGTGCCTTTTTCCTTTATTTTTATTTCTTGAAGATTCTGACATTTTCAAAACTTTTCCAGGTACCACCCAAACTTAATGAACTTAAAGATATTTTGCAGTGTGGTCTGATTAACCTGGTTCCATAGAGTTCTGCTACTGTGGCTTCTAACGGGTTCCTATAACTATTTCCTGCTTACTTCAAAAAGGTTTCATTGTCATGTGGTCTTTTTTTCTTCTTCTGTCCCTTCCTCTTCTTTCCCTTCTAGAGCAGCAGGTTGTTTTTTCTCCTGATTAGCATATTTTCACAAATGGTCAGTGTGTTTTTGAGAAGCCTCCAAGAACTCAGTCAAGATTAGATCATTGTATTTGACTGGAAAAAGAGTCAAGCCTTGGCAGGAAGGGAAATTGAGTTGATTGCTGAGCAAGGTCTCGTTAGCTAACCTGTGTTTCCTTTACAATTTCCAGACAGCAAACTAAATTTTGCAGCATTGTTTGAAATTCTAAGCCTTCCAATTCAGTCGGGCTCTTAATCTGCCTTGGGAGTAAGAGACTGGCCATCCTGATTGTTGCATATCTAGCAGGCTCTGGAGTAAAGAGTTCCCAGACCTGGTAACTGTGAGAGAAAAATGTTTAAATACACGCGCTAAAAGCGAATGAGTAGGGGGAGCTGGTAACTGAAAAACAAAAAAACAAAACAAAACCAAACCACCCAACAGCTTAGACAGTTTCAATTTATTGTAACTCTGTCCAACAAAGGAAGTAGACTCGTAGGTTTCTCTGCAAGGGTTTTTCATCTCCACCCTTCCATGGAGAATGATAAACTTGTTGAGGCTGGTGGTGGTGGGGTGGTAGGTATTGGAGAGATGCATTATTGTGCAGTATTTCTAAAATGGGGCCCATTTTAGTTCTCAGTTACTCAGAAAAGTCAGGAACGTTAGATACGCGCGAAATGAAAACTTGGGGAGGAGAGGACGTAGTGATTCAGAGGGAAGAGTCGGAACTCCACAATTCAACACAGCTCGTTGGAAATATCTGGGTAGACCTTTGGAGCACAAAGAAAAGGGGAGCATCTACTTAAAAATCAACTCTGGGGGCACCTGGCTGGCTCAGTCTCTGGAGCTTGAGATTGTTTATCCTGGGGTTGTGAGTTCCAGCCCCGCCTTGGGTGTAGAGATTACTTAAAATCTTAAAAGAAAAATCAGCTCTCGGTGTACCAACGTTGGGCGGGTGGGTAACAGGTGCTCATCTCCTGTTCCTCTCCAGCACTGGGTGAGATGGATCCTTATAACCTCCATGTGGGAGGCGGAGTCATTGTCTTGAGGCCACCCAGCTAGCGTGTGCAGGAAGCCGGATTGACGCGTGATCCGTGGACCCAACGCCTTTGCTATTATAACCCACTCAGCCGCGACGTTATTTCACGTGTGAGCGTTTCTTGGCCCAACAAGTTGGGAACCACTGGTTTCAGAGATTAGAAATCACTGGTTGCCTGCCCCTGGATTCCTTCCCCAGCCCCTCAGAGCTGCTTGGTCGCTCTTGGCCTCGACTTCCCTATCTGTATCCGGCGCAGACATCGCCGTACCAGGCCCCACTGCCACCGTGCAAGGCCGCGGGGCCCTTCGGGCCTCCGCGGCTGCCGGGCGGTGGGAAAAGGGCAACCCGAGCGAACTCTGGTCGGCGCGAATGGCCGCCAGGGAAAAGTATTGTCCTTACGTCCAAATTGGCGCTCGGCGCGGTGGGGCAACCCCAGGCCTCGGTAGAGCACCGCTAATAACAGAGTCCGGCTACGTTCAAAGGCGAGAGGTCGTTCCAAGAGCACAGAACGTGGTGGCTAATAAGAAATAAAAGAAATCGGCAGGGCGAGTTCTCCGGGTTCCAGATCCCGCCGGCCCTCCCGCCACCCTGTGCGTCCTTCTGGAGCCCGGCGCCGCGGAGGCCCGGCGGAGGGCGCCCGGCGGGAAGGTGGGCCGGGGGCGGGGGCGGGGCGCGCGCGTGCGCGAGCTGTCAGGCCGGCCCCTCCCCCGGCGTAGCCCCGCCCCCAGCCCGCAGCCCCTCCCGCGCTTCCCCCGCCTCTGGGTCTCCGGGTGTTGGGCGGGCGGGCGGGCGGGCGCTGCGGCGGCAGCGGCGGCTGCTTCCTCGGGCCATTTTGCTGAGGAGCTTCGGGGAGGAGGAGCTGCCGAGGAGACCCAAGGCGAGGAGCGGCGAGCCAGAGGAGGCGGCGGCCGCGCGCGCACCGGGCTTTCCTCGATCGCGGGGATCTCAAGGGGCGAAGGGATCGCCGGGGAGGGGGACCGGAGAGCCGCGCCCGCCGCGCGGCGCGCCCCTTCCCGCCCCCTGCCTGCACCATGAGCTGGGGCATCGAGCTCTGGGTGAGTGAGGGACCGGGCCCGCCGGGCTGTGGCGGGGTGGAGGGGGGTGGGGGGGGGGTGGGGAGGTGCCTGGCGCGCCTGGGCAGGGGGCGCGGGCCGAGCTGCCTTGGTGAAGGCGATGGCGCGCTGGTCCGGGTCCCCGCGGCCTCGGGAGCAGACGCGGGGCTCGGTGCCCCTCGTCGGCCTTGGCCCGAGCGGGAGGTGCGAGCCAGATTCGCCCTTCCCAGGCGAGGGGAGCTGGTGTGGGTCCTCGGCCGCCTGAGAAGGGGGCACGGATCCGGGTCTCCCCGGCGGCCTGAGCCGGGGGTGCGGGTACCACCCCACCCCCACCCCCTCCAGCAGCCTGAGGAGGGGGCGCGGATCTGAGACCCCAGGCCGCCTGAGCAGGAGGTGCAGATCTGGGTCCCCCCTACTCCCTAGCGGCCTGAGGAGGGGGAGCGGATCTGAGTCTCCCCGGCGGCCTGAGCAGGGGGTGCGAATCTGGGTCCCCCTACTCTCCAGCGGCCTGAGAAGGGGTGCGGATCTGGGTCCCCCCAGCGGCCCGGGAAGGGAGCACGAACCTGTGCCTCCTCCCCAACGCCTCGCCCCGGTGCTTGGGAACGGGGTGCGGATCCAGGTCCCCGCGGCGGTCTGGTCGAGGGGCGCGGGCCGGCCTCCCTGTCCCCCGCGCCGCGAGCTCAGAGTGGTGTGTGGAAAAAGCAGCCTTAATCCCTCGCGTCGAGTAACCGATGCGCGACCGACCGGCTTCGAGGGGGCGTGGAGGCCGTCGGATTTTCGGGGCTGCGTGATGCGTTCGGGCGCCGCAGCCGCGGGTCCCTAGGGCTGTTCTCCCAGTGGAAGTGCGGGCCGATCTGGCGCTCCTCTCGGGGGCGGGGCGGCCTCGGCCCGGCCGGGTCCCAGGTCTTGGGTTTTGGGGTACACGGGCGAGAAGTGGTGCGTCTTCCCTCTCGGGGCGAGGACTTCTGACCCGTGGCGGCGCGGGGCGCGCTCGTAGTTCTCAAGGAGCAGCTCAGATCCTGGGCTTGCCGCGGGGACTGCGGCGTTTGGCCTGGAGGGGAAAGTAGTTGGGGGGAGATGTCTTCAGGAAGAGGCATTCGCGGGGGGAAACCGTTCTTGGACTGCTCAGAGGAAACAGTTTAACATGGGGAAGGTTGGCGGCGAGGGGCGCCCTCCGAGATCCTCCAGCGGGGGCTGCCGATGGGTAAACAGGCGGCGAGGTGTCTGGAAACGGCGTCCCCGGAGCGGGGCGAACTGGGGACGCCGAGGCAGCGCGCAGGCCCTCCCCGGGGAGCAGAGGCTGTGGCCGGTGGGATGGAGCTGGTTTCTCCGCCTCTCTCTGGATTCCTGGGGAAGTGGCCGGGCAGGGGATGGGCAGTACGGTGGGGGGGGGGGGGGGGGGGAAGGAGGAGGAGAAGTGGATGCAATCTCAATCATCGCCCAGCAATGTTCTCAAGAGGAGACCTTTCCCCATGGTGAACTCCAAAGGGCCTCCTTTCCGAATTCCATTTGTAAAGGGTGTGGAGGAGAAAAGTGTGGGGTGGTGGTTGCTCTGAGCCGAGGCCAAGAAATCTCGCATCAAAGTGAAACAAGCCGCTATAGAAACGGAGCGCATCCTCCCTTAATTTTTTTTTTTTTTTTTTTTTGGCTTTAATTGTTTTTACATAACCATTTCTCCGGCTCAGAAGCAGCTACTGTTACTGATAGCAAAATCCTGAAGGCAATAGCTCCCTTCAATTAGAGCGATTCATTTGATAAACATCCTCTGTCTAAACGGGCTCGAAATTTCGGCCGATGTTTACAAAACACTCATTTTAAAAATAAAGTTAGGGGCGCCTGGGTGGCGCAGTCGGTTAAGCGGCCGACTTCAGCCAGGTCACGATCTCGCGGTCCGTGAGTTCGAGCCCCGCGTCAGGCTCTGGGCTGACGGCTCGGAGCCTGGAGCCTGTTTCCGATTCTGTGTCTCCCTCTCTCTCTGCCCCTTCCCCGTTCATGCTTTGTCTCTCTCTGTCCCAAAAATAAATAAAAAAAAAAAAATAAAAAAAAAAATAAAGTTAACCGATGGTTTTAGGTATTTGCAACATACCTACTTAGGCAAAAATCTATCCTTTTAAGTGCGGTGTTTCTTTCCTCTTCCACTCCTTGTCCACTCCTTTTGGCTCTTTTTAAGCTTATCTGGGGTGGGGGGAAACAAATCAGAAGTAAATTTTATCCAGATAATAGAAATCCTGGCACGATTTCTTTTTGCACTGGTTCAGACAAGAGAGAGGGATTAAGGAGGGGGAAATGCAATCTATTTTTAGGCGAAACAGGTTGGGTTAAAGGGACTGAACACAGTGTGGCCATTTCAGTGGTGTGAGTGAATGTCCTAAGAGGTGATCCGGAAAGAGGAGGTAGCTGTGGGAAGAAAATGGTCGGTTAGCCCCAATCGCCTGCATTGCTCTTTAGAGGGCAGAGGGGTGGGAAAGACAATTTTGCCGAAAACAAATAGGAACTGGAATATGTATGACATGGAGCCTTGATTTGCCAAGTAAATTGGAGGGGTGGTGGGTAGGGATGTTGATGAAGCACGAGTGGGGGGGGGGTGGTGTGCTGGTAACTGTTGAAGCTGGGCCATCAGCATCAAAGGACCCAGGATACTCTTCCTACTGTACATGCTGGGAATTTTCTATAATAGAAGTAATTGGAAAAGGTCGTTAGGGAGTATATGTGTACTACTTGGAATTTTTTCTTTTCTTTCTTTTTTTTTTTTTTTGCTTGATAGATTGACAAGGAAGAACACATCAGTTACCGTTTTATACGTGCACGTAATATGTCGGTGAAGAGTTACCCCTAAAAACCATTCCACTCGAGTGTGTGTGTGTGTGTGTGGGGGGGGGGGCTTTGTCCTTGAGTGGCTGAGAGTTTAATAGAGGGGAAAAAATCAACACGTTATTTGCACTAATAAGAGAAGTGAATTATTGGAGTTTTAAGGTGAAATGCCCAGGAGTATAAGAGCAACAAAATGTCTCTTTTCAGTTGCTTTATTTTATTAGTATAGGAGATTTAAGAAAAACTTTGGAATAATGAAGGATTCTGAAAAAGAACTCTCCAGTCCTTCAGTGGTAGGAGACTGGGTGAAGTACAGGGGTGGGCAGTGTCCAGCAGTCGGGCACAGAGCAGGCATTGAGGGTTTTCCTTGAATGGTGGCTTGGACTCAGGCACGCGGGTAATAAGATAACGACGGGGTTGGGGCGCCCGTGTGGCTCAGTTGGTTGAGCGTCCGCCTTCGGCTCAGATCATGATCTCACGGTCCGTGAGTTCGAGCCCCGCATCGGGCTCCGTGCTGACAGCTCGGAGCCTGGAGCCCGCTTTGGATTCTGTGTCTCCCTCTCTCTGACCCTCCCCGGTTCACGCTCTGTCTCTCTCTGTCTCAAAAGGAAAAAAAAAAAAAAGATAACGATGGGGCGCAGAAGCCTAAATTGTCAGAATTACGTCTCTAGGTGGGATGAAACGGCACTATGGTTTGGGTGGCCATGAGTTATTTGTAACAGGTGGTTGCAGTTTTCACAGACCTTCACAAATACCACCACGTTTCTCACACATTTTAAGACTTTAGCCAAGATCCACACAGGCCTTTAAAACCCACGGGTTTCTAATGGGTCCTTTACACGCGAGGACTGGTCTCCACACATGTCCTCCTTTTCGGTGGAGTGAAACCTTTCTCTCTCTTCTTTACTTTCATATTCCAGGAAACCTTGAGAAATCATGCAATGTTCAGGAAGTTATCATACCACTGTAAAAATGAACTCAGACCCGTACTTTGTAATAACTTCATTGGATCGTTTGTATTTAAATTGAGGCTTTCTATTTTTGTATCAGAAGGTCATAACGAAGTGTAAATGGCTGCTTTAAAGTGGTTAGGGTATAATTAAATCGTTTCTGTACAACTCTTCACATTAGTCCCTTTTATTTTTGTTGTTAAAATTTTTTTTTTTAAGTTAGACTCACGCCAGAAATGGGGCTCGAACTAAGGACCCTGAGATCAAGAGTTGGGTGCTCTACTGACTGAGCCAGTCAGGTGCTCCCACCCCCACCCCCTCCCATACTATTCCCCTTTAATCAATCAGAACCTGACACAGAGCTGGATCCCACGACCCTGGGATCATGACCTGAGCCAAAATCCAGAGTCGGACGCTCAACAGACTGAGCCACCCAGGCGCCCCTCCCTTTAAATCAGTTTTTAATTTTTTTTATTGAACAGCCACTGTGTGCAAGACACTGATCTAACTCCTGTTATATACATTGAAGGATATCTACTTATTTCAGTGAAAGCATTGAAGCAGGTTTTAACTCTCGTCTGCCACATCAGAGTCTAAACAGAGATTTATGTTTCTAAGAATAACCAAAATGCGTTTACTCAAGACTTTGTTACAAAAGGTAATGTGAAGAGGGTTAAATGGATTGCCCTGATTTGTTGACACTGTGACTGGTCATGGGAGAAATGGCCAAGCAAGAATTTCTTACATTTGAATGGTTTTTTTTTGTTTGTTTGTTTTTGTTACTCAGTAGAGGGAAGTGACACGTTACTGAAGTGTCACTTCAGATTTTTATTTGCTCGCTCATTAATGCAAAGTATAAATAAGCCCGTTGGAAATTTTAGCTTTCCTCATAATGATTCTACTCTCTGCTGCTGACAAATGACTAAGTGACAGAACCTACTTTTGTTATCTCTCAGCGGCCTCTCTGGCATCATCATTTCTTTACTTTGGTGCTAATAAGAAATAGACTGGCCCAAATGCCAAAAGCAAGAAAACAAGCAGCGAGACTGAATAATACCTATTGGTTAACATAGTAATCCCCTGTGTTGATTGTGTGTAATTAAAAAAAAAATTTTTTTTTTAATGTTTATGTATTTTTGAGACACACACACACACACACACACACACAGAGTGTGAGCAGGGGAGGGTCAGTGGGAGGGAGAGGGAGACACAGAATCGGAAGCAGGCTCCAGGCTCCGAGCCGTCAGCACAGAGCCCGACGCGGGGCTCGAACTCACAGACCGTGAGATCATCACCTGAGCTGAAGTCGGCCGCTTAACCGACTGAGCCACCCAGGTGCCCCTACTGTATGCAATTTTTTAGCCTAAGTTTCCAAGACATTGCCAGGCACGTGATGTACATTCAACACTAGGAGAAATATGGTGACTGTGGGATGCAGTTTTTTCTTTTTTTAATTTTTTTTTTTGACGTTTATTTATTTTTTTGAGACAGAGAGAGACAGAGCATGAACGGGGGAGGGTCAGAGAGAGGGAGACACAGAATCTGAAACAGGCTCCAGGCTCTGAGCTGTCAGCACAGAGCCCGACGCGGGGCTCGAACTCATGGACCGCGAGATCCTGACCTGAGCCGAAGTCGGCTGCCCAACCGACTGAGCCACCCAGGCACCCCGGGATGCAGTTTTTTAGAGGCAGCCATGAAAGAGTGATCTAATAACTGTACTGAGAACAATGCCCGACTCACAGTAGGAGTTAGTAAATATTTGCTGAATAAATGAACGAATCCTTGTTGTCCCTTTTGATTTAACATTGGCTTTTTTTTTTTTTTTAAAGTAATGGGAGGGTAATTTTCCCACCTTTCTGCCCTCTGGCAGTTGTAAACATGTCTGATAATTCTAGGCGTCTTTTATTTATTTATTTTTTAATAGACTTCAGTTTTTAGAGCCATTTGGGTTTCACAGCAAAATTGAGTGGGAAGTACAGAGATTTCCCATAGCCCCCCCCCCCCCCCCCGCCCCGTTCACAAATATGCACAGCCTAGGTACCTTTTTTACTTTTTTTTTTTTTAAGTTTTTTTTTCAACGTTTTTTATTTATTTTTGGGACAGAGAGAGACAGAGCATGAACAGGGGAGGGGCAGAGAGAGAGGGAGACACAGAATCCGAAACAGGCTCCAGGCTCCGAGCCGTCAGCCCAGAGCCCGACGCGGGGCTCGAACTCCCGGACCGCGAGATTGTGACCTGGCTGAAGTCGGACGCTTAACCGACTGTGCCACCCAGGCGCCTCGTACCTTTTTTACTTTTAAAGTAAGGCTTGAATGTTTCTCTCTTCTCTGTCGTTCATGCTGTTTATGCCTGCTATGCATGTGTGTGTTCATTATAAGAACGCTTTCCAGAGTGTTAAAATTGTAAACTAGGCAATACCAATTGACTTAGTAAGTTCCAGGTTTGGGAGATTGATGAGTACCTCTCCTCACTGCAGAATGCTAAATGCAGGGCCATATTAACAACAACTCCTAGACCTTCTGCTCTTTATTCTTAATGATTCAGAGATTTCCATTTGGGATAAAACATAGCAAGACCAACAGGGGAGACATTCATTACTCTCAGATCAGTGGTGAGTGGAGCAGAACTGCTTCAGAAGACACACGAAATGGAGTTTAATTCTGTCACCCCTGCCTTGCCATTAAAATAGGCTTTCCCCAGGGGCGCCTGGGTGGCTCGGTCAGTTAAGCGCTCGACTTCGGCTCAGGTCACGATCTCACAAGTCCGTGAGTTCGAGCCCCGCGTCGGGCTCTGTGCTGATGGCTCGGCGCCTGGAGCCCGCTTCGGATTCTGTGTCTCGCTCTCTCTCTCTGCCCCTCCCCTGCTCACGCTCTCTGTCTCTCTCTGCCTCAAAAATAAATAAAACCTTTAAAAAAATTTTTAAAAATAAATAAATAAATAAACATTAAAAAAAAAATAAAATGAAGCAGGCTTTGCCCGCCTCTTCTGGTTATGAAACAAAACACGGGAGGTCTGGCAGCCTTAATTCCCTCATCACCTCCTTGTCCTCCCTACACACTAGACATCATCCTGAAAATTCGTATAAACTGCATTTTTGGTAGGTGACGCTGTATTTCAGGTACCGCAAAAGAGTTTTGTAAATGCCCGTGCTCGCCGTGCGACCACGTTAAACTCGCGCTGTACGTTGGGGCGACACGGAAAATGCTCTTTGGAGGTCTATTCAAGTATCACCCACTTCCTAGCTAAAGCTAAGATTGTGTTTCCTGCATTACTCACACTTGTTTCATCAACACCGCCCACATTTAAAAACAAGGCTTTATTCTGACACTTAAAAACTGCAAGCTACCGAGAATCCATGAATGCCCCAGGAATTAATCTAATTAGATTTTAGAACGTGGGTGTGAAATCTGGAATCAGTGTTTGTAATGAAATATTTGTTTCCTTTTTTAGTAACGCGTACTGGTTTCAGCCTAGCGATATTGTTTAGTTAAAAAATGTTAAAATCGGGGCACCTGGCCAGCTCAGTCGGTGGAACGGACAACTCTTGATCTCAGGGTGGTGAGTTCGAGCCCCGCTTTGGGTGTAGAGATTACTTAAACATAAAATCTGTAGGGGCACCTGGCCGGCTCAGTCGGTTGAGCGTCCGACTCTTGATTTTGGCACGGGGGGTGATCCCAGGGTTGTGGAATCGAGCCCACGCCAGGTTCTGTGCCGAGCAAGGAGCCTGCTTGAGATCCTCTGTCTCTCTTCCTCTGTCCCTTGCCCAGTTTGTGTTCTTTCTACATAAATAAATAAATAAATCGTAAAAAATGTTAAAATCATAAAAGGCCATGTATGTATATTATATTAGAGAGTTAATCGAGCGTATACAATGTTCCTTAGTCTTGGTCTTCCAATTGGACCAACTTTTAACTCGTAAATCTCATCCAGTTTGTAAGTTGTCTGTTAAATTCACGGAAAGCTCAAACAACTTCAGTTGTTCCATACTGGAAATAGATTCAAACCACCACCCCCCACCCCCAACAACGACAAAGAGGTGAAGCTTCCAATTTCTTATTGCAAGTTATAATACCTCTTTACATTTAATCTGTAATATCACAATAGTTATACTGCGTGTTTTTATTTAATTAATTAATTGATTAATTAATTAAATGTTTTATTTAGTTTTGAGACAAAGAGAGACCGAGCATGAGCAGGGGAGGGGCAGAGAGAGAGGGAGACCCAGAGTCGGAAGCAAGCTCCAGGCTCCGAGCCGTCAGCACAGAGCCCGACGCGGGGCTCGAACCCACGAACCGCGAGATCGTGACCTGAGCCGAAGTCGGAGGTTCAACCGACTGAGCCACCCAGGCGCCCCGACTGCGTGTTTTTGAAAATGTAGAACATGCCATTCTCGTCATGAGAATGAAATTTTTAACAATTGGCTCTTAGGCTAACACCTGTGGCTTTAGTGTATACAGTTTAGCAGCTACCATTTCTGTTTGTGCTTCTCTACTCTATGGTTTATATAAGCGGAAATAGTTTATAAATTGTATAAATTCTAGAGTTCTTGTGGTATTTTCACCTGTGCACCGTGCCCCATTGTCCTACATGCTGTTGAGTAGTTATCATCAACATTGCTGTTTATTGAGAGCTTATCATCTCCCGTGTCCTGTACAAATTATTTTCCATCAGGGGCGCCTGCGTGGCTCAGGCGGTTGAGCGTCCGACTTCGGCTCGGGGCATGATCTCACGGTTGGTGAGTTCGAGCCCCGCATCGGGCTCTGTGCTGACGGCTAGGGGCCTGGAGCCTGCTTCGGATTCTGGGTCTCCCTCTCCCTCTGCCCCTCCCCTGCTCACACTGTGTCTCTGTCTCAAAAAAACAAATAAAAAAAATTTATTTTCCATCCATCACCTCATTTAATCTTTTCAAGAATCCAGTGAGGTAAGTACCGTTCATGCGAGCGTCTGGGAAGAAGATGTTGAGGAGTTAGGAGTGGAGAGTTTTATTAGGAAGTAACACCCGTGAAGAGAAGAGAGGGAAGGGTGATTGCGAGGAGGGGCCACTGGACCAAGATGCAGCCTGACAAAAGTCTCTTGCAGGCCGGTGAGGAGCTCCAGGGCGAAGATTATCCATTGGAGCAATTTCACATTGGACAGAAATGGCTAGGCCCTCGTACTGCCTTGCACATTCATTGGCCAAGGGCCGCCCCAAGAACGGTGTGACCTTGGCTGCCACCTTGGTCCGTCTTTGGTTGGTGGTTGGTTGCCACAAGAAGACCATGACCTTGGCTGACAAGATAAGGCAGACCCTAAAGGAGGCTGTCTGCTACACTCCTTGCAGCTGGGCGGTGCATCCTTTCTGGAAGCCGGATCTGAGTGGCACATCTCTGCACCGGCCATGGCCATACCCTTATCGTCCCCTTTTGTGAGAGGAGGTTGAAGCTCAGAATGATAAAGTAACTTGCCCAAGTTCACGGAGTAGGGGTGCAATTCCATACCTGTGGGATACAAGAGCCCTCTTCCTCAGCCTTCAAACATTTTTTAAGTTAAGGGCTGCATGGCTGGCTCAGTTGGAAGAGCCTGTGAGTCTGTTTTTTTTTTTTTTTTTACATTTTTTTTTTCAACTTTTTTTAAATTTATTTTTGAGACAGAGAGAGACAGAGCACGAACGGGGGAGGGCCAGAGAGAGAGGGAGACACAGAATCTGAAACAGGCTCCAGGCTCTGAGCCGTCAGCACAGAGCCCGACGCGGGGCTCGAACTCACGGACCGCGAGATCCTGACCTGGCCGAAGTCGGACGCTTAACCGACTGCGCCACCCAGGCGCCCCGAGCCTGTGAGTCTTGATCTCAGAGTCGTCAGTCGAGCCGCACGTTGGGCATAGAGATTACTTAATAAAAAAATAAAAAATAGGGGCACCTGGGGGGCTCAGTTAAGCATCCGACTTCGGCTCAGGTCACGATCGCCTGGTTCGTGGGTTCGAGCCCCGCGTCGGGCTCTGTGCTGACAGCTTGGAGCCTGGAGCCTCCTTCCGATTCTGTGTCTCCCTCTCTGCCCCTCCCCCGCTCGCGCTCTGTCTCTCTCTCTCAAAAATACATTAAGAAGAAAAACATTAATAAACAAAAAAATTTAAGTTAATGTCTTCAAAAATATTCTTGTTGGAACTTTTTATTAGGGACATTTTCAGATCTACTTACAGGAAGTATTATTGTGAACCCCTGTGTAGTCATCACCCAGCTTGAAGGTAATCAATAATGTTGGCATTCTTCCCGTCTTGGCCCCACCGGGTGTGTTTAGAACCCTTGGTCTTTCCCCCACGTATTAAAAAAAAAATTTTTTTTAATTAAAAAAAAATTTTTTTTAACATTTTTATTTATTTTTGAGACAGGGAGAGACAGAGCATGAACAGGGGAGGGTCAGAGAGAGGGAGACACAGAATCCAAAACAGGCTCTGGGCTCCGAGCCGTCAGCACAGAGCCCGACTTGGGGCTCGAACTCCCGGACCGTGAGATCATGACCTGAGCCGAAGTCGGCCGCTTAACCGACTGAGCCACCCAGGCACCCCCCCAAAAAAAATTTTTTTTTAATGTTTATTTTTATTTTTGAGAGAGACAGAGACAGAATGCAAGTGGGGGAGGGGCAGAGAGGGAGGGAGACACAGAATCTGAAACAGGCTCCGGGCTCTGGGCTGTCAGCACAGAGCCCGATGCGGGGCTCGAACTCACAGATGGCGAGATCATGACTTGAGCCGAAGTTGGATGCTCAACCCTCCGAGCCACCCAGGCGCCCCTCCCCCACGTATTGTAACGCTGTTCAGCTCCTCCCCTTTTCCCAGGAACCAGGCAGAGAACCAAAATTCTTCTGCCCATCTTTTAAAATCTGAAGACAGAAGAGAACCCAATGGTTAAGTGCCCTGGACACCTTTATTAGAGGATTTATTTTTTCTAAGTTTTTGGTTTTTTTTTTTATGTTTATTTATTTTTGAGACAGAGGGAGACAGAGCATGAATGGGGGAGGGGCAGAGAGAGAGGGAGACACAGAATCGGAAGCAGCCTCCAGGCTCTGAGCCATCAGCCCAGAGCCTGACGCGGGGCTCGAACTCACGGACTGTTGAGATCGTGACCTGAGCTGAAGTCGGAGGCTTAACTGACTGAGCCACCCAGGCGCCCCAGTTTTGTTTTTTTTTTTTCAATGTATTTGTATTGAAAGAGTGCGAGGAGGGAAGGGGCAGAGAGAGAAGGAGACAGAGACTCCCAAGCAGTGTTCCATCTCACAAACCGCTAAACCGTGACCTGAGCCAAAATCAAGAGTCTGACGCTTGACCCACTGAGCCACCCAGGGGCCCCTATTAGAGGCTTTAGATGTCTCCTTTTGTGACCTATCAAGGACCATGGAGCTTCATAGCTTTCCCCGTTTTATAAATGAGCCTCAGAGAGGTGAAGCGACTTAACCAGACTCACCAATGAACCCTGGAGTTCATGCTTCAGGTTTGGGTTTGTTTGTTTGTTTTTCGGACACTAGACAAATGTAGTCGTAAAACTTCATTTTCCGTATTAGTAGCTTGCAATCCCTTTTCTGCCCACCACTCGCTCAGATGTCCCCAGCATCGATGTATGTTTTGCTTTCAGAAACCTTTGCTGTTAGTCATATTGGGAAGCACCGAGAACCGGTGACTCACGGAGTTAAGCGCTGCAGCCCCAGCAGAAACTGGGATGAATGAACCTTAGACCAGCAGGTGTCTCATGCGTGTCTAGTGGTTCCCTCATTCTTTCAAATCCAAAGTTATTTTTTTTCTCTTTTTTAATATAAAGAAATTAATTTGTAAAGGTATCACTTTTTTTGGTAATTTTTTTAAATGTTTATTTTTGAGAGAGAGAGAGAGAGGGACAGGGTGCAATCAGGGGAGGGGCAGAGAGAGAGGGAGACACAGAATCGGAAGCGGGCTCCGGGCTCCGGGCTCCGAGCCATCAGCACAGAGCCCGATGCAGGGCTTGAACTCACAAACCGCGAGATCATGATCTGAGCCGAAGTCAGACGCTTCACACCCCAAAGGTGTTAATCTTAAGATAACATTAAGTTCTGATTTCCCGTCTAACAAAAGTACGTCTTATCGAAAAGTATTTGTGTTATGGTTGTTGAAAAGTTTTGTTGATCAAATTGAGAAAGAATGAAGAGGTTATAGATACTGACCATTTGGGGGTTTCTGGCCGTCACATGCAGGGCCTTCAAAGTTTTGGTTCTTGGAGACTAAGAAGCTAACCCTTTCCCCTCCTATCTACAGCAAAAGGAAATGTGGCGACTTTTTTTTGTTAATTTTTTTCGTTTTTATTTATTAAAAAAATTTTTTTACATGTTTTATTATTTAATTTTGAGAGAGAGAGGGACAGAGTGTGAGCAGGGGAGGAACAGAGAGAGAGATGGGAGACACAGAATCCGAAGCAGGCTCCAGGCTCTGATTTGTCAGCACAGAGCCGGACGCAGGGCTTGAACCCAAGAACCGTGAGATCATGACCTGAGCCAAAGTTGAACGCTTAACCGACTGAGCCCCCCGGGCGCCCCGAAAACGTGGCACCTTTAAAGGGAACCGTTCCCTTTATACTTGTGTGGGCACAACCAGAACTGAGAGCAGGTTCCTAAAATGCATTAAAATACCCAACAGGTTCTTGGGAGAAATGATGTGGGCGTTCCCACGTGAGAGAGAAAGCATAGCAGAGCTCAACTCGGCCTTTGCGGATTGCCTAACCTAACCCTCATTAGTGTTGGGCAAGCCCTCACATTTCCCTTCCTTGGTTTCCCCACCCATAAAATGGTATGATGATGCTTTCTTCCTCTTTGTGAGAAAACAGAAAGGTAAGTGCTTGTTTGTAAAGTGCTTTGAGATGGTTCATGAGGCGTGATGGGTAAATACAAAGGAGTATGGTGATGGGAAGGGAAAAAAAACGACTCTCTTTGGGAGCCAACTGCAGAATCACCCTGCTGCAAGCAGGACTCATGAAAAATGAGCGATTCACTCCTTGCCTTCTGGTTTTCACGGTAAAGTCTTTGTCCTTTGACCTAAAATTCTCTTTACGTGTTAACAATGAAATAAAATAATAGGAGGAGAAAATGCCTGGAAATCCTGGCTATGGAAAGAAAGTCTGGACTTTAGGAGACCAGGCGTGTTTATTACTTAAAAAAGTTTTTGTTTTAACATATAGAATGGACTCCATAACACTAACCATACTAATTTTTAGCAATATACGTGGGTCTACTTAAGATATAAATTTAATGTTCCCTCTCCAGGCGGAATAGTTCTCTTTGGCTCTTATTACCACATTTTTTTTTTAAAGTTATTCTTACGGGGCACCTGGGTGGCTCAGTCGGTTGAGCGTCCGACTTCGGCTCAGGTCACGATCTCACGGTCCGTGGATTCGAGCCCCGCGTTGGGCTCTGTGCTGACCGCTCAGAGCCTGGAGCCTGTTTCAGATTCTGTGTCTCCCTCTCTCTCTGACCCTCCCCCGTTCATGCTCTGTCTCTCCCTGTCTCAAAAATGAATAAAACGTTAAAAAAAATTTTTTTTTAAGTTATTCTTACAGATCACGAGAAAAAAAAAGTTGTAATTAGGTACGTTAGGTAGACTGTGGTGATCATTTCACAATATATACAAGTATAGAATCATTATGTTGTACGTCTGAAACTAATAATGCTGTATGTCGACAATTATTTACTTATTTTGAGAGAGAGAGAGAGAGAAAGTGAGCAGGGGAGAGGCAGCGAGAGAGAGAGAATCCCAAGCAGGCTCTACGCTCTGCACAGAGCCCCATGTGGGGCTCCATCTCACCAAGATGATAAAAGACGATAGACTCAAATGCTTAACCGACTGAGTCACCCAGAGCCTCTCTATCTCAATTTTTTTTTTTAAGTTATCCTGAAGTGACATTATTTCCCCCCAAAAGCTGGATGTTTGCTGCCTGAGACATCTGATGAATTATGCTACGTCTCAGCTTAGTTTGAGATTGACTTCTTTCTTTTGTTGTTGTTTTATTTTTTATTTTTTTAAATTTACATCCAAATTAGTTAGCATCTAGCGCAACAGTGATTTCAGGAGTAGATTCCTTAGTGCCCCTTCCCCATTTCGCCCATCCCCCCTCCCGCCACCCCTCCTGTGACCCTCAATTTGTTCTCCATATTTATGAGTCTCTTCTGTTTTGTCCCCCTCCCTGTTTTTATATTATTTTTATTTCCTTTCCCTTATGTTCATCTGTTTTGTCTCTTAAAGTCCTCCTATGAGTGAAGTCATACGATATTTGTCTTTCTCGGACTAATTTCACTTAGCCTAATACGCTCCAATTCCATCCACGTAGTTGCAAATGGCAAGACTTCATTCTTGTTGATTGCTGAGTAATACTCCATTGTCTATATAGACCACATCTTTATCCATTCATCCATCGATGGACATTTGGGCTCTTTCCATCCTTTGGCTATTGTCGATAGTGCTGCTATATAAACATGGGGTGCACGTGTCCCTTCGAAACAGCACACCTATATCCCGTGGATAAATGCCTAGTAGTGCCATTGCTGGGTCGTAGGGTAGTTCTATTTTTTTAGTGTTTTGAGGAAACTCCATGCTATTTTCCAGAGTGGCTGCACCAGCTTGCATCCCCAGAGATTGACCTCTTCTTAACAAAGAACACAAAGAAGCTTAAAATTTTTTGCACTAGGATAGGTATATATGGAAATGACTGGCAATGTTTGGGCAAAAAAATTTGGATTTTGTTAGTATACATGTGCATGTAAAATATATTTTTCACTATAATGCTACATGTTTATTTTTATTTATTTATTTCTTAAGTAGGCTCCATGCCCAGTATGGGGCTTGAACTCAAGGCCCTGAGATCAAGAGTCAGATGCTCTACTAACTGAGCCAGCCAGGCACCCCACTATGACTCCAAGTTTTAATTTTATTATTATTATTATTTTTAATGTTTTTATTTATTTTTGAGAGAGAGACAGACAAAGCACGAGCAGGGGAGGGGCACAGGGAGAGGGAGACACAGAATCCGAAGCAGGCTCTAGGCTCCGAGCTGTCAGCACAGAGCCCGATGTGGGGCTCGAACTCACAAACCGCAAGATCATGACCTGAGCCGAAGTTGGATGCTCAACCGACTGAGCCACCCAGGCGCCCCAATTTTATTTTTATTATTAAAAAAGATTTTTTTTTAATGTTTATTTTGTTTTTGAGAGAGAGCATGAAGAGGGGGCGGGCAGAGAGAGAGGAAGACACAGAATCTGAGACAGGCTCCAGGTTCTGAGCTGTCCGCACAGAGGTCCAACGCGGGGCTCGAACTCATGAACCGTGAGATCGTGACCTGAGTCGAAATCAGACACACAGCTGACTGAGCCACCCAGGCGCCTCTAAATTTTTATGTTTAAATTTTACTTGGCCTTAAAAGTAAGTGATCTAGTATTATTTGTTCTGTTTTGTGAAAACCATTGTTGGTCTTTCAATGAGGATTGCGATGAGGATTGCGTTAAATCTGTAGATGGCTTTGGGCGGTATGTAAATTTTAACAGCATGGGGCTACACCAAAATAAAAAGCTTCTGTTTAGTGAAGGAAACACACGAAACACACACGAAACAAAAAGAGTGGGAGAAGATACTTGCAAATGATATATCTGATAAGGCATTAATACCCAGACTATATAATGAATGTGTACAACCCAGCACCCCAAAACCCACAAATAATCTGATCAAAAAATGGGCAGAGACCTGACCGTTTTCCCAAAAAAGACATAGAGAGGGCCAACAGACACGTGAAAAGATGCTCGACATCACTAATCGTCAGAGGAGGGCAAATGAAATGAGATATATCACCTTACACCTGTGAGAATGGCTAAAATCAAAAAGACAAATAACAAACGTTGGTGAGGATGCGGAGGAAAAGGAACCCTCTTGCGCTGTTGGTGAAAAGGCAAATTGGTGCAGCTGCTGTGGAAAACAGTACGGAGGTTTCTCAAAAAATTAAAAATAGGATTACCGTATGACCCAGCTATTCTATTACTGGGTATTTACCCCCAAGAAAGCAAAAACTCTTAATTCAAAAAGATGTATGCACCCCTAAGAATGAAATCTTGCCATTGAGAGACTCTGGATGGACCTAGAGGATATTATGCTAAGTGAAATAAGTCAGAGAAAGACAAATACCATATCATTTCACTCATAGGTGGAATTTAAGAAACAAAACACAGAGAAAAGGGATAATACCGAATCTTAAATACAGAGAACAAACTGGTGGTTCCCAGAGGGGAGGCAGGCGGGGGCCGGGGGGGCGGTGCACCTGGGTGACTCAGTTGGTTAAGCATCTGACTCTTGATTTTGGCCCAAGTTGAGATCTCACGGTTCGTGGGATCAAGCCCCGCATCAGGCCCTGCTGGGGCAGCATGAAGTTTGCTTGGGATTCTCTCTCTCTCCCTCTCTCTCTCTGCCCCTCTCCCCACTCACGCTCTCTCTCCCTCTTTCTGAAAATAAATAAACATTTAAACAATTTTTTTGCTAGGTAAAGGCGATTAAGAGTACACTTTCCATGATGTGCGCTGAGTCGTGTATAGACTTATTGAACCATTATACTGCATATATTGATACAGATATGATGTGAATGATGGAGACATCCATACTTTGTCCACAATACCCATTTTTGGAGCATCTCCTAAGCGCCAAGACGTGGTTCTTGTCCTTGAGCAGCTTGGAAAGAAGGCAGGTTGCTGTAGACCCGGCTGTGTTAACAGGCTGATTGGATTCATCATGTGGGGGTACAGAGCCCCTCTCAGTATTACTTTTATATGGATGGAATTAGGCTAGAATGAACTTTCGGGGGGCCTCGAATGCCTACAGAACACCTAGTAGGGTCTGTCTTGAGTAGCGAGCCGGGCGATTGGGAGGATGAGCCCAGTTCACCACTTTGGCTTGTGGGTTAAATAGCCTGTCAGCTTCCGGTCCTTTTGTAACCCCGATGGGCCTAAAACCAAAACCTACGGTTGCTTCTTTCCGGTCCTTTGTTTCTGCGCAGGTGGTACAGTCTGGACGGGGGTTGGCCAGCGTCTGTACCCCAGCTTTCACTAAGCTAACGGATTTGCTAGGCCTGGAGGTGACTCACGCTAACCAAATTCCCAAGACTGACGAAGAACTCAAAATGCAGATTTTAAATTTATCAGGAGGGGTATATCCAGAGAGAGGCCAGTGTTTCCTATATGCCCAGCTGCGCGTTTTCTCCCTGTGGGCTAATCTAGGTGGAGGGCGGGATTCCACACAAAGTTTCTTGGAGAGCATACAGTCAAAATAGATTTGGACGCATTTACTGGCTCGTGACAGCAAGCTGTGGAAACCCAGCCCTTCTAGAGGGGATAGCTCCACATCAAGGGTAGAATAAAGGCCATTTGGTACATGCTGTGGCGATGATTCCTTTTTCTTTAATCTGTTCTTTCTTGAGAGAGACTGCAGGGTATTCGATTACGTTTCGACCTGTTGACTTCCAATTTCTGTTCAGTCTTGCATTTGTGAGATTATATCCAGGTACCCAGATTGGATATTGGGTGTTTACCGTCTTCTTACGTGGCAGCTTTTGCCACACTGGCAAGTCTGAGAATTTATTTTATTTTATTTTATTCTTTTATTTTATTTTATTTTATTATTTTATTTTATTATTTTATTTTATTTTATTATTTTATTTTATTATTTTATTTTATTTTATTATTTTATTTTATTTTATTATTTTATTTTATTTTATTTTATTATTTTATTTTATTTTATTTTATTTTATTTTATTATTTTATTTTATTTTATTTTTAATTTAATTTTATTTTTTATTTTATTTTATTTTAATATTTTATTTTATTTTATTATTTAATTTTATTTTTATCTACTTTTATTTATTTTTAAGACTACCTTTTTAAGAAATGTTTATTTATTGTTGAGGAGGAAGGAGGGGCAGAGAGAGAGGGAGACAGAGAATTCCAAGTGGGCTCCTTGACTGAGCCACCTAGGCTCCCCGAGAATCTACCATTTAAAAATCCCTCCTGGGGAATCCTGACGTGGCTCGGGGAGCATTATTATTATTATTTTTTAACGTTTATTTATTTTTGAGACAGAGAGAGACAGAGCATGAACGGGGGAGGGTCAGAGAGAGAGGGAGACACAGAATCCGAAACAGGCTCCAGGCTCTGAGCGGTCAGCACAGAGCCCGACGCGGGGCTCGAACTCACAGACCGCGAGATCATGACCTGAGCTGAAGTCAGACGCTTAGCCTACTGAGTCACCCAGTCGGGGAGCATTATTTTAACACTTGGATTCCTTCTCGTGCGTTCTCAGCTTTTGCTCGTTGTTAGTATTATTTTTTTTAAGGTTTACTTATTTAAGTAACCTCTACACCGATATGGGGGAGTTATGACCCCAAGATCAAGAGTTGTGTGCTTTTCCCCTTGAGCCAGCCAGGCGCCCCTCAGTTTTGATTTTTCTGTTATGTATTT
The DNA here is from genome assembly GCF_028018385.1 of Neofelis nebulosa. Taxonomy (NCBI): domain Eukaryota; kingdom Metazoa; phylum Chordata; class Mammalia; order Carnivora; family Felidae; genus Neofelis; species Neofelis nebulosa. Next base: position 6,527,326 of record NC_080793.1, read on the forward strand.
ATTCATTTTGAGAGAGAGAGACTGTGTGTAGCGTGTGCCCTCATGGGGGAGAGGCATAAAGACAGGGAGAGAGAGAATCCCAAGCAGGCTCCATGCTGTCAGCACAGAGCCCCCTGTGGGGCTTGATCCCACTGTTCGTGAGATCCTGACCTGAACCAAAATCAAGAGTCGGATGCTTAACCGACTGAGCCACATGCCTGGTTTTTATTCTTTATAAGAAATGTAAAATATAGGGGCGCCTGGTGGCTCAGTCGGTTAAGCGTCCGACTTCGGCTCAGGTCACGATCTTGCGGTTTGTGAGTTCGAGCCCCGCGTCGGGCTCTGTGCTGACAGCTTAGAGCCTGGAGCCTGCTTCAGATTCTGTGTCTCCCTCTCTCTGCTCCTCCCCTGCTCATGCTCTGTCTCTCTCTCTCCTTCAAAAATAAATAAAAACATTTAAAAAAATTAAAAAAAAAAAGAAATGTAAAATGTAGAGATAATTTGGAGCTGCTTTCTAACTCTGGCACCCACTTACAGACCTAACCATTCTAAGATACTCTCTCTCTCTCTCTCTCTCTCTCTCTGTTTCCTCTCTCTCTCTCTCTCTCTCTCTTCCCTCTCTCTCTCTCTCTCTCTCTCTCTCTCTCTATATATATATATATATATATATTAAGATTTTATTTTTAAGTAATTCCTACACCCAACGTGGGGCTCAAACTCACAACCCTGAGATCAAGAGTCACACGCTCTACTGACTGAGCCAGCCAGGCGCCCCTCTGCATAATATATCTGATCATCATAAATGCTATGGAGAAAAATCAAGTGTGAGACACTGGGAACTGAGGAATTAGGGTTGATGAGGAGGAGAACAAAAGTGTAGTGGTGGACATTTTTGCAAGATGCCTCTTAGATCTTGAAGCATTTAATGCCAAGTACATCGTTCAATATATGTGTCTGGAGCTCCGGGAACAGGGCCATGTCTGTTTGGGTCAGATTACCCAGTATAGGTGTGGGTAATCAGGAAAGCTAGAATTAAAACGATAAAATTCCGAGCTCTTGTTATAGTGATACTCCTCCAAGTGCTCTTTTTAAAAAATATGTATTGTTATTTTTTTAGTAATCTCTATGCCCGACATGGGGCTTGAACCCACGACCCGGAGATCAAAAGCCACACGCTCCTCCAACTGAGCCAGCCAGGCACCCTCCCCCCCCCCCCACCTCCAAACACTCTTATTTAACTTTAGAACTCTGTCACTTAGCAAAACTGTCATAATACGTTGCCCTTTTGGACAGTGGCTGTGCTGTTTGGTGAACTGTTTACCTTACTGAGAACCGTTCCGTGGAACTTGTCTTAGATCGGGGGTGGGGGGGAGTGGGGAGTGGAGACTATTCAGAGTCGATTGGTTTTGTAAGTTATTCTAAGATCTTGAAGTTTTGATATGCTCAGAAGTCAAACTAACGTACCGATTCAAAAATGAGAAAAATGCAAAGAAATGGCCACCGACGGGCATTCTGCTTTCGGTAATTGATCAGAGCAGCGCATGTCACATATGGTTGGAATAGGGTTTTGCAGACAGTCTAATAGGGTTGGCTCTATTTCTTTGGGAGCGGCCTGTGTGCTTGTTCTCACATTTGGAGATGAGTGGGGAATGTTCAGAATCATGCAGTTCACACCTTGTTGATGGAGATCTCTTTTGTACCTGAGCCTGGTTAATTTTCCTCTTTCTATTTCTCTGAGATAGTTGAAAATTGGTAATACGGGGGGGGGGGGAGCCCTACTTCATATGGGGGCCAACTCTGTTTTGCAAAGATTGCCACAACAACCTCTGAAATTGTACGTGTTCTTACAGCGTGACTCCCACGCAGGGGCAGGAGAGGGCTGTGTCCCTTCCCCTTGAACCTTGGCAGATCTTGATGACTGCCTTGACCAACGGCGTAGGGCGAAAGTGACACCCTCTGATTTCCGTGGGGAGATCACAAATATAGTGTGTGCTTTTTTGGGGATGCCTACTCTTAGAACACAGCCCACTGCCTTATTGGGAAAGCCCAGACAGTCCACATTGAGAGACTGAATGAAGGTTCCTGCTGACACCCCAGCTGAGATCCCAGCTAACTTTCGTAATCGGTTGCCAGCCATGTGAGTGAAAGCCTTCCAGATGATTCTAGTCACCAGCTGTTCAGTCCCCATAGCCTTCAAGCCTTTTCAGTTGGGGCCCAGCCATGGAGAAGCAGAGATAAGTTGTCGCGGTCAGATTGCTGACCCGTAATAAAATGGTTCTTTCCCACTAAGTTTCGGGGGTGATTTAAAAAAAATTTTTTTGGGGCGCCTGGGTGGCGCAGTCGGTTAAGCGTCCGACTTCAGCCAGGTCACGATCTCGCGGTCTGTGAGTTCGAGCCCCGCGTCGGGCTCTGGGCTGATGGCTCGGAGCCTGGAGCCTGTTTCCAATTCTGTGTGTCTCCCTCTCTCTCTGCCCCTTCCCCGTTCATGCTCTGTCTCTCTCTGTCCCAAAAATAAATAAAAAACATTGAAAAAAAAATTTAAAAAAAAAAAAAAAATTTTTTTTACATTTATTTATTTTTGAGAAACAGAGGGAGACAAAGCGTGAGTGGGGGAGGGGCAGAGAGAGAAGGAGACACAGAATCCGAAGCAGGCTCCAGGCTCTGAGCTGTCAGCACAGAGCCCGTCTCGGGGCTGGAACTCCCCAAAAGCGAGATCATGACCTGAGCCGAAGTCGGACGCTCCACGGACTGAGCCACCCGGGTGCCCCGGGGGGTGATTTTTTAAACAGTAGTAATTGGAACAATATCCTTGGATGTCATATTAGATAAGAGTAACGCTGCCCCTTCTCTGTTTATTCAACAAGAGGGTTGCCATGTACCCTCTTATTCTACCCTAAAGAGAAAATAAGATCATTTTCTTATTGAAGAAATCCCTTAGAATGTGACACTGAAAAACAGAGGAACATTAATAAAAACATTAAAAAATAAGTTGTTATACTGTTCTTCTCTGAAGGCGATGGAATAGGAAATTGACAAGGCATCTCGAGAAGACTTAAAGGAAAAAAGAAACTCTTTACATACGCAGTTGGTTTTAAGCTTCTGGTCGCAGGATTGTGGTCACTTTGAGCGCGGTGATTCAGGGTCGTTGTTTCTGAAATGTCAGTTCATCCTTGACTGTCATCCACCTGCAGAAGAGCACGTTTCATTGTCAGGCCCCTTTGTAAGAAATAGTTCTGTCATTTTTTTTTTTTTTTTCTCCCCAGCATCCATCTCGTCTTTGAGGTGTAAGCCAGGAGGATCCGCTTCAGAGGTGTTGTTTGAGGAATATTAAGTAACGTGCACATTTTCCTAGTTTTACTTTTGAAATACGATCAGAGTTCTGGAGGCAGTGAATCTGCCAGAGTAAAGCAGAAGACACGGGTCTATTTCTGTCTCGGCTGATTCACTCTGTGCCTTCGCTCTCTGAGTGAGGGGCTTGGGCTAGGTGGTCTCTAATGACTCCTTAGTTAGAAATCGCTCTATTTATGGGGCGCCAGGGTGGCGCAGTCGGCTAAGCGTCCGACTTCAGCCAGGTCACGATCTCGCGGTTCGTGAGTTCGAGCCCCGCGTCAGGCTCTGGGCTGATGGCTCGGAGCCTGGAGCCTGTTTCCGATTCTGTGTCTCCCTCTCTCTCTGCCCCTCCCCCGTTCATGCTCTGTCTCTCTCTGTCCCAAAAATAAATAAAAAACGTTGGGAAAAAAAAAAAAAAGAAATCGCTCTATTTTAAGGGTGCCTGGGTGGCTCAGTCAGTTGGGCATCGGACTCTTGGTTTCGGCTCAGGTCACGATCCCAGGGTGGTAGGATCAAGCCCTGCGTCCAGCTTTGCGCTGAGCACAGAGCCTGCTTAAGATTCTCTCTCTCGGGGCGCCTGGGTGGCTCAGTTGGTTGAGCATCTGGCTTCGGCTCGGGTCATGATCTCACGGTTTGTGGGTTCGAGCCCCGCATCGGGCTCTGTGCTGACAGCTTAGAGGCTGGAGCCCGCTTCGAATTCTGTGTCTCCCTCTCTCTCTGCTCCTCCCCGGCTCATGCTCTCTCTCTCTCCTTCAAAAATAAATTAAAAAAACATTAAAAAAATTTTTTAAAATAAAAAAGATTCTCTTTCTCTCTCCCGCTCTGCCCCTCTCCCCCACTCATGCTCTCTCTCTCCCTCTCTCCCTCTCTCTCTCTCTCTCTCTCTCTCAAATTAAGAAATAAATAAATAAAAATTGCTCTATTTTATTTTTACAAGACTTGTACAACTTAGTCCGTGTGTCATTTGTCCAAGAATTCAGGTCTGGAGCCAGACTGCTTGGTTCAGAGCCCAAAACTAACTAGCTGAGTAATTCTTCTGGGTACGTCGCCTAACCTCAGTTCCTTCATCTGTAAAATGGGGATAATCACAGGGCCTACTTTACGAGTTCGTTGGGAATATCAAATCGGTTAATGAATAGTTAAGAGCCGTAAATGTCTGACACAATAAGCTATATTGGCTTTGGCTCTCACTAGTCACCTTACACGCTGCTGGTTATGATGATATTTCATTCATATGCTGAATCTTGTCCAGAAGAAACTGAACGGGCATTTCCTCACTAGGCGTATCGTAGAAGCGATCGGTGAGGTGGGTATAAACTACACTGTGTGACCTCAAGTCCCTTCAACTCACGTATTCTCAGGTAATCGGGATTCCAGGATCAGTGGGCACGGAACAAGTTGTCCCGGGAGTACTGATGCGCAGTAAGAGGAGAACACGTCAGTGTCAATTACCCTAGAGTAGCCACTTCCGAGGCTAGAAACCCTGCTGAGAGATTTTATGTACAGTTCCCACACGTAGCTCAAAGAAATGCTAATAATGTTAATAGGAGGTTTGCAAAAGGTTCAACAATTCAAAGAGTGACACATGAATAGAACCTTGGAGCACATTCCTTAAGTTGTCAGGCACTCTGGACTTGGATTGACTATCTCGGATGTGACTCCATAGGCAAAAACTGCCAGGGGCTGTTTTGCTCATCCGGAACTTTTTGCCTGAATGGCTTGTTGTTTCATTTAGTTGTCACTTTGGTAGATGGGCAAGGAAATAAGAGAGGTTAAATAATACTATTCCAGAAAGACTTTAGGCTTCGGATCAGAAAGACTCAACCACCTGATGGAAAAGAACGTAGGCTGATAGCTTTTTTTGTCCTTCACTTTGGGGTTTCTTTGGATGTGGAACGCCGGTAACTGTCTGAGAAAGTGGTATGAACAGTCAACTAGAGGAGAAGAAAACACTCAGGGGGACTCGGAGAGCAGTTGGCTGGGCTACAGACTGTTTCTGATCACTCCAAGCCCATCTAGAAATTACCCTTGATTATTTAAAAAAGACTGAAAACTTTAAAAGTCAATTGCAGACGTGTCAGGAGCGTTCAGTTGGGTGTCACCGATATGTGGGGGTCTCTACGAAGGTCTGTTCGTTGGAAAACAGGTAGTATTTATTTGAGGTACAGGCTCCACCCACATCACCTGCTTGGGGTGTGCTGGCTGGCTGTTCAGTGATTACCAAGGTGGGCCAAACTGAATGTGACTCTTTTTTGTTTTTTTTTTTAAACGTTTATTCATTTTTTGAGAGACAGAGCATGAGTGGCGAGGAGGGGCAGAGAGAGAGGGAGACACAGAGTCGGAAGCAGGCTCCGGGCTCTGAGCTGTCAGCACAGAGCCCGACACGGGGCTCGAACCCACGAGCTCTGAAATCATGACCTGAGCCACAGTCGGATGCTTAACTGACTGAGTGACCCAGGCGCCCCTGAAGATGACTCTTACCTTGGTATTTCAGTGTGGCAGAGACCAGAGATTCAAGGATACTGTTATATATGCTATTTCCTTGGCAGTCTTTGAGCTGTGGGCCAGTCCCAGGGACCAGACAATCTCCTATGGAGTAAAAATAAAGAAAGCAAAGGAGAAAAGACAGAGCCTAGGGGGGAATGTAGGATTTGCTAATGTGGATCCAAGCTTGTGTTCAGGGAAACTGGGTAAAATGCTAAATAAAAAAATGGCCCGTCCTTCGGATCCTATGGACAGCTTAGGAACCTGGATTCCTAATAGGGACTGGGTGAGTCTCAGACCTGAGTGCAAACCCAGCCAGGCCGGAACTGCTCAGAGTGATGGCTAAATTTAGAATCCCCTGGCACATTGTCGCTTCCAGCCGCTCGTACCCTCCTGTCCTCCAGACCAGCCAGCCTGCTTCTGCCTCAGCTCTGCACCGCTTTGCTCTAGCTTTGCCCTAGCTTTGCCCTCCACCAGGAAACCCTCCTGCCCCAGAGAGCTCCCCGACCCCTCCCCTCCTTCCATGAACCCCACTTGTAGGCAGTTTCCTTTCAGTGACCTCTTTCCTGTAGTTACACGCTTAAAGGAACTCCGTTAAAGATGCATAACTGGGGAAAAGTGATCTCAAAAGCCATGATTTATTTCTTATTTGTTTGTGTATTTTTGAATAAGCAACTTGGGCTCCTGGTATATATTTCTCCCAGTCACCCCGTCCCTTCCCTGGAGGCAACCACTGGTTAACTAGGTTCGTGTGGATTCTTCTAGAGAGCTCTCGAGTGTTGGCAAATAAAAGCACCCCCCCCCTCACCCCCATAGGAATGGCAGCATGGCATTCACATTTTTGGTATCTTTCTTTTTATCACTTATACTCTCTTGGTGTTCTCTTTCCCTTAGCCGCCTCATTCTTCTTAATGTAACTGTTATTTATTTATTTATTTTTAAGTAATCTCTACCCCCAACGTGGGGCTTGAACTCATGATTCCGAGATCAAGAGTCTCCTACTCTACTGATTGAGCCAGCCAACCAGGCGCCCCCAAAGTATCAATTCTTAATTAATGCTTATATACCATTCTATTGTGTGGATATATTGAAACGTGTGATGGTTGTTTAGATTGTTTGCAATATATTTCCATATTAAAAATAAGACAGGGGCACCTGGGTGGCTCAGTCGGTTGAGAGTCTGGTTCTTGATCTTGGCTCAGGTCTTGATCTCAGGGTCATGAGTTCAAGCTCCAAAAAGAGAGTGTGGGGGTGCCTGGGTGGCTCAGTCCGTTGGGCATCAGACTTCAGCTCAGGTCATGATCTCACAGTTTGTGGGTTCGAGCCCCGCATCGGGCTCTGTGCTGACAGCTCGGAGCCTGGAGCCTGCTTCTGATTCTGTGTCTCCCTCTCTCTGTCCCTCCCCTGTGCGCTCTCTCTCTCTCTCAAAATAAATAAACATTAAAAAGTTTTTAAAAATAGTACGGATTAAGAGTCTCCTTTGTTGTTTTGCATATGTTTGGAGGATAGATACCAGGAACCTGGATAGGTACCTCCGAACCACCCTCCCAAGAGGCCCAAAAACAGTCTGTGTGCTTTCCAGCGTGTATGAGAGCCCTACGGTCCTACATCCTCCCCGACACTGTGTGGCCAAACATTTTGCTATCTGCTAATCAGTGGGTAAAAAGTGATGGCTTCCGTGTGGTTTTAATTCTCACGTATCTTTTCAAAGTTTTAAGAACCGTCTTCTTTTCTGTAAACTCTTGGAGTCCTCTATTCATTTTCCATTAGCTGGTGATGAGTGGGATGTGAATGTGGTTTAATAAGCAAGTCGGCTGCTCAAGGGCTAATGCGAAATGACCTCATCTTAGGTCCTGGCATGGTAATAACTCAGAAAAGAGAGGCTAGATTAAATCTAATCTCCAGGAGTGTTTTATCAAAAAGCAAACAGACTTAGGTAAGAGCTTGTCTCTCTGTCTGTTTCTTAAAAAAAAAAAATTTTTTTTAATGTTTATTTTTGAGAGAGATAGAGTGCAGGCAGGGGAGGGTCAGAGAGAGAGGGAGACACAGAATCCGAAGCAGGCTCCGGGCTCCGAGCTGTCAGCACAGAGCCTGATGCAGGGCTTGAACTCAGGAACTGCGAGATCGTGACCTGAGCTGAAGACAGATGCTGAACCGACTGAGCCACTCAGGCACCCCCGCACTCTCATTTTTTAAGTTTATTTATTTTTTAAAGTAATATCTGCACCCAACATGGGGCTCAAACTCAGGACCCCAAGATCAAGAGTTGCACACTTTACCTGCAGAGCCAGCCAGGCTCTCAAGAGCTGGTCTCTTTTAACACCGTACCTTTCTAAATTTGGACTGATCACCAAACTGATGTCCTTTTTTTGTCCTACCTTTACTGGAAAAAAAACACAAAAAACAAAACAAAAAAAACCTCCTAAGACAGTAGCTTCTAACTCTATACCTTGGTGTATACCAGCCGTTATATTTCTAAAAATTGAGTTTATTCTTGGTATAAAAAGAACAGCGCTGCCATTTGTCTGACGGTTTTATTTCTTGAGGATATCAAAACAAAGTATGTTGTTCTATGCTTTTAGACCCGAAGCTTGGTAAACTCTTCGTAAATGTGTGCATTTCTTAGTTGTAATTATGTAAAAGAGGCCTGATGAGTATACCAAGCAGTACTCTTTTTTTTTTTTTTTAAGTATGCATGTATTTTGAGAGAAAGAGCCAGTGAGTGTCGGGGGGGGGGGGGGGGTGCAGAGAGAGAAGGAGAGAGCGAATCCCAAGCAGGTTCCGCACTGTCAGCACAGAGCCCGATGTGGGACTTGATCTCATGAACGGTGAAATCATGACCTCAGCCGAAATCAAGAGTGGGACCCTTAACTGCATGAGCCATCCAGGCACCCCAAGCCGTCCTCTTCATAGTAAAGGCAGGACATTCCTTCCATGTTATTTAATATCCATACACAACAGCCCTCCGTGGCCTATCTGTGGGCCCTACTTTGAAAAGTGGAGGGAGGGGTCACTTTTTAGAAAGTAATAGCAAAGATTAAAGTCATTTATATTTACCGTCACAGAAGAGAGGGATAAAAGGACATGGGCTCTCCAGGGAGGCAATACTTACGGCCAATGATCACACGAAAAGATGCTCAACGTCATTAGTCACCGGGGAAATGCAAATCAGAACCACGACAAGATACTGCTGTCACACGGACTGGAATGACTATACCCAAGAAAGTGGGTAATTACAAGTGTGAGAGAGGATGTGGAGGAGACATTGGGCCCCTTGTACTCTGCTGGTAGAAACGGAAGATGCCTTAGGCACTGCGGACAGCCATCTGGCGGTCCTCCGAAGAGTTACACATAGGGGCGCCTGGGGGGTTCCGTTGGTTAAGCTTACGACTTCGGCTCAGGTCACGATCTCGCGGTTCGTGGGTTCGAGCCCCACGTTGGGCTCTGTGCTGACCGCTCAGAGCCTGGAGCCCGCTTCCGATTCTGTGTCTCTCTCTCTCTCTCTCTCTCTCTCTCTCTCTCTCTCTGCGCCCCTCCCCCACTCATGCTCTGTCTCCGTCTTTCAAAAATAAACATTGAAAAAAATTTAAAAAAAAACCCTTAAACATAGAATTACCACGTGATCCAGCAATTCTGTGCCTGGGTATAAACTCAAAAGAATTTAAGATAGATGTTCTAATAAACACGGTCCAGGAGCGTTCATGGCAGCACTGTTCACAGAAACAAAAAGGTGGCGACAACCCAGATGTCCACGGATGGATGAACGAACAAACAAAACGTGGTATACCCACCCAATGAAATATTATCCAGTCAGGAAGAGGAATCGGTTCCATCCGGTGCTTGGATGTACCTTCAAGACACGAAGCTCAAGGAGAGAAGCCAGACACACAAAAGGTCACGTGTTCTGTGATTCTATTTATATAAAAAATCCAGAATAAGTAAATCCGCAGTGACGGAAGACAGGTTGGTGTTTGACGGGGCTGGGGGAGGGAGAAGCAGGGAGTGACTGCTCAGTGGGTAGAGGTTTTTACTTCAGGGCGACGGGATTACTTTGGATCTAGGTGGAAGGAGTAGTTGCACAGCTCTGTGCATGTACTAAGTGGCACTGAATTGTCTCAAACAGTTCATTTTCCATTATGTGAATTTCGCCTCAATTTCAGGAAGAGAAAAAGATACAACACAGATCGGTCCTGGGCGTCTTAGTTATTCTTTATGATGGCAAAGAAGCGATTTGGGAGGCTCACTGGTTTTTGGAAATGTAAAAGCTGTTTGTAAATGCCGTGCGAAACCATTGACCTGTAACTCTTCAGAAGGGTTCTGTAAATGTTCTCCCAAGCAATTAAAGGATCCGTGTGTTGTGTTTGAAGTCTCCCTACCGACTGTCTAAATAACCTTGTTGCAAAACAGGTTGTAAGAGTGTATTAGGTGCTATTTAAAATTACAACCACCACATTAAACCAGACTCGGAGGATTAATTGGGAATTGTGCTTTCTGCAAATTCATTTTCCGCCAATCGGTTGTGAAGCTGTCTACTCAAACCAGTACCTAGAGGCTTTCAGTCCATCTGGCTGATGGTACTTTTCTGTGCGCTCGTGGAAGGTGTGCGCCCGGGTAGAAGAGAAGCTGACAGTTGAGTGATCAAGGTTGAGTGTTTTACACCTTCCTGTGATTACAGTGTGTGACCGAAAATGAGTATTTAGTTCTTTTTAAAAACCACTCTGGTCAGATTGGCTATAAACATCATTCGCTTACCTGTGTTGCCACTCACTTCCACGAGGCCGTGAGCTGGCTGCCGTGGGGGCTAGATATGAAGACTTAACACCTGTCCTTAAATTTAATAGGGGTGACATTTCTAGAAATTGCTGTGACAGTTTTTCATGACCTAAAAACCCATCTGTTCTGAATGACCAGTTTTATGTGATCTTTTATCAGGCGTATGAAAAAATAGCCAGCAATTTGACATTGTTTCGGAGAAGTCTTAAGTTTTTTTAAAAAATTTTTTTAATGTTTATTCATTTTTGAGAGAGAGAGACAGAGCAGAGACAGAGCGGGAGCAGGGAAGGGGCAGAGAGTGAGGGAGACACAGAATGTGAAGCAGGCTCCAGGCTCCGAGCTGTCAGCACAGAGCCCGACGTGGGGCTCGAACTCACGGACCGCGAGATCGTGACCTGAGCTGAAGTCGGACGCTTAACCGACTGAGCCACCCAGGCGCCCCATTTTTTTTTTTTTTTTTTTAAAGCAGAGGTGGGAATCCATGTGTATTGGCTTAACAGTCATTTTAATTAGTCTTGGTAATGGAGAGTGCTAGAACTAAGGCTCGCTCTGTGCTGGCATGCACACATTCTATGTTCTCTGTTGCTCCTGCAGTGGGAAGGAAGGGCTAAAAGCTGCTGGCCACTTGAGGAAACGGCAGCTTTTCAGCGTTCTTGAGTGCTCATCCCACCCGGATCTGTGCAGGCATTCAGAGCAGAGTGCAAAAAACTTCAGGTTTCAATAGGACCGCATCTCTGCTGAGTTGGCGTGGAGTATTCATTCACTGTTCCCATCGGCAACTGTCGGCATCGCCGCTTCCATTCTTAGGACCATTTGGTTTTATGTTGAAGTGACCTAGGTTAAGTGTTACAGAAATTGTAGTTTTATTTATTTATTAAAAGAAAAGTTTTTTAATGTGTATTTATTTTTTAAAAATATTTTTAATATCTTTTTTTTTAAATTTTTATTTATTTTTGAGACAGAGGGAGACAGAGCATGAACGGGGGAGGGGCAGAGAGAGAGGGAGACACAGAATCCGAAGCAGTATCCAGGCTCTGAGCTGTCAGCACAGAGCCTGACGTGGGGCTCGAACTCACGGACCATGAGATCGTGACCTGAGCCGAAGTCGGACGCTTAACCGACTGAGCCACCCAGGTGCCCCTGTGTATTTATTTTTGAGAGAGAGATAGGGAGACAGGGCGTGAGCAGGGAAGGGGCAGAGAGAGGGGAAGACACAGGATCCGAAGCAGGCTCCAGGCTCCGAGCTGTCAGCACAGAGCCCGACGCAGGGCTCGAACCCACAAACCGTGAGATCGTGACCTGAGCCGAAGTCGGACGCTTAACTGACTGAGCCCCCCAGGCGCCCCCAGAAATAGTAGTTTTAAAGTTACTATTGCACTGTTGGTCTCAAACAGACAACATTTAATAAGCCAAAAAGAAAAACAAAACAGAACGATGGCTATCACAAGAGAAGTCAGAGGCAGCCTGATTAAATGAGAAAGCCCATGTTCATGGACATTGCAGATGTGGAAATAAAGCCTCTGTCATGGGGTCTCCTAGGTAGAGTCCCTGCTGTCGATGTCGTTTGTATCATGCTAGGCTTTGGAGAGCCAACAGAAATTTCCCTCTTAGCGTTCCCGCTGAGGAATGTGATGAAAGCATAATTCTGTTGCCTAAAAGGCAAACCATCAGACCCACTCTAAAGGGGGCTTGTGGTTACTTTTCGGTTCTGTAGCCTTTTTTTTTTTTTTTTTTTTTTTCGTTTTTAATTTAGCAGAGGCTTGTTAAAATAGTCTAGTGTTTAGATAGATAGAATCAACATTGTGCATTTGACCACTTGAAAAGCTTGAGGTTTCTCCCCGGCCAGCTATTGCTCTGAAAACCTAAGCAAACAACAAAACAAACAAACCAAACAATCGTTGGTTTCTTTCCAGTTAATTATTGCCAAATTTGAAGTTATGTGGCAGATTCTGGCTCCACATGGAGCAGCCGGGATGATCTGCTTGGAGCTTTACTCATTGGTTTGTATAAACATTAGGGCTAATTACAAGATTGATATTCTAAAATATTTTCTTGAATCTCTCCATGGAGGTATCTTTCATCCAAAAAAAAAAAAAAGAAAAAAGAAAATCACTCTTAAACCCATAAAGACTCTTTATGGAACCAGTGCATTCTAATTGCCAGCTTAATCCAAAAAACAAACAAAACCCCCCAAAAACAAACCGGATCTTGACTGGTTTACATTGGCTTTTTATCTGAGGGGAAAAATATGCTGGTTTGATGATCTTTTTTGATGTATTGTTTTACTGCTTCTAGCCAGCGAAAGGTGATGTTTACTCGCTTGGGATAAAGTCCCCACGTGAGGTTTTCAGGGGTCAGAATTTTCAGAGTTTGTAGAAATTCTCTTAGTACAATGGAGCTACGTTCTCGTCTTTTCCTCCAGCTGTATTGAGACGTAACTGACGTGAACATTGTGTAAATTTAAGGCGTACCACGTTGATACGCTTACATGATGCAAAATGAACGCCACGGTTCAGTTAGCTAACACCTCCAACGTGTCACACGATTACCATTTCCTTTTTGCAGTGGGAACATTTAAAATCTACTCTGTGGGCAACCCTCAAGTCTGTAACACAGTATTATTACCTGTAATCGCCCGAGCTGTACGTTAGATCTTCCGCACGTATTTACCTTGTAACTAGAAGTTTGTACTCTTTGACCGGTATCTTCCCGTTTGCCCCAGTAGCATCACTCACCTCTGTTTCTGTGAGTTCAGCTGTTTTAGATTCCACATATAAGTGAGATCATACAATATTTGTCTCTCTCTGACTTATTTCACTCTGTGTGATGCCTCCGGGCCCATTCATGCTATTGCAAATGTCAGGATTTCCTTCTTTCCCCTGGCTTCTGTATCCATATAGACTTACTTTTAGTAAGAGGTAAGTAACTGTATATAACGGAGGACTCTTTTCACTGCATTTAAAATAATCCAGATATTCTCTGCCTGCTGTGTGTCGGATCTAAAAATAAAAATTTGAGGTAATGAAAATTACAGCGAACCTATACGTTTTAAGAAATTTCTCGGGGCTCCCGGGTGGGCTCGGTTGGTTAGGTGTCCGACTCTCGATTTCGGCTCATGGTTGGTCACATGGAGCTCTGTAAATAAACGTTAAAAAAAAAAATTCGCACTAACACTGGCTCTTTAGATAATATGAAAATAGTATTTTTGGGGCACCCGGGTGGCTCAGTCGGTTGACGTCCAACTTCGGCTCAGGTCATGATCTCGCGGTCTGTGAGTTCAAGCCCCGGGTCGGGCTCCGTGCTGACCGCTTGGAGCCTGGAGCCTGCTTCGAATTCTGTGTCTCCCTCTCTGCCCCTTCCCCATTCGCGCGCTCTCTCTCTCTCTTTGTCTCTGTCTTTCAAAAATGAATAAATGTTAAAAAAAATTAAAAAGAAAGAAAATAGTACTTTTGCCAATATAATTATTCTTTCTGTTATGTCCTGGGGGAATACCAGAGTGAGCACAGAGACAGAGGGGGCTGCCTTCATAGAGCTTACTAATCAGATAACTACCCAGACAAATGTGGGTTTATACTGGGATCAATGCCACGAGAGCAAGTACATAATGTTAAGACCCGTCATCAGGAGAAAGCTAAGTCCAGGGAATTTCAAGAGGCTTCCCCAGACAAGTCAATAGTGTCTTGCTAATTTATGCTATCTTTACCAATCCAGCCTGGAAAAAAAAAAAAAAATTACACAGGCATGCCTACAATTAAATTATTCATAATTCTCAAACAGAGGCCCCGTGTCCTTTTTGTTCATTAGTGTTTCTCATAAATGCCTGATAGGGCAGTGGGAACCGTCCAAGAGAAAGTTCACTTGATTTGAGGAAATCCTGACTTTTCTGTGTAGTCAGTGTGCCTTAAAAATAGCTCTGTAATTGTTTTGTTATCAATGTCACTTAAAAAAAAAAAGGAAATAAAGAGAACAACCCCAGAGATAAAAAAACAAACAAACCCAGAGACAAACAGCCCTTGGGTGTTTATAGCAGCTTTATTTATTTATTTATTTATTTATTTATTTATTTATTTAATGTTTTTATTTATTTTTGATAGAGTGTGAGCAGGGGAGGGGCAGAGAGAGAGGGAGACACAGAATCCCAAGCAGGCTCCAGGCTCCCAGCTGTCAGCACAGAGCCCGACGCGGGGCTTGAACTCATGAGCCGTGAGATCATGACCCGAGCGGAAGTCAGACGCTCAACCGACTGAGTCACCCGGGCGCCCCTATAGCGGCTTTATTTTATAATTGCCCAAACTCAGAAGCAACCAAATGCCCTTAAATGCCATCTGTTATTCAGGCAATTAAAGAAATGAGCTATTAAGCCACAAAAAAGACACGGGGGAACTTTAAATGCATATTGCAAAGTGAGAGAGCCGTCTGAAAAGTTTACATGCTATCTGATTCCAACTCTGTGACATTCTGGAAAAAGCAAAACTGGGCAGACAGTAGAAAGATCAGTGGTTGCCAGGGGTTAAGAGGGAGGAAAGGATAAAGAGAAGAAGCCCAGAGGATTCTTAGGGCAATGAAACGCTTCCCTATGATACTGTCATGGTGGATGCCTGACAGTTTCCATTGGCAAATTCATACAGCACAAAAATAACAATGTGTCGATATTGGCTTACCAATTGTAACAAATGTGTCATGTGAATGCCGCATGTTAATAATGGCAGAAACTGGGGGTTGGGGAAATAGGTGCCATGTATGGGAACTCTGTATTTTATGCCCAGTTTTTCTCTAACCCTGAAACTCCTGAAAAAAAAAAAAAAAAGCCTATTAAATAAAAAACAAATCAGGGCAGTACACCAAGATCATGAAGTAACATATCATTGACTGTGTCCTTGGAGCTGTTAGCTCTTACAAAGGAAAAAGATGATCTACAGGTTTTATTTTAAACTTGAAAGAATCTGCATTGGGGTTTTTTCCTGCCTTTTAAAGTTTTGTTTTGTTTTGTTTTGTTTTAGTTTATTTTGAGAGAGAGAGCACGCATGAGTGAGTGGGGAAGGGGCAGAGAGAGAGGGAAAGAGAGAGAATCCAAGCAGGCTCTGCACTGTCAGCACAGAGTCTGATGTGGGGCTCAAACTCCTGAACCGTGAAATCATGACCTGAGCTGAAATCCAGAGCTGGACACTCGGGGTTGCTTAGGTGGCTCAGTCGGTTAAGCGTCCGACTTCGGCTCAGGTCATGATCTCCCGGTCCAGGAGTTCGAGTCCCGTGTCGGGCTCTGTGCTGACAGCTCAGAGCCCGGAGCCTGCTTCGGATTCTGTGTCTCCCTCTCTCTGTCTGCCCCTCTCCTGCCCATGCTCTGTCTCTGTCTCAAAAATAAATAAAAACATTAAAAAAAAAAAAAAAGAGCTGGACGCTCAACCGACTGAGCCACCCAGGTGCCCCAAAAAGCAAGGATCATCTTTTTTTTTTTTTTTTTTAAATTTTTTTTTTTCAACGTTTTTTATTTATTTTTGGGACAGAGAGAGACAGAGCATGAACGGGGGAGGGGCAGAGAGAGAGGGAGACACAGAATCGGAAGCAGGCTCCAGGCTCCGAGCCATCAGCCCAGAGCCTGACGCGGGGCTCGAACTCACGGACCGCGAGATCGTGACCTGGCTGAAGTTGGACGCTTAACCGACTGCGCCACCCAGGCGCCCCAAGGATCATCTTGAGCAAACAGTCTAGAGTAACAGTTAAGCACACAGACTCACTGACTCTGGAACTGTGAGTTCAAATCTTACCTCTTCCAGTGAATAACTGGGCTCGGGCAGGTGAGGACACCAGAAGTGGTAGCCATTATTCTCTTAGCCAACTGAGCCACCCAGGTGCCCGGTAACCAGTATTTTCATTATCCACGACCTGGATATCTACACTCAGGAGCCTGGGAACCCAGCATAGATGATGTCTGTTTCAAATGAATCTTCCCCAATCTTTGCAAAAGGGGGAGAAAAGACTAGCCGGATCGATATTGCCAACACAACGAGATACACTGGAATTAAATCATTAATTGGCCCTGCCCAAAGATGGAGCCTGTTCTGTTGTTGGCCTGGTAGATTCTCTTGAATGGCCATCACATCCCAGACCAATAAAATTGTTTGCATATGTGTAATGTTTTGGAAAAAGATGGGCACTTTCCCTCTGAATTAGGGGTTTCCGATAGTCCTGCCAAAAATCCCTGGGATACTGGGATTTCAGGGTCATGGTCCTGTCCCCACCATTAGCGGGGGAGTGGTCACTAGCTCAGACCATGACTGACTGATGTGCTGAAAGGGGAAATGGGGTCTAGTGTTAAAGACGGGTTTCCCTGCTCTTTTAGGACATGGATGTTAACGGTTTGACCTGTTACGATATTGCTATGGTGTTTAATTTGTCAGTAAGCTATTGCTTAGCTATTTACGTACTTGGTGCCAGTTTTCAGCACTTTACAGGAGATTGACTCACGTGATATGTTCCAACAGCTCTACGAAGTTGGTGCCGTTTATTTATTTATTTTTTTCCCTGCCTCACGTTTGTTTTCGAGATCTCGTGAGAGTCCACCTTGCTCAAGAAACCCAAACCCGGATCCCTAAGTGCAAGGGAGCCCGAGAAGCGTAGTGTTTAGCCTTCCAGTCTTTATGAAAAGGGGACACTGAAGGGGTGAAAATGGACAGGGAGAGTCACTGTTCTCAAAGTATGTCACTGACTTCCGGCTGATTCCCAAATTCCTTTTTTTTTTTTTTACGTTTGTTTATTTTTGAGACAGAGAGAGACAGAGCATGAACGGGGGAGGGGCAGAGAGAGAGGGAGACACAGAATTGGAAGCAGGCTCCAGGCTCTGAGCCATCAGCCCAGAGCCCGACTCGGGGCTCGCACTCACGGACCGCGAGATCGTGACCTGAGTTGAAGTCGGACGCTCAACCGACTGAGCCACCCAGGTGCCCCTCCCAAATTCCTTTTAATGGTCGGCGTGGCCCTGGGTGGTCTGGCCAAGGTGATCTTCCTGACTTCTATCAATATTCTTCTTCTTTTTCCCCCCAAACTTTTTTTTTTTTTTTTAATAGTGGTAAAATACAAAATTTGGCATTTTGACAATGTTGTATAGTTCAGTGGCATTGAACGTGGTATTATTACTGTTTTCACTTCTGGGTTAGGAAACTAACACAGAAGCGAACAAAGTGACTTCTCGTGGCTGGTGGGGTGAGAGCGTTGGCTGGAGCTGGGCAGTCTGAGCCTTGGGCCTCATGCTCTGCCCCCCACCCCGCGGAAAAGTGCCTAGTGTGACCCACGCTGCTGTACGTGTTCGGTTTACTCGTTTTGGTTTTAAGTTTACTTATTTATTTTGAGATGGGGGGAAGGGTGGGGAGAGAGAATCCCAAGCAGGCACTGCACTGTCAGCGCGGGGCCTGACGCGGGACTCGATCTCGCCAACCGTGAGGTCATGACCGGAGCGGAAATCAAGAGTCGGACGCCCAACGGGCTGAGCCACCCAGGCGCCCCGTCGTTTTGGGTTGTTTGCGAAGCATACGATGCCGCGTGTGATGCTTACATGAGTGTTTGCCCAAAATAAATTTGTAACGCAGAAATAGCTCAAAACATTGAAATAAGATGAAACTGACATCATTTCTTTTTTAAGCTGAAATAATTTACAACCACTCCCAAATACAGCCAAATAGAGGGGTTTTTTTTGGAAATATCTATTCATGGTGACTTTTACATCTTGAATAGCTTCTGGCTGTCAGGAGACCTCACTACTGTGTGTAATTAATGAGAGAAAAACACTTGCACTCGGATTATAGGTAACTAAACATTTAATTATCTCACATTTTTTGGCAACAGCTTAGGGAAGGTAGCCTGTACCAGAATTATTATTATTATTTTTTTTAACATTTTTGCACCCGATCTTGGGAACTTGAGAGCTCCTAATGGAATGATTAGAAGAAAAAAAATTATTATCTTATATATGTAAAGTTTCGCGTGAGTGTGTGCTTTTCATAAATGACCTCTTCACTAGCTCCGTAAGAGCGAGATAGCTAATCTTCTGTTGCTCGCGCTTGTCCTCCCCAGCGCTTTGTGTACTTAAAGCGTACATAAATTTAAAATTAATCAAACTAGGAACAACATTTATACCAAATATGACAGAATTAGTATGACAGTCTTGATTATATGAAGGGCTTATGCAAAATCTAAGGTAAATACAAAGTTTCTTTAAAGAAAGGTTTTTGTAATGTTTACTTTTGAGAGAGAGAGAGAGATAGAGAGAGACAGAGCATAAGCAGGGGAGGGACTGAGAGACAGGGAGACACAGAATCAGAAGCAGGTTCCAGGCTCCGAGCTGTCAGCATAGGGCCTGATGCGGGGCTTGAACCCGTGAACCGTGGGATCATGACCTGAGCCGAAGCCGAAGCCGGACGTTCAACCAACTGAGCCACCCAGGCGCCCCAAAATACAAAGTTTCTAATAAATAAATGCATAAAGTTTAAGAGGAGAAAGGTTACAAGGGTGCCTGGCTGGCTCAGTCAGTAAAGCATGTGACTCTTGATCTTGGGGTTGCGAGTTCGAGCCCCACGTGGTGGGGGGGTGGGGGGGCGGGGGGTAGAGATTATTTTTAAAAATATCTAAATAAGAGATTTTCAAAAAGAGACAAGGGTTACAAGAGGAGATTCCAAAGGCTAATGACCATTCCTGCACAGGTTCATTTCCCAAATATGAAAGGAACTGCATAAATGAAGCAAGTTGCTTATCAAGCAAACCACGCTCTCTTCCTCTCCTTTTTTGTTGGTTGGTTTTCGGTTTACAAACGGTAATACTGGGTTCTGGCAGGCAAGATATTTTCCAGCCCGGATGCCCCCCCAGCACAGCTGGCCTCTGTTCTGATTGGATGGGGAGTCTGTTAATAATTGTTAAATATTTTGACTGTCGCCTCTGGTCGCAGGCATGAGTGGGCTTTAAAAGCGTTCCTATCTGAAGACCTAGTAGTTCTTCTCATGGGAACATAAACTGATCTTTCTGAAATTTCTTTATAGCTTTGTACAGCAAAGATCTGGTAGGTAAGCTCCGTGAGAATAAATTCCTGTCTTTTGTTTCGTGCTGTGTCCTTAGTTCCTAGACTAGGGTTTGACACATACTAGGTGCTCAGTAAAATATTGTTGGATGAATGACTGGATAAGTGTGATTGTTGCTTACCGTCGTATTTTGTGTTCTCTTAACCTTCGTAAGCATTTTACCTGAGGGAAAGTATCTGCTGTATTTCTGTGGTGATTTGTGACACATATTTTTGGCTTCGGACAGTAATAGTCCTGGAATTTTTTGAAAAAGTTTTTGCCCCAAGTGCGAAGTCTTTAACAATCAATAAGCAATCCATACTTGGGTATTAAGCGAGGCCCATTTTCTGAGGAACGTTTCGTACTTTATATGGGAGCAAAATAGGAAGTCCATCAATCAAGGAAAAAGTAATACTTCAATACTTTATATAATAGATTTTCCTATTGACTTCCTCTTTGCTTTCACAAATGTTTTAGCTTCGTTTTTGATCTCCAGTTGGCAGAGGCTCCCGTGGTCTAAAGTTTCTCTTACACCGAAGATGTTCATACCAACCCAATTATAAACTAACAACTGAGTGTTGATTATGGCATATTACCAAAGAACGTATGGAAACGTGTATGTATAGAATGACATATACAAAAATAGCAGTAGGGGTGCCTGGGTGGCTCAGTGGGTTAAGCATCTGACTTCAGCTCAGGTCGTGATCTCGCGGTCCGTGAGTTCGAGCCCCGCGTCGGGCTCTGTGCGGACAGCTCGGAGCCTGGAGTCTGTTTCAGATTCTGTGTCTCCCTCTCTCTCTGCCCCTCCCTTCCTCATGCTGTATCTGTCTCTCTCTCAAAAATAAATAAACATTAAAATTTAAAAAAAAATCGCAGTAAAATGAACACCCCTTACATTCCCCCAGGTAAAGATATAGAACATTATTCTGCCCCAGAAGCTCCCTATGGCCTTACTCTGATTACATCCTTCTCCCTAATTAAATAATACCCAGAATTTTGTATTAAACTAGATTCCCTTGTTTTTCTTTATAGGTTGGTTTTGTTGTTGTTGTTGTTGTTGTTTTTGTCGTCACTTTGATTGCATTAGTAAGCTCTGTTGTTTGGTTTTGCCTGTTTGGAGACTTTATAGAAATGGAATGAGATAGGCAATTGAGTTGTTTCCAGTATTTTGCTATGATTATGCTGTGGCCTACATTCTTACTTATGTGTCTTTGGGCATATCAGCAAGAGTTTACTGTCTAGTTCCTCGACCTTAATATATATAGAGAGAGGAGGAGTACCTAGGTTAGGCAGAGGCACAAGTTCACCTTTACTCGGCAGAGCTAATTTGTTTTCCAAGGTCTCCAGTGGAGTATGACCCTTCTCATTGCAATGCGTTGTGAACACTGGGTAAGTTTTCTGACTAAATTTTTGCCACTGGTGGGTGTGAAATGGTATCTCATTGTAGTTTTTTGTTGTTGTTGTTTTGCTTTGTTTTCAGAGAGGGTGCGAGTGGAGGAGAGGGGCGGAGAGGAAGAGAGGGAGAGAATCCTAAGCGGGCTCTACACTCGACGTGGAGCCCGATGCGGGGCTCAATCCCCTGCCCTTGGGATCGTGACCTGAGCCGAAATCAAGAGTCAGATGCCCCACCGACTGAGCCACCCAAGCGCCCTTCCTTCATTGTAGTTTTAATGTGCCTTCTGGTTACTAATAAGGCTAACTATCACTTCCTGTTTAAAATTCTTATCTTTGTCTCTTTTCTTGTTGAGTTAGTTCATATTTGAAAGAAACGAGTTTGAAGGCATTCTTTCTATGTTGTAGGTACTAATCCTTTGTTGGCCATGTGTGTTGTAAAATCTCCTAGTTTACCTTTTATCGTTTCACTTATCTTTTCGTGACCAAAAGTTTTTAGTTTTTATACAGTCAAGTTTATAAGTTTTTTTCCTCTACGGTCTTCCCTTTTACATTTTTAGATCCTTAGTCTATCTTGAACTAGTTTTTGTATATTGTAAGAAATAGAGGTTTAAAAAGTGGGGTTCCAGTTGTAAAAAGAAAGAAAGAAAGATTTGATTTCGTTTTTTTCCAGTAGATATTCAATCATCCCGGCACCATTTTTTTTTTTTAAGATTTTATTTGTAAGTAATCTCTACACCCAACGTGGGGCTCGAGCTCACAACCCTGAGATCAAAAGTCGCACGACCCACCAACTGAGCCAGCCAGGCACCCCTCTTCTAGCATTTTTTATTGAACGGTCTGTTCTTTTCCCCTTGGCCGATGATGATGGTGGTCATGGTGAACACTTACCAAGGGCTTACCATGGGCCAAGCAGTGTTCCCAGCAGAAGATAACATTTCATCCTTACGGTACCCCTGGAAATAGATCCTGCTTTTATCCCCATTTTTTAGATAAGAAACAGGAACACAGAGGACGCCTGGGTGGCTCTGTCGGTTGGGCGTCCGACTTCGGCTCAGGTCATGATCTCGCGGTCTGTGGGTTCGAGCCCCGTGTCGGGCTCTGTGCTGACGGCTCGGAGCCTGGAGCCCGCTTTTGGATTCTGTGTCTCCCTTTCTCTCAGCTCCTCCCCTGCTCACGGTCTGTCTCTCCTTCAAAAATAAATAAACAAAAAAAACAAAAAATAAAAAAACAAAAAACAAAAATAAACATTCAAAAAATAAAAAAAAAAAAGAAAGAAAGAAAGACAAAGGTTAAGCAGGTTGCTGCATGTGACGTAGGTGGCCTGTCACAGGGCCAGAGTTCAAACCAAGCCGTTCTAGCTCCAGACCCCCAGGTCCTCAGCCATTAGGTTCTTTGTGTTTTCTGTATGACTTCCTCTTTCCCGTACAAACTTGTTTTTTCATGGGCCTCCGCTGTTCTTTGCGTTTCCTTATTTTTCTGTCCCTGCTCCATACCCCACAGCTTCTTCATTAACTTTATAAATTTTTTTTTTTCAACGTTTTTTATTTATTTTTGGGACAGAGAGAGACAGAGCATGAACGGGGGAGGGGCAGAGAGAGAGGGAGACACAGAATCGGAAACAGGCTCCAGGCTCCGAGCCGTCAGCCCAGAGCCTGACGCGGGGCTCGAACTCACGGACCGCGAGATCGTGACCTGGCTGAAGTCGGACGCTTAACCGACTGCGCCACCGAGGCGCCCCTTCATTAACTTTATAATCAGTCAGTACCGTCTGGTTATTCCCCCCACCATGCTCTTGAAGCCCGTTTTGGCTGTCGTTTGACCTCTGCAACTCCATTTCAATCTCCGAGTTATGTTCTCCAGAAACTTGCCGGGACTTTATAAAGTTGAATTGATTGAATGTATAATTAATGACTTTTGGATTTATTTTTTTATTTAAAAAAAATTTTTTTAACGTTTATCTATGGTTGAGAGACAGAGAGAGACAGAGCATGAGCAGGGGAGGGGCAGAGAGAGAGGGAGACACGGAATCCGAAGCGGGCTCCGGGCTCCGAGCCATCGGCCCAGAGCCCGACGCGGGGCTCGAACTCACAAACCGCAAGATCATGACCTGAGCCGAAGTCGGACGCTCAACCCACTGAGCCACCCAGGCGCCCCAGTTACTTTTGAATTTATAATTCATGAAGTTGGAATCTGTAGATAATTTGGAGAATTGCTCTATTACAGTAGATAACCTTCCCATTTTGAACATGGCTTATATCTCTCAATTTTTTTCCAGTTTTCTTTAATGTCTTTTAATAAGTATTTATCATTTTATCCATAGTGGTCTTGCAGACCTTTTATTAAGTTTATTTCTATCTACTTGTAGTTTTTTCATGCTCTTCTAAATGATACTGTTTCCAAACTTTAGTTTTTTGTTTGTTGCTAGTGTCTAGAAAAGCAGTTGGGTTCTATACATTGATTTTATATCCAATTATCATGTTAACTCTTAATTCTAATCATTTGCCGGTGGATTCTTTTATCTGTGGTAGGTAGTTAATCATATAATCTGCGGCTAATGGCAATTTTATTTCTTCCTTTCCAGTCCTGACACCTTTTATGTTTCCTATTTTGTCTTATTAAACAACTAATTTCCCAAAATTAGATCCACAGCTCATGATCCAAAACCTTTGAAGCCAAATGTGTTAGGGATTCCAAATTTTTTTAGAATTTAGAAGGGAACTACAGCAAACATATCATATATCGTGTAACATTATAGTTCTGCCGTGATAGATACGAATAATCACACTAGGTGTGATAAATAGAGATTATAAGTAGGCTTGAGTGAGGATTGTCATCAGATGAGTTATGAAAAAGCTTTTGGCTTTCAGGAATTGTTTTTATTCTGGCTTTGCCAATTAAAGACTGTGGACCTGCTTTAAGGTGGTCATCGTAGCTCCTTTCCTAGCATTCATCTTGATAAATTATTTTAAAATCCACTCTTTGTGGGTGCCTGGGTGGCTCAGTCGGTTAAGCGTCCCACTTCAGCTCAGGTCACGATCTCGCGGTTCGTGAGTTCGAGCCCCGCGTCGGGCTCTGTGCTGACCATTCGGAGCCTGGAGGCTGCTTCGGATTCTGTGTCTCCCTCTCTCTCTGCCCCTCCCCTGCTTGCACTCTGTCTCCCTCTCTCTCGAAAATAAATAAACATTAAAAATAAATAAATACGCTAAAAAAAGAAAGGAACAAAGACCCAGAGAAAAGTGGCTCAGGCGATAAGGACACATGGCATCTCACACTGCAGAGCCCAGAGGCAGGGGGCCCTGGGATCGGGGCTGAAGTCCAGTGACTCCATCTGCCATCCCAGCATCCCAGCGACGCTCCCTCCTCATGGTTGCAGGATGGTTGGCGCAACCTGAAGTGTCACAGGCAGCAGTGACCATGACAGGTCAAGAAGAGGAGGAATTTTTAGGGTGAGCTTTCTCAGTAGCCGGCCACAGATAGCCCACCCATCTAGTGAGCCAGGGTGACGGCTCATGCCTGTGTCCTAGCTGCAAGGGAGCCGGAAAAGATATACTCGAGGCGCTCTGCCAGAGGGAAGATGGGATGCATAGGGGGTAGCTGCTGGGCCGTCAGCCACGGGGGTATGTCCCAGGCGACACGTTACACAACCTAAGTTGATGTGTTTATTTTGAGAGGGAGAGAGAGAATGTGTGCCAGTGGGGAAGGGCAGAGGGAGAGAGAGAATCCCAAGGAGGCACCGCGCTGTCACCAAAGAGCCTGATGCGGGGCTTGATCCCCACGAACCGTGAGATCACGACCCGAGCCGAGGTCAAGAGTCTGATGCTTTATCAGCTGAACCCCCCCCCCCAACCCCGGTCGCCCCGGGGATCCCTTTGTCTCGAAAAGAGAACAACACCTATGTGGTTGCCTAACCTTCTTCACTTAGAATTGGAAGTGAGTTAAATTGCTAAGCGTTTGGAAAACGTTTTGCCTTGAGGTTAACTAAGTTTCAGGTGACAGGGCTTAAAAAATTCCATTCCTATGATATTTTTGTAATTATTTTGCACCCCTTCCCCACACCCACGGAAATATTTATAGAGTTTAGAAATGAGTCAAGACTGAAAAAATTTGTTTTTTTTTCTTCTCATTAAAAATTTAGCTTATATGCTTTGTTCTTGTTTAGTCTTTGGATTGCCTTCAGTGTTCTGGGCATTCTTCCCTCTCCCTCTTTTTTTTCCTCCCTTCGGTTGGTCTTCAACTTGTTTTGGCCGGGGAGGGGTGGGGGGAAGAGAGAATCACCTGTGGAGGACAGTGTGGGATGTTTGAGAGATACACTTCGCTCTCCAGGGTTTAAAGGAATGTGGGGCAGCTGGGGGAGGGGGGGGTGGGGAGGGCAGGTAACTGAACTCCTGTGCCTGCTGATTGACCGGGCTCAGGAAACTTCACATTTGTTAGGTTTCCTTGCCTGAGCTGATGTATAGAAACCAGGAAATGAACAAGTCGATTCCGCTTCCGGGCTGAAGCCAGACACTGATGATACTGAACATTTGTGTGAAAGATGTTCATCTCACAATCACCACTTGACAAAGCCCCTCTTTTATTCATTTATTTTTTAATGTTTACTTATTTTTGAGAGACAGAGAGACACACACAGTACGAGTGCAGGAGGGGCAGAGAGAGAGAGAGAGAGAGAGACTGGGAGACACGGAATCCGGAGCGGGCTCCAGGCTCCGAGCTGTCAGCACAGAGCCCGACGCGGGGCTCGAACTCAAGAACTGTGAGATCATGAGCTGAGCCGAAGTCAGACACTTAACCGACTGAGCCACCCAGGCGCCCCCAGAGAGAATCTTAATTGGGTCAGAGACAGAGAGAGAGAGAGAGAGAGAGAGAGAGAGAGAATCTTAAGCAGGCTGCACACTCTGCATGGAGCCCCATGAGGGGCGCGATCCCACTACTGCGAGATCCGACCTGAGCTGAAGTCAAGAGTTGGGTGTTCAAGCACCTGAGCCACCCAGGTGACCCTGTATGATCACTTTAAAAATTCCTGTTGTTGGGGCGCGTGGGTGGCGCAGTCGGTTAAGCGTCCGACTTCAGCCAGGTCACGATCTCGCGGTCCGCGAGTTCGAGCCCCGCGTCAGGCTCTGGGCTGATGGCTCGGAGCCTGGAGCCTGTTTCCGATTCTGTGTCTGCCTCTCTCTCTGCCCCTCCCCCGTTCATGCTCCGTCTCTCTCTGTCCCAAAAATAAATAAAAAAAAAACGTTGAAAAAAAAAAATTAAAAAAAAAAAAATTCCTGTTGTTGTTGTTATTTTCATGAAAAAAAAAAAGCACTCTTCAAAATGTTTTGTTTTGTTTTTCCTTGAAAATAGTATCCTTTGCTCTCTTTTACTCAGCATATTTGGGGCAGGTACCATGTCCGAGGTTTTATTTCTTTGTTGGCTTTGACTGTGTCCGGAGGAACAGAGGGGGAACCGAAAGTGACTAAGGTGTGCGGAGAACATTGAAAAAATAATAAGCCAGAAGCCTATCGTTGCCGCTTCTTAAAGGAATACATTCCGTAGCAATTCCCTCCCCCTGCCCCCCGCAGCCAACATCGCACCTGCTCAGACTCCAGGAGAGTCAGAATTCTGGTGCTTCTGGTACAAGTCATCTTTCTCACCCTCTCTTTTCAACTCAGGATGCAGTGTAAAATTTGGCACAGGGCATCCCTGCATTCGTCCGCCTCAAGTCGGCTACTTTCAATGCCCGGCACCAGCCTCCGTGTTGCCCTTTTACACAATATAATTATTGTTATAAAAACATGAAAAATGCAGCTCTTTCTATTGGTGTGCTTTTCCACATTTTTTTTTTTTTTTTTTTTTGAGAGAGAGAGAGGGAGGGGAAGAGGGAGGCGGAGAGAATCCCAAGTTGGTTCCACCCCCAGCACAGAGCCCGACGTGGGGCTCAATCCCACAAGCCTGGGATCACGACTTGAGCTGAAATCAAGAGTCGGACACTCAACCGACTGAGCCCCCCAGGCGCCCCAAACAGTCCCTGATTTTATGGCAATTTGTAGACTTGGGTTTTAAAGAGATACGGAGTTCAGTAAAACCTTTCATTTTGGGTGCCTTCCCTTTCTAATCAAAATCTTTTGTATTAACTTGACTGTCCAAACTGTGACACTGTGATGTTGGGGCTCCTGTCTGGTCAATTATGTCACAGACCCTTGCTTTTCAGCCCAGGGGAGCACCCCTCCTAATTCACAGAACCTCCTTCGGAAATAGCAGGTGAATGTGTGATTTTACAGAATCGGTGTGTGCTTATATTATATCAAACCAGAAGGTGTCTGTGCTCCTTGAAATAAACCCCTAATGCTGCCTTTTACATTTTCCCTGTTTTTGTTCTGTGTGAACGAAGAATTTCCTTTGGGCAATTTTTTTTTTTTTAACTTTTTTTTCAACGTTTTTTATTTATTTTTGGGACAGAGAGAGACAGAGCGTGAACGGGGGAGGGGCAGAGAGAGAGGGAGACACAGAATCGGAAACAGACTCCAGGCTCCGAGCCATCAGCCCAGAGCCTGACGCGGGGCTCGAACTCACGGACCGTGAGATAGTGACCTGGCTGAAGTCGGACGCTTAACCGACTGCGCCACCCAGGCGCCCCTGGGCAATTTTTTTTTAATTAAATGTTTTTATTTATTTTTGAGAGAGATTGGGAGCACGAGCAGGGGAGGTGCAGAGAGAGAGGGAGACACAGAATTGAAAGCAGGCTCCAGGCTCCGAGCCATCAGCACAGAGCCCGACGCGGGGCTCGAACTCACAGACCATGAGATCATGACCTGAGCTGAAGCCAGATAGATGCTTAACCCACTGAGCCACCCAGGCGCCCCAGATTGAGGTCTTTGTTTCAAATTTGAGATCCAGAATATCGGGTGGTATTCGTGATGACATATTTTTGTTTGTAAAGTTTTAGAACAACTTTTTTGTTCCTATATATATATATATATACATATATATATATATATATATACAGCCACTTTAATATTCAGAACCAAATTGATTTTTAAAAACATTTTAGATGGAGATTTTGTTACATTTACTCTGGGTAGATCTATATGCGTTGACAGTTTTCTCTCCAAGATAAGAGGAAGCTAATACGAATAATATCATCCCAAGAGATTCTGTTCAGATAGATCCATTTAAGGTCTGCTTCTCAAAGTGCCCTAGTCTTTAGGAAAGTGTATTTACCCTAAATTAAAGTACCCTGGGGCGCCTGGGTGGCTCAGTCGGTTGAGCATCCGACTTCAGCTCGGGCCGTGATCTCGCGTTTCATGAGTTTGAGCCCCACACGGGGCTCGCTGCTGACAGCACAGAGCCTGCTTTGGACCCTCTTTCCCCCTCTTTTGCCACTTCCCCACTTGTCCTCTCTCAAAAAATTAATATAAAAAAAATTCAAAGAAATTAGAGTCTCCTAAAACACCAGTCCAGACAGCACAGACTCACTGCAGAGGGAGAGAATTGTGGAGATGGGGCCTCCCACATACCCTTCCTCTAAATCGGAGCCATCTACATGGAGGTGACTTGAGCAACCTAGTTTCTTACCAGATTGGCGGATTCCCGGGATTTTGAATTCGCGTCGATTTCGTCTACTTTTCAGTGACGGGAAGTCCTGTACTTTGGAGAAGAACTTCCCTGTGGCTGACTTGGGTCTCCTCATCTTAAAGTAACCAGCTTTTCTGCAAGTAGTTCCCGTGTCCGTTCTTTTGCGTGCTTTGAAAAAACAAAATCAGATTTCAGAAGGCTTCTTGCGTAGCCGAGAGTAGTCATTTACGTACTGACCCAGAGAGACCCGTCTTGGCCCCCCCAACTGATGAGTTGATATTGTAGGTGAGGCAAGGCAAAATTGGTCTGTGTTGAACTTCATGATTCTTTAGGAACTCTGCTGAAGATAGGATGACCCAAAAAGATGCTGTCGTTCATACTTCTGGTTCATTCTTTACTGTGCATAAAACCAGATGTGAAAATAATTGGAAAATACAGTACGTGCATCTGATTGATACCCTGGTACACTGTCCTCGTTTGTCTCTGCAGCTTAGTCAGCCTCTTGTGTGGCCAACAGCTCTTGGCACCAAAAAAGTTTGTTTGGTTCCAATTCGAGGAGCAGTGAGAGGTCAAGAGGGGGTTCATCACGTGGTCCCTACCCAGCTCCTTGGAAACATCCATTTGCTCGTCTCTGGGCAATTCTGGAGTGAATTCTTGAGGGTGTATATAGTATGCAGTCGTCAACTAAATATAAGTTTCCATTAGGTTCTGTATTATCTGACTTCCTTCATCTTTGGAGATATGAAGCTTTCCAATAGAAATTTTATTTTATTTATTTATTAAAAAAAATTTTTTTTTAACATTTATTTATTTTTGAGACAGAGAGAGAGCATGAACAGGGGAGGGTCAGAGAAAGAGGGAGACACAGAATCTGAAACAGGCTCCAGGCTCTGAGCCGTCAGCACAGAGCCCGACGCGGGGCTCGAACCCACGGACCGCGAGATCATGACCTGAGCCGAAGTCGGCCGCTTAACCGACTGAGCCACCCAGGTGCCCCTCCAATAGAAATTTTAAATTAAAAAAAAAATTTTTTTTTTTTTACATTTATTTATTTTTGAGAGACAGAGCACCCGTGGGGGAGGGGCAGAGAGAGAGGGAGACACAGAATCCGAAGCAGGCTCCAGGCACCCAGCTGTCAGCACAGAGCCCGATGCGGGGCTCGAACTCGCTGATTTCGAGACCATGACCTGAGCCGAAGTCGGACGCTCAAACCGACTGAGCCACCCAGGCGCCCCTAGAAATTTTAGAGTATGTGTCACAAGGTAGTGGTTCTTGACCTCGGGGCTGTGAGTTCGAACCCCACTTTGGGTGTGGAGATGACTTAAAAATAAAATGTTTAAAAATACATGTGTATTTTCTAAGTGCATAATGTTACACAGTCGTGCGCCGGCAAAAGAGCCATTCAAAGTGCATTTTATTGTAACCCGATATGAAAAATTCACTGGTGTGGTTTCAGATTTCACGTTGAAGCTAGCCTTGAAGAAGCTACTATTTGTTGAACTTGGGTGTGGTACCAAAGAGTATCCAGGATTCCCTAAAAAGGCTTTTGAAATGCTCCTCCACTTTCTTACTGCATATCTGGGTGAAGTCTTATTTTTTCATATAATGCAACCAAAGTAGGGAATCCCAACAGAGGCATCCGAAAACCCAGCTGCATTCCATTAAGCCAGACATAAAAGAGGTTTGCAAAAATGTAAACCAACGCCAGCCTTCCCACTTTTCTGTTTTGTTTTGGAAAGGAACATTCTTGAAAAGGAAACAATGCTATTTATTTTAGCACGTGAGGGGCGCCTGGGTGGCTCCGTCGGTGAAGCGTCCGACTTCCGCTCAGGTCACGATCTCACAGTCTCTGAGTTCGAGCCCCGCGTCAGGCTCTGGGCTGATGGCTCAGAGCCTGTTTCCGATTCCGTGTCTCCCTCTCTCTCTGCCCCTCCCCCGTTCATGCTCTGTCTCTCTCTGTCCCAAAAAATAAAATAAACGTTGAAAAAAAATTTTTAAATTTCTAGGGGCGCCTGGGTGGCTCAGTCGGTTTGAGCGTCCGACTTCGGCTCAGGTCATGGTCTCGAAGTCAGCGAGTTCGAGCCCCGCATCGGGCTCTGTGCTGACAGCTCGGAGCCTGGAGCCCGCTTCGGATTCTGTGTCTCCCTCTCTCTCTGCCCCCTCCCCTGCTCACGCTGTGTCTCTCTCTGCCTCAAAAATAAATAAAAATATTTTAGCACGTGATGGATTTAGTGTTGTCTTCTGGATGGATCAATAAATACGATTTAAACTCTCTCAGTTTCTAATTTCCGCTAGAGTAAATATTGATAGCCATAACCCACATAAATGAAAGCGGGAAAGGAGGAATTTTTGATAATGGCACCATCTTCAAAGCAGCCAAAGCTATTTTTTTAAAGGGCCATTTATAATATTTGCTCACAAAGGAGTCTTTTGAAGATTTGGAATTCTTTTCCATTAAGTTTTCCACATTTTGGTCAAGAATGTAAGTGGGTTGATTAGTTTTTCATCTGTTTTGAATTTTCTTTCAGCTGCTGTCAAAAAAAAAAAAAGTTCAGGGGCGCCTGGGTGGCGCAGTCGGTTAAGCGTCCGACTTCAGCCAGGTCACGATCTCGCGGTCCGTGAGTTCGAGCCCCGCGTCAGGCTCTGGGCTGATGGCTTGGAGCCTGGAGCCTGTTTCCGATTCTGTGTCTCCCTCTCTCTCAGCCCCTCCCCCGTTCATGCTCTGTCTCTCTCTGTCCCAAAAATAAATAAAAAACGTTGAAAAAAAAAATTAAAAAAAAAAAAAAGTTCATGCTGCGGTGATCCGTGTGATGGGAACGGTAGAGTGTGGCATCATTAGAGATGTTTTATTATTTTTAAACATTTGACTTGTGACAACATTTTATTTCACTTTAGTTTTTTAAGTAAGCTCTACACCCGGTGTGGGGCTCGAACTCACGACCCCGAGATCCAGAGTCACACGCTTTACCAACTGAGCCACCCAGTCGCCCCTGGAAAGGAGGGTTTTTTTTTGTTTTTTTTTTTAAATTTCTTTCTTTTTTTTTTTTTTTAATTTTTTTTAACGTTTATTTATTTTTGAGACAGAGAGAGAGATAGAGCATGAATGGGGGGGGGGGGTCAGAGAGAGAGGGAGACACAGAATCTGAAACAGGCTCCAGGCTCTGAGCGGTCAGCACAGAGCCCAACGCGGGGCTCGAACTCACGGACCGCGAGATCGTGACCTGAGCCGAAGTCGGCCGCTTAACCGACTGAGCCACCCAGGCGCCCCTGGAAAGGAGTTTTTAAATAAATAGGGTCGCTATGAAACTAGATTAGCAAAGGGTTACCAATTAGCAGAGAGCTTTAACGAGCCTTGGTCTAAATAGCTAGGGATGATTTGTAATCTTTACTCGAATTATTTGTGTATTTGTTCCCTCAAGTAGTTTAAAGTGACCTACAGCCTTATTTATACGCCTAATTTGCTTGACAACCCCTCTCTTTCCAGATAACACAAATAAATAATCTTCCTGACTAGTGTTCCTTAAGTGGAGACTGGATGTCCATGGAATGTATTATTGGGGACCAAGAATCAACCAAAGCCTTAAATATTTGTCCCTTGCTTTTTATGATCAGGTGGACACTTATTAGGTCGAAAGACAAACATCTTACAGTGATTTTTCCATGAGAAAAACATTCCTGTAAAATAAAACCTTAATTTTTCCAAGTGTTCCGTGGGCCTGGAGGTGGGGGGATGAGGGTGGGGGGCACAGATCAAGGTTGAGGAAACGAGTTTTCTTCAAGGAGAGATTTTCTGACATTGGAGAAAAAGTGCTTTAGGCCCCATTGCCTGCCTGCTTCCACCCAAGGCGGACTTGGAGGGAACGAAGTCGACTCACTTTCCGGTGTGCACAGCCTTGAACGGAAAACAGAATGAAAGCGTGAGGACACGTTTAAAAGTGGGAAATGCTAGGTTTTAAAATCAAGCTGAAGGGCGGTGCTGAGTCGGTCCTGTCGGATTGCGCACGCATGTGCTAGGATTAAATTGTCGTTTTGTATTTTTATATTCTCAAAAGTTTATTTATTTATTTAAGTTTTTTTTTTCTTTTCTTAACTTAAAAAATTTTATTATTTTTTGACAGCTTTATGGAGATACGATTAACCTACCAAACGGTTCACCCACTTACAAGTATACAAATTCATGCTTTTTATAATATTCCCATTCCTTTTTATTCTTCTCAGTTAATGCTTAAATCAACTTAGACCAACTTCTAAAAAAAAGTTTACCAACTTCTGTATGCCATCCTTCAGGGACTTTGGTTAATATTGAGTCAATTCTGCATATCCAATCTTTTCAGCCAGCAGAAGCATGGTATGATGTTTCGTTGATTCCTAGCTCCTTTTATTTCCATCATGGTTTTTAAATAATTTCCTTTAAGCAAATACAGTTGTTGGTTTTCTTATTTTCCTGTTTTTTTTTTTTTTAATTTTAATGTTTGTTTATTTATTTATTTTGAGAGAGAGAGAGAGAGAGCAGGGGAGGGGCGGAGAGAGAGAGGGAGACCCAGAATCGGAAGCAGGCTCCAGGCTCCGAGCTGCCAGCACGGAGCCTGATGCGGGGCTCGAACCCACGAACCACAAGATCATGACCTGAGCTGAAGTCGGACGCTTAGCCCACTGAGCCCCCCAGGCGCCCCAAATTGTGGCTTTGTATTTTTTATATTTGATTTGACACTTTTCCATTTTACACGATCCTAAAGACTGAGTTGTGAAGTTAGGCGGGGACTGGCTCTTCACCCTCAGGCAGATGACCACGCTCGGCCACGTGTGGGGTCCCGCGTCGGTGAAGTCCCCGGCTGGGGCCAGAACCCACTTCTCTGTTCCGGCTTCTTCTCAGGAGACTTGGCATCTGCCTCTCTCGTGGCCGTTCTCTCTTCCCCGCGATGTCACGCTGACACTCCCTTTTCTTTCCCAGAACTTTCTGCCTCCCCCCCCCGCCCCGGGCCAGGCCCTGTTGCTTCAGATCCACCAGCTCGCGGGCCTCCCTCCGCGAGCTCCAAACGGATCCGTGTTTCCAGCTCCCTTCTGGACATGCCACTCCCTCCCCCGATGTGTCACTTCAGCCCAAAGTGCTGTCCTTCGGTCCCAGGAGGTAGAGGCAGGGAACCCTCCGGCATCCTGCCTCCCGTTCATATCCCTCTCCAGCCTCCTTACGCAATCGGCCACCAAGACTAGTTGATCCTAGTTGTCACGGGTCTGTACGTCCTTCCGTCTTCTTCCGTTGTCTCTCATCTGGACAACTGAACCGTCTCCTGACTTCCACCACCTGAGGATTCTGAACACGTCCGTGGGCTAAAAGGCTCCTTCGCCTAGGCCGATGGGCTGAGACTTTCTGCCGTTGCTTTCTTTAAAAAAAAAAAAAAAAAAAAAAAAAAGTTTAATGTTTGTTTATTTTGAGAAAGAGACAGAGAGAGAACACAGGCAGGGGAGGGGCAAAGAAGAGGAGAGGAGAGAGAGAAAGTCCCAAGCAGGCTCCGCGCTGTCCGTCCGGAGCCCGACTCGGGGCTCGAACTCACAAACCGTGAGATGGTGACCTGAGCGGAAATCAAGAGTTAGCTGCTTAAACTGACCCACCCAGGGGCCCCCGACTTTCTCCTGTTTCTCAGCCACCAACACCCTTCCCTGGCGCCCTGCCCCCACCCTCGCTGCAGAGGACAAGGCCCCCTGATTCCTGGACGTGTCCGGGCCTTTGCAGTAGGGGTTGCTGGGATACCCAGCACCCCTCGTTGTTCCAGGCTGGGACCCTCAAGCACCTTGCAAGATGGGGCCCGGGGCGGGGATGGGGGTGGGGGTGGTTTCCCCAGCTCCTTTCCTGGCACACAGTGTGGGTTTGATAGATGTTTGAACGTCTCAATAAAGTCCGCGTGAGTCATTTTATGTATCTGTTTGAAGAGAGCGGTACTTGGGTGCTCTTCTCGCTGCCCTGTGCTTTGCCCCGAATTTCAGTGAGCTGCTTTGAATAACTGAGAGGTGACGAGTAAGGTGCTAGCTGCCCACCGAGTTGAGGCGGGTGTTTTACCTCTCGGCTTTTGGAATCTGGAGAGGACATTCTCCTTTGCACTAGGACATGAACTGGATCCTCAAACCATGTTGCTAACGGGAACGCGTGGGTCAGAGTTCAGTCCCCCAGGCAGTTTTCAAACCAAATTTGGTAATGTTGATTTAAAACTGCTCAACAAGAAAAGCACCCAGGACAATCATGGAAAATATTAGAACTCCTTTCTACATAGCGACGTCTCGTTGAGAGCATTGTTCGCTGAAATTCTATTAATCACAGAGAAGGATTATAAGCTCTCTCTTTGTGTTTTGTTTTTTTTTTTTAAACAGGATCAATTTGACAACTTAGAAAAACACACACAGTGGGGAATTGACATTCTTGAGAAATACATCAAATTTGTAAAGGAAAGGACAGAGATCGAACTCAGCTATGCAAAACAACTCAGGTAAGTTGATATTGACAAAGGTTGTTTGTTAACTGCAAAATGGATGTACTGATAATTTATATTCTCACTTATACGACAGATGTACAATCCTTTAAATATTCCTTTTCCCCCTTACGTAAGGTACTGTTTCAATGGAAACCATTGCTTTTAATGTGGAAAATTCGTTTTCACAGAACAGTAAAAATAAAAGCTAAGTTATTGCCTTCAGGCTCTGTGTTTTTAAAATATTGGAGCTACTTATTTTTGCGGAAAACGGCTTTATCTGTTTTAAGAGAGAGAGAGCATACGCCCATGTACGCGTGCAGGAGTGGGGGAGGGGCAGAAAGAGAGGGAAAAAGAGAGCATCCCAAGCAGACTCCACACTGTCAGCACGGAGCCCAATAAAGGCTCGAACCCCTGACCTGCAAGATCGTGACCTGAGCGGAAATCAAGAGTTCGATGCTTAACCGACCGAGCCGCCACCCAGGCGCCCCTTTTCAGAATGCTTCTCATTGAAGTGTAACATATACACAGAGAAATGCACGAGTCCCAAGTGCGCAGCCCCAGGAATCCACAGAGTGAACCACCCCCCTGGTAACCAGCAGGGTTACCTCCACCCAGGTGGAGGAACAGGCAATTCCAGCCCCTCCTGGTGCACCGCCCTCCTCCCACACTCGTCCACCCTTGTCCGCTCTCCTGACTTCCAGCCACGTGGACAGTCTTGCCTGTTTTTGAACCTCCTGTGAATGGATTCATTTACTGGGCACTGTTTGATTTTGGCTTCTTTTGTTCTACCTGATGTTTGTAAGATTCGTCCATGTGGCCGCATGTGGTGGTAGCTTCTTTCTTTTCATCGGTGGATAGTATTCGGGTATGTGAGTGTACTGCCCTTTATCTGTTCCTCTGCTGCCAGGCCCCTGTTTGGGGGTACAGAGTCTGTCTCCATCCAGGAGTGGGATTGCGGGGTCATAGGCACCCTGTATGTGTAGCTTTACATACACAGTCTTCCAAATGCTTCTCCTGATCCACGATCCATCCAGCAGTGTGTGAGAGTCCCAGGGAGCCACATTTGAAAAGTGCTTGGATCACAGGGCCCCCGGGTGGCTCAGTCGGTTAAGCGTCCGACGTCGGCTCAGGTCACGATCCCGCCAGTCCCAAGTTTGAGCCCCACATCGGGCTCTGTGCTGATGGCTCAGAGCCTGGAGCCTGCTTCAGATTCTGTCTCCCTCCTTCTCTGTCTCTCTTTCTCTCTGCCCTTCCCCAACTCATGCTCTCTCTCTCTCAAAAACTAACTTTTTTTTTTTTTTTAAGAATAAATAAAAAAATAAAAGTGGTTGGGCGACTTACCTCTTTAATGATGAAATTATCCAAGAAATTTGTGCTTTTGGATAAAATGTATGAAAATTGTCGGTGGAGCTCGAGTGGCACACACAACCTCCGCTGATTTCTCGTTGGGTTGAATTGGTTTGTGCAGGCTGTTTTAAGACCTGTTTAAAGATCCAGATGACTTTTGATGTGAAAACATTTCGTTTGAACCCAAAGAGCACCTGGGGCGCCTGGGTGGCTCAGTCGGTTAAGCGTCCGACTTCGGCTCAGGTCACGATCTCGCGGTTCGTAGGTTCGAGCCCCGCGTCGGGCTCTGTGCTGACAGCTCGGAGCCCGGAGCCTGCTTCGGATGCTGTGTCTCCCTCTGTCTCTGCCCCTCCCCTGCTCACGCTCTGTCTGTGTTTCTCTCTCTCAAAAGTAAATAAACATTAAAAACAAGTGTTTAAAAAGAGCATCTGCAAGAGGGGTAGGTCATGGGTCACTGAGAGAAGGCGGATCCTTCTAGGGCTGGTGTTGTTGTTGTTTATAAATGAGCACCCATGGAATATCTTTATGGGCTGACTAGTCTTGTTTCCACTCAGCAAGTAAAACATAAAACATGTTGGCCAGCGAAACAATGGTTATGGCTTGCTGAACCCAGATCAACTTCTGGCTCCTTGCGTGTAAAAGAGCCTCACTTAGGACCTCAAGAACTGAATGTTGGAATAGGGACGGGGCTGCTTCATGGTGATTATTTCAGTATCGCACCGTTGGTCGTAAAACGTCTTGCATGGGAAAATGGGTTGCATAACGGCCTTAGCCCCAAATGCAGTCTCACCTTGTGGATTTATGTGTATTTGCTGTCTTTCCGCTAGCTTGCCCTGGTCTTTCCTGGTGCCTTTGCCACAATCTCGTTTCGTTTGGGAGTGTTGTTATTCGGTGCCGTTAAGTCAGCGCCTAGCAGGCGTCTGCTCCGTTCTGCGCGTCACGAAAGCAAAGGGCTTCCTTAGCTCCCCCTCTGTGTTGCACCTGCCTTCTTGACCTTTCTCAGCACCCGAGGTGAGGGACTGAGGATGCCAGCAACAAACCGGGAGGCTCTTGGGAAAGAATGCAAATCTCAGCGGGTCCTCAATGCAGATACATAAGATGCTCCCTGCGCTTTGTCGATGTGCCCCCCGCCCTCCCCACTCACCGAAGTGATTCGGCTTCTCCCCTTTCTGCAAACCCAGCAACTTCTTCCCCATCCTTCCCGTGGGCTTCCCAACGTCACCGAGAACATCGAAGCGGTCCGAAGAAGACGTCCTATCTCTCGGTGTCTGTCCCCATGTCTCTGTGCCCCCCCCCCCCAGAGATGCTCCTGTCTAAACCCAGGCCCCCCCCTCTTGTGCGCCGTGCTCCCCAACACCTGCTGGTTTCTTTGCTCCTCTTCATAGGCAGACTTCTCGAAAGTGTTCTTACTTGCTGTCTCCGGTCCCTCTCCTGTCCCTGCTTGATTACTTTTTAAATGTTTCTCTATTTATTTTGAGAGAGAGAGAGAGAGTGAGCA
The DNA here is from genome assembly GCF_028018385.1 of Neofelis nebulosa. NCBI lineage: Eukaryota > Metazoa > Chordata > Mammalia > Carnivora > Felidae > Neofelis > Neofelis nebulosa. The sequence goes on from NC_080793.1 coordinate 6,565,194, forward strand.
CGGGAGGGGCAGAGGGAGAGAGAATCCCAAGCAGGCTCCATGCGCAGAGCCCGGCTTGGGGGGCTCGATCGTATGAACCGCGGGATCGTGACCTGAGCCGAAATCCAGGTCAGATGCTCAACCCACTGAGCCACCCGGCCGCCCCTCCTGTCAGCACTTTCAACTCACCCCGCACGGCTCAGCCAGAACTGCTCTTCGAGTGTTCCAGTGACTTCCATGTTGTTCAACGCAACCTCCCGTCCCCGGTCTGCAGCGTCCCTGACCCATCGGCGGCTTTGACGGGGCGGATGCTCCCTCCTCCTTGCCCGGCCTCTCGAATTCCAGTCTTCTGGCTTCCTTCCTCCCACCTCACTGGAGCTCCTTCGCACCCCCCTTTACTGGGTTCTCCTTTGCCTCCTTCTCTTCATCCGGCGTGCCCCCGTGCCCAGTCCCCGTCTCCTGTATCCCCTTGTGATCTCTTCTGGCTTTAAGTATGGTCTGTGTAGCCGTGGCTCGCAGATACGCATCTCCAAGCTAGACCTCTGTCCCGGACTCCGACACAGATTACGCAGTGTCTCCAGGGGGACGTCTGAAATGCGACGTGCCCGGAACTGAATCTGTCCGCTCAGATTCTGCGTCCGCACGGCCCAGCTTTTCCCCACTCACTTGAGGGCAGCTGCCTCCTTGCTTCTTGGATCAGGAGCCCCGGACACCGTTGGTTCCCCCTCTTTCTCTCGCGTGACCCCCGCCCCCCCCATCCCTCATCTAAGCCATCAGGACTGTACTTGGCAAATTTACCCAGGGTCCGACTCCTCCTCTTGACCTCTGCTGTGGCTGTGGCGGTCCAGGCCCCAGCACCTCTCACCTGGGTTATTATGGGGCTTCTAACTGGTTTCTCTTCTTCCCTTCTTTTTTTAAAAAAATTTTTTTTAATGTTTACTTATTATTGAGAGAGACAGAGACAGAGCTTGAGTGGGGGAGGAGCAGAGAGAGAGAGAGGGAGACACAGAATCCAAAGCGGGCTCCAGGCTCTGAGCCGTCAGCACGGAGCCCGACGCGGGGCCCGAACCCACACACCATGAGATCATGGCCTGAGCCGAAGTCGGGGACACCCAATCGACAGAGCCACCCAGGCGCCCCTCTCTTATTCCCTTCTTATCCCGTGTCTTCTCTCTGTTTTCCACACAGCAGCTAGATCATAGTGCTCTGTTCAGAGTTCCAACAACTCCCTATTGTTCTCCGTAAATCCAGAATCCTTAACGATAGATGTCTTAACAAAGCCCTGTGTGATCGTAAACCCCAGCCTCTCTGACATCACCTCTTTCCCCCCTTCTCCCTCCTCTCTGCGCTAACCATACCCGCCTCCCTGCTGTTTCTTGTACACACCAGGCTCGCCCTCACCCAGGGCTCACCTTCCATATGGGGATCCCCTATATATCCTTCCCCTCGATCCGCGTGGCCATCCCCCCCTCACCTCCTTCAAGTCTTTGCTCAGAGGTCACCTGCTCAGCGAGGCCTGCCTTGTCCTCCTGCTGTAGTTCACCCTTTTTCTTTCTTTATTTTTAATGCTTATTTACTTTTTTTGAGAGAGAGAAGAGAGAGTGGGGGAGGGGCAGAGATAGAGGGAGAGACAGAATCCCAAGCAGGCTCCACACTGTCAGCGCAGAGCCTGATGCGGGGCTCGATCCCATGAACCGTGAGATCAGGACCTGAGCCGAAATCAAGAGTCAAGACGCTTAACCGCCTGGGCCACCCAGGCGCCCCTACCTTCCACTTTTTCCAGAGCACTGGTAACTTTCTAACACCCGGTAACATTGTCTTATGGCCCATACCTACTGTTCATTGCCTTCCACTCCTTTCTGCTAGAACGGAGACCCCTCAAGGGCATGGTTTTTGAGCTGTGTGCACTGAAGTGTCCCCAGGGTACAGGACAGTGCCCGATGCGTAACAGGGACTCAGTAAGTAGCTGGAGAAAGAGCGGATCAACAGGGCTCTCATGTCAGACGTTTGGTTAGCCCCGCTTCAGGGAGAATTCTGGGTTTGCACAGGCCTGAGAGCTGATGAGGGCTCACCAACAAACAGGACACCCGATGTGTCTCATGAACGAGACGCTGCGGAACTCAGCCTTCTCACTGCGGGAAACGGACCGCGTGCGTGTGAGCACATGCAGATAAGCAAGAAATTAAATCATCTAAAGATAGCAGTTACCACCCCAGATACCTAAAGCCAGCGAGGCAGTGCAGCATGGAGGCAGGTGGGGGTTACGTAAGCTAGACTGGCCGGGGAAAGCCTGTTGCTTGAGAACTGAAGGACGAGGAGAGGGCAGGCCTGCCAAGGTGTGGGGATAGCTCTCCCAGGCCAAGGAATCAGCAAGTGCAAAGGCCCTGGGGTGTGGGAACGTGTTCAAGGGACGGGAAGGCCAGCGTGACTGAAGCATACCCGGCAAATGCTTGCCTGAAATATCAGTCTGATGTTGAAAAGGCAACACGGCCTTTGCGGGGAGACTTCTGGCCTCAAGTCATTTTTAGTTTTTCAGCATTAGAGGAAAGAGGTGCTCACTTATTTTTACAAGCAAATGATGAGAGTCGGGGCTTTGATTTCTGTAGGTGAGGTGTCGGCAGGCTACAACCTATGTCCCAACCCATCCACTGCCTGGTTTTGTAAATAAAGTTTTACGGGAACCCAGCCACGTCCACTCCTTTATTTACGTATTGTCCACGGCTGCTTCTGCAAAACAGTGGCAAGTAACTAGTTGCAACAGGGACCATGTGATCATGACCTACGTGCAAGTCTAAAATATCTACTGTCTGGCCCCTTGTAGCAAAAGTGTAGGGGCACCTGGGTGGCTCAGTCTGTTAAGCGTCTGACTCGTGATTTCAGCTCGGGTCATGTTCTCACGGTTCATGAGTTCGAGCCCCACATCTGGCTCTGTGCTGACAGCACAGAGCCTGCTTGGGGATTCTCTCTCTCTGCTTCCCCCCCTCCCCCCATCTTCTCTCTTCCTCCCTTTCTCTTTCTCTCTCTAAATAAATAAATACATAAAAAAGTTTACTGACCGTTGCGATAGTTACTGTTTATTCAAGGCAGCGTAAGGTCAAGTTCCTAAGAAAATTTTAAACATCTTATCTGACCTGTATAAGAGAACCAGCTATGTATTGCCCTTTAGCAACTGTTTTTGTTTTTCTTTTTTTTTTTTTGATGTTTATTTTTATTTTTGAGAGAGAGAGAGAGACAGAGCACGAGTGGGGGAGGGGCAGAGAGAGGGAGATAGAATTCAAAGCAGGCTCCAGGCTCTGAGCTGTCAGCACAGAGCCCGACGCAGGGCTCGAACCCACAAACTGTGAGATCATGGCCTGAGCCGAAGCCGGACGCTCAACCGACTGAGCCACCCAGGTGCCCTGCCCTTAGCAACTGTATTTTTTTTTAAGAAAGTTATTGGTTATGACCAGGTAATGAATTCATAGGATGAAAACTTCCAGAGGCACAACACGGTCTACAGCAAAGTGTCCCTTCTCTTCCCACTGCCCCTGGGGACAATGAATGTTCTCCGTCTCCTGTTTATCCTTCCATAGAGAGATTTTATGCCGACACAGGCAACTAAGTGCGTTTGCCTCCTCATTTCCCCCGGCAGTTCAGCGTGCCCTTGCCTTGCTACATCCTGGAGATCTTCCCGAGGACTCATTTTTATGTTTGCAGTTTTATAATGTTGCATCGGGTTGGTGGACGTGTTTCCAATTGTTTGCAACGCTGAACAAAGTTGCAGTGCATAGCCTTGAGTAATCCACTTGGCCAGCCTGCTTGGAGACTAAGTTCCTAAAAGGAGCGCCCTGGGTTTGGTGGCGTTTGCCAAGTCGACTCTCAGAGGCTGTGACCCTTACCACTCACGCCCTATTGGGTGGCAGTGCAACTTTCCTCGACCCTCAGTGCCTCTTGGTACCAGTCCGTTCTATCTTTGCCAAGGTGATAAGTAAAAATTGGTGCGTCTGAGCATTAGCGTTTCTCTTGTCATCAATGAGCTTAAGCCTTTTTTTTATGCGTGGAAGCCACTTATACTTTCTTTTTTTTAAGTTTATTTTAAGAGAGAGAGAGAGAGAGAGAACAGGCAGGGGAGGGGCAAAGAGAGGGAGAGAGAGAGAATCCCAAGCAGGCTCTGAGCTATCAGCACAGAGCCTGACATGGGGCTCGAACCCACGAACCATGGGATCATGACCTGAGCCAAAGTCGCGAGCTTAACCGACTGAGCCGCCCGGGCTCCCTGTTACTGTTCTCTATTTTAAGCTCCATGTTACAATGTTAAACGGGCTCGGTTGACTCACTGCTAAGGTAAAGAAAATAATATTTACATGTTTTTCTTCCTTTTCTGAGTGATATAATATCGTCTGTAACCTGAGTCCCACGGTTCATTTGTCTTAGTCCTGTTTTTAAATATGAATGTATGTTCACCACTCTTTCTTCGACCACAGCCTCTCTGCTTATCTCTGGGCATCAAGAAAAATACGAATATTTTCTCCCCTAATGAGAGCTTGTGGACTAATTCTCGGGTTTGTTCTTGTTTGAGAATGCCCTCATACTTGATAATAATTTGACCTGCTTGTTCTCTGGTGATATTTTCTGTCTCTCCAAACTTTGTTGCTGCATTGTCTTTTGTTGGAAAAGCCTGGGGGCAGCCAGATTTTTTTTCTTTGTAGGTGGCTTGCTTTTTTTTGACTGTAGATGTGAAGAATTTTTTTGTTCCACTTAGCAGTTTGATAACGTGGCCAGGCTAAGCCCTGCTGTTGCTCATTCATTGTCGGTTTCCTTAGCGCCCTTTTCATATGCAGATTCCAATTTTTAATTTATTTTCGGGGGAACTTTCTTCAGTTGCATCGGAGTGTTGTTTCTGTGCTACTTACTGGGTCGTGTATATTTCAGAGAGAGGAGTTTTCCTTGTGTTAAAGCGTCTTGCCCTTTAGATAGATATTTTTTTTTCCTGCTTTTGTTAGTTGCTTTCCTTATTATGATCGTTTCCAAACTTTCCTCTGTTGAATTCGATACCCAAGCCCACCTGATGCACTAGCTCCGTAGCGGTGGGCTTTGGGTCTTAGTTCATTTCCTTAGCTTTCAGTCCGTTTTAGTCTGTGGTCTGGGAGTTCTTTGCTTTATTGGCATCGTGGTTTTATTACGTTTGTCTCTAGTGTAAAATAGTCTGGAGGAATTGGTGTTTGCCTGTTTCGCTTCTTTTCTTCCAGATTGGGTTTTTCTGTCATTCCCTTCCTCCCTCCCTCCTTTCCTGCCTTTCTCCCAAAAATCCATCCATCCTTCCTTCCTTCCTTTCTTCCTTCCTTCCTTCCTCTCTTCCTTCCTTCCTTCCTTCCTTCCTTCCTTCCTTCCTTCCTTCCTTCCTTTTCTTCTGTATTACATATCTTTTTACCTTGCTTATGTTTAATATGGGCATTTCAGTGAGGTAGTAATGAGAACAGACATGGGGAGTACCTGGGTGGCTCAGTCAGTTAAGTATCTGACCCTGGATCTCGGCTTAGGTCAGGAGTTTGCATCGGGCTCTGTGCTGACAGCATGGAACCTGCTTGGGATTCTCTCTCCCTCCTTCTCTGCCCCTCCCCCACTCTCTCTCTCTCTCTCTCTCTCTCTCTCTCTCAAAATAAATAAATAAATAGATAAACTTAAAAAAAAAAAGGGAGAACAGACATTAGAGCCCAATACCTGGGATATACTCTTGGTTCGTCCGTTCAATAGTAATACAATTTGGGGGGCACCTGGGTGGCTCAGTCTATTAAGCGGTGGACTCGTGATTTCGCCTCACGTCACGGTTTGTGGGATTGAGCCCCACATCGGGCTCTGTGCTGACAGCTCAGAGTCTGGAGCCTGCTTCGGATTCTCTGTCCTCTCTCTCTCTCTCTCTCTCTCTCTCTCTCTCTCTCAGAAATAACAAATGAATAAACTTAAAAAAAAAAAAAGAATTGCTCTTCAGGGTTTGGTGGGCTTACCCCCCAGCCCCACCCCGCAGCAGTGATGAGGTTGGGGTCAGCATCCATTCTACACCGTTCCAGAATCTTCCGTCCCTCGCCACGGTCACCACTTTTCAGACTGTGTAGACTGAGGTTGCGTTCCTTTCTTCATCGGCTTGCTTTCCGCTGTTGAAAATTGTCCTGGCTTGTGACTTTCACCCCTTACTGGGAAAGCATAGTTCTCTGATCGAATTTTGTTCCGCTGTCTTTATCTGGAAATCTTGTGGTGAGCTTCTTTAAAAAAAACGAAAGATAGGAAAGAACAAAACATTCCTAGACCTGGCCCTGGACCTTCCATTTCAGAGGGTCTGGAATGGAGCCCAAGTATCTCCTTTTTAAAAGCCTCCCTGTGGTTCTTAGGATCAACTAAGTTTACATCCAGTATCCTTATGAGAGGATTATATTTTTCTCTTGCCTTTTAATTAGCCTGTCTGAAGAGCAAGCTTAATATATAAAACACTTAAAAGTTCTCAGAAAGATCCATAAATTTATAGATGCTCTTTGTGGTTTATTTTCTTGCTTGTTTGTTAAAATAACCTCGTACAAAATAGGGCAAGAAAGCCCATCTCCAGACAATGCAAATGAAAGTCGATCTTTTTTTTGTAGCAGTCCCTGAGAGAAATATCCTGACTTTCCCTTCCAGACCTCTTAAGCTTTGAGTTTTCTGTTGGCATTTATAGAGTGAATTATTCATCGGTGCTTTTAAGAAGCATTCTGAATGCTGTTTACGTATGCTAATATGATCAAAGTGATGCTCATTCATCACAATATGATGGGTTTTTGTTTTAACTTTTTTTAACACTTTTTTTTAATGTTTTCTTTTATATTTGAGAGAGAGAGAAAGAGAGAGAGAGAGAGCGAGCCCGCCCGCGTGCACAAGCGGGTGAGGGGTAGAGGAATGGAGACAATCCGAAGCAGGCTCCAGGCTCGAGGCTGTCAGCAAAGAGCCCGACGCGGGGCTCGAACTCGCGAGCTGTGAGATCATGACCTGAGCCGAAGTCAGATTTCAATAAACCTTTAAAATAACAGTTTTGAAAGAATTTTTATAGAAGATGTGAGTTTCGAAGTGGTATTTTCCATTTATAATTTATTGTGAACAGAAGAAATGATTAATATTTAAAACCTTGCGTTAAAAATCATTTCACATGCAGGGGCACCTGAGCAGCTCAGTCGGTTAAGTGTCCAACGTCAGCCCAGGTCATGATCTCAGTTTATGAGTTCGAGCCCCACATCGGGCTCTGTGCTGACAGCTCGGAGCCTGGAGCCTGCTTTGGGTTCTGTGTCTCCCCCTCTCTCTGCCCCTCCCCTGCTCACACTCTGTCTCTCTCTCCCGCTCTCTCAAAAATAAATAAACATTAAAAAATATTTCACATGCAGCCAATAGGCTTTTTACTACTCCAGTCTCCCATGTTTGCTAACAAGAACCCGTTGGTTATATATTCACCTGCTTTCCACGTGTTCCCCTTTTGTCCCTGCCACCTGTAAGGAGGACAGACTGTGTTTACTAAATCTTCCTTTTACGGGGTGATTGTGGTCAAACCAGCTCAAAGAACTGTACTGTGCTTTTAGCAGACAAGGTTTCCCTCTTTTGCATTAGTTTTTTTCTTTAAGTCACATTTTAATTTTATTTTTAATTTTAATTTTTTTTAATGTTTTTTAAATTTAGTTTTGAGAGAAAGAGAGAGAGAGAACTCAAGCAGGGGAGGGGCAGAGAGAGAGAGAGAGAGAGAGAGAGAGAGAGAGAATCCCAAGCAGGTTCTGTGACGAAAGCAGCAAGCCCAATGTAGGGCTCGAACTCATGAACCGTGAGATCATGATCTGAGCCGAACTCGGATGCACAACCTCTGAAATACCCAGGTGCCCTATTTTATTTTTTATTTTTAAAGACCTTATTTTTGGGGCGCCTGGGTGGCTCAGTCGGTTAAGCATCCGACTTTGGCTCAGGTCATGATCTCCAGTTCGTGGGTTCGAGCCCCGTATCAGGCTCTGTGCTGACAGCTCAGAGCCTGGAGCCTGCTTCAGATTCTGTGTCTCCCTCTCTCTCTCTGACCCACCCCTGTTCGTGCTCTGTCTCTCTGTGTCTCAAAAATCAATAAACGTTACCAAAAAAAATTTAAAAAAATTAAAAAAAAAATAAAGACCTTATTTTTAAGTAATCTCTACGCCCAGCGTGTGGCTTGAACTCATGACCCCGAGATCAAGAGTCACAGGCTCTACTGACTGAACCGGCCAGGAGCCCCCCTCGTATCTTCATTTTAAATGACAATGATCAATATTCTAGTGGATGTTACATACTCCCCTAGAATTTCCAAACCTGAAGGGACAGTAGAGGTCATTTCATCCAGTCCCCTCGGACTCACGGATGAAGACCTGAACACACAGACTTTTTACCCAAGTCCTCGGCCTCATGTCGTCTAGTAACACCTGTTAGAGATGAGATCGCATCCACTTTGTCCATGAAATGTACCCTGATCCAAACTGTAAACTTAGGACGGCACGTTTGTTTTTTTTTTTTTTTTAGACGATTCTGTAGATTCAGGGGAAATGAAAGAACAAAATAGTGAAAGTAGCTGCTAGAAAAGAGGACTAGCCCTCAGGTGGGAAGGCTCCCACTGTGGACCATTAGTCAGCCTTTGGCTGTTCCTCTAAGCCACAGCTGCCGAAGGCAGGCCCCACGAGAAATCAGCCAGCGAGACCCATGTGAGCGAGTTTTCTTTTTTCATGTTTGCCTCCTGGCTTTTGTGTAGATCGCAGCGTGTTGACTGTAGACATTATCTGGATTCTTGACCTGGAGGTGAGATTCGGAAGAGAGATAGGAGTGATTTCGGGCTCGTCGGAGTGCGTTCGGTGCAAATCGGCTGGGCAGGTTGAAAGTTCTCGTTAAATGTCGTAGCGTGAACGTCCCCCGAATATGGTCTCCGCTTCCTCCGAGAAGGCTTCCTTCCCCTTCTCCCCTTTTCGTTAGCTCTTTGGAGGGGCAGCCGCACCGCCTTGACGGCATGCCCTTGGCACTTGGAGTTTTAATTTGAACATTTTGGACGTAGTCCCCGTGCTTTCCGTGGGTTTAGGGTAATACTATTCGGCTGCAGAGGACCACAAAGGAGCAGTGGCCTGGTGGGAAAACCCACCGTCAGCTCAGTCCTGCCTGTGAACGTGGCTTCATGGGTGCACAGGGTCTGTACTCTCCGATTCAAGCCGGGTTGACATCAGCTAGTGCCTCCCTCTGTGCTTTTCTTTTAAACGTTGTTTTTAATGTTTATTTTTGAGAGAGACAGAGCGTGAGCGGGGGAGGGGCAGAGAGAGAGGGAGACACAGAATCCGAAGCAGGCTCCAGGCTCCGAGCTGTCAGCACAGAGCCCGACGCGGCGCTCGAACCCGTAGACCGTGCGATCATGACCTGAGCCGAAGTCGGCCGCTCAACCGACTGAGCCCCCCAGGTGCCCCCGCCCCTCTCTGTTCTTATCTGCTCTAGGAAAGAAATGGGGTGCCCCGGTGACTCAGTCGGTTAAGCACCCGACTTCAGCCCGGGTCATGATGTCACCATCCGTGAGTTCGAGCCCCGCGTCGGGCTCCGTGCTGACAGCTCAGAGCCCGGAGCCTGCTTTGGATTCTGTGTCCCCCTCCCCTGCTCACGCTCTGTCTCCCTGTCTCTCAAAAAACGAATGAACGTTAAAAATTTTTTTTTTTTTTTTGGGGCGCCTGGGTGGCGCAGTCGGTTAAGCGTCCGACTTCAGCCAGGTCACGATCTCGCGGTCCGTGAGTTCGAGCCCCGTGTCAGGCTCTGGGCTGATGGCTCGGAGCCTGGAGCCTGTTTCCGATTCTGTGTCTCCCTCTCTCTCTGCCCCTCCCCCGTTCATGCTCTGTCTCTCTCTGTCCCAAAAATAAATAAAAAAAAACGTTGAAAAAAAAAAATTTAAAAAAAAAAAAAATTTTTTTTTTTTTTAAAAACGAAGGAAATGAATGGATTTCAACTGTGGACATTTTCTGATTTTTTTTTTTAAGTTGTCAACAAAAGCACTGACTTCACCTTCCATCACTGATTTCTCGATCGTCTTTTTTTTTTTTTCTCTCAGTCATCTCTCTACAGAAGGTGACATTGTCTGCATTTTTGTTTTAGGAATCTTGCAAAGAAATACCAACCTAAAAAGAACTCGAAGGAGGAAGAGGAATACAGGTCTGTTTAACACCGATCATTATGTGGTGATATCTTTATGCCAGTGGTGATGATGGTGAAGGAAAGAAAAAAATGAAATCTACAAAACTAAGCTGCCTTCCCCGCTCCTCTTTGTGTCAGTTTTTAAACGGGAAGAACCATAAAGACCCTGCTCCACTCACTTCCCTTTGACGGAGTCACTAGACCTATTCCAGATCGTTTCAGTTAAGGTGATGGGGAAAAGCTTAATCTACGCAAATACAGGAAGTGTGGATTATGCAGTCCGCCGTCTGGATTTGGCTTTGTAACATCAGGAGTCTGTTTCACCGAGAAATGTGTTCATTTCAGTCGGTAGCTAAGGCACCTTACCGTGGATGGCCCCAAAGTATTATGTCTCTCACCTAGACCTAAATATCCACTGCATTACGTATTGGGGGGTATCTTTGGACCGAGTATTAACAGAGCCAAATCCTGCCTTATGTAGAGTGATTCAGCGTCCCCCAAAATGCAAAGTGTCTCACTGGTAATTAATTCCGAGCCATTTTGATCGGAGCACTCTTACGTGTAATGAATTGTCAGGATCCTCTGGGAGGTCGATGCACGTTAACCTGATTTTAATTAATATTTTGTCAGCGCGCAGCGCGTTAGAGCGGACGTGGCCTTGTTTGCAAAGGAGTGGCGTGTGTTCTGTTCCCTAGGTATACGGCATGTAAAGCCTTCCTTTCCACCCTGAACGAAATGAACGATTACGCCGGGCAGCACGAAGTTATCTCCGAGAACATGACCTCACACATCACTGTGGAGCTAGCCCGCTACGTCCAGGAACTGAAGCAGGAGAGGAAATCGGTAACAAATAGCGTTTTTTTTTTAAGGTTTATTTTTATTTTTGAGAGAGAGAGAAAGAGAGAGCGAGCGTGCATGCAAGCACGGGGTGGGGGGGCAGAGAGAGGGAGGGGGACAAAGGATCCAAAGTGGGCTCTGTGCTGACAGCAGAGAGCCTAATGCGGGGGGGTCAAACTCATGAACCGTGAGATCATGACCTGAGCCGTAATCTTTTCGTAGCTTTTATTATTAACAAAGGAGAAAAATGTACGGTCACAGGAAGTATATTCATAGTGAAGGTTTCATCCTAAAAGATTTATTTTAATCAATTATTTTAAGTCTATTTATTTTGAGAGGGACAGAGACAGTGTGAGTGGGGGAGGGGCAGAGAGAGAGAGGGAGAGAGAGAGAATCCCAAGCAGGTTCTGCCCTGTAAGCACAGAGCCTGATGCGGGGCTCGAACCCATGAAACCGTGAGATCATGACCTGAGCCGAAACCAGGAGTTGGATGCTTAACCCACTGAGTCCCCCGGAGGCCCCTAAGAGATTTATGGTTAGGCTGTGGTCTGTGTCATTGTTCTTTGATCCCTTAGGAAGTAAGGGCGTCATACTATGTTACTAATAAGGTACCAGAGCTGGCCAGCGAGGATACTTTTTTCATTTAAATTTGAGTCCACAGTAATGGTTGTAAGTGCTCTGGTGTTGCTCGAGCCAACGGGGAAGATCTCGTTGCTGCTGAAACGGAAGAGACGTTAAATAATCATGACCAAAATAATTATTTCATTGTGAGAGTAGCTACAGAGTATGACTGCAGGGGCTTTGGGAGCAGATGATAGGAATCCCTAACATGCTTGGACCCAGGACCAGGGAGAAGCTTCCCAGGGCTCTCAGCACTTAACGTTTTGGCAAGACTCGAAGTAGGAGGACGAGTTGCCTGGGGCAAACCATAGAGGGAACAGCCAGTGCAAAGGCCCTGAGACAGGAAGGTATTTGGAACGGCTGAGGCGTTTACTCTTTCTAAGCTGTAAGTAGGTAGCACATGGCTTTGGGGGTGTTTAGAAGTTAGGAACAGATCTATGCCTGAAGATCAACCCATTCGTTGCAAAAAAAAAAAAATGTTCGTAAACTGAGATGAAATTTTTATCTGTTCACATTAGAGCAGTGGGTCTCAAGCTGGCACAATTTTGCCCCCCCCCCCCACATGTGCCAATTTCTGGAGATAGTTCTGGTTGTGTGGGGGGGGATTAGCTTGGGGGGGGGGTTGCCACTGGCATCTGGTGGGTGGAACCCGGACATGCTGTTCAACATCCTGTGATGCGTAGGGCGGCCTCCACAACAAAGAATTACCTGGCCCCTGATGTCCGTGGTGCCCAGATTGACATGACAGCCTCTTCCAGACCGTTCATTAAAGAAGGTCTTTTCCGTGATGGAAAGGAAGCAGTGAAGCAAAATACTAAGGTTCAGAATGAAACGCAGTGGCCTATTGTGATCCTCAGGGAAATGCGGTCAATCTGGACATGATGTTGGGCTGCTTCCCTGGGCCCTTGAACTTCCCTCAACCTCACACAGTTTATACCCTCTTCCTGTTTGTTTCTTTGTTCGGTGCCTTGTGTGTCTTCACTGACCTTTATCCACCCATATAGCTTAGAGATTTAGCCAACGCCCTCAGCAAGAACTCTCTGCATTTACCTTAGTCCGGAACGTACATGCTGTTTCTGGAGTGGACTGTGAGATATGAACCCACATGACCTGGCTTCCTGTTAGTTTTTTTTTTTTTTTAAATAATGCTTATTTGTTTCGAGAGAGGGGGAGAGACAAAGAACGAAGGGGGGAGGGGCAGAGAGAGAGAGAGAGAGAGAGAGAGAGAGAGAGAGAGAGGATCCCAAGCAGGCTCTGCGCCCTCGGCACAGAGCCCAACTTGGAGCTCGAACTCACAAACCTTGAGATCGTGACGTGAGCCGAAACCAAGAGTCAAATGCTTAACCGACTGAGCTACCCAGGTGCCCCACTTTTTTTTTTTTTTTTAAGTTTATTTATTGCGAGAGAGAGAGAGCGCGCGAGTGTGCGAGCCAGGGAGGGGTAAAGAGACAGCGTGAGAGAGAATCCCAAGCAGGCTCTGTGGTCTCAGCGCGGAGCCCGATGGGCGGGATCCCACGAACCGCGAGTTCACGACCTGAGCCGAAACCAAGAGTCAAATGCTTCACTGACTGAGCCCCCCTCCTGTCACTTTTTTTTATTCTTCTCCTGCGGACACATTGCTCCCTCGCTGCTCCTCCTCCTTGCCCTGTGTGATCCTGCCTCAAGGCCTTTGCACTGGCCTTTTATTTCCTCGGAAAGCTTTCCCCCCAGATACCTGCAGAGCTTACCTGCTGAGTTCTTTCGCAGGAATATGGTCTTCTCATTGAGGTCTGTCTTGTCCACCTTATTTAAACTTACAAATTCCCCCCGACTCCTTCCCCTCCTCATTGCCCCCACCTTCCCTGCTTTACTGTTTTTCCCTAGTGGTTGCCAGCGGCTAACATTTTATGTATCTGTTTCCTTGCGTCTCACGCTAGAACATAAGCTCCATGAGGGCAAGAATTTTCTTGGTTACCATTGTATCTCGAGCTCGAGTGTCCGGGCGGGACAAAGCAGGCTCTTGATAAATACTCCCAGGGTGGAAGAAATAATTAAGAAGTGGCGAGAAGCAGTCTTTGTCCTCAGTGAGACTTTGTGTCACTGGGTGAGGATCCTTGTGTGTCTTTGCTGTGTTACGATTGGGTCCTTTCGTTCTGTTTACCCCCCGTTAATCACATGTCTTGTACCGTCCGTCATATCTGTAGTTTGAATTCTGTTCCCTTTTTATCAGAAATTATAGTAATTTATGGAGTAAATTACAGGTGGTACAGATACACGTTAAATAATATCTTGCGATACGTGCTGTTCCTTTTATTTTAAGGAGAATCGCAAGCACACATTTCTGAGTCAGATGTTCTGCCGGGAAGAATTACAAACACCGTGCTCTCTTGAAGCATTTTGTAATTATATTAAAATGACATTTGAGGAAGCTGGGAAACCTTTTATTTACTTCGTTTTTGCTTGTTTATTTATTTTTGAGAGAGAGAGAGAGAGAGCAGGGGAAGAGCAGAGGGAGAGGGGGTGGGACGGAGAATCCCAAGCAGGCACCACGCCGACAGAGGAGAGCCCGATGCGGGGCTCGAATGCACAAACCATGAGATCATGACCTGAGCCAAAGTCAGACGCTTAACGGACTGGCGCCCCAGGAAACTGGGAAACCTTTTAGAATTCCAGGACGCGTATCGGTAGGCAAATGCGTATTTGCGGTGTTTTAATATTTACCATCATTTGGAGTGACCGCACATGGTGACACGTTGTATGTTGAAACGCTGTGACTTTAAAAATTATTCGGATGATATTGGCTATTTAGTTGTTTGGCCTCAGATCTTCATGTTTCTGGATTTGCATAACTGATATCTTTTACGTTTTAACATTTACTCTCCACGGTTCCCCTCGGGAACGTTTTACTCCAGACCAGGAGGCTGGAGGCGTTGGGGCTGGAGAGTCAACCCGACTGTCCGGGCTGTCAGCACAGAGCCCGACGCGGGGCTCGAACCCACAAACCGCGAGATCGTGACCTGAGCCGGAGTCGGACGCTTAACCGACTGATTCTTTAACTTCCATGCGAGGAGGCCGGGTCAACGTGTGAACTTCTTCATGGGCAGTTAGCTGTGGCCAAGGAGTTCCTTGAGATGGAACGCTGATGACCAATGTGTCTCCTTTCGAGCTTTCCCTTTTGGCTCCCCTCTTACTGGTTTTTAAGGTTTATTGTAAGAGAGAGAGCGCGAGAGCAAGTGGGGGAGGGGCAGAGAGAGAGAGAGAGAGAGAGAGAGAGAGAGAGAGAGAGAATCCCAAGCATGCTCCACACGGTCAGTGCAGAGCCCAATTCAGGGCTCGAACTCCTGAACCGTGAGATCGTGACCTGAGCCCAAATCTAGAGCTGGACGCTTAACCGACGCAGCCACCCAGGCGTCCCTCCCCCAACTCTTATTAGTGAGTGATCTTATTTATTTTTGAAAAGGGGACTCTTAAAAACACGGCAAAATGGGATCTTTTCCCCTTTCTGGTGACGGCAATGGTTGGCGGAAGGAACACAACAGAGCTGGGACTCGCATCTAGGTCTGCTGGTGTCACATCTAGGGGCCTTTGACGTAGCGGCGAAATCCTATCTGCCCAAAGGGATGATTTAGAATTTACAGGATTACTGCTGGATCTCATTACTGCCTAGAGCGTGTTTCCAAGTTCGGTTTGGAATGCTACTGGAAAATTATTTCTCCTCTAGATTTTTGCTACGTTTGAGTAGACGAGTCTCTCACGAGAGTCTGCACGGTAAAAAATAGCTCCTTATGCAAAAGATGTTTCCTTCCTGTTTTGTCAAGATTTGAAAGGAAGGTAGTAAGAAGGAAGGAAGTGGGAGAGATGGTTGTCTTCGGGGGGCGTTTCAGAGTGAGCCAGCTAGTCGATCTTTAAGTCTTAAAGTCCTTGGTTGTAAGATAGGATACTTGCTGTTCGTGTGTTTAGGAGAAAAGATGGGTTTTATGCCGCCCTGTCCGCATCTACCCGTGTTCCCATGTTATGTGCAACTCTCTCACATAGTGTTGAAAAAAAATTATTTTTAACATTTATTTAGTTTTGAGAGACGGAGAGAGATTGAGCCCCAGTTGGGGAGGGGCAGAGAGAGAGGGAGACACAGAACCCTAAGCGGGCTCCAGGCTCCGAGCCGTCAGCACAGAGCCCGACGCGGGGCTCGAACCCACGAACTGTGAGATCATGACCTGAGTCAAAGTTGGACGCTTAACCGACTGAGCCACCCCAGGCGCCCCTCCCCCTCCTTTTTTTGAAGGTGGGGGAGTGCTAGGATTCATTTATTAGTTGTCAGTATTGTGTAGAATGTTACCAAAACTCTGGATTAGAGAACAAAAACTCGGGGCGCCTGGGTGACTCAGTCGGTTAGGCGACTTCAGCTCGGGTCATGATCACACGTGAGTTCGAGCCCCGTGTCGGGCTCTGGGCTGACGGCTCGGAGCCTGGAGCCTGCTTCGGAGTCTGTGTCTCCCTCTCTCTCTCTCTGCCCCTTCCCTGCTCGCACTGTCTGTCTCAAAGATATATAAAGAAAGTTAAAAAAAAACCCAAAACTTAAAGTTTTTATAAATCAGAACCTCGTTTTTCCAAGTTTCCTTCTAGACATCATTTATAGACATAAAGATATTGATATGTATAGAGAGAGACAGATATGGGTGTATATATAATATCTATATAAGAATATATAACATTTAAGCATATGAGTCCTATATAGGTATAATTTATATTTTTTATTTATTCTCCATTTAATAGCATAAGCAGTTTCCACTTTCGTACGCAAAAACATACAATTTTCATAATTAGAATTGTAGTGGCTATGTCTCATTCTAATGCTATTGTATACTTAATTAATTCTTTAATATTTGATCTATAGGCTATTACCGGTTTCTGATTACTTACTTATATAAACAATACTGCGGCGAACTCATTACTTTAATAGCTGTTTGGTGTGGGGGGTGGGGATCGTTTCTCCCAGCTAAATTCCCAGAAAGAGAATACGAGGTCAAAGCATACGTGGTTTACGGTTCTCGATTAAGCTTTGGTCACTTACAAGAGTAACGGTCTTTAACAGAAGTAAATACACTCTTGTTGGCGATTTCTGGACATCGCATCCAGTTATCAGAGAACTTCAGAGGGATCGTTTGGGGCAGCTCCAGCTTTGAGGCTGTCGCAGGGTTATCCACAGTGGTCACCATTAACCGCGTAAGAGGGATTTATGGAGATTTGTTGCCCCAGAAGGGGAGTCAGGAGGTTCCGGCCAACATTTACTGGAACTTCCTCTTGAAGTTAGGTATTGGGTAGGTCCTATTTAGAAACCTAGGGAGGGACTTAATTTCCTACAAGGCAGTTTTGTAGCACGGACTGACCCTACTATGTTTAGAACGTGTTTTTATGAGCGATTACAGCAAAGAGACAGAAGGAAAGCGAAAAACGAAAGGAACGTACGTATGTGATCATCTAATTACAAATCTGTCTCTGATCCCTTCGGTCCTGTTGAGATGCAACTTTGGGTACTGTGTTAAGAGATTTTAGATTTCGTGGCCTGGGAGAGGAGCATCGTTCCCAATAAGAGTTCCTCCTTCCTGGGGTTACCTCTTTTATTTAAATAAATCCAAAAGCGAGGAGCCCTAAAGAAGCTGTTGGTCTTTGGCAAGGTCATGCTGATATGACACCCACTGGTGGCCCCTGGTCTAATGGATCTCTAGAAGGTGTATTTTGTTTTGTTTTGGAAGAACACGTGATAGTGGCATTCTGTTCATCAAGGGCCTGTCACCACTGTGGTTCTGTCACCCGCAGAACCGTAGACAGTCTGTCCTGTCATTTATGGGGTAGCATAGCTAGTTATCAGGGCACTGAAATTCTGTTCTCGATTCCATAGATCTGAAGTGCAACTCTGGGTTCTGGGTTTCTCCCTCAGGAGCTGGAATGACACCTTCTTTTTCTTCTGAGACCGGGAATTACTTGACTGATGTTTTGTGTCCCAACTGACTCTCCTCTATCCAGGCACCTGCTTGTCATCTCCCGCCATGTGCCCGATGCAGCATCCCCCCCCCCCCCACCAGTGCGCCAAGGAAAGAGGGGGTTCTGGAGCCCAGCAGCACTGGGAGTGATGCCCCAGGGCTGTGGGAGGCAGTGGCCCATGTATCCCATCCAGAAAGAAACTTTGGATCCCTGAAACTCCTTTTTATCACACCCCATTCCAATCTGCATTTCCTCCAGTCAGTCAATGGCACTCCTTTTTAACCTAGTTGTTCTGGCCCCCTTCGCACCCCATCTTCTGTATAGTAGCAGGTCCTGTGATCGGCTCTATCTTCAGTACATGTCCTCAATCCAAACACTTCTCAACCCTCGTCCAGTCCCTCATCGTCTCACCCGGAGGAGTGCTCCAGGTGAGAGCCTCCCGACTCCCCCCTCGGCTTCCGGGCTCGCCCCGTGGTCCGTGGCGCAGCTCCCCATCTCCACCTGTACCCCCGGTCCCTCTGCTGCACCTGCCACATTCGGAACATTCTCCACACGCCAGGGAGTCCGTGCAACCTTGTGGTGGCACAGAGCAGACCACGTCCTGGTGGCTTCCCCTCACGCTAACGTGGCTTTGGAAGCTGTCCTTGGTCCAGCCGTCGCCTGCTTCGGCCTTATCCGTCATCTCCGTCTGGTCACATTGGCATCAGCTGTTCCGTGAACACACCCAGCCCTCTCCCACCTCAGGGCATCTCCGTTGCTGTTCCCGCTGCTCGGAAGCGTGTTTCCCCGGACCTCTGCAAGTCCGCTCGTACACTTTGTTCAAGAAACCTCATCCAGGGGGCGCCTGGGTGGCGCAGTCGGTTAAGCGTCCGACTTCAGCCAGGTCACGATCTCGCGCTCCGTGAGTTCGAGCCCCGCGTCAGGCTCTGGGCTGATGGCTCGGAGCCTGGAGCCTGTTTCCGATTCTGTGTCTCCCTCTCTCTGACCCTCCCCCGTTCATGCTCTGTCTCTCTCTGTCCCAAAAAATAAAAATAAAATAAAAAAAAAAGAAACCTCATCCAGGGGCCCCTGGGTGGCTCAGTCGGTTAAGCGTCCGTCTTCGGCTCAGGTCACGATCTCACGGTTCGTGGGTTCGAGCCCCGCGTCGGGCTCTGTGCTGACCATTAGGAGCCTGGAGGCTGCTTCGGATTCTGGGTCTCCCTCTCTCTCTGCCCCTCCCCTGCTCACACTCTGTCTGTGTCTCTCTCAAAAATAAATAAACATTAAAAAAAAAAAAAAGAAAGAAAGAAAGAAAGAAAGAAACATCATCCAGACCTCTCTGTCTAAAATGCCGCTGTGCCCACACCCCCACCTCGTCCCCTTTTCTCTTCCTCTGCGTCCACTAGTTTTCACGAGGACAGCAGCACCCTGCGCATCTGGGCATACAGTTAGCACGTGTGGACTGAATGACTGAATCCCACTGTAAGAGCTTTTAGCCTTTTCAGGGAAGGATCACTGCCCCTAAAGTCCCACCCCTGGTCACCCTGGCCCTCTATTGGGCGATCCTCCTCGTCCGGGTCTGGAAGTAACAGAGGTATACCCCGGGAAGAGGTCAAGGGAGGGCCGTGTCTCATCGGCTGCTTAAGATCATCCTGAGAGTTAATCGGGGGGGCAGCTGGCTGGCCCAGCCCACAGAGCAGGCTGTCGATCTCGGGGCTGTGAGTTCAAGCCTCACGTTGGACGTGGAACTTAAAAAAAAAAGTTAACCGGATTCTTCAGCACAATTAGGATTTTAAGCAACACGAAAGAAAGAGTTGTCCTGAAGAATAGGTTCAAAAGCCTTCTGGAGTCCAGGTACCTTGTGCACGAGGAGCATTCTGGGTAGCAAAAGCCAGCAGGAGAATGACAGGAACAGCGGGGTGAAGGCACATGGGGAGAAGGAGTGAAGGGAACTTGGCCGCAGGACGGTGAGTGGGGTCCCCTGCCCGGTGCCCAGATGGCCTGGGCGGGGGGGAGGGTGGAGGGAGTTAAGCAGCTAAACATGATGCCGGGAGGCAGGCGCTTTAGGAACTTGAAACAAATTCACTGCGAAGGTTATCTGTATTATAAATGTATTGGGGGAAATAGACCTTCCCGAATCATTCGTCTTTATTTAATCATCTGACCATTCTGCATAAATCAGAATGCGACTCCCATCACATCCCGAACGCTCCCAGGTTTGCGGCTTGGGATTGAAGTGAGGGGGTGAAGGGCTCCCTCGGGCAGGGCCGAAGGTGGTTGAGTTTCCCCCGCAGCCCGCATCCACGGCTCCCCTTGGCCACGCAGATTCGTAGCTCTGTTCATTAATCCCGAGTCGGGCTTCGAAGCTGTTAGTGTTCAGACCCACCACGCTGTGGGTTTTGAGGAAATTATAATATTTGTCCCAGGCATATTTTCTGCAAGCTGCTTTTTTTCGTTGGCCTTTTCCAGTCTTTGTATTCCTTTGTTTTCATCTGTGGAATCTGAGTTTTATTTAAAATTCCAGATGGTTGACTGTCCTCAATTGAGTGTTTATGCTTTTTTTTTTTCCACTTTTTTTTTTTGGGGGGGGGAAAGTGACTGTTCTCAGAACAGTGCTATATTTTGCTTTTTTGTGGAGTTTTAAAAATTAACGGTCTATTATATATAAATCTAGTAAAAAAGAGCAGCTGCTGTACCTAATTGTGGGGTGTGAATAATAGACATTCTCGCAGCCTAATGATGATCTCTTGCAGCACAGTAAAACTTTCTTGGAAGCTTTGTCATTGTTCTTTAAGTTTGTGGTTGTTTATTTTAGGTTCCCTGTGATTCTTATCTTATCTTAGCTGCCCCTGGTCCCTGGGAGATTTCTAACAACAACAACAAAAATTGGAAAGATGGTTTTTATTTGTATAGATTTTATCTGTATATAGTTTTAAAATTATTTCTTAATGTTTATTTTTGAGGGGGGGGTGGTGAGAAGCGTGAGTGCGGAAGGGGCAGAGAGAAAGGAAGACACAGAATCGGAAGCAGGCTCCGGGCTCTGAGCCTGACGCGGGGCTCGAACCCACAAACCATGAGATCATAACCTGAGCAGAGGTAGGACGCTGAGCCGACTGAGCCACCCAGGCGCCCCTTATCTGTATGTTTTTAAGGTTCAACCAGAAAGGGGAAAGGAAAGGAAGTTTAGCTGCCACCTGCCGTACCATCAGGCATTTTTAAAAGTCTCTTATCACCTTGGAAGAGACACAAAAGCATCTTGCCTGCAGCAGAAAGTCCGCAGCATCTCTCTGGGTCTCTGGAGATGGCATTTCCTGTCTTCTCTGGCGATAGGAGAAAAGCGCCGTGGTGACTTCACTCTGTGGCTCCAAAAGACCTATTCTCTTTTTCTAGAGAACAATTCCTCTTTCTTTAGCGCTTGGAGGCACACTTTTTAGATACACAGTTGCTCACTGTCCTGGGAAGAAATGCTTTGCCATTGTTTGCGAAGAAACAACAAACCCATCTGGCAAGCTGGTTTGTTTGTTTACCTTTGTTCCTGTGAACTAGCCTTTGGGATTGAAGGAGGGGACTGAGAGCTGGCCGCAGATGAACCACTGGTAGGTGGCCGTCCGCTCAGGACGGTCAGGGGGGCTCCGGTACCACCCACCAACTTCCCAAGGGCTCAGCACCACGTCTTTGTGTGTGTGTTGTAGCCACAGATGAGTTTTGGAGGAACATACTGCCAGGAAAGAAAGATTGGGAGGGAAATCACTGACACCTCGAGTTTTCCTTGTGTCCCTGGAAACCTTAGGGTCTCAAGTGTAGTTCTCAGATGATTTTTTTTTTTTTTAAATGTGTTATTTTGTATTTGAGAGAGTTAAAGAGAGAGAGAGAGCACGAGCAGGGGAGGGGCAGAGAGACTGAGACAGAATCCGAAGCAGGCTCCATGCTCCTAGCTGTCAGCGCAGAGCCCGATGCGGGGCGCGAACTCACAACCGGGAGATCACGACCTGAGCCGAAATCGGGAGTCGGAAGCCCCCCAGGCACCCCTGGAATAAATTCATATTTATTATTAGATTATTAAATGGAGGGGTGGTAAGAACATTCACTGTATGGGTTTTCAATCAAGATCAGCCCTCATGCTCCCAGAATGTGACTTTTTTTGGAGCAGGGGGCGGCGGGGGGCGGGGGGACACCTGTTGCCTTCAGAGAAGACGCCTTTGATGTTAAAGCCGAGTCAACCTTTCCCGGCAGTGCCTGTCACTTTCCCCGTGTTCTTGTGTGTGCATTTCCTCTCTCCGCCTAGGACGGGCCTCGTGTTTTGGGAGAAACGTTCATGTCGAGAGCATGAACCCAGACTCCAGCTCGGTTCCCTTTCGTCCCCGTGTCTGTTAACGAAACCTGAGAAGTGAAGCCCCCCCCCCCCCGGGGGGGCCCCCTCTTGGATTCCTAAATTGTTGGTTGGAGAAAAGTTGCCTGAAAAGGGAGATTAAAGCCGAGAAGCGTGGCCTCGAAAGAGAGACAAGGAAGGAGTCCCTTATAAAAGAGCCACAATCTGATTTTGTGTCCTCCTTCCTGTCCTCCCCAGTCCTCAGTCCTCCTTTGTGACTCAGCCTGGCCCTAGGCTCTGACTAGGAGAGATAAACTCAGAGGGGGAGGGTGGGGGGGGGAGGGGGAGCCTCCGCCATCAGTCTGCTTTCAACCTGCCTTCTGGCCATGACATTCCCTACCTTGTCTGTCAGAACACAGACGGCACATTCAAGCCCAGTCATTCCAGGAAGGTTGTTCAGTAGCAGGAAGGTTTACCTGGCTGCGGAGAAGGTTCAGGAAAAGCACTAAGAGCTAGTGCCCAACTCCGGGGGCCAGTCGGGGTGGGGAGCTGCTGCGGTCCCCTCCGTCCCACGGGGCGGGGGTTCCTGACCGCAGCCGTGGCCTCGGTCGAGGACCCAGCCAACCCAGAATTTCTCAGCGAGAGGACCTTCAGATACACCTAAATTCCCCGCCCTCTGATGCACCAGAACGTCTGTGGCAAATATGACAGAACCGGAGGGCCCGGGAGGCCGTGTGTGGTCCATATCCCCGGGTCAGCCGCTGGGGACACAGGGGACAGATCTGGGAAATTCCCACCACATTGACGAAGTCAGTGATGTCACAGCTGAAGGAGATCACACGATTTAGGAAACGCTGGTGATTTGGGGCCACGGGATAAAAAAAGGACATCAGTTTCTTAACATTTCTATGTATTTCTGGTCTTTCCTTGGGATCTCATCTCCTTTGGAGATCTTGTCCAGGCTGTGGCTCTGACCACCCACGTGATGCTGGTGACGTCCACGCTGATCTTTTTAGCGTTGACCCTTCCCTGAGCTCACACTCAGCCATCCAGCTCCCCGGTAGGCTCTCCACTTGGGGGTGTCTTAGAATGTCAACCTAACAAAGCTAAAACTGTCTGACTCCAGTACCCCCCTCCTAAAGCTCAGACCAGCAGTCTTGGAGTCAACCCTGAAACTTCCGTACCTCCACTCACATCTGATCCTGGGGTTTTCCTGACACCTAGAGTCTGACCCCGCTCACCACCTACGCTGCTGCCCTAGGGTCCAAGTCTCCCGTCTCCCGGGTTGGAGAGAGACCTGGAACCTTCCTTCACAACATGGCGCCTCTATGTGACCCATGGTTCCCCAGCTCATTCAGACCCAAAGCCTACGAGACTCTACACAGGCTGGCCCTTTCTTCTCTGACCCCGTTTCCTGATAGTGCCTGAGGCTTACCCCTGCTCTAGCCCTTTGGGGTCCTTACTGGTCAACACAAGGCACATACCTGCCACGGGGCCATGGCAGAGAGCAGGGGGCTGAACTTAACTTTTCAATCTAAGAAGATCTAAGTAATGGAAACATTCATCTACACAAATGTTTGCAGGGGCATTATTCCTGGTAGCCCCAAACCGGGAACACCCTAATGTTCGTCAACTGTGAATGGAGAAACAAAATCGGTATATGCCCATACAACGGAGTGTCACTGGGCAGTAAAAAAGAGAGAAAGGACCGAGGCCCACGTGACAACGTGGATGAACCTGGAAGACATTCTGCCTGGTGAACAGTTATGTGCTAATGGAAGCCATTGTGCCAGTCACAAAAGGCCTCACGGCCTAGGATTCCATTCATAGGAAATAAGCCAGAGCAGGCAAATTTATGGAGACGTAAGGTAGAGTAGCGGTTGCCCAGGGCTGAAGGGGGTGGGGGTGGGGTATGACGTGTAAGACGTTCAGGCTGTCCTTTTGGGGTGATAAAATGTTCTCAGACTGTGGTGATGGCTGCACAATTCTGCGACTGCACCAACGAGCGCTGAGCTGTACAACTCCAACGGGCGAATCGTGTGCTGTGTGAATTCTCAAAGCAGCGGAAAAATAAAGGTCTCCGTGGTCGCTGTCCTAACGACCATTCCTGCCCTTTTCACGAGTGTTGCGCGCGGGTCTGAGAACTCGGGATTATCCTACCTGAAGTTTGAGGGGGAAACTCTGTGACTGTGTTTTCATTTCCCCTTTATTTTTTATTTATTTATTTTTTTAATGTTTCATTTATTTTTGAGACAGAGCCTGAGCAGGGGAGGGGCAGGGAGAGAGGGGGACACAGAATCCGAAGCGGGCTCCGGGCTCCGAGCTGTCAGCACAGAGCCCGACGCGGGGCTCGAACTCACAGACTGTGAGATCGTGACCTGAGCCGAAGTCGGACGCTTAACCGGCTGAGCCACCCAGGCGCCCCTCCCCTTTATTTTTTAAGTCTTCCGTTTCTTTGGAATGCACTAGAGGTTCAGTATTTCAATACGGTTTAGGGGGCGCCTGGCTGGCTCCGTAGGCAGAGCACGCGACGCTGGATCCCAGGGTTGTGAGTTCAAGCCCCCCGTTGGGCGTAGAGCCTACTTAAAACAAGAAATTAAATATGATTTGAGTTGATGATTTTTTTTCCCCTCAGGTGTGACCCTGGGGAAGAGGGGGTGCTAATCACTGTGCGTTTTCTGTTTCCAGTACTTTCACGATGGGCGGAAGGCACAACAGCACATAGAGATCTGCTGGAAGCAACTCGAATCAGTAAGTGGAGGACAAACGGCTCGAGAAACGGCTTTAGGTTGCCTAAACGTGAACGCGAGCGCGAAGCGATCCGTGAGCGCGAAACCAAAACGCCAAAGACACGCCTTCAGAGATCTTCCGGTTTGAATTGGATTTGTTTGTAGGCGCCCTTAGGGAGACTAGGATGTTGAGCCCCAAGAGCTCACGTAGAGTGTTTTTCTTAAAAAAGAAAAAAAAAAAAATCACACGCAAAGAACAAAGGGGAGATGGGTTTGGGTGGAAATAAATGCAGCTGTTCGAGTAACTTATTGAAATGATACCCTCGCGTAGGAATCTCGTGGTTGCATTAACACCTGCTCTCCTGCCACCACTCGCCCCTGCTTTCAGAGTAAAAGGCGATTTGAACGTGACTGCAAAGAGGCGGACAGGGCACAGCAGTACTTTGAGAAGATGGACGCCGACATCAATGTCACCAAAGCAGACGTTGAGAAGGTGAGGTGACAGTGAGAGTCTTTCACTTACTTCCCTTAGCTGGGCCTGGAGCCTCTCCTCCCCGGGCTGCCCATCCCCAAGCTCTCCTTTCCGACGGCACCGCAGAAGGCCACCCACCCTGGGATCAGTGCTTTCCGTTTTGTGTCACCTGTCGTGGGGGCCAGAAGCCCTGACTTTCGGGGCGTCTCCGGAGTGCCGATCGGGGGCAGTTGGCCGAATTGTGTGGTCCCCAGGATGGTGACGCGGAGACGCAGCCTGGGAGCGGCTCGCAGCAGTGTGGTTTCCGGAGGTTGTGGCTTTTCCCTTAATGGCTTTTCAAAGAACAAGTCCACCCCTTTAAAAGCCAGAGCACAGGGCTGCAGAGCCATCTGGAAGAGATCGGCTGCCTCTGATGCTTCCGTTCGGGAGATAAAGGGCCTGGAGGGCCGGCCTGCCTTGCAGTGGATTCATTCCGGTTGTTAGCAGGTGGTAGCTGAGGGCTGGCCTCTGGGCGTCCCCGACTTGTGTCGCAGTTAGGAAGGTGATAAAGCTCGCACTGTACCTTCTTGTGGGTCCCATACGTGTTTTTCCCTCGAAGGGGAGTTTTCTTTTCCGAAGAGTCATCAATACAGGGTAAACAGCGTGAGGCCTGCTAAATGGCTGTATTCATCCCACGACCGCCCAGGGCCGTTTTGACGTC
The DNA here is from genome assembly GCF_028018385.1 of Neofelis nebulosa. Lineage (NCBI taxonomy): Eukaryota > Metazoa > Chordata > Mammalia > Carnivora > Felidae > Neofelis > Neofelis nebulosa. The sequence goes on from NC_080793.1 coordinate 6,590,942, forward strand.
CTCAGCCTGCTGCTTTCTGTGGGGAGAAGCCTGGCATTTTCATAGGTTTCTTTCACTTTTGCCAGATTCGTGGGAGACGAGTTTAGTTGGAAAATAGCGTGGATGATTTAGTTATGGGTCTAGGTCTGCCAGATGCCTGGCTTGAAGCCCAGGTATTTATCACCCTGCCTTCCTTGAAAATTGCCGACGATATTAAAATACATAGTCTCAATGTCTGTATTTGAGCCCGAGTGTGGATACTTTACCAAAAGATATTAATGTGCTGATAAAGTAAACGTAAAGTACCGTAGGTTTGTCATAAATTCCTATTAAATAGCCAGCTCCCCAAACTGTTTAAAATGGGACTCAGTTGAAATCGTTTGGGGCTAAATGAGGTACGTCAGTATAGGGGTAGCATACCTCGCAAAGACATGCCCCTTCTTTATCAAATGTTCTGTTAGCCTAAATGAAAATCAGAGTGAATTTTATTCATTTCAAGATCTTCTTAAAAGAAAATTACTTTTATGGGGCGCCTGGGTGGTTCAGTGGGTTAAGCGTCCGACTTCGGCTCAGGTCGTGATCTCACGGCTCGTGAGTTTGAGCCCCCCATCGGGTTCTGTGCCTACAGCTCAGAGTCCGGATCCTGCTTCCGATTCTGTGTCTCCTTCTCTCTCTGCCCCTCCCCCGCTTGCACTCTGTCTGTCTCTCTCAAAAATAAAAAACATAAAAAAAATTAATAAAACAGGAATTTCTCTTATGGCCTTTTCTTAGCATAAAAGCTATCTTTGCTTATTACAAAAATACTTGACGGGCGCCTGGGTGGCTCAGTCGGTTAAGCGTCTGACTTCGGCTCAGGTCGTGATCTCACGGTCCGTGAGTTCGAGCCCCGCGTCGGCCTCTGTGCTGACAGCCTGGAGCCCGCTTCAGGTTCTGTGTCTCCCTCTCTCTCTGTCCCTTCCCCGCTCCCGCTCTGTGTCTGTCTCTCTCAAAAATAAATACAGATTAAAAAAAAAAGAAATACAATCTTATTGATGCCTTTGAAGTCTGTCCCTAACTTCATGCCCCTGATCCTCACCCTAGAGGTGCCCTTTATCCTTAATTCGGTGTTAATCACCTCCTTACTAATTGTCCCAGCTTTGCCACGGGTGTATGTATCTCCGAAGAGTATATTTATAATTTTGCTTCTTTTTCACCATTATATAAACAAAAATCATACTTTCATTTGTTTCCTTCATTCTTGATTGTTTTTTCGTTCAGCGTGATGTTCTTAATTCACATGGACTATGTAGAAATCTGACTTTTATATATTAATTACATTAATGTTAGAGCCAGATGCCTTGCTAAATTTCTCTTTGTATTTCTACTTTGGAGTGTGTGTGTGTGTGTGTGTGTGTGTGTGTGTGTGTAGAGACAGTCCTATCACCAGCAAATAATGACCGCTTTATTTCTTTTTCAACCCTTATGCGTTTTATTTATTTTTCTTATCTTGCTCTGTTGGTCATGAGCGCCATTATGCTGGTAAAAGCAATTATTGTGGACTTCTTTATCTCGATTCTTGAGTGTGAAGAGAGTACTTCAAATAATTCTCCATTAAGCATGATTTTAATCTATACACTTTATCAGGCTAAGGGAGTCCCTTCTTTTCCTATTTTACCATGAGGTTTTTTCACCGTGACTTCATCATGTTGAATATCATCAGATACTCTTTCTGCTTCCTTGAGTCCATCAATGCGATAGATTACCTGAGTCAGTTTTCTTACATTGAACCAAATTAGCATTCTTGTGACGGACCCAACTGGGTGATGATGTCTTGGGTTTTTTTTTTTTTTTTTTACTACGTTAGCTGAATTGGTTTTGTAAATATCTTACCTAAGAGTTTTGCATGTTTCCATTGAAATGGATCTATAATTTTCCTTTCCCATCCGTCCTAGTTTGCTTTACGAGCGTGTTGCCAGTTTGTTTGTTTTTCTATTTTCTGAAATAATCCATGGAAGTTGAAATTAATGTTTCTTGAACGTTTCGTAATACTTCACTGTGGGAAGTCTCGAACTACAGAGTCACTTCCTTCATTGTCTGCTTCCCCTTTGGTCGGTACTGGCAGATTGTGTTTTTCTAGACCTATATCCACTTCATCCTGAATTTTCAAATTTATTGGCTTAAAAAAATTTTTTTATGTTTATTTATTATCGAGAGACAGAGACAGAGCACGAGCGAGGGAGGGGCAGAGAGAGAGGGAGACACAGAATCCGAAGCAGGCTCCGGGCTCCGGGCTCCGAGCCGTCAGCACAGAGCCCGACGCGGGGCTGGAACCCGCGAACGGCGAGATCATGACCTGAGCCGAAGTTGGACACTCAACCGACTGAGCCATAGGCGCCCCTTAAATTTATTGGCTTAAAGTTGCCCATAATATTCTCTCACCTTAGTTTTGCTGCCTGTGCTGTTGTGCCCCCTTATTTACTCCTAAAATTGTTTATTTGTATCTCTGGGGTTTTTTTTTGGAGGACCAGCATTCCAGATCATTTTTATTCGCGTTTTCCGAGAACCCCAAACCGATCGTCATGGAGCTTCCTTTGTCTATTTGTAGTTTTTATTTCATCTAGTTTCTTTTTCTTTTTCTTCTTCCTCTTCTGTCAGTGTCTTTGGATTTATTCTCCTCCCCTTCCAGAAATTTCTTTCTTCGGTTTATGTCATTACAGCTTTTCATCTTTTCTTTTTTTTTTTTTTCGTTTTTTTAAAATGTGTGTTTATTTGGTTTGTTTGTTTTTATTTTTGTTTCTAAAGAGAGCACGCAACAGGAAGGGGGCAGAGAGAGAGGGAGACACAGACCCCGAAGCAGGCTCCAGGCTCTGAGCTGTCAGCACAGAGCCTGATGTGGGGCTCGAACCCACGAACCATGAGATCATGACCTCAGCGGAAGTCGGACACTCAACCCACTGAGCCACCCAGACACCCTGCTTTTTTTTTTAACAAAATGTTTATTTTTGAGAGGCGGGGGAGGGCTAGAGGACCTGAAGCGGGCTCCAGGCTGACAGCAGAGAGCCCGATGCGGGGGTTCGAACTCACAAACCGTGAGATCATGACCTGAGCCAAAGTCAGACGCTCAACCGACTGAGCCACCCAGGCGCCCCTTTCTTCTTTTCTGATATGAGCATTTAAGTAATACATTTCCCATTTACATATGATTTTGTGTGTGACCCACAGATTTTGATATGAAGTATCGTTATTGTTCATTTCCAGATACTTTTCATTTCCTTTACTATTATTGAATCTCTCCTGTGATTTATTTGGAAGCCTATTTTAAAATTTCCCACTGTATGACGTAGTTAAACTTCTCTTCGATAAGTTCAGTATCTTTGATATTGATTTCTATAATTTAATTGCATCATCGATCTGGAAACTCTGAGTTTGAGTCTTTGGTTTATTTGAGACTTGTTTTATGCCCCAGCACATGGTCAGTTTTTATCAGTGTTCTAGAAGTAATTGAAAAGAATATGTATTCTCCATCCCTACGTATTTGCATTAGATCTAACTTGCTGATATGCAAATCCTCCCATCGTGAAGGATTCTTGTTGCCATTGGTTGTATCATTTCTTTGTGGGAGATATGTTACTTCTTTGTGCCTTACTTTTCTTGTCTGTAAAATGGGAACACAGAAGAACAGGATTCATGGGAATGCTAACAGTGTTCGTATGTACAAGGGACTCAAAGCCATTTATGGCAGATCGTAATGGTGGAAGATTTGTCATTTACTCTTACTTTTTTTTCTTCTACCGTGAAGCTACCTTAGGAAAAAATAAATTTTAGGAGCGCCCGGCTGGCTTAGTCAGTAGAGCGTGCGACTCTGACTTGGGGACGGGAGTTTGAGCCCCATGTTGGGCATAGAGATTCCTTAAATTAAATTTGGGCACCTGGGTGGCTCAGTTGGTTAAGCATCCGACTCTTGGTTTGGGCTCAGATCTTGATCTCCCATCGCTGAGTTCGAGCCCCATGTCAGTGCTGGGCTGACAGCATGGAGCCTGCTTGGGATTCTCTCTCCCTCTCTCTCTTCCCCTCCCCTGCCCTCTCTCTCTTTCTCAAAATAAATCAATAAACTTAAAAAAAAAAAAAAAAAACTAAAAAAAAAAAAAAGAAATTAAGTAAATTAAAAAAAGAAAGCCTTTAAAGAAATAAATAAATTTTAGAATCGCAGTACCTTCGGTGTGTTTTAAGTTTTCATCCATGTGTGGTGAATTTCTTTCTGCCGTGACGCTTTGTGCCTTAAAGTCTGTATTGCCTGATCTGTACTAGCTCTTTTGGAGATCTCCTGTATCCTCTTCCTGTGCTTTCATTGACTAGCCTAGACATTTGAACAGACGTATTCAGCCTGAACTACAAGGTATACCGGAATCTTTAGCGATGTTTTCTCTTTTTTCTTTAAAAAAAATTTTTTTTAATGTTTATTTATTTTTGAAGGAGAGAGAGAGAGACAGAGTGTGAGCAGGGGAGGGGAAGAGAGAGAGGGAGACACAGAATCGGAAGCAGGCTCCGGGCTCCGAGCCGTCGGCACAGAGCCCGACGCGGGGCTCGAACCCACGGACCGCGAGCTCACGACCGGAGCCGAAGTCGGACGCTTAACCGACCGAGCCACCCGGGCGACGCAGTGATGTTTTCTCACGCAACCCTTTAACTAAACCAGCTCCCTTGTTGCCATTTACTTGTGAGTATTTTGGGTTCAATTACACAAGCTGGGCTTTGGTAATTTTATACAGTCCTATAAGTATGCTTTCCACTTTCTTCGTTCACTGGTTTTTTTGTATCGGGGATCTTAATTCCTTCTTAATTCCAAAGGACATCCTTTAGAAGTGCCAGTAGCCAAGATTTATTGCAATAAAATCTCAGTGTTCGTTTGATTGGAATGGACTTCACTTCCCTCTCATCTCTGAAAGATGATTTCTCCATGTATACAATCCCAGGGTGACTGTACCTGGAGGAACCTAATTCTACCTTCTTCTGGCTCTCATTTGTGTTGAGAGGTCACAAGGGGTGAGAAGTCCGTGTAACTGTTAACCCTTTGAAGATAATGTCTGTTCTTCCTGCTGACCACGGAGATATTTTTGGTCTAAGTTCTTCGCTGAAATTTCACTATAACATATCTAGCTGTGAATTTCTTTTCTGTCTCGCTTCTGATCCACTGAATTTATTGGCTCCAGATTGGAGTTTTCCCACACATGCCTATCCGTCTTTCTTCTATTTCTTCTGGAACTCCTATTATGAGGTGCAAGTTAAAACTTCTACTTTGTGTCCTCTTTGCCTGTGAAAGTGTATTTGTATTTCTCATCTCTGTCTCTCTGTCTCTTCTGTGTCCCATGGAATTCCTTCAGATGTGACTTTCATTTCACGAATTCTCTCTTACGCTGTGTCTAGTCTGCGGGTTCTCTAAGTTCTCTAAGTTCAGGTGTTAATTTTACTTTCCAGAAGTTCCTTCAGGCTGTCTTTAAAATCTGTAGAGACATTTTGTTATTTTCTGGTGACGTTGTCACACTTTCACATCATAGGTTACTTCTTGAGACATAGTAAATGTACTAATTTTATATTCTCTTTTTAATTAATTTCGGCGTCTACTCTTTGCGGGCCTGATGCTTCAATTTGCTGTTTCTGCTCACTTGCCCATGGTGACTTGTTTCCTTGTGTATTTTTGTGATACAGACATTTCTTCTATAATGCCATAAACGCATTGCTGCGAACCTTACGTTCTGCAAAAATACTGCTAAAAACAACAGACAGGGCTTCTGGGGGAAAATAGGCCTGGAAACTGATCTCTCAACAGTGAAGAGAACTTGGTACCCAGAGCTCCAACAGAAGAACAACTTTAATAAAACTAGGCATCTGCACCGAGGATCACAGCCCTTGTCCTTCATGATGTAGGTCCTTAAGAGTAGTAGGACCTCCAGAGATATAGTTTTGGGCAGCATTCACTTCTTTTTTTTTTCTTTTAATGTTTTATTATCCATAGTTGAGAGAAAAGGAGGCAGAGTGTGAGCAGGGGAGGGGGAGAGAGAGAAAGAGAGGGAGACACAGAATCCAAAGAAGGTTCCAGGCTCTGAGCTGTCAGCACGGAGCCCGACGTGGGGCTTGAACCCACGAACCGTGAGATCATGACCTGAGCTGAAGTCGGATCTCAACCAGCTGAGCCACCCAGGCGCCCCTGGGAGCATTCACTTCTGATGAGATGCCTTTCATCAAACTGAAAAATCTGATCCATCAGATAGATAGCTTTCGGTAGTTATCCATTATTTTCACATAGGCGGAAATATCTTCCCAGTAGATATTAATGTGCTGTGAAAAACTGCACGTAGACTAACAAGGCTTTTATGTTATCCTCGCATCATTGCCCTGTATTTCAGTCCCATAAAAAGGTATAAATCACAGCAGAAAAACATGGGAGGTGTAGAATAGACTGTTTGATTATAAATGTGTGTTCCTTGGAATTTTATCCATGGCCTAGCTTTTTTTCTTTTCTTTTCTTTTTTTTTTTTTTAATTTTCATCCAAATTGGGGCGCCTGGGTGGCTCAGTCAGTTGAGCACCCGGCTTCGCCTCAGGTCATGATCTCACGGTCTGTGAGTTGGAGCCCCGCGTCGGGCTCTGTGCTGACGGCTCAGAGCCTGGAGCCATCTTCGGATTCTGTGTCTCCTCTCTCTCTGCCCCTCCCCTGCTCAGGCTCTGTCTCTCTGTCCTAAATAAATAAATAAAATAAATAAATAAATATTAAAGAATTTTTTTTTAAATTTACATCCAAATTAGTTAGCATATAGCGCAACAATGATTTCAGGAGTAGATTCCTTAGTGCCCCTTCCCCATTTCGCCCATCCCCCCTCCCGCCACCCCTCCCGTCACCCTCAGTTTGTTCTCCATATTTATGAGTCTCTTCTGTTTTGTCCCCCTCCCTGTTTCTGTATTATTTTTGTTTCCCTTCCCTTATGTTCATCTGTTTTGTCTCTTAAAGTCCTCATATGAGTCAAGTCATGTGATTTTTGTCTTTCTCTGACTGACTAATTTCACTTAGCAGAATACCCTCCAGTTCCATCCACGTAGTTGCAAATGGCAAGATTTCATTCTTTTTGATGGCCGAGTAATGCTCCATTGTCTATATAGACCACATCTTCTTTATCCGTTCATCCATCGATGGCCATTTGGGCTCTTTCTGTCCTTTGGCTATTGTCGAGAGTGCTGCTATAAACATGGGGGCGCATGTGTCCCTTCGAAACAGCACACCTGTATCCCTTGGATAAATGCTTAGTAGTACAATTGCTGGGTCGTAGGGTAGTTCCATTTTTAGTTTTTTGAGGAACCTCCATACTCTTTTCCAGCGTGGCTGCACCAGCTTGCATTCCCAATGTATGGCCTAGCTTTAAAGTGGGTTCTCCAGGATGAGCTGGCGTTCCCTGAGGTCACTCCCCCGCCAGGACTGCATTAATCTCCACTTGGGGGTTGAGGTCCACACATGCTGTATGAGTTCTGGCCCTTTCTGTGGCTCAGAAATTTCCAGGATGATTGTTTTCTTTGCTTTTCGCCCTCAGGTCAGACCCCAGTTAGCTATGAACAGTGCAGTTCCTGGGGCCAGTTACGGCTTCAGGACTTTCTGACAGGTCCTGGCCAAATTGAATTGTTCTCCTTGACTGGCTTAATATTTCCAGGGGCATACTGTTTTTTCTTATCCTGAAGACACCATTTTGCTATTTTTATGCAAGTCCCACTTACCTCCTCTCCGAGGATACGATAAATGATTTTACCATCACAAACCTGAAGCAGGTAAAGCAGTGTCGAAATATTGGCAATCGTGTCATTTTGCCCAAGAGGGGGACTTGGAACACTCCGATTTCCCCAAACACATAGCGATCCGCTCTCCTTTGTCACCAGCGAAGCCTCTTGTCAGTATCAAGCTGAAAGGAAGTCATGTTTCACTTCTTGTCGCTGTGTAATGTAATTTCCCATTGTGACTTCTGACGGTCTTTGAATCTGATGTCAATGTCTTTCCCCCCGGTTTCCGCCCATGATTCAGTTATCCAATTGTGTTAGAAATAACTCACCCTCCCTCGTGCAGCGATCAGTTCTGCGACATTTGGAATGATAGCACTATGTTTACAGAGAGGGAACCCTCCCCAGTAGAAGCAGAAGGGACTTCTGCGCATGGCATCTGTGTTTGATGATAACAGGTGATGTGAACTCTAGGTACATGCATCTTCTAGATGACTTAGGATCTGGGTATGATGAGCCTGAATTTCATCGTCGTCGTCTTTTTTTTTTTTTTTTTTTTTCCCCGAAAAATAAAACGTCCTATGGTTTTCGCATGCCCTGTGTTCAGATCACCTAAATCTGCCCAAGTCTGCGTGGGGCATCAGTAGACTTGTGCTCGTGGTCAATATCAGCATGTGGGCAGATATTTAGTAATTTGCTTACAAGAAGCTCTGTGTTGTCCTCGAGGCGCCCAGTCTAACTAGAAATAAATTTATATGTATCAAATAGACATTAAAAATTAAAAAAAGACCCTTGGTAGTTTTATCTCTGGGAAGGGGAACATATTTGGATGTGTGAGGATGCCGTGTTCCTCTGAGGAACGATGGGGGAAGGAAATCGCTCAGTGGAATGGTTTTTGTTGGTGATGAAACTCAAGGACGGTCGCGGTCTCCTCTCCTTGCCAAGATGCAGCGCTCAGGAGGTTTTGAACTTGAAGACTTAACATGAGTTCTAGTGATTAGGAATTCGCTGATCCGGGTTGGTAAAAGAACCGATATATGTTAGAATAGGTCGCCCTGGGGCTCGTGACCCACGCGCTGAAGTTGAAGCACCTCTTTTTTAACGAGGTGGAAAATATAGTCCCTACTGTCTCTTTTGTAATATTGAGAAGTCAGAGGGCTACAAGGGAACATGGAAAAATCAAAATGCCTCACTCAAATGTAGGATTCTCTGGTAAAACAATAGGAATAATAATTAAAATACATTGAGAGTAAGGCGAAAGGTATTCTGCCCCCTTCCCCGGCCCTCATGAGAGGTGATCACTCTTGCCACTTGATACGTGTTCTAGAACGCTCACAATAGGTTTTTATTGGGGTGCCCGGCTGGCTCCCTTGGCAGGGCATGCATGTCTTTTTTTTTTTTTTTTTTTCAACATTTATTTATTTTTGGGACAGAGAGAGACAGAGCATGAATGGGGGAGGGGCAGAGAGAGAGGGAGACACAGAATCGGAAACAGGCTCCAGGCTCTGAGCCATTAGCCCAGAGCCTGACGCGGGGCTCGAACTCACGGACTGCGAGATCGTGACCTGGCTGAAGTCGGACGCCCAACCGACTGCGCCACCCAGGCGCCCCTTGGGCATGCATGTCTTGATCTCAGGGTTGTGAGTTCAAGCCCCGTGTTGGGCATAGTGCTTACTTTAGAAATAAATTAGTTTTTTTTTTTTTAATTTTTTTTTTTAACTTTTTAAATTTATTTTTGAGACAGAGAGAGACAGAGCATGAACAGGGGAGGGGCAGAGAGAGAGGGAGACACAGAATCTGAAACAGGCTCCAGGCTCTGACCGGTCAGCACAGAGCCTGACGCGGGGCTCGAACTCACCGACCGTGAGATCGTGACCTGAGCCGAAGTCGGACGCTTAACCGACCGAGCCACCCAGGTGCCCCGTAAATTAGTTTTTTATTGAGGTGAATTTAGATACAATGAAGTGGCCACATCTTAAGTGAACAACTCAATGAGTTTTTACGTCTATAGGAAACCGTGCACTGCCAGCTAAGATGGGGACGTCTCTAGAACCCCACAGGCTCCCTTGAACACTCCCCCATCCCGAAGGTAACTATCGTTCTGACCCCTATCATACGTTGGTTTAACCTGCTTCTGTACTTCGTACAAGGTATGCAACACATATCCTTCTGTCTGGCTTCTCTGACTCAACGTTTTGTTTCTGACCTTCATATTTTTGTTGCATGTGGTGGTCATTTGAGTTGCCCTTTCTCGGTTGCCGTGTGATATTCCATGTGCGGACAGACCCCAGTGTGTATCCCTTCTCGCGTGCGGGGGCATCTGGGTTGTCTCCGTAGTGAGGTTACGTTAAGAAGGAAGCTACCACGAACCTCTAGACGTATCTTTGGTGGCCACGATCTCTCGCTATTCTTGGGCGGAGACCTGGGTGTGGCATCGTGAGTCATACTTGGGTACCTCTGGCGTGCTGTCAAAGAGCTTGATGAGGTGGCCGTGCCCACGGATGCCCCTCCGCGGGCTGCTCTTCATCCGTACCCACAAGAGGTGCTCTCGGTCTTGAAATAGAAAGACTTCTGGATGAGCGGGGGAGTGGAATCTGGTAGTGGTTTCTTTTGTGTTTGTATTTCCTTGACGAGGAGTGTTGTGGACCATTTTTTTCTTTTTTTAAGTTTATTTATTTATTTAAGTAATCTCTATGCCCAGTATGGAACTCGAACTCGCAACCTTGAGATCAAGAGTTGCGTGCTCGCCCGATGGAGGCAGCCAGGCGCCCCTGCTCGGTACAGCTTTTTATCCAACTAAATTCTGAACATTGCCTATTTCTCTTTTCACAGGCCTCCCCCCACCCCCCCACCCCCCCACCCCCCCCACCCCCCCAATGAGTTACCTATTTTTTTTTGTTTGTTTGGCTTTGTTTTAATTTCAGGGAATCGTAATGGAATCGTGATTTCACGGTCCTAGTCTGATTTTCAAAAACCATTGAACGTGTTGAAGAATTCCTAAGGTGTGATCCTTCGGAATGATGCGCCCGTTCGTTCCCTCACCCACGACCCACCGACTGCGTGCTGGGGAGGTGTGGGGGCGGCACCCCGAGACACCCACACGCCAGCACACAATCCTTGACTTTAAGGAGCTTGGCTTTCACTTTCCTCCCGGTATTCAGCTCTCCGTATTGTGAATTTTCCCGTTTGCCCTCTAACGGGCTCTTCAGTGGCATTTTGGTGACAAAGGCTTTATAGTCAGGTTTTGTCTGTCGGTCTGCTTTGGAAGAACGACATACTGGACCAAGTTGGGCGAGGAGCAGTGTCTAATCTCTGCCTTCTGATGGAGCTGCCCATGGTCAGTGTGGTGTTAGGAGGAAAAAGGAAAAGGTTATCAAAATGAATGGAATGTGAACTAATATTTCGGAACAGAGAGAACAGTGTTTTCTAAATGCATGCATTACACGGAGTTCATCCATGTCAGGCAATGAATAATTCCCTTTCTCTAATTCGCCCTTGCCTTGTGACTGTTGGCGCTTACATAATTTCTAAATGCAAAATAGGATATTGTTTAACAAAAAACTGCACAGTTAGTGGTTACGAATTGTTAGTGAATTTCAAGTTATGTTTTTAAACGCTGGTGTCAATTTCTCCCTTTCTTACAGCTGTAGTTTCATTTATCTCGGATGATTCTTTTTGCTGCCAGAGTGCATTTTTACAGGCAGTTGTGTGCCCTGAAACTGTTAATGGGGCTTCTTTATTCAAGTTCATTGCAATTCTGAGTCTTGATTAACCAGAAGAATTCTCTAGACAATGCAGGAGGCTTCATTACTGGGCTTGCTCATGAGTGTTGTTATAGAACCTGACTCGAGGAAACGTTTTAAAAGTTAAATTACATCCAGATCCTGACCAGCAGCGCTTAGAAGAGCGTGTCAGTTACTCAGGGAGTTAGCATTCTGTTTATGTGTAGTCATTACAGCTTCTAAAAGTATTTGGCTTTGAACATTCGTAGCTTTTAGATTCTATAGGGAGGTCCCTAGCGTGAAGCAGAATAGGAACTTCTGAGCCATTTATGAATGATGGTAGAATTTTAAGAAGGAGGTGATAGAGTCGCCTGGGTGGCTCAGTCGGTTAAGCGTCCGACTTCGGCTCAGGTCATGATCTGTCAGTTCGTGAGTTCGAGCCCCGCGTCGGGCTCTGTGCTGACAACTCCGAGCCTGGAGCCTGCTTCAGATTCTGTGTGTCTCTCTGTCTTTCCCTCTCCCTCCCCGGCGCGCACTCTGTCTCCTCTCTCTCTCTCAAAAATAAACATTCAAAAAAAAAAAAAAATTCGAGAAGTATGTGATAAAACTTCACATTTCTAGTTTATGATAAAATACACACGCGCTCTTTTTTTTTAATGTGTCCTGTGTTACCTAATCGGATGTTTTGGAGAGCAAAATAAAACTATAGTAAAGAATCTGTGCTAACTTTATGCAAGAAGGAAAGGATCTGCTTTGAATGATTTTCAGTGTGGTAATTATCTCAATAAAAGAAAAGGAGTTGAGCAGTCGGGAAATTTTCTTCAGTTGAGGACTCCGAAACGCACAGGCACGGTAGGCTCACTTCTTCTCTAACTGAAGCCAGCCGAGTAGCAGTGTTAAATTTTTTTACCATTTGGGGAAACAGTCTCTTGCAAGATGACTGCTTTAGCCACTGGACGTATAAGGAGTTGTACTTGTCAAATGTTTTCACTGCCCTCGCTCTAACGCTGAGGTTTGACATCTTTATGGAACATGGTAATATCTTTAGTGCTTCTCCCAAATTTGTTTCATATAAAATGTCTGACTGGTTATCTGAAGGAACTGTTCACTGTAACAGCTTAGAAAACAACAAAAAAAAATTTTTTTTGAAAGAGGAAGTGGTTAGTATGAGTGCAGGAAATACATTTTGCAACGGCAGCTCGATCCTTTGGTTGCAAATGCTCTTTTATTTACAACGAGGGAAAAAGATGTGTACGGTTAAAAAGAGACTTTCGAAAATGGGTATTGTTGCTCTGTTCCTTTATAAATGGATCAGTGTTCAAATCAAAGATTCGAGAGGGAACGCTTTTGTTATAGTTTTGTTTACGTATCTATCTGTAGAGTTTATATTCTGCGTATACATTGTCTCTCGGGGTGCCCGTATTAAGTGAACATTCTGAATGGTTTCGGTTGTTTTGGTTCTTAATATTTGTCCTGGGTAATAATGGGTATGTTTTCCTCTTTTGACACTGAATATGGGAAATGGAATTTAATGGAAATGTTCTCCAATTATTAGATGTGAAGTAAATGTATTTATGTCTGGAAACAGGGCATAACTTTGATCTGTGTCGTAAGCGAATATTAGTTAGATGAGTTTTGTGGGGTTTTTTTAAAGGTTGTGACACTCAGTGTTAGTTTTACCATTAAAAATGAATTTGTGGGGGCGCCTGGGTGGCTCAGTGGGTTAAGCGTCCGACTTCGGCTCAGGTCATGATCTCGCGGTTCGTGGGTTCGAGCCCCGCGTCGGGCTCTGTGCTGACGGTGCAGAGCCCGGAGCCTGCTTCGGATTCTGTGTCTCCCTGGCTCTCTCTGCCCCTCCCCCGATTGTGCTCTGTCTCAAAAATACATAAACATTAAAAAAAATTAAAAAAAATTTTTAATGAATTTGTGATAGGAATGTTGAAACATGCAATTATTTACTACGGTTAAATGTTTTACAGAAGTGCTCTTTCAACTGCATTCCGCTCCAACTTTTATTTTTTTTATTTATTATTTTTTTAAATATGAAATTTATTGCCAAATTGGGTTTCCCAGCTCCAACTTTTAGTTCATTTGCTAGCAATTGCTACTGTCTCTATATTGTGAGTCTTAATTTTCACTTATTTGTTTTTTGGCGTAAGTGGTTTTTACGCTAAACAATGGAGTTTGGTTAAATAAACATCCGAAAAACCCCAAGGAAGTCAAAATGTCAAAATCTCAAGAGTATCAGGAAGGGTGGGAGTGGAGGTGATACCAAAAGTGAATTTACATAGAGATGAAATACTTCCGAAAGCCTCTTCAGTGAAATATTTCCAGTATGCATTTTTTCATTTTGACATGAGACTCTGTCTTAGGCTTGTTTTAATGTTCCTGAAAGCATAACCATTGACCAACCTCCACGTTTGCAAAATGATCTGCAAAATAGCAATAGAGCCCAGTAAGATAATAAATAGGTCATCCCCATGCCCCAGACCTGAAGATTAAGATGAATTGAATAGAAATAATATGAATATTGGGGCGGCTGGGTGGCTCAGTTGGTTGGGCGTCCGACTTCGGCTCAGGTCTTGATCTCATGGTCCGTGAGATCGAGCCCCGCGTCGGGCTCTGTGCTGATGGCTCAGAGCCTGGAGCCTGCTTTGAATTCTGTGTCTCCCTCTCTCTCTGCCCCTCCCCTGCTCATGCTCTGTCTCTCTCTGTCTCAAAAGTAAAAAATAAAAATATTTTAAAAATATGAATATATTCATATTTTATGAACATATGAATATGCCTATACAAAAATGGATTAAATACATAAAAATGATACTCACTTAGGCTTCCATATGGCAACTCATCTAAGGAAATATTTTCATTTTCACTGAGAGTGAGGGGGCTAGCTGGGGCAAGAGCTTGTTCTTAATCTTTGGATCTTGTTTCTACCACTCATTAATGGTATGGCACAAGACGGTTTGCTTCCTGTCTGAGTGTGTTTCCTGTTCTGTGAAATAAGGATAACATTGCGCACCTCAAGGGCTTGTCCTGAGGTTTCAGCGGTATGTGATCTGCATAAAGGTGAGGCCTGCTTTTGGACCACGGTTAAGTGGTCGACACTGTTGTCATCATCTGTATTTTGTCTGTTTGTGTCCCTCTCTTTTGGTTACTTCTGGCTCCTTCCTCCTCCGGTCTTACTCCTTCGACCTACTGTGAATCACTTGAGTATATTTAGAACATTCTAGGCATCTAGGCATTCTGCAAGAACACTTATTGAACAAATAGCGCATCAAGAGGATTACAATAGGGTGCCTTTCATGAGGGCTTTGGTTAGCCGATAACGATGAAATGGAGAGACGAGGAAAACTCGAGTCAGTTGGAGAATAAGATAGAGTATCGTAGGTTACATGCCAAACTGCCTGGTGAAGATAATGAGAACAATAGCAGTTTAAAAAAATGGTTTATGAGAGGGGTACCTGGGTGGCTCAGTTGGTTAAGCATGCGACTTTGGCTCAGGTCACGATCTCACAGTTCGTGACCTCGAGCCCCGTGTCAGGCTCTGCTGACAGCTCAGAGCCCGGAGCCTGCTTCAGATTCTGTGTCTCCCTCCTTCTCTCTGCCTCTCCCTTACTCACACTCTGTCTCTCTGTGTCTTTCATAAATAAAAGCACTTAAAACATGGTTTATGAGAGACATCGTGTGGAAAATCACCGGGTCCTGTGAGCAGCAAATACGAGGAGTTCAGAGACTAGGATTCTGCATCTGTGAAAGCTCTGTGCAGATGACAGGTTGTTGAGATAGGCCTGAGGCTGGAATTGGGGCCTGAACGTGAAGGATGTGTAGAAATTGAACAGATGAAGCAGGCAGAGGTCAACAGAGTGGAAAGTGCTGCATCCAGGGCTCTGAGGGAACATGCTGCTCAGGTTGGCCTGCCTGGTGGGGCAGGGGACTGAGTAGGGTCTCCTGGAGGGATGGCATGAGAACAGATGATGAAGAATGTTAAAAGCCAAATGGCAGAATGAATGTGACCCCGATGAAATGCTATTGAACCTACTTCTCAAAAAGCTCACGCTGGAAAAGTGCTTTATATTTTCTAAAAGGGTTCTGATCCTCTCCAGAATTCTTTTGTCCCTTTCTGGATAAACAGGGTAAGGCTGTAAGATGTTGAATTATCATTAGCTGCAAGTGGCCCTGCTGGATAGGGTACAGCCAAGACCGAAGTACGTGTCCATGCCTCAAATTTAGTTCTTGTCTGTGGACCCTATGACTTTACTATTGGATTATGCTGAATGAGCTCTTTACTGTTAACCACCGCTCTCACCTACAGAACTGGCAGGTAATAGTGAGTTGGGGTAAGGTGGCTAATAGCAATTGACATGAGGCCTCAGTATCAGGGAGCCAAGGAGGAGAGGCGGGGATCGTACTGGACCAGGAGGCACAGACACCTGGAAGTTCACCGTCCATCCTCACTGCTGTAGACACATTACCAGGCAGGCCCAGTGTTGTTACTTCTTGCATATTATTCCTTTCTGGGTTAAATTTCCTCCTTCCTGGATGATAGGTTGTTCTACTTTTCTTCCTTGAGGGTTTGTGAGCAGTACTTGCTTCTTTATTTGTCTGAAGTCTTTATCTTGCCCTCATTCTACCGTGATAGTTTAGCTAGGTATAGAATTCTCAGCTGACAATTATTTTCTCTAAACGTTTTGAAAATATCATCCCAGTGTGTTTTATCTTTGATCATTCCTCTTGGGAAATTGGCTGTCTACTTAATTGCATTCCTTTGTAGATATTTGACTTTCCTTCCCTAGTTGTTAAGACTATATCTTTGCCTTTGGAGTTCTGTAGCATCGCTATGATATTTCAGAGTACATACTTTCTATTTCTAATTTTTCTGCTTGGGGTTCAATTGGGGGTTTGTTCCTTTTGTCGATGTAGGAAAAGCTTTCAGGTACTAACTCTTCAAATGTTGCCTGGGTTTCATTCTCTCAAATTGTTGGTTCTGGGTCTCCTCATAGATGTGTGTGAAACTCCTCATTCTATTCCCCATGCCTTCTAACTTCGTTTCCATTCCTTCCCTTTCTTTATCTCTGTATATTACATTTTGTGTAACTTTCTCAGTTACTTCATGAATTCTCTTCATTCTATTATTTGACTCATCTGTTAAGTTTTCAAATTTCAGTGACCGTATTTTTTATTTCCAGAAGTTCTATTTGGTTCTTTTTCATATATGCTTCATTTTTATAATGTCTTACTATTTTCTTCTGAGTTCTATTGCTTCTTTTATTTCTTTACTTTAAATATTCCTGTTTTATATTTTCTTCCAAATTGTTCTTTTACCTCAAGTTCTTATGGTGATAATTTTTCTCTCTATTGTATCATCTCTCATGGTGGTTTATTTCCTTGTGCATTTGTGATTATTATGGTCTTTTTTATATGAACATGTCTTCAATGGGGATGGTTTTTTCTCTGAGAATCCCATAAAAGCAGGAATCGGTGAAACCCAGCAAGGTTTTATATCGGTTTCTTCCAGACAACCTGGGACCAATTTTTATGTTAATTACTTGGGTCGGGAGTTCTTGTGCCATCTGTATAATCTATACAAGTTTAAGATTTTGTTTCTCAGAGGACACACTTCCTCCACTCCACCCCATAGCCTAAGACCTTAACAAACTTCCTAGCTGTCTTCTCTGTCACTAGAGAAGTTTTGTTAGGTGTCACCCAACTTAAAGAAAAGCAGAAAGAATGAACACCGAGATTAAAATAAAAAACAAACCTGTGGTCTTACATCTTGAACGAATTGAGCGTATATGCTGCATACCACATGACAACTTTTTAGTATTAAACCTTACTGGTTAGACGTCTGTGGTCACTCAGGTACTAAGGACGAACAGCTGCTAACCTACCGCCAAATACATCAGATTTCTTCAGAACAGGATGCATGTATTTAATTCTTTCCCTGGGGTATGTAACGTGACTAATTTTTGTCCTCTTCTGAGGAACCGATCTTTTCTAGAACTGCATTAAAAGGGCTTTTAGTATTTTTGTTCTTCACAGGAACCCCACAGCCATAAAGAAAGGTCATTTGGGCATTAACTTTCTAGAATCCGGGCTGTCATCTTCAGCTGTACTCATGTGAGACCTTGTGAGTGTCATATTCTGGGGTGAGATTATTTATTAAGGGGAGAGAGAGAAGAGAAAGAGGTAGTCAATTTCCACCCTGCCACAGCTGAAAACGCAAGTTTCTTGCCAATGACAATGCCTTAGAAACAAGGGAAGAGAAGGGGGTCGAGTCTTGGAGACCATGATTTATATTTTAACAAGATCTCTGGGCTCATGCCGAATGTTTCACTAGCCTACCTTGGGCCTGTGCCAACATCAAGATGAACGCTATCAGCATTGGCTTCCCTTTCAGCAGAAACGGTCACTCACCTTTGGTAAATAGATATTTCCAATTCTACTTTTCAAATAAGGCAACCAGGGTATAGGGGAACAGAAGGCCTTTTCTTAAAACTGTTTAGCAACTGAATGGCCCATGTGGGATTGAGATGCTGGTCTCATTTGCTATCTTTTCTGTGCTCTCTCCTTCTGTTTCAGTGACTATGGACCAAAGTAACTTACAATACACTGGGGCTAGAAGTTGTAAGACTGTTAAAAAAGAATCAGGAAATTGCTGAAATATTTCAAGCATATTTCTTTGGTTAACTTATTTTGAAGTTTTTCTCTGTTTTGTATTTTAGCTGCCTTTATAATTTATCAAAGACAGACTCATTGTTTTGGCAAGTCCCCGGCCTGGAAGTCTCCAACAAAAACTCCCAGCACTCTGTCTGAATAGGAATTTTTAAATGCATTCTTAGTCTTGAACTTGAAAATGTATTCTAGATGCAACAGTTTGCTGGGAAATTTAACCAATGCCATTTATCATACACTGCTCCAGACAGAGAAAATTTTCATCTCTTCCTTTGTTAGTATCCTTCCTACTACATTATCTTTTTAGAGCTTTGCTTTGCTTTGCTTTGCTTTGCTTTCCTTTCCTTTCCTTTCCTCTTTCTTTTTCTTTCTTTCTTTCTTTCTTTCTTTCTTTCTTTCTTTCTTTCTTTCTTTCTTTCTTTTTCTTTCTTTCTCTTTCTTTTTCTTTCTTTCTTTCTTTCTTTCTTTCTTTCTTTCTTTCTTTCTTTTTCTTTCTTTCTCTTTCTTTTTCTTTCTTTCTTTCTTTCTTTCTTTCTTTCTTTCTTTCTTTCTTTCTTTCTTTCTCTCAAAGGCAAGCCATACCTCTTCCATCTTTAAGTTTCTGGAATTCACCATTAGAATTTGTTTCTTTAATCTTTTCGGCAAAATAAAATATTTCTTAATCACTCTTTTCAGAAGTGATCACTATTAATTATTAATGTTTTATTTTTACAATCACCAAAGTATGCTGTAAATGCTGTTTGGAAACCTTAACATTTTTTTTTTTTAGATCACATACAGCTTTCACTTTTCCAAATCATTAAGTGCTCTTACTTTTTTTTTTAAGCAGGCTACACTTTAGTCCATCAAGGATATGACATATATTTAACCAATCACATTACTGAGCATTTGTTTCAAATTATCGTCTAGTATAAATAATACTGTGATGAATATCACTTGTGGACATTTAAAGTGATTTCATCGGCAGGGCAGTGGACTCTTGGCTGTCTCAGCCAGTGTAGCCTGCGACCCTTGACCTTAGTCAAGGTCATGAGTTTGAGCCCCACATTAGGTATGGAAATAACTTAATGAATGAATGAATGAATAAAAGAATTTCATTAGGATGACTTCCCAGAAGTAGAATTGCTAAGTCAAGGACTAGGGAACATGAGTTCGCCTCCTAATCACAGACAAATCCTAGAGACATCCAGTATAACAGTGAAAGTTTTCAGGGATTCTCGACTGGTTGCTGTTTTTATGCATCTCAAAAATACCCAGAAAATAGGTCAGAGTATTCAGTGGCCTCTTCCTCCCTCGTTTGCTGCCACAGTGTGTGTACTTCTCATGAACCCAGCCGGGGGTCCAAAGGAAGTGTGTCTCGTGCTTAGGGCTCTTTGCCACTCTGAGAATATGGTGAACAGCTTTGCCAGCTGTCGACTGGGGGCCGTTGTAATGTGCTGGTGTCATTTAGAAGCACTGCAGCTATGCTTCTGGAACTTTCCAGTGACTTGCCCCAGGCTGTCTTACCTCCTCTCAGTAGTTAGCACAGTTCACAAATGAAGGATTCCAGGTTGTCATGTTCCCAGCGATTGTCCGAGGGATTGAATGTGCAGGGACCTTTACTTCTAAACCACGGAGTTCTGTAAATCGGAATCATTTGCAGCAAGCAAATTTTTGTAATCAGGTGAAAAAGGATGGACAGAGGCCAGAGAACCCAGGTCTTTAAATGTGTAGGTTGTCACTTGATCCACAGTATATTTTTTTAGGATTTTTTTTTTTTTTTTGAGTAATCTCTATGCCTACGGTGGGACTCGAACTCACCACTCTGAGATCAAGAGTCGCACACGCCACCAACTGAGCCAGCCTGGTGCCCCAGTTTTATCTGTGATATTAAGTCAGCGGCTGAGGTAGTTTGAAGATGGGTGAATTTGCAGCCAGGAGCCCCACTGGATCCATGCTGTGGCTTCAGCCCAGGCCATCCAGCCATCTGGCTCGATCCTGGTGGTAGTGGTCCGGCCCATCTTGCCCCCAACAGTGGAGCTACCTCGAGTCGCCAGCTACTGGATAATAATGGTGGGTAGCCTGGCAGTGATACCAAATGGTGATTCCGAATAACATCTCGATTTAGTCCTCTTTTCCATCCAGCCTAAAATACGTTTGGCTTCTTTTTATGTTAATGAAATGAAACATTGGAGGGGCGCCTGGGTGGCTCAGTCGGCTGAGCGTCCGACTCCGGCTCGGGTCATGATCTCACGGTCCGTGGGTTCGAGCCCCGCGTCGGGCTCTGTGCTGATGGCTCGGAGCCTGGAGCCTGCTTCCGATTCTGTGTCTCCCTCTCTCTCTGCCCCTCCCCTGCTCATGCTCTGTCTCTCTCTGTCTCAAAAATAAATTTAAAAAACAATAAAAAAGAAAGAAAGAAAACACCGGGGCACCTGGGTGGCTCAGTCGGTTATGCGTCTGACTTTTTTTTTTTTAAGTTTTATTTATTTCGAGAGAGACAGAGAGTGAGCAGGAATGGGCAGAGAGACAGAGGGAGAGAGAGATCCCAAGCGGGCTCCGCACTGCCAGCGTGGAGCCCGACGTGGGGCTCAAACTCACGAACAGCGAGATCATGACCTGAGCCAAAACCAAGAGTCGGTGGCCCGACCGACTGAGCCATCCAGGCGCCCCCAGCGTCCCAAGTTTTGATTTCGGCTCAGGTCACCATCTCGTGTGAAATCGAGCCCCGCTGGGGATCCTCTCTCTCCGTCGTCTCTCCCTGCCCCTCCCCGACTCATGCTCCTTCTCTCTCTCAAGATAAATAAAAAACATTAAAAGGAAAAAAATCTCTAAGAATAAATAAATGAATAAAATAATGCAATAAACATCACAAGGGCAGGTGCTCTGGAGAACACTTACTGTCGTTTGAGCTCCCAGTGGTAAATGCCAAATATTCCTCTTTGCCGTTCCCAGATTTGGGGTTAGGAAAGGATGGGCCTTTCAAATTTGTTCTATTACATGCTTTTAACAAAGGAGAAGACGGCTTCCCCAAACCTCTGAGCACCGCTGCAGTAAATGGTTTCTCACTTAAGGAGCAGCATTGCCTGTCGATCTGGGAGGTCTGAGGTCATTTAACTGTTGCTCAAAAAAGGAATCAGTCTCGGGGCGCCTGGGTGGCGCAGTCGGTTGAGCGTCCGACTTCAGCCAGGTCACGATCTCGCGGTCCGTGAGTTCGAGCCCCGCGTCGGGCTCTGGGCCGATGGCTCGGAGCCTGGAGCCTGTTTCTGATTCTGTGTCTCCCTCTCTCTCTCTGCCCCTCCCCCGTTCATGCTCTGTCTCTCTCTGTCCCCAAAATAAATAAAAAACGTTGAAAAAAAAAAAAAAAAAAAAAAGGAATCAGTCTCTCTGCTTATTAACAATAAATATCTAAATGGAACGAGTGCGGATTTGCCCATTTTTGTGAAAAGGTCAGAAGCCACGAGCAGCTGGTAAGAGACGAGAGGGTATCGTTTGTTAAGCAGATCAGCCACGTTCCCCACGTGAAAGCGAACGAGTTTCTTAATACACCCTGTATTCTCTGCTCGTGACAACGGGGACTCAGCCAGCAGTGTTGTTCTGTCCCTTAATATCTGAAATATCAAGGGAGAGAATAACACTGCATTGAACAGCAAATGGCTGCACATTTTGGCCAGCGCGAATCGTCTAAATTTAACTAACTAAATGGATTACGGTATTTTTATCTCTAAACCCATTAGGATTTCGAAGCATCGGACGGCAGTTCAGTTTCTAAAATATTGTCTTCTTTATTTAGAAACTCCACCTCTGACCTTTTAGGCAATCCAGCCGTGTTTCCATAGGACAGTAGAAGGGGCTGTGTCGAGAAACCACCGAGCTGTGAAGTCATGCTTAAGCATACACACGCAGGCCTGTGCGGATTCATTTGGGGAGATTCCCGAGGGTTGGTCAAGGAAATTCTCAAGTTTCAATTCAGCCTTTCTGATTGACAGTGAAAGTGGTCCAGACCCTTATTCAAAGATGTCTGCGATTTACAGCCTCAGGCACTTGTGGTCATGCTGGACTTTTTTAGAATATTTTCTCTAAATTCTGTGACCGACTCATAAAAAAAAAATCCTCTGAACTTCTGCCCTACGGTCATGTCGCTATAAGATGCACTGTCTTGTACTCTTAGAACGAGAACTTTAATTGAATTGCAAGATACAGCGTATGGTCTGGTTTGGGAAGGAAGTATCTCTTTAAGATAATAGTCGCTATTTTTAGACTGACTTACACAGAGATAGAAATAAGGACGCTTCTGATCTTCATTTAGCCTTAGACTGGGAGATACCCAATTAAAATTTCTAGCTACGTAACCGGTTACTCCAGATAAGTTTTTGAAAGCACGTTTAAACATATTTTTTTTAAATGTATTTATAATTGTGAGTAACTGACCCGACTCTAGTTTTAGAGAGAGATGCTTTTTTTAAAAAAAATTTTTTTAATGTTTATTTATTTTTGAGACAGAGCATGAGTGGGGGAGAGGCAGGGAGAGAGGGAGACACAGAATCCGAAACAGGCTCCGGGCTCTGAACTGTCAGCACAGCTGACAGGCTCGAACCCACGAACCGTGAGATCATGACCCGAGCCGGAGTCGGACGCTTAACCGACTGAGCCACCCAGGCGCCCCTAGAGAGAGACTCTTAAGTTCCATTGCAAAATAAACCCAACAAAATAAACCTATCAAAAGTAGATTTTCCATAGTAAAACTTGGTCGGAACGATGGCATATGCCCGGGCCCGGGATTCCAAAGTGGGAATTAATTCCAAGCAGCTGGTTGCTGGGATTGAGAAGAATGGGTTTATCGTCCGGAAGCTTGATTCTGTGTGTGTGTGTGTGTGTGTGCACATGTGTGTACGTACATACTTACGCATGCCTAAGGATGACGTTCTGCTCTCTGTTTCAGAACTTAAGCTATTTTAAAAATTCACCAGGGGCGCCTGGGTGGCTCAGTCGGTTGAGCATCCAACTCTTGGTTTCAGCTCAGGTCATGATCTCATGGTTCATGGGTTCAAGCGCGGCAACGGGCCCCGTGCTGACAGTGCGGAGCCTGCTTGGGATTCTCTCTCCCCATTTCGCTCTCTGCCCCTCCCCTGCTCGCTCTCTATCCCTCCCTCTCTCAAAATAAATAAACATTGAAAAAAAAATAAATAAAAATTCACCAACGTAGAGTAATTTCTCCAAAATAAAGGGGACTCCATCTTGTTTACAAAGGAGGGGAGGAAACACCACCCCGTGCCACTGCCTTGAATTTTTTTTTTTAATTTTTTTAACGTTTTTTTTTTTTTTTTTTTTTTTTTTTTTTTGAGACAGAGAGAGACACAGCATGAACGGGGAAGGGGCAGAGAGAGAGGGACACACAGAATCGGAAGCAGGCTCCAGGCTCCGGGCCATCAGCCCAGAGCCCGACGCGGGGCTCGAACTCACGGACCGTGAGATCGTGACCCGAGCTGAAGTCGGACGCTTAACCGACTGCGCCACCCAGGCGCCCCTGAATTTTTGAGAAAAGTATGTGAATGAAACAGAGAATTTTTTAGAAGTTTGAGGTCTACCTGGGAATTTCCTCGGTTCTTTTTTTTTTTTTTTTCGCACTCACAACAAGATGATAAATGATAAAAAACCCTTAAGTAACTGAAAGAGTTAAAAGGATTTTTGTGTCAGAAGCCTTAGGGGGACAGATGGTACGCACGTAGGTGGGAAAGCTATTATCTACACAGAGGAGGGCTAGTGTCTATTGGAAGGCATTTTTGAGGGTGGCCAGGATCTTCACATTTGGGGGACCAGCTTAAAATATTAACTAGCGGACGCAGAAGCCGACACCAGAGCGTATGGTCAGGAAGGGAGTTAACAGGGTGCCGACAAAGAGGAAGAAGGTGGCAGCCGAAGTAACCAAGGGAACACGAGACGTGGAGGAAATGGTGTTGAGATCCCTCAAAGCCCCGAGAAACTGCAAAGCCCCAGGTAATAGGGAAATCGGTTTGGAAAGACTCATCCCGTTAACCTTCGTTTGAGAAGAAAATGAAGGAAGCAAGCTCTGAATGAGCACCTTGGGCTTTCACCAACGCGCAGATGAGTGAAATGTGTCAAGGAAGTGAAGACTCAGGTGGAGCCTTCGAGTCACAGAGGCAGGAAGCCATAAAGGACAGCGCGAGGCCACAAGTCCGATAGTGGGCGGTGCCCGCCGGCAGACCGAAAGTGGGGCATCGCTTTTGCAGTTGAACGTGTCCGCGTTCTCTTTCGTCCTTTTTGAAAACTGTGGGGTTTAGTAACACAAAGCAAAATGGAAAGCAAACGGGAAAGTTCCCTGGGTTTTGCTGGAACAGGGCCCTCTTCCTGGTGTGTTTTTGGCCCCGAGTAGCAGTGGTCGTGTCACCTGCAGGCCAAGCCACCTCTTTGTCTGCAGGGGGGGTGGGGGGGGGTGGGGGGGGGGAGTGTTTGCCCCGCGCAAACCTCAGGCCGCGTTAGAGATTCATGAGGTCATATTGCTTAAGACATCTCGAAAGTGCTAGATGAATCCAAGGTGGGATCAGCAGCGTAAAAATCGGCGGTGCTTGTGGATGATTTCCCAGTTTACAGACATTCGTGTTTGAGCTTTAAAATAATAATAATAATCATTATTATTATTATATATAATATTTAAAATAATAACTATTATTATATCGATTCTGCAATTCATCAGCGATTGCCCCTTTCTTGCAAGTGTGTGATTGACCAAAACGTGAATTAGAAAAGAGAAACAAAGGGGCGCCTGGGTGGCTCAGTCATTCGGGCATCAGACTTCAGCTCAGGTTGTGATCTCACAGCTCGTGAGTTCGAGCCCCGCGTTGGGCTCTGTGCTGACAGCTCAGTCCGGAGCCTGCTTTGGAGTCTGTGTCTCCCTCTCTCTCTGCCCCTTCCCTGCTCATGCTCTGTCTCCCTCTCTCTCAAAAATGAAAAATAAACATTTGGGGCGCCTGGGTGGCTCAGTCAGTGAAGCGGCCGACTTCGGCTCAGGTCACGATCTCACGGTCCGTGAGGTTGAGCCCTGCGTCGGGCTCTGGGCTGACAGCTCAGAGCCTGGAGCCTGTTTCAGATTCTGTGTCTCCCTCTCTCTCTCTCTGACCGTTCTCCCCCGTTCATGCTCTGTCTCTTTCTGTCTCAAAAATAAATAAACGTTAAAAAAATTTTTTTTAATTAAAAAAAATAAACATTAAAATTTTTTTTTAAAAAAGAGAGAAAAACGTATGAATTTTCTTATTGATTATTTAGGAGAAAATCAACGCAGTAGAATACAAAATAGCACATACATGTACATATACAGACAAAAACACAAAGAGGGTGCCACATTACTGCTTCTTTAAACTGTATACTTTAAAAAAGTTTTTTTTTTTAATGTGTATTTTTGAGAGAGAGACAGAGCACCAGCGGGGGAGGGGCAGAGAGAGAGGGAGACACAGAATCAATCAGAAGCAGGCTCCAGGCTCCTAGCTGTCGGCACAGAGCCGGATGCAGGGCTCGAACTCACAAACTGTGAGATCATGATCTGAGCCAAAGCCTGACACTCAACCGACTGAGCCACCCAGGTGCCCCTAAACTGTATACTTTATATACTAAAAGTAAACACCTGGGCACCTCCATGGCTCAGTCAGTGAAGCATGCGACTCTTGATCTGTGGGTTGTGAGTTCAAGTCCCATGTTGGGCGTAGACATTGCTTAAAAATTTTTTTTTAAATAAAAATGATCGCAAACATTGTGGTGAGTTTTAGAAAAGGTCCATGTACATAGAGATCAGTGGTTCATATGCCTTTTTAATTCATGACCTCCATTGAGAATTGAATTAAAAAAATTACGGATTCCCCCATCCCCTCCTCAAAAAACTATATAGATATATAGAGAAGCAAGTTCCCACAAGGCCCGTCTAGGTGACATAAATACGTCAACTGGGCCAAGTGCAGACAATACAGAATAGCGGTGTTTGTGTTGAACTAGAAAGTAATGCCAAGTTAAGACAATAGAGAACAGTAGGGCTTGGGAGAAACTTGGGTTCACATCCTTACCTAAGCCAAATTCAAATTCTAAACAATTTCTAGAAAATAACACCTGCTCCATATAACACATTTGAGGGTCCGTCTGACTGCAGATCCCTCCGGTTTGCGGTCCTAGGCCCTTTACTGTATTCATTAAACATGGGGGTGTTCTCATTTTTTGGCCCCAAGGCGCGTCAGCAAGCTCAAGTACGTCACCAAATGGCCGAGGACAGCAGAGCCGATTACTTGTCAATTCTCCAGAAATTCAACCACGAGCAGCACGAATATTACCATACTCACATCCCCAACATATTTCAGGTAAGCGATTCAGACCTCCCGAGGTGGCCTTGCTTTGAGAGCCACGTTGCCTTGGAATCACGATGGCTGGGCTTATATGCTGAGTATTTATATAGAGTGCTAAATTTCCGTGCACTAAAGCCATTTTTTAAAGCGTTTGCCAGATCAAGCCTTGACTGGCACCAAGGTGAACTAGAACATTAACCTCAAGGTTAATCAGTTGGCCTTTCCAGACGTCCTCGGTTGGTACCTGCAGCCTTTCTTGGCCAGTTTGAGAATTTACACTTCTTAGATTAGTGCCCCTTTCGCCGAAAGGACAATTCTGGTTCTGAAATGCCAACTTAACCTTAGGAGTCCTAGCGGAATTCCTAAGCTTGTAGGATTTGAACAAAGGACAGAACTTTTCTCTGGATTGTTTTTCTTTGGGCTACTTTAGGTTGTCAGAAATGGCGTGAAGAAAGATGTATAAGTGTTCTCCCGCTTTGGGAATCTTTTACGACTTGTGTCCAGTTGGAGGGAAAATAACAAATATTCGCGTCTTAGTGTCTACGCACACAGCAGACGAGAAGCTCCAGCTTGTAGAAGGAAGATACACCAGTGACATCTCGGCCTGTGTTGGGTTGAGGCGGTTCACTAACGCCAGGCTTTTGGTAAAGAGTGAAGTCGGGGGTCAGAGGCAGAAGAGATTGTCTGAAATGTATCGCCGACAAAAGCACTTGAGTTTGGGGTTCGCAATGAAGCTGGAATGGAATCCTATAAAGTATAGTAAAACCTTGGTGTGCGAGCACAATTCATTCCAGAAGCATGCTTGCAGTCCAAAGCACTCGTATATCAAAGTGAATTTTAGGAACCTTTGGCTCAGTTGTGATCCTGTGACACTCGCATCGCGTACTACTCGTTTGCAAGGCGTCGCTCGTTTATCAAGTTAAAGTTTATTAGAGATGTTTGCTTGTCGTGTGGAACACGAGCAGAACCAAGTTACTCGCAATCCAAGGTTTTACTGGATACATTTGGGCAGCCTAACGATTCATAAAATGACGTGTACAGCTGGTGAATGTGGAGGCAATAATTACAATGATTGTCTAGCTCGAACCCTATCGATGAACCTGTTTCCCTCCTAGACTGTTTGCTAGAGGTAACAGCGCCATTGAAGGCAACTTCCGTAAGTGAGAGCGGACTACGTTAATTTCATACAAAATCTAATGTTGCAGAAAATACAGGAGATGGAGGAAAGGAGGATACTGAGGATTGGGGAGTCCATGAAGACCTACGCGGAAGTTGATCGGCAGGTGATTCCGATCATTGGGAAATGCTTGGATGAAATAGTAAAGGCGGCCGAATCGATTGATCAGAAGAATGTAAGTATTGTAGCTTGGGCTTAACTTACAACCAAGTATCTCTGGTTCCACCATTTCTTCGCCACCGTCTCCAGCGACCTCACTGGATCATCTCGCGGTGGGGAGTTGCTTCCCGTGATCACCAGTACTTTGAGCAGTCGTTACACCGCTTTCGAGTGTTCTCTTGATCCCTCAGGGTTTTGATTCAGCTCTCAAACTTCTTTTGTGGGAGACACAGATAAGTCTGAGACATCGCAGAATTAAATGGCTTTCTTGTCAGTTGGCTGAATAACCCCCCACATTGGGATCTGGTTCTTTAAGGCACTACTGACGTTTCAGGCCAGGTAGTTCTTTATTGTAGGGGCCCGTCGTGAGCACTAAAGGGTGTTTAGAAGCATCCCTGGTTTCTACCCACCAAATGCCGGAAGCACCCCTTCCCATGTCGTAATGGTCAAAAGTGTCTCTAGACGTTGCGAAATGTCCCCTACAGGGCAACACCGTCTCCGTCTGAGAACACTGCTTAGGGCCAGTGTCATTCATTTGAATTCCTTTCCTAGAAACCTGTTTTCCCTCGATAAAAGTATCAACTAGAACACCAGCATAGGCTTTTACAAACATTCATTAATTTGCAAAACCAAATATTGAACAAAAAGCGATGTCGTAAGTCTTCCTTGTGATAGGAGTGTCTTAAAATGAGTCCAGGCGAGGGATCAAAGCCGTCTTTTCTGTATGAACGTATCTCAGCATGTAGATTTTTCATTGCTCTAAGAATATGTGTGTTAACATTTAAGGCCATCTGTGTAAAAAAACAAAAAACTCTTGTCAATCCAATGTGCAGAGATACTTCCAAATGTGTTAAATGGTAAGTGTTTTTAGGGGGAATAGTTCCAGTAGCAGGCATATTTTTTTCATCTTAGGATTCCTCGACCTCTGTTTTAGTAACATCTATTTGCCGAGAGCCCTCTTCTTCGGGGATTTCAGCCAACTTTTGGGGGGAAAATTACTGATGCTTCTGAATTAATGGTGTTTCCCTCACAGAACTACGCTGTGCCCACATGGGTTCACAAGTGATCAAACCATCCTTTCCTGAAGACTGAAAATTTCTTTATTTGATGGTGGTTTTCTTTATCTCCTTTAAGCATCTGAAGGGAAAAACAGTTCAGACACACGTGACTGGGCTTGCATCCACACAGTCAAGTTTTTCCATGCAACGAGTGCCTGCTCCATTTCCTTATTGCCTGCCATTGCTTCATCAATTTCATACATCTCGGTTTTGGTAAAAGTATGTTGGTGGCTCATCGATGCCTGGCTCTTAGAGGGAAATCAAGTCTCAGTGAGGCTTTTTCTAATCTCCCTATTTAAAATGTCAACGGTCACCAGTAAAATACTATGGGGAGGGACCTTTTAAAGGGAAATAGTAATGGGGCGCCTGGGTGACTCAGTCAGTTACGTGTCCGACTTCCGCTCAGGTCATGATCTCGCGGCTCATGAGTTCGAGTCCCGCATGAGGCTCTGTGCTCGGATCCTGGAACCTGCTTCCGATTGTGTGTCTCCCTCTCTCTCTGCCCCTCCCCACCCCTCTCTTTCTCTCTCTCTCAAAAATGATAAACATTAAAAAACTTTTTAGAAGTGAGGTCAGTTCTTGACTCTTTTCCTTAGCTTCATTACTTCTGGCATTGATGAAAATCTGAAACCAGCCTGGTTTAAATTTCTTATAGTAAGAAGCTTGGAAATTTCTTTTTCCTTGAAATTTCACAACTTTATCAGATCATGTCTGAAGGATGGGTTTCCCTTTATGGGCTTTATCTGAGAAATTGTGAGCCCGCTGGATTTATAGGCTATTTCTCCCATTATGGGATCCTTGTTTTCCGTTATATCACTGATAATTCTTTCTTACCTGTGACCTTTATGTTGCTAAATCCAAGGGTCTTTCTTTCTTTCTTTCTTTCTTTCTTTCTTTCTTTCTTTCTGAGAGTGAGAGAGACAGAGCATGAGCAGGGAAGGGCAGAGAGGGAGACACAGAATCCAAAGCAGGCTCCAGGCTCTGAGCCATCAGCACAGAGCCCGATGCAGGGCTTGAACTCAGAAGCCGTGAGACCACGGCCTGAGCCGAAGTCGGACGCCCAGCCTGCTGAGCCACGCAGGCGCCCCTCTGAGGGTCTTTTCTAGGTCTTCATTCAAGTTCTTATTCAAGTACTTGAAGTATTAGGAGCACCGGCCCCCACTCGGCCACCCCCCTACTTGCTCTTCCTTTACTTGATTCCCAGGAAACCATAACGTGATGGCTTTTCCTCACTGCCTCAGTCTCCTTTCTTATTCGTGTTTTTCTTTCTTCTTACCATGGAAGGGGGGAATACCCCCGGGCTTTGATCTCGGATCTCTGAACTCTGCCCATTGACTCCTTGGAGCGATCCGTAGACTCTTGGAGCGTTAAGTCCCGTTAAGTATGAATCACACATGTTACAATCCCAGCCTGGACTCTCCCCTCCACCGCAGGTTCATTCATTCAGTTGCCTAGTGGCTTCTCCTCTTGGGTGTCCGGTATGTTCCTCAAGCTTAGTGTATCCAAAATGGAGCTCCAGACCTGCCTGGCCACACCCGCGCCTCCCGGGGTCCGCACTGCCTCCATTACAGCATTTCCGTCCTTCCAGGGGCGTGTATCTTGGAATCATCTTTGATGCCCCCCCCCCCCCCCACGCCGACACCTGCTTCAATTTATCAGTCCATCCTGCTGGCTTTCCCTTCAGAACCCACACCCTTCTCACCACCTCTCCTGATCCAAGATCTCCATCACCTCGGATTGGGCAGGAGGAGCCCGGATGACTGCAGGAGACCTCTAACTAGTCTTCCACCTTTGTCCCCCACCCCTGTTCATTCTTAACACAGAGACCAGAGGGTTCTTTTTTTTTTTTTTTTTTTTTTTAAACAATAAGCCAGGTCACATGTCTCCTTTGCTCAGGGCCCTCACAGGGCTTCTGTCTCCCGGAAAAAATCAAAGCCGCTGGGGCCTCGACGCCCTGAACCATCTGGAACACCCTGCCTCCCCATTTATCCGTCCCACGTCGCCTATTCTCTGTTCTCCCCAATGCTGTCTTCCTCGTAAGCTCAAAAGTATGCTCCTGCCTTGCTGTTCCTCTGCCTGGAATGTTCTTCCCCCAGATACCTGCCTGGCTTACTCCCTCAGCCTTTGGTGTTCCTTGAATGAATGTTTCAATTTGCTTTTCTTTTCTTTTTTTTTTTTTTTTTTTGAGAATTCAAGGGCGAGATATTCCTTAATCCCTATATAACACCTCTCCTTGCACATTCCTTTCCGCCTGCCCTGTTCTCGCAGCGTGTTTCAAGTTTATCTTCTTCGGCAGATTCGGCTCTTAGCACAGTTACTTGTGGTCCTGCTGCTTTGATCTTTGCTGTTTCCGTCGCCCTTTTTCCTTTTATCACATGCTCTCGCTCTCCGCCTGTTCATGTTTGGCCGCTGTTACACCCTCGGAAACCCATGTTCTTTCCCTTAAGCCCACCACCTTGTTCTTTTTATTTCTAAAACCAGCACCGTTCCTGGCACACGTCTGGATCTGCCCACTCACTCGCAAGTGCCAGGCACAGTTCTAAAGACGGAGACGGACAGTAGCAAAATAAACGAGTGTTAAAACAGGATGAGCGCAGAGCCCCTGGGTGGCTCAGTCAGTTGAGCATCTGACTCTTGGTTTCTGCTCACATCATGATCCCAGGGTCATCGGATCGAGCCCTGCGTCAGGCTCTGTGCTGTGCATGGAGCCTGCTTAAGATTCTCCCTCTCTCTGCCTCTCGCTCTCTCTCTCCCCCCGCTGTCCCCCTCTCCCCAGCTTGTGTGCTCTCTAAAATAAAATACAATAAAATAAAATACCAGGATGAGCATTTGGGGGAAAATGAGGTAGGAAAGCATGTTAGAAGTGCCTGTGGTATTCTACCAAGGCGTGACGTTTGAGCAAAGATTTGGAAGAGGTGATTATTTATTTAAATGGGGTAGGAGGTCCTAAAGCCCCCAGCTCTCCAACAAACTGGATGTCCCCTCACCCCCTTAATGCAGTGTCAGAATCACATGATTACTTAAGTGTTCCCACTGGTTTATTTATGTGTGGTCAGTTTCCACTTATTTTCACATGGCCATGTTTTCGCTAGAGCACAGCGGCGTGCTCACTGGCACACCCGGGATTGTGGACCCGACTCTGCTAGCATACGTCTCCCCGCGTGTGACCAGAAGCGTAGTGTCTTACACAAGGGGGATTGTTTCCCCTGTCACGTAAAGGATGTCTGCAGGCAGAGGGTCCAGTCATGGTGTGGACAGATGTCTCTAAGACCTCAGGGCCCCGGGCTCCTCTTAGCTCACAGCTTTTGATGATGTGACCTTCAAACTCAACGTGGCTTCTGGAGCTCCAGCTATCACATCCGACTTCCAGAAAGCAGAATATAGAGAAGGGCCCACACCATCCCTTTAAAGAGTCTTCATAAAATGGTGCCCTGTCCTGTCTACGTCTCAGAGATCTCAGAGGTCAAAATTTAGGTGGTCTGGGGCGCCTGGCTGGCTCAGTCGGTTAGGTGTCCGACCTTGGCTCAGGTCATGATCTCATGGTTCATGGGTTTGAGCCCCACGTTGGGCTCTGTGCTGACAGCTGAGAGCCTGGAGCCTGCTTCAGATTCTGTGTCTTCCTCTCTTTACCCCTCCCCACTCGTTCTCTCTCTCTCTCTCTCTCTCCCTTTCTCTCAAAAATAAATACACATTTAGAGAAAATTAAAAGAAAAAAAAGGAGATAATCCGCAGTCTATGGCCCATCTACAAAGTAGGTGGTAGCTAAAATATTTGCTAAAATGTGGGCTTGTATTCAGAATTGAGATCTTGGGGTGCCTGGGTGGCTCAGTCAGTTAAGCGTCTGACTTCCACTCAGGTCATGATCTTGTGATTTGTGAGTTCGAGCCCCACGTCGGGCCCTGTGCTGACAGCTCGGAACCTGGAACCTGCTTTGGATTCTGGGTCTCCCTCTCTCTGCCCCTCCCCTGCTCATGCTCTGTGTCTCTCTCCGTCTCTCCCTCTCTCAAAAATAAACATTAAAACAAAATTTTAAAATAATAAAAACAAAAAAAAAAGAATTGAGATCTTCCCAGGGGCACCTGGGCGGCTCAGTCAGTTAAGCGTCTGACTCTGGCTCAGGTCATGTTGTCACAGTTCGAGGGTTCAAGCCCTGCACTGGGTGGCACCTGCTTGGGATTCTCTCTCGCGCGCTCTCTCTCTGCGCCTGTCCCGCATTCTCTTTCTCTCAAGACGAATAAAGAAAAGAAAAGAACCGAGATCTTTCTAGATTGTCTTCTCTATAGTTACTTTTTTTAACTTTTGAAATGCTTATTTGTTTTTGAGAGAGAGCGAGGCAGTGTGGCAGAGTGCGGGCAGGGCCGAGAGAGAGGGAGACAAGAATCCGAAGCAGCCTCCGGGCTCTGAGCTGTCAGCACAGAGCCCGACGTGGGACTCGAACTCATGAACCGTGAGATCGTGACCTGAGTTGAAGTCAGACACTTACCCGACTGAGCCACTCAGGCGCCCCTGTGATATTTTATGTACACATCTATCTTTCTATGGCATTACGGTTGTGATTGCCTCACACGTTTGTCTGCGCTCTCTGACCCTGAGAAGGTGAGGCACCCAGAGTTCCTAGCAGCGTGCACACCGTAGAGTTCATTGATTTATTCAGCAGACATTTGTTGCCCACGGTTCTCCCCAGGCACCATCCAGGTTCTGGGGATACAGTAGAGGAAAAACAGAAGGGAGCTTGCCTTTGGGACTGTGAACAAATGCATACATAAGGAAAAATCATGCGATGAATTAAAACCCCCGAACCACAATGAACCAAAGAAATGAGAGCGATTATCTCCTCTTGGCTTTGACTTTGGGGGGTGCTAAATTACCTTAGGAATTTCTGGTGAGAACCAGACTTTTGTATTACTGTATTTTTCAAGGGAATTGCGTAACAGCCGTTCATTTTTTTCTCCCTGCTTTTAGCAAAGTCATTCTTCCTCAATATTTGTTTCTCCATATGTGGACAGGTGGTTCTTAAAAGTATTCTCCCATCTCCATTAGACACATACCTTTACGAATGGCACTTAGTCTTTCTAGTTATAAAAATATTCCTGGAGGGTCTCCTGGGAGGCTCAGTCGGTCAAGTGCCCGACTCTTGATTTCAGCTCAGGTCATGATCTCACGGTTTGTGAGTTCAAGCCCCGCGTCGGGCTCTGGGCTAACAGCCTGGAGCCTGCTTCGGATTCTGTGTCTCTCTCTCTCTCTCTCTCTCTCTCTTTCTCCCCTGCTCGTTCTCTGTCTCTCTCTCAAAGATAAAGGTTTAAACAAATTTTTAAAAAGAGAAAAAGAAAAAGAAAAAAAATATATGTTTGACTAGAAAAAAATCTGTTATTAACCAATATAGATGCAATTCTGTGAGTCCTTATTTGGACAAAATTCTTTACACGGTCAGCTGTATGATCATAATTCATTGTGTAAAAGGTATTTGCATGTATTTAAATGCATTCCTGTTTGGTGGGTGTCATTTCAGGATTCGCAGCTGGTCATAGAAGCTTACAAGTCCGGCTTTGAGCCTCCCGGGGACATTGAATTTGAGGATTACACTCAGCCGATGAAGCGCACTGTGTCAGATAACAGCCTCTCGAATTCCAGAGGAGAAGGCAAACCAGAGCTCAAATTTGGTGGCAAATCCAAAGGAAAGTTGTGGCCCTTCATCAAAAAAAATAAGGTACTGATGGTTGGACCCGGTGTGAAAGGAGTTTTATAAAGTGTGGCGATTTTTGACTTTCTCTGTTAAGCCTTTGAAAACAAACAAGCAAAGAATTTTAAACAGAACGCAGAATGCAAAGAAAGAAAAGCTAGTGAGCTGTTTTATTTTGAACCATCATTTCTCTTTGGTGGTGGAACCTTTGCCATGGCCATTTGTCTGACTTCCGATGCATATTACCACTTTGTACCGTGTCGCCCACGCTAACCCTGACCTCTACTGACCTCTCGGCCATTTCCCATCATGCCTTTCACTGCTAAGTCTCCCAGACGCCCGGTCGCCTCGGCTGGGAGAGGGGTTACCGCACAGAATTCCGATAACGATTTATCAGCAGATCTCATTGGAATCGCTTCCATGGGTTAATAACTCGGTGTTGGACTGGTGTTAACCTGTGTGCGTCCATGCCCATTTTTTGCGTTTTCTTTTGATAGTGTGATGCGCAGGCGCATGGCCGCTCTAACCTGGGCGTCGGCTGTGGTCAAGACCGCGGGACTGCTTTTGCCTCAGGATAACTTTGCTATGTGCTTCGCAGAGGCTGTCGGGTCCTTCATTTTCTCCCACCAAGCTCAGCTCTGTTAGCGTAGGCGGCTTAGAAGTCTTGGCCCTTCTGGCTCTAACGGGTTTGGCGGAACTAATCAGAAGCCTTAGTTTGCATGTGGAAAGTCTGCATGAGCTGCTGGTCAGGTGTCCCTTGGTCTTCTTGCTTCTACTTACTAAAAACTTCCCCTTTCGTCACATGCCCCAGTGTTTTCTTTCGGACCATGGCCGGGATAGTCGATCGTTTTGCATTGTACTTGCTTTGGACTTCCGATATGATTTGATGCTTATTTTTGTTTTGTGTCTTATCTTCTTGTTTCTGATTTTACTCTGTCACTGCTCCGTCTCTTACATGTAGCTTATGTCCCTTTTAACATCCCCCCATCAGCCTCCCCCTCCTCCCCCTGCCTCTGCCTTACCCACTGCTGTTCCCAACGGCCCCCAGTCTCCCAAGCAGCAAAAGGAACCCCTCTCCCATCGCTTCAACGAGTTCATGACCTCCAAACCCAAAATCCACTGCTTCAGGAGCCTAAAGCGTGGGGTAAGTTCCGCTCCGGAATCCTGTCTCTCTCGTGCGCTTGGGTTGCGTGTTTGGCCCTGCGTCGCTTTATCTCGTTTGTGAGTTGAGCCCGTTGTGTTTTCCCGTAACGCAAAACCGTAAGGACCTGTGATTCCTCATAGTTAGACGGAAGAACAACAATCGAAAGAGGGGAGGAGGAAGGAGGAAGCAGAATGGACGGAAAGAAGAAGAGAAAGCCAGCCAGCCCGGGGTTCTGTGCGCCCTTCGCGCGTTTTGGAAGGACTTGTCTCCACTTCCCTTTTAAAACATCTAAGTCATTAATATTTTACCAAAAAAGGAAAACTTCGGTTCGCTCTCTAAAGCCAGTGGCAGACGAGATGAGGAATTGGAAGTCACTGTACGCGCAGAAAATACTTGCTCGTTAATTCCCAAAACCACCTGAGTGTCGCCGAGGCACTTCTCCCCGGGCTAAGCCTCGGGGTTCGGAGGGCGGAGATGTCATGAGTTTACAGTGGTTTCTTGAGCTGTTTGGCTGAACTTACAAGACTGATACAATACCTGTTGACTGGAAGAGGCCGAACGCAGTATTTCTCTTTAAAGGGTGAAAATAAGAAGGAGCTGACGTTTATCGAGTGCTTGTGATGTACCAGACCCTGTTCTGTGTGCTCGTTTGCTTTTCCTTCAGCCGCCCTCCGAACCTGGGTACCGAGGTTTCCTTGTCTTACTGGCAAGAAAACTAAGGCATAAAAAGATGAACTTGGGAAGACGGCGAGCCAGAATGAAAGGCAGAGAGCCCGCTCGTCATACGCTGAGGTTTTGCGACATCCACATTCAGGGAGAATCTGGTACCCCACGGTCGACCCGCCAGTGGAGGTCATTTACACTCCAGTTTGCCACGCTAATTACCATTGCCTGGCTTCACTCACAGGGTTTTGTGGAATTGATCCAGGAACCAAAAGTAGATACCAGTGTGGTTTACGGGAAAAGATTGGAATAGAGTCAGCCGTAGCCTCCCAAATAAATCGAACCGATCAGTGGACTCTAAGCCATGCCCCCAACACTCTTCATTACGAATAACGAGTGAAGTGTGGCAGTGAAGAGCAAACAGACACATAGCGCGGTGACGTATCCAGTAAAGGTCTTTTGTCCTGACCTTTGGGGATCGCCGGCCGTCCGGTGGCAGGGGGATGTGTTCTTGTACCGACATGATTTTTACTCTTCCCCTCCTTTGGGTAAAGAAGAAGTGTCAGTAAATAACAGCCAATCAAGTGGTTGCCTTTTAAAACAAGGGACAGCACATCTGCTAAAATTGGAACGATACAGAGGAGATTAACGTGGTCCCTATGTGAGAGTGACACACAAAATCATGAGATGTTCCATTTTTTTAAATGTTTATTTATTTATTTTTGAGAGAGAGAGAGAGAGAGAGAGAGCGAGAGCAAGTGTGAGTACACGAGCGAGGGAGGGGCAGAGAGAGAGGGAGACACAGAATCCAAAGGAGGCTCCAGGCTCCGAGCCATCAGCGCGGAGCCCGACGCGGGGCTCGAACTCACGACTGCGAGATCATGACCTGAGCCGAAGTCGGACGCTTTACCGACTGAGCCACCCAGGCGCCCCTGCGCATTCCGTATTTTAAAAATAAATAAGTAAACAGAACAAGGGACAACCCTCCTATTTCTTTATATGCAGAGTTTCTTTCATCAGGGAATCCCAGTGTTTCATGCAAAGAATCTGTATTATTGGTGGGATTATTTTGTTTTAAGGTTACCCAGCGTGTCAGGTTAGGAATTAGAGATTTAACTTCCGCAAGACTTCAGGAGAGCCGTTGTTAGGAGGCAGAGTATAGCATCCCAAGTAGATGACGGATCGCGTTGAGCTCTATAATGAGATCTCAATCCCTGACTCGATCAGGCTGGCTTTTAACACTCCCGTCCATCCCGCTTTTACTCCTGGAAGAATTTCCAACATCTGGCCAGGGTGTTTTTGCTCGACCGTATAAAGCTTTACATCAACTATAGGTCTGTTAACCCATCTCGGCCACTTCCAAAACCTTTACAGAGCGCTCATTTATTATATTTCTAATAAACCCCTCTGCACGGTCTTTTGGAATCTCCTAACGGAGTCTGTTGAATATCCGTGATTGTTTCCCATTTGTTTGTGTCTCTTCCATTCTGTCAACACCACACAGTCTGTCGGTTGCAAATGGTTTCTGAATCTGTGTCTCATGCTGTTCTCTGAATGTTTAGGAAAAGACCAAAGAATGTCAGTAATCAATAAGCGTACGGGAAAGATGGCTAGGAAAAATTTAACACTTAACACCGTGAAATGAGAAACCAGCTATTATGAGGATTTAAAGGAAAATCCCTTTAAAAAAAAAAAAATGGTCATCAGCAAAATGAAGTTTATTTCTTACTCTTTAAACCTGTGCTCAGCAAAAACAGGGTTAACAAAATTTCTCCTCAATAGTGAGTGTGCTTTGCTGAGAGTGAACTCACACATATACAGACTGGAAACATCAATAAGGAGATAGAAACATATTTCTGCCTCCCTCACTTTTGGTCAGTCTGCTCTTAGCAAAGGTCACATTTGATGACCCTTCCTTCAGGAAGTAGCAGTCAACAAAAAGGAAAGAAAAAGGAAACTCATGATCCAAGTACGATTAGGAAGTTCAAAAAAATAAAAAGCAATCTGAAGTTTGGGGAAACAAATTTCATTTTATTTTTTTTAATTTATGATTTGTTAACAAATTGGATGTAAAGCAACCCTACCAGGGAAGGGTGTTGTAAGCCGTTGGCATCTGCAAGAAGATTCTGTTTCACTGAACGTTTCTACAGTAGGTCACCTAAGCATGATTAGCCATGTTTTCATCTTTCCGTAAGAAAAATGGAACTAGAAAGTATGGTCTCGGTTTGCCATTTACAGATGTAATTTTATTGCCTTAAATTAAGATTTCTTTTCCCGGGCTGGGCAAGGGCCTTCTAAATCTAAAGCGTGGACATATTTTCCCCACGTTTGAGAGCTCGTTGCATGGAAAAATCCCATCAAAGTGGATGAAAAGATTTGGAAAGTCCTTACCGACCGTTTGTCAGATGTTGCGGTTGTATGGTTACTGTAATTTTTTATTTATTTTATCTTGTTCTCTTGCTGATTATTGGCAGACTCAGTCTTTCTGTTTTCACAAAGAACTCATGAAGAGGACGATAGGGAAGCCCACGTATGCTTTTGAAGCTAGGGACTATGTTGTAAGTTTCCATGTGTCGGCCAGGTCATACAGTCACAGCACAGGCACTAACCCCTATGACAGCACCAAGACTGGGGACCCAGCAATGAAATTCTCCACTGGCGGACCTGGACACAGAAAAAGCCCAATTCTCAGTATAAATGCAATCCCAAGCTCCTTCATCCGGAAAGCTTGGGGCGGGAGGGGGGAAGAGAACCCAACTTCCCAATAACCACCAAACTGCCTAAAAATGCCAGTGAGCTGAGCTCGGCCGTCTGAGACGATGTCCCTGGGTATGTGCCTTTACGGCAGAGTCTCCCCCATAAGCGCAGCCACAGAGCGTGGTCCCAGGAGAAGGACACTCTTAACGGACGGCAGTTGCGTAGCAAGAGGGCTCACGATCCGGTCTGAAACGGGTGGAT
The DNA here is from genome assembly GCF_028018385.1 of Neofelis nebulosa. Taxonomy (NCBI): domain Eukaryota; kingdom Metazoa; phylum Chordata; class Mammalia; order Carnivora; family Felidae; genus Neofelis; species Neofelis nebulosa. The sequence continues at coordinate 6,630,211 of NC_080793.1, forward strand.
CCGTAAGGAGGTTATGCCATAAAGCTTGGAGAGCCAGAATGACCACTGAAGCAACGAGCAAGGTCATAGAGTAGTACCGTGACTTTCCATGGACCTTAAACACATTTACTCGTGTATTCATTTTTACCGTCCCCTTTCTTCGTACTTGAGGTTAGTACCTGCGGCTGCAGAATAACACATGGACCCGCTGGCTCTGTGTTCCCTCATGTGTTATTGACACGTGTGGCTTCCAAGGCTCCATACTTGTTGCCTGAAACTGACAGCTTCTTAGTTCCCCGGGTGTCTCGCAGCGCACTTAATGCCGTCTTTGAAAACGATTCTCTTAAATGATTCGGTTTCTAATGTTAAATGATCTAACTGGCTGGCTTACAACTCACGACCGAAAACCAGTTTATAATAATCGTTACAAGAATACGCGGCACCGTGCTGGTGCTTTATGTAGATTCCCCATCACTGTCCACTTCGGAAAATCGAATTTTGTCTTGAAAACTCAGTATTTTCCCATTGGTGCTCGGATTTGTTTCCAGTCCTCATGATTCGTTTTCATTATGAAGTGGTGATATTCCCGTGCCATGAGGTTTGATGTTAGAATTCTTCTTTCGGGATGCTTAAGGAAGAATACATAGCTTGCATACGTATATAAGTCACCGAAGTAGCCGAATAGAGAACAGGTAATGTATGAAGTTCAAATTCCGGTTCTTTGAATTAGCAGCATTGAAGACGATAACGTGTGAGGAGACATCTGTAGGTGGTAGTGTGCTTTCTAGGGAGGATATTCGCAAAGTTTTCTGCTGTGCACCCGGTGTTGTCTGTAAAGAACCCAAGTCGTGACAAACTGATCTGTGCTAAAGCTCACAGGAGGGGCGCACAAGACAGTCGCGAGTGTGCCTGTGTGTACCGTGTTCTCCCAAAAGTTTTGTCCGACCACTTCCTTCCTTCAGAGTCTTTCTTTTTCCCCCATAAGGGCAATGTCTTTAAAAGCTTCCTGCCTATTTAAAAAGAAGAGTCCATTTTTGAGTTAATCTTAAGAATAAGATTTTTTAAATCTGGTTAAGGAATTTTAACACCCTCCCCCCTCGCCACTTAAAATCAAAGGGCCCTTTCTTCGGTGCTTTGTCCCCAACATAGTTTTGATCCTACTACAGCTGCCGGAACTTTTAGGATTGACGACAGCTAAGCAAAAAGGCACTGCACTCTCAAAACACTGCTTTATAGCCATAGAGCATGTCCCCCCTGTTAACGAAGAACCGAATGTTTCGTTTGCTAATTCGGAGATGCCTCGTCATCTGTTTTGTGTCGAGGAGTCACTATACCTTTGCTAATCTGCAGGCCCAGCAGAATTGCACCTGCTGTGTCCTGATAATTCCCAGCAAATCCACAGCAAGGAGTAAGTGTTCCCTCGGTAGTTGAGACAGCTGGTTCTCTATTTCCTAAAGGTAACCTTCAGAGCAGCTGCTGCTATTAATTCCCCAAGTGCTATGTAACCCCCGGGGGTAGGGCTCAGAGTGGATGGAGAGCCTCTGAGTACACCTTCCACGGTGCAGGAGGTGGTGAGCGGTGCTCAGGTGGGAGAGAGCAACGTCCTGCCTCCAGCCTGGTGCAGAGAGGCTTTCTGGCTCCTGTGGGTGGTTTCCTCAAGCAACTTCCAGTCCCTGGTCCCCCGTTCACCCACTCGAGAGTGGGTGCCTTTAAGAAATGCCAGTTATTAGAGTTCCTTAAGATAGATTACTTGTACCTTATGGAAGTCCTTGCTCTCCAGACCCCCGCTGTGAGTAAAACATTCCATGTGAAATTTGGTGAACAAAAGCCTACCTGATTGTTCTTGGCTTGTATTATCCGCATGTGTTACCCACTGCAAACGTAATTTAGCTCGTCTCCAGGCTGATGTGACCGATACAGAACTGTGAACAGAAACTCTCCTTTTCTATCTTTATTCTTTGCTCTGGCAACGTGGCAGCTAAAAGAAGGTTTTTGGCAGGGGCCAGCCCCTCTTGTGAACGTTTGCACAGATCCGCTGCAAGCCATTTGCACAAGCGACAGGTGAATTTATGTGCTATGTTAATACGGTGGAACTGGTCGAGTTCCTCTTCTTCTGATGTGTTGTCTCTCTCTCTTTTTTTCCCCTGTTACCTCTTCAATTTTTACATGAAGCTTTCTCTCAAGCTGGTAAGCACAATTATTCATATGCATGTCCTGAATCTAATCAGCTTGCCTTTTTTTTTTTTTTTTTTTTGGTGTGTGTTTCCTTTGCGTGTGCTTTTGCTGGTGTTTTTTCATTAGACCTTTGCAAAACAAAGGTCCAAAATCTAATAGGGGCGATCTTAATCTTTTCAAGTCGCTAAGAAAATTAACGCTTAACTCCTGATTTGGTTTTCTTTCTTATTGGGGCCTTAAGAGGATGGCAAATATTCATAAGCTTTATTTAAGTGCGAGCATAAATAGAAATACTCAATATCGGGGGGGTGGCTCATGGGATCATTTGGAGTCAAGGTAAATTTCGCGGCTGGAGGGTGCTCCTCCCTGGGGACCCCAGAAGCAGATGGAAGATGTGGGGAGCCTGAAGGACACGTGCAGGGATGGTGCCGGTCTCAAACTCAGGTCCGAGGCCGCCTGCGAGAATCGCAAGCCACGGAATCTTTAAAGTTGCTACATAAATACGTGGGTGCCTTGTGCATAGCTGATTTAAGAAATCACAAGGTGACTTTACAGACACCGGAAGGAGCCTCCTAAGCCTTCCTAAAATGATGTACTTAGTGTTCTGTGTTGTTCCTACCTACTTGCATATAGCCCTAGTAAACAGACTAATCATTATTAAATTTCTTAAAAGAAACTCTTAACTCTATAACCCTTAACTGCACTTCAGATACGTGTAACTTACATAGTGGTCTCAACGGCACAGCTGAGAATTTCCTAAAATTATGGACCATGATAAATTGCAACAATTCAACCAGGGAGGAAGTCAGCACTTTATGCAATTCTGTTGATAATGCAGGATAAGAGTTTCTGGTTATCCTGATGTACACATTTGTACGCGTGCACATATATGTATATGTGCGCATATACAGAATTTTTTCCACCTGACTCAGTATTTGGCAACCAACTCAACCCTAAAGAAAATGAATATTTTAGGGGTGCCTGGCTGGCTCAGTCCATAGAGCCTGTGAGTCTTGATCTCAGAGTCATGAGTTCAAGCTCCACGTTGGGCGTGGAGCGTACTTAAACACACACATGTGCGAGCACACCCATTTATTTGATCCTAGCATTCGTTTATCAAGAATTAAGCACATGGCCCAAATGGACTCACTGGGGAATTCTACCAAATATTTCGGGAAGAAATGCTATCAGTTCTCTATAATTTCTTTCAGAAGATCGAAGCAGAGGAAATACTTCCTAACTCATTCTCTGGGGCCAGCATTACCCTAACGCCAAAACCAGAAGAAGGAAGGAAGGAAAGAAGGAAGGAAGGAAGGAAGGAAGGAAGGAAGGAAGGAAGGAAGGAAGGAAGGAAATGAATATTTTATTAAATTGAACATTTCTTAAACTCAAAATCCAAGACGAGTCCCTAATTAAAGTGTCTACAAGAAGGAAAACATTCTAAATGTTTCAATGAACTGTGTTCAACGACAGCAACAATTGGGGAGAAATTAGATCGATTAAGTAGGAGTCTCTCAGATACTGGGGTTCCTTCCTTGCCCTTTCTGTATTTCTTCTTCTGCTGAGGTGCTGGCAACAAAGGATAATATCACTAATAATATTAGGCGGTCTTTCTGTCTGAGATAGAAATCATTTTACCCGCCTGGTATTGAATTGTTGCTTTATATCGTTACGTAGACACTAATAAAGAAATGGAGGGGCGCCTGGGTGGCGCAGTCGGTTAAGCGTCCGACTTCAGCCAGGTCACGATCTCGCGGCCCGTGAGTTCGAGCCCCGCGTCAGGCTCTGGGCTGATGGCTCGGAGCCTGGAGCCTGTTTCCGATTCTGTGTCTCCCTCTCTCTCTGCCCCTCCCCTGTTCATGCTCTGTCTCTCTCTGTCCCAAAAATAAAAAAATAAAAAAGAAAAAAAAAAAAAAAAAAAAGAAATGGAGTGTTGCCCAGAGATGCCTGGGGTGGAAACAAGCGTAAAATCCCAGGAAGCAGCTCGTGCTTGGGCTGTTTGTGGGGAAATGCTCCGGAGCAAGTGTTTGATTCCAGAAATGGGTAAAACAAGTTCCTCCTAGAGCCACAGCCACTTAAAATAACCATACGTGCTTTGACCTCCCCCCCCCCTTCCTGAAACACCAGTGCCACCTGGTGTGGCCAGTCTCTTTGTAAACCAGGCCATTCCAAAGACTTCAGAAAGTCTGTTCTGACCCGAAGCTGGAAATATAAATTCCTTCATGGAATTAAAAAGCTAATTGGACACAATGGCCTTTTAAGGCACTTCCAGACACCATACGCTCCTTTGGATGAAGAAGTTACGACCTGCAACTCCAAGGGTGACATGAGGTTTGTTTGAGGCATAGTGCATGAGATTAGGTTCTATTTTTTAATATTTTTATTTATTTTTTGAGAGAGAGAGAGAGAGAGCGTGCAAGCAGGGGAGGGGCAGAGAGAGAGGGAGGCAGAGGATCCGAAGCAGGCCCCAGGCTCTGAGCCATCAGCACAGAGCCCGATGCAGGGCTCGAACCCACGAACCGTGAGATCATGGCCCGAGCCGAAGTCGGGGCACTTAACTGACTGAACCACCCAGGTGCCCCGAGATTAGTTTCTAAACAGCAATACAGAAACACGGAATATCTATCAAAAGGGCCCTAATTCATTCCTTCCTCATTTAACCGTTTTTAGTTTTCGTAAATGATTAAAGTTAACTTTTTTGCTGTTGAGGGTATCTGTCCGTAAGCCCTAAGTACGGTCCGTTTTACTGAAGATCCCTTTGCAGCTGTGGATACACCAAACGCAAATCTTACACCTGTTCTCCATCTAGACCTGTGCCGTCCCGTACGGCAGCCACACTTCACACTCGGCTCTTCACATTTCAGTTCAGGAAAATGAAACGAAAACTTCAGGCAGTCCCACGGTTGCCCTGGCCGCGGTGCAGATGTGCGGCAGCTCTGTGCGACTACCGCACTGACCAGTGCAGACATGAGACCTTTTCCATCCTTTGTCGAAAAAAAATTCTTCGGGACTCCCAGCACACAGTCAGGCTCAGTGAAGATCCGTGAATCGACGTCGACCGCTCGCTAGGTCTCCTGGCGGCCGTGACTTGTTGCAGCACCGAAAAGCAACACAGACCAAAAAGCCCCTCCATTCCGGAAAGTGTGCTGATCTGTTTTGAGTCAAGCCAGCACGAGGACAGAGTCTCGTGCTCGCTGGCCCGGCGACTCAATTCAGCCCAAGTGAAAAAGCACACGATTGAGGGTTTCAAGTGTCACCGACACGGTAGTAGCACGTGGGAAAGAAAAAACAAGTCTGATTTCTTTCTGGTTCCTCTTCGCCATCGAGGCGATTGGACTGGCTCGGTTTGCCATCAGGGAAATAGCCACTTCTGGTTTCACTCAAATCTTCTCTCTCTTACACGCATACACACACGCACGCGTGAGCACAAGTCTGAGAGCATCAGCTGAGAGGTCTGTGCGTGGCCTTCGGGTAAACCCTGCTGAATCACACGCTTCCAGCCCAGCAACCTGGCATCCTGTCGCAGGCAGCCAAGGAGCCTTGGTCACAAAGCACCATATTAGCTGCTTGGCAAATTCAGCTTGATTTCGGAATTCCGTTATCCGGGTCCCCTCTTTTCCACCCCCTCCCGAGCCAGTCTGGTCTTTGTTTAATTGGCTCGAAAGCAAGGCGGGTGGGGGGGGGGGATCTCTTTTTCAATTCCTTGGCTTCTCCCTGGTTGTGGAATACATTTCTCTGTCTTTATGGTCACAGCCTCGTTGAAGTCAAAGCACTCGGGGACCAACAGCCTAGCCGCAGCTTCTAACGCGTAAGCATCTGTCTGGAAGCTCGCTGTTGATATTTTCTGCTCAGATGGCAGGCACGGAGGAAAGATAGGAATTGTTTCTGAAGGGGGATCAAGATGTCAAAATCTGCTCCTCCTGCCAGATTGGAAACAGCTGGCATGGATTTATTTGCACGCTGGGAAGCCGGTGTGGAGATCGGGGCGCGAGCTCTCCGTGGACTTTTCTGCGGTCACCCTCTAGATGTCAAAAGGCGTGACCAGACTTTCAGAGGGAAGGGTCCAGTGGGGGGTGGGGGGGTGGGGAGGTGGGAGGATATATGTTTTAATGTCCTTTTCACCCACGGTCTCTGAGGAGCCAGATGTCCCATCTGTCACTTGCTGGGGATGGAAACTTTTGGCCTCCGCCTGTGTGCAGAAATGGGAAGAAAGATCAGGGAGGAAAGCAGTGCCTTTGACGGGACATGGGTGACAGGGGCGCTTGTCCCTGTGTTTTATGAAGGAAGCAGAAACTACAAACTTCCTTCAGACTTCAGCGATGCCACCGACCCTGGCGGTCAAGTGGAGAACCTGTCGCAAAATGGGTTTCTCGTGGATTCTCGTGGGGGTCAGAGGTCCTTCTTCGCCTCCCTCCTTCTGCCGTCTCGCTCTCTGCCTTTGGCGGAAGGCGGCTGGGCCGGCAGGCCTGGAGCGGGAACCGGTCTGTGGGACTTTCCTTGGCAGTTTGCATGCACTGATTCTGCGACTCAGCTGGGTGTTGTGGGAAAGGGCTTCACCGATTTCATGAAAACACATGCGGACATCTGCGGCCCCCGGGGTCTGGGGGCATCTTTCCCGCGGGCTTCGCTCGGTGTCTGTTTTCCAGCCCTGCCGCTGGCTCACGCATGTTTGCATCTGCAGGGCGCCGCGCCAGAGGATTTCAGCAACCTCCCGCCTGAGCAGAGAAGGAAAAAGCTGCAGCAGAAAGTCGATGAATTAAATAAAGAAATTCAAAAGGAGATGGACCAAAGGTAGAGTGCAGCAGTGTGACTTACTGAGAAATTCAGGTTCGGGGGCGCCTGGCCGGCTCAGTCGGGGGGAGCTCGCGAACGCTCGGTCTCGGGGTCGTGAGTTCGAGCCCCCACGTTGGGTGTAGAGATGACTTAAAAAAAAGTCAAAAGAAAGAAAGGGAGGAAGGAAGAAAGAAAGAAAAAAGAAAAAGGAAGGAAGGAAGAAAGAAAGGAAAAAAAGGAAGGAAGGAGGAAGGAAGAAAAAAGAAGGAAGAGAGGAAGGAAGGAAGGAAGGAAAAAGAAGGAAGGAGGAAGGAAGAAAAAAAGGAAGGAAGGAAGGAAGAAAAAGGAAGGAAGGAGGAAAAAGAAAAAAGAAAAAGGAAGGAAGGAGGAAGGAAGGAAGATAGAAAAGGAAAAGAAAGGAAGGACGAAGGGAGGAAGGAGGAAAAATGAAAAAGGAAAGAAGGAAGGAACAAAGAAAAGAAAAAGAAGGGAAAGGAGGAAGGAAGAAAGAAAGAGGAAAGGAAGGAAGAAAAAGAGAGAAAGAAAGAAAAAGAAAGAGAAAGAAAGAAAGAAAAAGAGAGAGAAAGAAAGAAAGAAAAGAAAGAAAAAGGAATTCAGGTTCAGTTTGGAAAGACAGGAAATCCTAAAATGGGTTCAACATAAGTGATTATTTCGGCCGCGTGTTTTGTCGCGGAGAGTCTCCTGGAGGACTTCAGTACCGATCAGGAGAATTCTTTTCACAAATAGGTTTTATTCTGAGTTTGGGCAACAAAATACATAAGATTATTTTTTTTTCTATATTTCCGCATTTAAAAAAAATTTTTTTTACTTCTTTTGAAGTAATGTCTACCCCCAACGTGGCGCTTGAACTCAACAACCCCGAGATCAAGAGTCGCATGCTCTCCCGGCCGAGCCAGCCAGGCAACCCTTAGATTTTGTATTTCTTTCTAGGTTTCTAATTTTAATTCCAGTAGAGTTAACGTGCGGTGTCGTATTAGCTTCAGGTGGACAATGTGGTGATTCGACAGTTCATATTTTACGCAGTGTTCATCATGATCCGTGTGCTTTTAATCTCCTTCACCTGCTTCACCCATCCCCCCCCCCCCACCTTCTTCTTTTTTTAAATCGTGACTGTATAGCTGAGGGTTGGGTTTTTGGTGTTTTTTTTTAAGTTTATTTATTTCGAGAGGGAGAGAGGAGGGGGAGAAGGGACAGAGGGAGAGAGGAAGAATCCCAAGCAGGCTCCGCACTGTCCTCGCAGAGCCTGACACGGGGCTTTGTCTCACAAACTGAGAGGGTGACCTGAGCCGAGATCAAGAATTAGATGCTTAACCCACTGAGCCACCCACGTGCCCCAGAGCCAAGTCTCGTGTACAAATGAGGAAGAGAAACACGGCCTGACTCTAGCCCCTCCCCCTTGCCCCACGTCCTAGCTTTGAGTCCAAAACGTGCTTGTTTTTCTCCCTGAGGTTGAATGACAGTCAGCCCTCCCAGAGGTTCTCGCGTCTCCGTATCTTGTTACGGAACATATTGACAGTGTCTAGAAAATAAATCACAGTACGCCTTACACACCGCCGGCCGTCAGGGGGGTGACGGTTGCTGACTCTTGACCAGCTTCTGCCTCCACTTCCGGGGTTCCCAGTTTTCGGGGCTGTTTTGCAAGTTCCTAGAATCGTGCCCATAAAAAAAAAAAAAAATGGAAGAGGTTTGATACCTGTCTTCCCTTGTGCTTCCCACGTTTATAACCTGTACATCTTTAATATCACGTAGGGGATACTTGCTACTAATCCCGATTGAAAAACCGCTTTGTTAATCGTCTCCCACCTTCTGAAATTCTCACTGAGTGAGTTAGGCGAGTCACTGATCCATCTGAGATTTGAACTTGAGATTTTCTAAAAGATAACTTGAGATTTTGTGCTTTGCATGTAGCCAAAAAGTGACTCTGTGTAATTTGAACGATATGGAAGCTGGGATTAAAATCGGGTTATGCAGGGACGCCTGGGTGGCTCAGTCGGTTGAGCGTCCGACTTCAGCTCAGGTCACGATCTCACGGTTCGTGAGTTCGAGCCCTGCGTCGTCGGGTGATGGCTTGCAGCCGGGAGCCTGTTTTGGATTCTGTGCCTCCCTCTCTCCCTCTGCTTGTGCTCTCTCTCTCTCTCTCTCTCTCAAAAAATAAACATTAAGAAAAATCGTTTTTAAAAATAAAATTTGGTTATGCATAAAGCAAACAATTGGTAGGTCAGTATAGTTAAAGTATATGCAAAAGAAAAGTAGTTGTTTATTTATTTATTTTTTTGCCTCTGGTAAAGCAGCTCCTGAAAAATGGGTGGGTTTCATAAATCCTGTTAGGCCACATAAAATGTAGCAGCACATATAATTACCTTCGCTGCTGTTTTATATTAGAAACACACCTCCTGAAATGAAAACTTCGTCCCTGTACTTTTTATTACATGTGGGACCAAATACAGAAAGGGTCATCGGTGTATAAGCCAGTTAAACCTCATGCCGTTTAATATGTGAGCAGTTGTGTTCCGTCCGAGAGTGGGAAGTTAGGACTCAAGTATGCGAAATGACATCGGACGCTGTCCAATAATTACGTAGAAAATTTCCTCTGCCACTTGGGTCATGGCCAGGGGACCTGGTTAACCTTTTAACCCTTCCAGCAGCCTTGCTGGTAATTAGGCAAATCACATTTAAACCTTCACTAAATGACTGTTTAGTGAGCATGTACTGTGTACAAGGAAATATCGTAGGCGCTGAGGATAAAGTGATGAACAAACCATATGTCAGGCCGCTGACATTTGTGTGTAGAAGAAGGCAGGATTAGTCAGAAGCGCAAAGTTGATGCTAGATTTCATTTAAAAATTTTTTTAATGTTTATTTGAGAGAGAGAGAGAGAGAGAGAGAGGAGAGGGAGACAAAGCTCGAGCAGGGGAGGGGCAGAGAGAGAGAGGGAGACACAGAATCCAAAACAGGCTCCAGGCTCTGAGCCGTCAGCACAGAGCCTGACGCAGGGCTCGAACTCACAGACCGCGAGATCATGACCTGAGCCGAAGCCAGATGCTTAACTAACTGAGCCACCCAGGTGCCCCTTTTCTTTTTCTTTTTTTTCTTTTTTTTTTTTTAATATTTTTATTTATTTTTGAGAGACAGAGCACAAGTGGAGGAGGGACAGAGAGAGAGGGGGACACAGAATCTGAAGCAGGCTCCAGGGCACCCCTAACACGCAAGGTACAGAAAGGTTGAAAATAAAAGAATGGAAAAAGATCTGTCATCCACTGATTGGCCAGTGCCGACCGAAGGAAGACTGACTTTCGGGCCAAAAAAACCCTCTAACTATTCAGCTCAAGGAGGATCAACTTTATAACAATAAATACTTCGAGTACCAAACAGCTCAGTTAAATCCGTGGGACCAGATGACCTCAAAACATAAACAAGGTTTTGCTCTTAACCCTTGGACATCAGCGTGTACAAGAAACACAAACACGTCGTTGTAGGGAGAGATTTTTTTTTTTTAATGCTCTTCTGTCCGTAACTGACAGAACAGATTCAACACAGTCAGGGCAGAATATTTAAATGATAGGATTGATCACATTGACCCAGGACACGCCTATCCAGTGATTGCATGGACGCATTCTTTTCAAGCACCCATAGAACATTTCCAAAAGTTGAGCACATCCTGTTTTCATGAAGCGAATCTCTACAAACGTCCAAGGGGAGACCGCGTTCAAGGTGTGCTCTCTGAAGCCTGACATAAAGCTGGTTACCAAGAACAAAAGTTTAGAAATTAAGAAGTGTAGCTGTGAATAAGTATCCATCTCAAGAAGTTGGAAAAGGGGGCACCTGGGTGGCTCGGTCGGTTACGTGTCTGACTTCAGCTCAGGTCACAATCTCACGGTCTGTGAGTTCGAGCCCCACGTCGGGCTCTGCGCCGACAGCTCAGAGCCTGCAGCCTGCTTCGGATTCTGTGTCTCCCTCTTTCTCTCTGCCTCTCCCCAGCTTATGCCCTCTCTCTCTCTCTCTCTCTTTTTCTCTCAATCATAAATAAATAAACTTAAAAAAATTATTTAAAAAAAAGTTAGAAAAAACACAGCAAATGGAACCAAAGATAAATAGAAGCCAGGAAAGAATGTAAATTAATTATGTAGGAAAAAAAAGTACGCCCTCAGCAAAGGGGATCAACAAATCCAAAAGTTGGTCCCTTGAAAAGATGAATGAAATTAAGCTTCTGGAGAGACCGATCAGGAGAGAGAGGAGGAGGAGAATCGGAGGTAGTGAGTCGCATCAAGTCTCTTGAGAAGATTTGCAGAGAAATCGGGCTGTAGCTGGCGGTGTAGCCATAAAGCCAAGAGAGGAATTGCGTCCAGGTGGACGCTACAGTTTGTTTGCCGTCAGGACACGTATTCATCTCGCCGGCATTTATGGAGCACCTACTGTGTGCCGGGTATGGGCCCGCCAGCGGGGAGATACCAAATCAGTGTGAGCTGGAGCCCCCAGGGCTCCCTCAAAGAGCTTCTAATCGGGTAGGAAGAGACAGACGATGAACGAGAAGCATGATGATGAATTATGTCGTGCTGGAAAGTGATACATGCCATGGAAAAGAAGGAAGTGGAACAAAGTGAGGGGGCGGGGAGTGCAGGTGGATGGAGGGCTGTTCTGAAGCTGTGGCCTCAGGGACAGCGAGCAGTGGGTACCCTCAGAGGAGCCGCGGGACGGCTGCGCTCAGATGTGAGGGGGTGGGTTTGTGGGCTCAGGTCATGATCTCGCGGTTTGTGAGTTCGAGCCCCGCGTCGGGCTCTGCGCTGACAGCCCGGAGCCTGGAGCCTGCTTCGGATTCTGGGTCTCCCTCTCTCTCTGCCCCTAACCCACTCACATTCTGTCTCTGTCTCTCTCAAAAATAAATAAACATTAAAAAAAAAAAATTTAGGGGCGCCTGGGTGGCTCAGTCGGTTGAGCGTCCGACTTCGGCTCAGGTCACGATCTCACGGTTTGTGAGTTCGAGCCCCGCGTCCGGCTCTGTGCTGATGGCTCAGAGCCTGGAGCCTGTTTCAGATTCTGTGTCTCCCTCTCTCTCTGACCCTCCCCTGTTCATGCTCTGTCTCTCTCTGTCTCAAAAATAAATAAACGTTAAAAAAAAAATTAAAAAAAAAAATTTAAACTATTTCCCGTGACTCAGAATAGGGTTTGGTTCATTGGTCTGATGTCGTATGATGGGTGTAGAGTGTCTTTTACGGAAGCTCCTGGAAGTCGGCCCGCTACCACCTGCACAGTCACTTGGGTTAAGCTTTTAACGTCTTTTTGAAAAAATTTGTTAATGTGTATTTATTTTGGGGCGCGGGAGAGGGAGACACAGAATCCGAAGCAGGCTCCAGGCTCCGGGCTGTCAGCGCAGAGCCCGACGCGGGGCTCGAACTCACGGACCGCGAGATGGTGGCTGGAGCCGAAATCAAGAGTTGGGTGCTCACCCGACCGAGCCACCCAGGCGCCCCTAAACTTTTTAACATCTTGACCCCCTCTGAAGGTTCCTTAAAGCCAGAGTTCAAATTAAGAGGGCTCTGTGGTCCTAGAGATAACCCCAGCTTGGGGAATCCCTTACTCAGGCTGCTGTGGGCGGGCCTCCGACACCTGACTTCGGGAAGGGGGTGGGATCTTGCTGTATGCAGCTTTGAGGCTCGGCTGCTCTCGTCATGGATACCAACTGGATGGATCTGGTTTCTTAATAGCTGAAGGGGGTGTGTAGGAAAATTTCCAAAGCAGTTAACTGTGCTTCTCCACGGGGTGAGCGAACGACAGCCCCGCAGGACCCAGGATGCCAGCTGTCGCTTTGGCTTGCGTGAAGGATGCGCACAAGGAAATCTCTGGGTTTGCTTTGGTTTTATTGTCGTTTGGGGCAAGGGGAGGGGTCAGGATTGATTCACGTTTCTCAACGGCTAAAGGCAATGGGGAGACACCAGGTAGCATTCAGAAGAGGCGACTGAGAGTTTAATAACCGTCTCTGGATGACACAGGCCTGGGTAGCGGAATTCTTACCGAGTTTTAAAGAAGGAAAGGGGGGCGCCTGGGTGGCGCAGTCGGTTAAGCGTCCGACTTCAGCCAGGTCACGATCTCGCGGTCCGTGAGTTCGAGCCCCGCGTCAGGCTCTGGGCTGATGGCTCGGAGCCTGGAGCCTGTTTCCGATTCTGTGTCTCCCTCTCTCTCTGCCCCTCCCCCGTTCATGCTCTGTCTCTCTCTGTCCCAAAAATAAATAAAAAATGTTGAAAAAAAAAAATTTAAAAAAAAAAAAAAAGAAGGAAAGGAAGCCCCGATGCTCCCCGCCCCCCAACCCAGACGTTACCCGATCTTCCCCTGCTTAACCTTCACACGGTTCCCAGGGCGTCAGGAGAATACACTTAGCTCGTGACATTCACCTTTCACTGTGTTCTGCTCATTCTTGGTTTCCCCCCCCCCCCTCCAGAGATGCCATAACAAAAATGAAAGATGTTTACCTAAAGAATCCTCAGATGGGAGACCCAGCCAGCCTGGATCACAAATTAACAGAAGTCAGCCAAAATATAGACAAACTGCGGCTAGAAGCCCAGAAATTTGAGGTATGAAAAAGCTGGGGTTGAAAAGCTCTGTTGAAAAAAAAAAAAGAAAAAGAAACAGAGGGAGGGGCGGGGTGGGGGGGGCGTGCGGTCACAGAGCGTCTGGCACCGGCTGGAGATTCAGCCAGAGGTGTCGGGGTGGGTCTCAAGGGGTGGGTCTCGAGTTGTCGTAAGAGGGGAAATGGTCGTGCACTGAGCGTCCTGCCCCTCAGCACGCCCCCAGTCCGTTGTGTCTCCTAAAGCCGATGCCGATCAGAGTCGTATTGGGATCCACAGTGCTTTTCCAGAAGTGCCTCCCTTAGTTGATCCTGCTTCATTTTCTGTTGGTCATGGAAAACAACTGGAAGAATGTAATCGTCCGACACCGCCAGGAATCAAAAAAACATAAAAAAAAAAAAAAAGTCAATTCCAATGTGTTATTGTTCTTTCAAAGGCCCCATTATTAAAGGGTTATGTCTGTGAAAACCGGGAGGAGACACAGATCAGAAGTGAGTGGGAAATACACATAATAAATGTTTCAAGGACCGAGAGAGGAGCACTCAAAGGCTTCTTTTGCCCCCAAACGTGAAGGCTATAGAACACAGAAAGATACATTAGTAACCGATCATTCCGGTCAGAATAGGTGATTTGCAGCCACGAAGGGTCAACGGGGGCGTTTTTAAAATTCTTCCTGGAGCCCATCCATCAGTTGGTACCGTTTTTGAGTTTCTAGAGCCTAGAAATGTCCTTTTCTGATCACTTTCATTCTCGCCCCTCTCTTACCCTGTTTCAAATGTCGCCGAGGGCAATTTTTTCTACTTTGGATTTCCTATATGTACGTTTCTTCCCTATTCAAGAGAGTGATCCTCCCCAAAAAAAGGAAGCGTGGCTTTCAAACTGAGTCACTGCTTACGTGGGGCAGGATCCTCCTGTTTCCCCGTGTGACCTCGAGGTCACAGAATTTTGGAACCAGAAGGAACTGGAAGCAACGCATCTGAAACCACATGGCTGTTTGCAAAAAGCCCGAGAGTGTGACGCGGTCCCGTCCCGTGTTCTTTCCGCCCCATTGTCACAGCTGCCTCAGTGCCTTTGCTTCTACGTCTCCGAGGTGAGACGAGCTAGAAGTGGTGGTACAGCCAAGTGCAAATACACTGGAGGGACACCCCCCCCCCCCCGTCGCCACCCCTCCCCCCCATGGAGTCCTTCTGGAGTCTCAGCTTCAGTGACCATCGGGCAACCCCAGCGTGGGGCCTTAGGACTCCACGGTCGGGCCCTGAGCTGAGCTCAGACCAGGGCCTTTCGTCACTCTTGCTCGCAGGCCTGGCTGGCCGAGGTGGAAGGCAGGCTGCCAGCGCGCAGCGATCAGGCCCGGCGCCAGAGCGGAATGTACGAGGCCCAGAACCCGACCACGGTCAACAACTGCGCTCAGGACCGCGAGAGGTACAGTATCTCCCTTGTGTTCGCTTCCCGATTCTGGAGGCTGGAAAGGAGCGTAAGGTCGTTTCCTGACACCAAAGCGCCCGTGAGGCCTGAGCTGCCCTTTTCGCCACGACTCGGGTCCCTGATGCCGCGTGGGGCGGGGATGGACGGGCTGGGTGACCCGAGATGGTGTTCGTTAGCGGGGGACGGGCGGGGTGGGGGGCGTGTGTGCAAGCACGTTGCTCGCACGGTGGCAGAGTCTGAGCCCTCACCGGGGTCGGTCGCTATAGTTGCTGTGTGCTTTGCTTTCTTGAGCAGCCCGGATGGCAGTTACACGGAGGAGCAGAGTCAGGAGAGTGAGGTGAAGGTGCTGGCCACAGATTTCGACGACGAGTTTGATGATGAGGAGCCCCTGCCTGCCATCGGGACTTGCAAAGCCCTCTACACGTTCGAAGGTGACATGGGCCCACGGGGTTCCCCGCTTGCACATGCTGTCCCTCCTCCTGCTGTGACCGGATCTTCTTCTGAAGCCTTCTAGATCTTTCTAGAAGATTCATTCTGCTCAGAGTTGCCGTCGTCATCGTCATCATCACGTGGCTGACTGCTGTATAGTTTGCCCTTCGGTCCGCACAACCGAACAGCTTTGGTGGAGTTTACTTGCAGCAGACAGTGTGGGATGATGATGATTTTTCATCCGTCCTTCCAGTACTTCTGGAGCCCCTGTCTTGGAAAGGCCCCGGGGGGGGGGGGGGGGGGGATGGGATGTGGGTGGGTGTGGCTTGGCATCCGCCCCCGGAGATCAGAGAGCAGACACACATTTGCAGCGTTTACCAGAAGAGGGGTACAGAGTGACAGGGGGTCATCACTCTGTGGGGGGGGGGGGGGAAGGTGAGATCCCATCCTTAAGAGAACTCAGAGAACCCTCCAGGCTGCTGTACATCGGAGGGAAGGAGGGAAGGAAAGCATGGGCTCGTGCGGCTGGAGCTGAGAGGTCTTAGGAATAGGGGAATCTGAGACGAGAAAGTGGTACCTGTGCGGGGGGCCGGGGGTAAGAGCAGCGTTTGGATTTGACTTGGCAATAACGGAGGAGCTATTGAAAGCATTTGAGCAGGGTGTTGATACCTTAGGATCTTTACTGTCACATGTGCAGAACCAATCAGAGAACAGGGACGGAGGGTTAGAAAGACTAGCCTAGCGTTGCCAGAACGATGTCCTGTAGAAAGCTAACGAGGATGCTGTGGAAGAAGCCATCCGAGCTCGGGTTGGTTTGGGGAAGCCCTGGAACGAAGGGATCTTACAGATTCCCTTGCCACAGACCAAATGTTGATAGTGACAAGAAAGCACCAGGTTAAATGTTGCCGATGTTGCCTCCTTCCCACACCTCGGCCCCACCCCTACGGCACCCCCTGTAAACAGCGCCCCAGACAGTCTGCGCTCAGAACGCTGTTTGAGCCGTGGGGGCTAGACTTTGGCAACTGTCTCCCACAAACGGTCTTGGGGACCGCGATTCGAGAGTGGGCACCGAGATGCCGCGGTCAGCCAACCGCTCAGACTCCTGGCTGATGGGAAGCGGGGAACGAAGAGGGGGAGGAAAGTGGAGAGGGGTCCCGAAGGTGCCTTCCTGGGGTCCCCCTGAAGTGGGAAGGCAGGAGGAGGAAGTCGTGGTTTGGGATTTGTATTATTTGTAATAATAACATAACCGTGAGCCCAGCGGTTCAGGTGCCAGGGCAACAGGGAGGTGGACACAGATCGCAGGGAGAAGTGGAACCTTCGCTCCAGACAAGAACCAGAAAGGGAGAAAGAGAAGTTGGGATGTCGTCTGAAAAGGGGTCATCAAAGCCTTGGGACTTTGTTCTCTGCAAGAGAGAGGAAGAGAGGCGCAAAGATCCCTCCTGCCCTTCCCCGGGGAGACACCTGGCTTCCCCTGGCTTCGCCCTCCCAGGAGGAACTGGAGAAGGGCCTTGGGGGGAGGGCCTAGAAGCTTCTGCGAGGGAGGAGGCCTTGGAGGGCAACGGGCGAGGGGGTGGGTGCCTCTGTTGCTGGCTGTCCTTTCTTCATGGCCAGGCTCCCCTGTGTGCCCCACCAGGATGCCGCGAGAAGCCTAAAATACTCTGATCTTGCTTCCCCAGGGCAGAATGAAGGAACCATTTCAGTAGTGGAAGGAGAAACGCTGTACGTTATAGAGGAAGACAAAGGTGACGGGTGGACCCGCATCCGGAGGAACGAAGAAGAGGGTTATGTCCCCACTTCGTACGTCGAAGTCTATTTGGACAAAAATGCCAA
Organism: Neofelis nebulosa; assembly: GCF_028018385.1. Taxonomy (NCBI): domain Eukaryota; kingdom Metazoa; phylum Chordata; class Mammalia; order Carnivora; family Felidae; genus Neofelis; species Neofelis nebulosa. Next base: position 6,647,403 of record NC_080793.1, read on the forward strand.
AGGTGCTAAGACTTATATTTAATAACAACTTTAAAAAAAAAAAAAAAACTTAAAAAAAGTTGGCGTTGTCTCGCTCCACAACTATGACGGTTACAGGCAGTCCTTCAAAGTCTCGATGGAGGACACCCGCGTGCGTGTTGTCGTTGGGCCGGGCGCGGTGGGCATGTAGGCGTCTCACACCCGGCTTTCCCTGGCTAGTTTTGACGATAATCAAGTTTCACTCGCTAATGAAATATTATGTGGAAAGCTTCCAACTGCCCCCTTACGATGCTGTCATTTGCAATCCACAAACAGTCCTTCCTCTGGCAGTTACCTGTAGGCATCCAGAAAAACAAAGTTGCCCTTCTAGCTTCTAGTCGACGTTTCTGAGTTTAAAACGTCCACGCGCGTCAGAGGGGTGCCGTGAGACCTCAGCCCTCCTGTTTGTAGCATCTGTGTCCCGTTGAACTGCCCTAGGACATTCCGTTTTGTAACTTAACACATTGAACTCCGCAAGTTGGTCAGTTCGCTCTTGCAGTCGTCCGCTTTGGAAGAAGTCAGAAATAAAACCTCCCCCTCCTGGAGGAAAGAGTGAGGAGATTCCTATGTTGGTACTAAAAAGTGTGTCTTTTTTCCTTAAACACGTTTAAGATCGCGATTGGTTTCTTGTGATGAGCCTGTCACGGCTGCGTGATCCCAGACAAGCCACTAAAACCCGGAAAAGCTCGGTTAACGATTAACCAGTTGACTTTGCCATCAGACCACCGAGCTCCTCCCTCTGCGGTTGACCGAGCCCATCAGATGCCCTGGTGCTGTTCGGATAACTTAACAAAAATCAGTGCATTTCTGTTGGAGCCTTTGTGGCAAGTGGGGGCCGCAGGCAGCTCACGCTTCCCCAGGTGGGGCCATAAATAGAACCTGGTTCGCCACCAGCTGCCTCTTACACGCAGACCCCGGCTAATCACTTTTCAAAGGTGTTTTGTTTTATTTTAATCCCTGGCATTCTTTAAGACCCAAAATATGAATTTACGGACAACTGTTTGAGAATTGCTCGCTTGTTTTGTATAATTAACCATGGCCGGAGTAAAATAAAGCGTTTCACCGTCTTGAAAGGAATCTGGGTCACAAGGGGATTTGCATTTTTTAAATTGGCAAGATGGGTAGTGAAATTGATCACATGCATAGACGGGTACCGAGCCCAGTGCTTGTCCCCATTTCAAGAATCTACCCTGAGAGCCCAGAGAACCAGCTCAGAATAAAGGGGTCAGGTTGAGATTTTCCTTCTATTTGGCTTCGAAAACCATTTCATGTCTTTCCTACTTTTAAATGGGAAATCAGCTCCTGGTTTTTACGTTGTGAGCTCCTTTTATAAGCTCGAGTCAATTTACAGCTGACTTTACCAAAAAAATTTTCATAATAAATAAGGCTGATCTGAAAAGCAACCGCAGCTCCTGGGTGGGGGCAGCACCTGGCAGGAGACAGGAGTGCTTTTGCTGCACATTCTAGCAGAAGGCACGGACCCAAGCGCACGGGAGCCCTGAGATACTAAAATCCAAGCTTTCTGTCCGCTGCTGGACTCATTTCCGGACGATGAACTGCTTGCAGGAAGCAAATTAAACATTGAAGAAGTCTTAAAATGGCCAAGACAACGTTAGCCTTTTGAAGCCTCCCTTGGGAAGTATGACAAGGGCATGAATTCTTTTTTTTTTTGTTTTTTCCCCCTGATGGTTGTGCAGATTTGATTCAGAAGATGGCTCAGTTGGTTTGCGGGGGGCCTGGCGGCCGGTTTGGGCGTGTAAATGAAATGATCACGATTTGCAGCTGTGTGCCCCAGGCCCCTAGCAGAGGCTGCCACAGGATCGGGGACAGCGCAGTGACACTTTGTAGCTTCCATTTAAGCCGGTCAGCGCAGCCCCGGGTGTTAGAAGAAATCCCGCAACGATTCTCAAAGAATCAGGATGCCCATTTCTGCCCAGAGTGTAGACTCCGGTTTCCACTCGCCCAGTTAATCTGCTACAATAGAACACAAGTCTCAGCTTGTTCATGAAGTTTTCTCCTTCTATTTTAGAGGCACACTTAGAGGTGACTAGTGTATACGTAGGGGCCGGTCTTCCCCACCTGGTTTCTAAATCTGGTCGGGACCCCAAGAACACCCTCCCCCCCCCCCCCCCCCCAGCAAACCCATCCCAGCCTGTGGACTGCTGCTTCCTGACGCCCAGAACTCAAAGCAGCTGTTGCGTGCCTGTGCACTTGTGTGTGTGTGTGTGTGTGTGTGTGTCTGTGTGTGTGTCTGTGTGTGTGATCTACTATGTGACTATTTAATGATTGCCAAAATATTTAGACTAGAGGAGCGTCCAATGGGTCAGTTGGATTGTGACTTACCTTCTTTTATGGTTTTTTTTTTTTAATTGCTTTCTGTTAAATATGCCCGTAATCCCCTCCCCACCCCCACCGACCCCCCCCACTATATTTGTATATACTGCAATTTAAGAACTAAAAGGATGCTAAGAACTAAAAGGATGCCTTGAATTCGTTGTTTTACCGTTTTACTCTTTTGTCTGTTTGTTTTATTGGTGATTCTGCTGCCTAATGACCTTTTTTGTTTTTGTAACCGCTGGGGAAGCCGGAAGGATTAGGTCCCCCTGCCGGCTGCCTCCTCACTTGAGTTTATTGTAGACACTGGGGCTCTGAGTAAGTTTTGTTTGAATGTGGCCAACATGATTGTCTCGCTTTCCTTACCCTAAAAGAAAAGAATCTGTCTGGCACCTTTCAGCTGTACCCTCGTATCTGCCTCTCTAATAAACGTATTTTTCTCAGTGTTGTGTATTTTAAGTGATTCTTCACCTTTCCGAGAAAATTATTCTGTGTAATACGGGTGTTTAAGTCTTTTGTCTTCAGTAACGGGGAACTTTTCCGGCCAAATGCTTTTTAAAAATTCTGCCCTTCCCCGCCCCCACCCTTTAAAATGATGCCACCTTCTCTGTTTCTTGCCCTGTGTGCTCCTGAGGGCTTCCAGAATCCGCCTCTCTCTCTCCTCCTCTGCCCCCTCAAGATGAAGAACTTTCACTGTTCATTGCTGAGTCAACATTAAAGTGACAGGTTTTTCTTTTCTCGCCAAGATTGTACACTTTTGTAAAGCACAGAGAGTGTCAGCCGGGGACAGAATCCAGAACCGGGCCTTGAAATGCCTCGTGCCCTCCTGGGAACCTGGTCACATTTTTTTTTTCCCCCCTTAGAAAGAGGGGGTCAGGGCGGGTGGGGGCAGCGTCTCCCATGCGGGCCTCTGTTCACCCCTGAAGGGAAGGCGGGTTCCCCAGGGAAAGTGGGAAGTGAAACCGTGAAAGTTCCTTATCTCAGACGTGCCCTGTGGTGACAGCCCCACTGTTCTGAAGCTGTCCCCCCTCCCGGGTGGTGCATTCTGGGAAACAGAGTGCCCCCCCCCCCCCCCCCCCGACCGCCTGCCTTCCTCTAAACCGTCTTTTTCTTTCTGTCTTTTTGTGTTGTAGATTCCTAGAGGCCTCGGGGAGCCTTCCCAGGAGAAACCCTCCGGTCTGCTTGTCTCCACAGGCCTGGGCGCCCGCGCTGGGCTGGACCGTGGCCCTGGACATCTCAGCCTGAAGTGACATTCCCCTCCCCACCCCGCCCCCCCCGCCACGTAGCTGCTTGCCTTTTTCTTTTTCTTTCCTTTCGACAGCATGCCCCTCGTGGCCCGGCTCCTTCCGTGGCCCAGTCCGGCCACCTCTGTGGGGAGCAGGTCTGTCCCTGTCCCCACCACACACAAAGGGCCACGGAAGGCAGCTAGACACGTGTTCCCTCCTCCCCGGGCTCCCACCTCGGCCCTCAGTCTACCTGGAGCATCCTGGCCCGTCCATGGTTCACACTGTGCCTTTCGTGAAAACTTTGCCACTGGTCGCCTCCCCCCCCCCCCCCCCCCCCCCCCGCCCGGGAGACTAACAAAATCTGGACGAGGAAGGCCAAGTGCGCACCAGGTGAACTGAGCGCCCGAATGTCACTGACGTGTTCCCGTGTCCCGAGTCTGTTGAGTATTCAGTGGTCCTTTTCTGGTTATGGGTCCTCACCTCGCCCCAAACACTGGCCCTTGCAACATGTCATGGCCCGAGCGCGCCCACGGCGGCCACGGGGGCACGCACACGCATGCACGCGCGCACCCCCCCCCCTCCGTGCACGCTCAGTACACACGTGTTTTTAATCTGGGGCCCGTGCTCAGTGGCCTGGAAAGGTCTGGACTGGACGTCCTGTTCCAGCCCGGGGGCCACGCACAAAAGCCTGCATCCACCCGCCTTCTCCCTTTCGTCTCATTAATGAGCACTGTGGACCCTGGCGCTTTACGAACGAGGGTCTCGCCGCGGCGTTAGCTGGTCGCAGGGCGAGAATTCCCGTCTTTCCATGAATTCCGAGATGTGCGTCTTAGGATTTTAGCGCTTTCCTCACCAAAGACCCTGTGCTGCCCGTGGCTCCGGCTTCTGTGTGTTCTCACGTGTTCTGCAGGCCACGGAGACTGGACCGCGTTTGCCTCTGGAGCTAGGTTGCCCGCCCCTTGCGGATCCTCGGGGACAACGTGAGGCCATGTAGCCTGTGGCCACTCATGCCTTAGAGCAGCGCAGCGTTCCTTCTTCTCTGGTGCAGAAACAGTCGGGAGAAATCACTGGCTGGCAGTGTCTGTGGACGAGACCCCATCCGAAGCCCAAGAAGGAAATCGGGCCTCTTTCTTGTCTCGTTTGGCTTTTGGTAACTAGGCGGTCACCTCGAACCTCCTCAATTTTTCTCGACGTTTACGAATCTAAGACCAGGGTGTCTTCTGGGAGCCGAAGGGACAGGGACAGGGACAGAAACGGGCAGGTGCTAAGGGGCTTGGGCCTGTGTCCAGCGGCCCCAAAGATGGCTCCTCTCAGCAAACCGGGGTTGACCAGACGCCTCCCTCAGAGCGGCTCGGCGACTAGAAACTTCCAGCAAGCAAACGCCCGGGGTTGAGCAAGTGAACCGAAGTCGCTTTGGGTTTAAAGGCGAGCCAGCGAGAGAGCATGAGCCGACCCCCCTTCTGTCTCTCTGTCCTTCTGTCTGTCTGTCCCTAAAGGGGGCTACGCCCTTGGCTTGACGATCACCTGCCTGGAGAGGCTGCGGCCACTGGCTGTCGCGAGGCTGCTACGTTGGCGGCAGGCCTCCGGTCCCCACGGTGGCGGCGCACCCGTGGCCGACTCCTCAGTCTCGCGAGAGGGCCGGCTTGGCACGTGACCCGGAAGCCAGGCGGCCAAAGGGCGAGGCCGGGGGCGGGGCTCCCTTGCGTCCCTGCAAACCTACAGGTTCGTGGTTAGTCCGGGCGGCCCCGGGGGCTCCGCGGGCGGCTTCTGCAGCCGCCGGGTGACCAGGTGTCCCCAGGAACTTCTGAATCTCACCAGGCCAAGCTGACCACTCTCCACCCCACAGAAGATGCTAATGGTTTTTTAAATCGATTTGAGAGCCTCGGTAACGCATGCGCATTGCATCTTTCCCATCCCGGGTCAGAACAGATTCATTTCTCGCAACATAGGGGATACGGTAGAAGCTGCAGTGATTTGTCCTTTTCATGTCTGTTAAACCCGATATAGAATATACTCGTATCTTGTACCCCCTGCGCCTTCCACTCCCCCCACCCCCTTCCTTCCTTCTGTACCACCTGCGTCCAAGAAAGAATGCATCGTAAGCACTTCTCCGTGTTCGGCGTGGGGTTTGCGCTGTGAGGCCGAGCTCATCAAAGGAAATAAGTTATTATGTGATAGTTGAGACGTATCGTTTACTCTGGGAGTCCTACTGGGAGCTCATCTATCTATTCGTACGGACCAGTTCACGTAGGGTAGAGACGCGGAATTTCCGACCTGCTTCCCGGCCTCCCCGCCCCGCACCCCCGATGCCTGTGGTTTCCCTGCCGATGCTAGAATACTGTTGTCGTAAGAATGACTAAGTTTTAAGGAGCCTGCCCTGACAATGACCTAAAAACGAAACGAAAGACAGGAACTTGTCATTTACCCCGTTTTTCCTTTGCAGGATAAAAAGGTATGGAAAGCCGTAATGGGATTTTCCTTTGGATTTTGATGGCGCTCGCCTCGAAGCTTCCAGGCTGTGAGGCTCAGGCCAGATGAGCTGTAGCACAGGGGCCCCCTAATGCTTTCTGGTGACTTCCGTAATTACAGGAGAAAGTTTACTGAACGTGGAAAAAAAAAAAAAAAGTTACATCGATGCTAAGTATTTTTCCAGAAATCTTGGTTTCATACTTCCTCGTGCCTCTGCCTCGTGTGCTTCTATCATTAAAACAAACAAACAAACAAAAAAAAAACTTCTTTAGAGAGTGATCCAAAATTCTATTTTAACCTGACGTTGAGCACCTTTAAACTTTTTAGTTTATTTGTGCGCGTGGCACTAATTCTAAGCTTTGGAGGCATCTCAAGTGTTGTAACGGCCCATTGCCATTGTGAAGGTTCTGGAACTGCCCATTTGTCTCTGGAGATGGAATTAAACCAAATAAAGTGCTTCCATTGGAAGGCTTATATTGACCTTGTAACTATACGTTAACCCTCTTAAATGTTAAATAAAAGTATAACCTCTGTTATGTTGTCACGGGACTGTTTTTGTTGTACTGGCGGGGTGACCCGGGTCACGGAAGCAGGCAGGGCCCCTGCGCTGGGGGGCGGAGGCGGCTGGGCCCGGCCGCACCTCGCTGATTTACTGTGTGAACCCAAGACGAGTCACGTAGCGGTCGAGACTGGGGCCGGGCTCGCTCTGACCACCCCCCCCCACCCGCTGGGGGAAAAGCTGCCTGTAGGGGACATTGTGATGAGAGATTCAAGTTGATTCAGTCCAGGGATCTGGGGAGGCTCCTTAGGAGCAGGAAGTTTGTTTTTCATGCACTTGGCAGCTACAGGTTTTCAGGGATCCTATGGTAGGAGGGGGTGGGGGCTGGGAAAATGGGGCATTTTTGCCGTTGGTTCACTGACGCTCTGCTGTGTCAGGTGCAAGTGCCCGGACCCACCCCCTGGCTAGTTTGGCTTCTGTGGGGCCGCAGACGGCGTGCGACATCGCAGGGTGGAGGCCCAGGCCTGCACGCACAGGATGTGCGCGGCGGGAGGCCGGGTCCCTACCGGCGCAGAGAATCCGGCCCCAGGCTCTGCGGGGGGGAGGTACAGCGGTTTGTGCCCACACCTCTTGAGGCCCTAAGGCTCCTCCGAGCCATGTTCGGAGAACATTCTCGGGAGGGAGGGAAACAGCAACGCGGAGCGTGAGCAGGGGCAGCCTCGCCGGCGCCAAGCGGCTGCGGGGTGGGAGGCGAGGCCACCAATAAGAGGCCGGCCCTCCCTGGGGCCTTGGCCTCCTCCCCCAACCCCGGTGTGACTGGACTTTAACGCCGGAGCCCCTGACTCAGGAGGCAGCGGACCCGTCGGTCAGGCTGCCCCGCTGGGGCCGGGAGTCTGCGGGGGCAGGGCCGGGCCTCTCCGGGCGGGTGGGGGCCTCACCCGGCCTCCCCGGCGCCGGCCGCACCCAGGCCCGGCAGCGCGGTCGCAGAGGCGGGGGCGACCCCTAGCGGGAGAGGGGGTCAGCGCGTCAGGGGAAGGACGCCCCCTGGCGGGGGACCCGGTAACGGGCAATACGATGGAGGTGGGCTGAGCCAGCGGGGCTCGAGGGTCTCGGTCTCTCTCTCTCTCTCTCTCTCTCTCTCTCTCTTATTAAAGCAAAAGAGATCCCTGGAGTCCGCCCCACGGGACAGCCTGGAGATCCAGCTCTGAACCGGGGCTGAAGGAGGGAGGCCAGCCTAGCTTCCTGGGACGCACGTCCCCGTGCCCTGAGCCGGGGGGAAGTCCTGTCCCCCGCTGGAGGAGGCCTCCCCTTCCCTCCCTGGCCCCTGCTGCTCTTTTCCGAGGCAGTAAGCCTGTGGCCAGCACCCTCTCAGACCAGGGATTAAAGTGTGAAGTCTGTGAAGCGACCCTTGGGTGTGTCGGGAGCTGTTTACAGCCATGAGGCCCTGGTTTATTATCTATTTCATTGTTTGTATTTTCTAATTTTTTTCCATTTTTTAAAAACATTTATTTATTGAGAGACAGAGACAGAGCATGAGCGGGGCCGAGAGACGGGGGGGTGGGACACAGAATCCGAAGCAGGCTCCAGGCTCCGAGCCGTCAGCACAGAGCCCGACGCGGGGCTCGAACTCACAGACCGCGAGATCATGACCTGAGCTGAAGTCGGACGCTTAACCGAGGGAGCCACCCAGGCGCCCCTCATTGTTTTTATTTTTTAAGGTGTGGAAGAAATCACAGGGATCTTCTCTTCATCAGCTCTTTGGCCCCGGAAGGAAGCAGCAGGGGCCGGAAGGATCCCGGGCAGCATCCTGCCTAGTGCAGGGGGAGGGGGTGTTGGGCACCCTGGCAGCGTGCACACCCTCTCACTGCCCCCAGGCCAGCCTGTGCCCGCTCCCACTCACCAGACACCAGGCTGCTCACTGGGGTCAGATCCCGGGAAGGGCTGGAGACAGCATCCTAACACGCCCCTGGGACAGCTTTCCAGAAGGCACCTGGTCCACAGCTGGGACTGCCCTTCCCACAGCTACCCCTGAGGGCGTTCGTTTCTCCCGCACCTGCTCCTTCCCCGCAGTGACGCTCCTCTCCTGCACGGAAACCAGCCAGAGGGAGGCCCCATTCCAAAACACCACTGGCTTCCCTCAAGGCTCTGTGGGGGCTCAAAATGAGGTGGGGGAAGACTCACAGGCTTGTTTGTGCGGAATTGCAACGGGCACGAAGGTGGGAGGCCACACTTCCTGGGTGGCCCGCGCCTTGCCCGTGTATTTGCGAGTGCGGGTTCGTGAGAAGCACGGGCAGATGGGACGGCAGGTCCGCACACTCCCCGGCCGGGCCGTGGCTCTGGCTCCTCTAAAAGGTGCTGCTGGAGTGAGTCCCAGCCTAAGGGAGCAGCCCGACGTGGGGGGGGGGGGGGGGGGGAGCCAGCAGGAGGGAAAGACAGGAAGGGGCCTCCCCTGCTGCCCGGTGGTTGCTTCCCGTCCCCACCCAGTCCGCAGTCCGTGGGGTGAACATCCACGGTCTCCTCTTTTGTCTCAGGATTCCAGCACCTAAGGTTGGCCGAGCCACTTAAAACCTGGTGTTTCTTTTTAAGATTATTTATTTGGAGAGAGAGAGTGCCTGTGTGTAAGCGGGGGAGGGGCAGAGAGAGGGAGAGAGAGAGAATCCACAGGTGGAGACAGCAGGTTCCACGCTGTCAGCGCAGAGCCTAACTCGGGGCACAGCCTCACGAACCGTGAGATCATGACCTGAGCCGAAACCAAGAGACGGACGCTGAACGGACTGAACCAGCCCAGCGTCCCAAAGCCTGGTGCTTCGAGGGAAGATGTAAAGCATTTTAAGGCCCAGTGGTACCTCCCAGTCTCTCCCCCACCTTCCTGTAGTCCAGTGACTGACTGTCTCCAAAACTCCGAATCAACAGAACTGGTTCTCTCTCATCCTCCAAGGTAAGCAAGAAAAGCCAGTCGTGAAATCTGCACCATGGGAATTCTGTGTAGACGATGTTCCAATGCGAGCAAAGCTGAAGATACTGCTTAGACACAGACGCACGCGGCCACGGAGGCCAGGGGCTACCTCTGGGGTGGGGCGAGGTGGCAGGCGTGCTCAGGAGGGACCCACAGCAGTCCGTGGGGACCGGTGACGGTGACACCGAGGAACCGTTCTCGGCGCTGAACACGCTTCTGCACACTCACGTGTGAGGGGATCTCACGAGCATGTGTGTTTCAAGTTAACGCATAAAAACCGCCAATTCTTCTCTCCCCACCAGACCCCAGGGAGTAGCAACAAAACCACCCCAAACCGTGGGGCAAATAAAACACGAGCGTCACTAAACGTCAGGGAGCTGGACACCGGCCACCGCGATGCGGTGACGCCGGCACAATGTCGGCCGTGCGCCGAGGGAAAGGTCCCCGGGGCCGCGAGGCGGCCTTGCCCGGCCCAGGGAGGGCGGCCCCTGCTCGGTGCGGGGTTACTCGGAGTGGCCAGGGCACGGCGCCAGGAGGGGACCGGCCTGTGGGATGCGGGGCCTCCACACCCCCGGCCCCCCCTCCCCGGTCCCCGCCCCCGCTTCTCTACACGGCCGGGGAAAGGCCGGCGCGTGTAGGCAGACTCCTCTTCCTCTTCCGCTCCTGCGGCTTCCAGACACTGGTTCAGAGCCACGCGGAGGCCCCGCTGGCACAGTTATCGGTGACGCCGATCACCCCGGCTCCGCACCCCCCCTACACCCCCCGCGCGGACGCGCAGACAACGGCGTGGGCTGTGGGGGACGCATACGTATTTATTATGACATTCTGGACACAAACGAGGCCGCGCAGACCTGGGGCGAGCTCACAACCTGGCGCGGAATCTGTGCGTCCTGGCCAGGGTGACGTGCGGCCGCCCGGCTCTGAGGCGTGGTGGCCGCCGCGGCTCTCTGAAGACTGTGACAAAGGTCAAGGGATTCCACAGCGGCTGGTTCTTCGATCACATGCTGCCTCGGTGGGGAAGGAGCCAGGTAGACGGCAGGAGCGAGCCGCGAGCTTCAGCGTCGAGAGCCTCGGGCTCTGCCTGAAGGGCCTGGCAGTTCCACCGACATCTACAGACTGAAGGCCACTGTGGGGGCTTCGGTTCCAGGACCCCTTCCCCATCCCCCACTCGCTCTGGCCCCGGGGCAGCCGCCCCAGCTGCTTCGTCCAGGGGCTTCAGTGCCGCGGGAAGCAAGAAGACCCAGGCCGCCCGTGCTCACCCCGACCGCCCCAGCCGTGGACTCGCTCAGCATCATCCAGAACATACTTCCACGACGGGCGTGCAACAGTGCGGGGAGGAAGGGGTAGCTTGTGTTTTCTAGCGCCAGCCCCCAGGGAAGCCGCGTGAGCAGCAAGAGACAGTGACAGCGGGGGACCTCTGTCTCATCATCCGGTTCCCCGGTGGGGGCAAGCTCCAGCCAATCCATGGGGCAGCACAGGGACGGAGCTGCCTCCAGAAGTCATCTCTACTGACAAATCCTGCCCCCACCCCGGATCCTGATCGCGCGTGAGTCCAGAGTCGTTAGTGTGCAGGAGAAACGCTGACCGCAGTGTGGGACTCCGGAGCCTGTCTGTGGCCACGGAGTCGGGCGAAGCGGGGCCCAGGGAGGAGCTGGCCCCCGCACCCCGACCTCGCGTGCTCGGCACCCTGCTCCCCAGCTCTGGGCTGTGAGTCCGGGTGCTGGACGGCCACGGTCCCTGACTGCGAGCCCCAGGGACAAAAGCTGGGCCCGAGTTAGCGCGAGGGCGGGTTGGGGACACGACGCTTGTGGCACACGGGGACGGACACCCAAGTTAACGAACGTCGCCGAGCCTCGGCCGTTTGAACAGCCTGCGGTGGATGTGCTTCCTGGTTGTGGCACGACTCGCCCGAACTGAAACAACTTTTCTGCCTCTTTACACATCTGGGTTTCCAAAGTGGCCGGCCTGTCTTCGGGGTACAAACGCGCCCTCTGCCGGGAGGAGGGCGAAGGCAGGGGCCTGTGGGGACACTTGGGGCACTCAGCCCGGCAGGGCCCACGAGAGGGTTTCTCCCAACAGCCTCCCAGAAGGTGTGTTCGGGGACGCACTCTTCCAACACGCCAGGGACACGAGAGGGTCCCTGGAAAGGGAGGGGACTTACAGACTGGCCCACCAAGTCACACGGCCCGGGTCTCGGCTTCGATCTTCTGCTCCCCGTGTAAGCTCTCTGGGTCCTGGAGCTGGGCCACACTCTGTCGGATGGCGATCTCGGGGCCACCGCCATACAGGTTGTTCAGGTAGACCCAGGTCTCCTCCGAAATCTGCCCATAGTCAGCTCCTGCAGGGCCCAAGAGGGCACCGGGTCGGGGCCAGGCTCACGTCTGCCCCCTCACTCCCTTGATGACGCCATGGTCTTCGGCAGTGGGGGCTCCGGGAGGTGCAGGCCCCGAAAGGGAGGGAGCGCAACTATGCGTTTCCGTTTCCGTGCAAAGCGGTGAAATGCAAATCCAGGATGCCCCAGCAGGACGTCTGTGCTCTCAGGACCCCAGAGGGTGCATCTCTGCGCCCCGTTTCCGGGGGGTATGGGGTTCACACAAAGGGCAGGTGGAGGCCGACACAGGGCATGGGTGTGAGCGGCGGGGGCTCCTGGGAAGACTGTGACTGGCAGCTGGGGGGCGGGGATGGGGGGGAGCCCGGCCGGCCCAGAAGGCCAGGGCTGGAGCCGGCGAAACTCACCCTGCTTCAGTTGAATGTGGCCGCTTCCCCTGGCCTGTGCGATCCTGCTGTTGTCAATGGGCCCGGGGGGCTCTGGAACAGAAACAGCTCAGGCTCAGCACCTCTGGGCCTCTGCAGCGGCGGGAAGAAACCCCAGCGCCGCCCCTCCACCCCCCCCCGGCCCTCCGCCTCTCAACAGGTAAGAGCCATTCTCAAGGCGTCACTCCAACACCTGTGGCCCCCGAGAGGCTGTCCGGGCCGCAGGGGGTCAGTGTGACGTCCTTCCAGGGGCAGGTGCGAGCTCGTGCGTGGAAGTCTGAGAGCCAGAAGGGACTCGTAGCACCCCTGGAGCCCGCATGGGGGACTTCAGGGACCCACGAGCTAGTTTCAGACCCCTCACTGTGGACGGCAGCTGCCACGTGCCGAGCACCCTTCCCGAAACCTCACGGAAGCCTCGACCACCTGATCTGAGAGCCGTCACAGAAGCAGGGGAAGTAACAGCCCAGGTAAGAGCTGGCAGGAATAAGGCTGGGGCCGGAGGTAGGGCTGTAGCTCCAGAGCCAAGCCCCACTGCCTCCACCAACACGAGGGAGGCCTCGGGGTGTCCCTGGGACCTTGCCGCCTGGCACGGGCTGGACAGCGGTGAGGTCCCTCCCTCCCTCCCCTTTCCCGGAGTCCTGGCTGGAGCTTATGCCCTGAAAGGCAAATGTCCCGTTCACAGAACCCACTGGCTCTGCCGACCCTGCCAGGTCCCCAAGCCCCCCCCCCCCACCACCGGTCTGGGAGCCCAAGTGTGGGGCTTGAGGGTGGCCGCAGGCAGGCCAGGGCTCAGGCTCGGCTGTTTCTGACTGCAGGGGACTGCAGAGGGCTCTGGGAGCTGCCTTGTGATGGGGCCTGTCTCCGCCTCTGTAACTCGTGGGGTCAGAGGACACTGTGTCCACTGTCTTTCCTAAGAGCTTGAAGCCATCTATCCACTAAAAGCTAGTATTTAGGGCAAGAGAACCCTCAAAGGAAAGGGCCTGGCAGGAGGAAAGAAGGCCTCCTCTGGGCACCAGCAGGGACGGGAGAACAGGAGAGAAGGGGAGGGAAGGGGCGGAGCCAGACAGCTTCTCTCCCCCTACAGCAAGAAGGCGTGGCTCCAGGACACTGGGTGGTCTGGCCCCCCCCCCCCCCCCCCCAGGTAGCCCGGTGCGGACAGCGACCCCAGCACGCCGGGCTGGAATAACACCCGTGCTCTTCGCTCCTCCAGGAGGCAGGCGCTCGCCTAAACCCGCTGGGCAGCCAGCGACCACCCCAGGCACCCCCTCTCCCACCTCCCGGGGCCCTCCCCGCAGGTCTGAAGCCCCAGGGCCCTCCCGGCGGCGGTCGGGCCGCCGAGTGCCAGGCCCGTGCTCCACTCACCATTGTCCTTGCCCTTGACAAAGGCTTCCCACTCCCGGAACCACTGCATGCTGATGCAGTAGATGACGCTGGGGGACTCCTCGGCCTGGAAGGCTTTGTTGAGCTGGGCCGGCCAGGGGAGCAGAGGCGAGGGTCAGCGGGATGGTCGCAGCACCCCGCCAACCCGCGCCCTCGACTCTCAGAAAACACCAGATCCTCCAGGCAGAAACCGCGGGGCCCCCAGACAAGCTCAGAGGAACATCCCCCCGCGGCCCCGCCACCCGATGTCTTTTCAAGGACTTTAATCCAAGGGAGAAGGCAAGCAGATGCGGCTCTCCCGCACTTCACGGACTGCGGCCGTTCGCTCCCTCGTTAACTATTCTGATGCGTTTTGTTTCCTCGTGGGCACAGAGCGCAGTGTCCTTTAACGTCTTTCACCTGCGCGTCTGCTACTGGATGATGGATGGCCCCCGGCCGCCTGTTCTGAACAGCCCCGGGGCCCCAGCACCACACTGCACAAGCCCCTTTCCTACACGGCATCGCCCTGGGTCCTGCTTTGCCACCTGATTTTTCTCACTCAACGCCCCTTTCGGGGTCAGTGGGTAGCACCCATGGTTCTCAGTGGGAGGGGGAAGGGACACTGGCAGTGTCTGGAGGTCTGTTTCGTGTGGCTGGCACGGAGGCGGCCAGGGATGCTAACTGTCCTATCACCCGCAGTCCAGTCCCCACGACAAAGAACCATCCAGCCCCAAGCCACAGTGCCCGTGGCTTACCAGCACAGCCGGCAGATGGACCTGAGCCTCCCGAAGCCCGCCCTCCTGCTGGTAAAATCTTAAATGTCCGGCCAGGCCTCTGGCCACTCTGTTCTCCCCACAGAACGCGTCTTCCAGACGGAGCCTGGCTGCACGCGGCTCTTCAGTCCCCAAATCCCCGCGTGGCCCCAGCGGAGGCGAGAGGCGCCCCACCCCCACCTGCACGCACCTTAATGAAGGTGTCGATCTCCGTCCGCCTGCGCTTGGCCAGTGCCTCTATCTCCACCTGGCAGATGGAGCACACGTACAGGTGGTTCACGGCAGGGCCGCCCCCAAACCTGCACCAGGAGGGGGGAGCGGAGAGGGAGGGGGAGAGGGAGAGAGAGCGCGAGCCCTGAGGGGCGGGTTCCAGTAGGGGAGGCAGCAGAACTTGCCAGAGAGCCACGACTGCCCTCCACGTGGTGGGTTTCTCCTCCTCTGGGGAGGCTCCCCAACGCTGCAACCCTGGGTGCCCTGTGCACAGCCCGTTCGCTTTTCTGTCTTCCTCGCCAGTCTGGCAAGGGCACCCGTGTGCCAGCACGACCACGGCACCCGGCACAGGGCCTGCCCCGGCACGGGTGTGTCACAAACAGATGTTTAATGGCTGAAGGAGGGATTAACGTTCTCGCTTCCTCTCTTGGCTGCTGGGCGGGAGCCCTTGTGGCCAAGAGCCCACCCGGCCAGACCCCGGGGACGATGCCAAAGGGACGCAGAAGGTTGTCCCTCTGCGGGCAGGAGGGTGGAGCTCCGCGGGATATGGGGACACATCTCCCTGTGGGGCCTGGCCCACCATCCTGCAACCGGGCAGAGTCTGCGCCTGACCTGCCAGCGGCCGGGGCAAAGCTTGTCCCGACCCGTCTGAGCGCGTGCTGGGCATGGCATGTCCTGCCCACCTGTCCGCAGAGCCACCTGGGCCTGAAGGCCACCCGAGCCGGGCCTGCCCCAAGCCGGCGCTCCCAGGACTATCTGTGACAGGGACCAACACGCTTGCTTTTGCCTGAGCCGGTTTTGTCCCTCCTGACCGGAAGGATCCAGCTGGATGCCCACCAGGGTCTTTTTCCCTGCAGTTCGTGTGCCAGGGAAGCCCCTGCAGCCGCTTCTGTGCGGCTCTGCCCGGAGTGGAGGGCGGCGTGGGGCCCACGGTGGCGTCCATTCCCCGAGCTCCTTCCCTGCCCCGCCGAGCGCCGGGCCCTCCCGGAAGAGGCAGGCACGGCACCTACCTGTTGTAGAGGTGCTCCCAGACGTTCTGGGGCAGGATCACTACCAGGTCGTCGATGTAGTGGTATTTGTTGGGCGGGATGCCTGGGGAGGAAGGCAGAGGGACGGGGAGCTGGGGGCTCGGCCGCCCGCCCCGCGCCCCCCACCGCAGAGAAGGCGCCCTCACCTCCGTGGGAGCAGAGGAAGGTGTGGTTGGTGATGGGCCCCGGCTCCGCGAAGGTGTTGAACTTGTTAAGCCATTCCCGGGACACGTAGAACCGCAGCAGGCTGGGCTCCCGCATGGCGGCCAAGGATACCACCTGCTGCCGCTCCCGCACAGCCTCCTCACTGCTCTTCCTGGGGCAGGGGTGAGGCGAGGGCCGGTGGGGTGGGGTAGGGCAGAGGTGGGAGGGGGTTGGGGCAGGGGCATTGCGCGCAGCTGTGCCTGGGCTCGCTCCATGCAGGGGCACCAGCCACAGCTGGCAGGGGTGTGTTCGGGGCCACCTACCGCCACTCCCCCTGCCTGAGCCCCACCCCTGCCCGAGTTCCGGCCACCGTCCCCTCCCACGGGACCACCACGGAAGACCCAAACTCAACTTCTTGGGCTTCCCACTTTCCCGCGGTGGCCACAGGGCTCTTTCTTCCAAACTGAAACCCTTGCTGCCCGAGTCTAGAGCCCTTCCAGGCCCCACCCACCCTGACGGAAGCCCCAGGGGCCAGGGGCGGGACGCCCAGGCCCGCAGGTCACCAGCTCTACCCCGACGGCCCGCCCAGGGCCCCCACCTGTAGAAGAGGACGTAGGCCTCGGCGTTCTGCACCACCGTCTCGTGGACCTCGGTGACATACTGGTCATCGAACTCGTACCACTGCCCGTTGATGACGTTCTGGCAGTAGGCGATGTAGTGGCCACCTGCGGCGGGAGGGGCGGGAGGGGCGGGCGGGTCACGGGTGGCCTAGGGGACGGGGACAGGGAGGGGCAGGGGTGGCCGGACTCACTGCCTGCTGTGCCGTGGTGGCAGATGACAGAGAGGAGGTCGTAGGTGGTGATCTGCGACGTGCACTCCTTGGCAAGGAATGGACGCAAGTCAAGTCCCTCGAGGGGGAAGGAGACGTGGCTGCTGATTTTGAACGAATACATGACCTCGTGCCGAAAGCGCTTCAGGTGGATGCACAGGATCTGCGGGGACCGGGGGCAGGTGTCGGTCCCCCCAGACGGGGCTGGCTGGGGCCCTGCGAGCCCTGGTAACCAGGCGGGGTCTCGAGGCGAGGCTCTGGGACACCCGCCAGCCCGCTGTTCGGTCCACTCGGGTCTTGCCATTCAGGTGAAAACAAGGAACCTAGCGGCTAGAGCCTTCCAGAGGCCCAGGCGGGTGGGTGGGTCATACCCACCGAGCCGCCTGAACAAGGGAAGAGCCCCGCGTGGGAGCCGAGCTGGCTCGCTGCAAGGCACGAGGAGAGGCGCGGGTGACGGCAGGGCCACGCCGATGGCTGCCGAGACGGGCGTCCCAAACCTGCTCGGCACGGCCCCGAGCTCCCGCCTCTCGGGCACCGCTCCTCTCTGCTCGGGTTTCAGTGAGCCCGTTCCTGCCTCGGAGCTTTGCCCGCCGGCTCCTTCCCCCCTCGCCCCCACGAGGCCCACACAGCCCCCGCGCTCAGGGCCCACTCAGACCGACTCCCCCAGAGAGGCCTCCCCGCACACCCACCTTCCCTGGGGTGGCACCCTCCGCCCCACACCCGCCCCAGTCCCACTGGGACTGGCACAGTGCGGGAGGAGCTGAGGGAGGGCCCACGTCGCCGTCCAGACCCCTCCCAGCAGGCCTCTCAGCCAAAGCAGTGGACTCCCCCCTGAAGTGGTCAACCCTCCCCAGCCCCGGGCTTCTTGGGGGAGGAAGGATGCTCAGTGACAGGGAGTGGGGGGGGCGGGGGCGCTGCTCCACTCACCTCGGGCAGCCGCAGGACCTTACAGTATTTCACCCCGTTCCGCAGCCTGGCAGGGACAACGGGCGAGAAGCAGTGAGTGTCCGGGTGTGGGGGTAGAGCGGCACCCTCCCAACAGGGGCACGTCTGTGAGGTCAGGGTCAAACTCCCCGGGCGAGCAGGGGAAGTACGCGGGACACAGACGGACGGAGGGGTCGGAATGGGAAGCGGGGGAGAGGCCCCGGGACACACACACACTTACTTTTTACACCGTTCACAGCTGTACATGTTGTCACCTAGAGCAGTAAATGCAGACAACGGTTAGCAGGGACAGGGAATGGCAGAGGTGGACACGATCATTTATGCTGACGGCACACAACCCGACGGGCTGCCTGCAAGAGACTCACTTCAGTGTTAAGGGCACACAGGCTGGGAGAGAGGGATGGAAGGAGACATTCCCTGCAAATGGAAACCAAGAGAGCAGAGGTGGCCATATTGGTATCAGATAACACGGACTTTCGGTCCAAATCTGTCAGGAGAGACGAAGAGGGTCACCATGTGGTGATAAAGGGGTAATTCAAAAAGAAGAGGTAACTATTGTAAATATATGCATCCAACCCCACTGGACCTAAATATGGGAAGCGAATATTAACACAACTAAAGGCAGAAAGAGTCGGCAATACGGTAACAGTTGGGACTTTAACGCCCCACTTTCAACACTGGGCAGATCATCCAGGCAGAAAATTAATAAGGGAACCAGACCTGAAGGACTACAGACCAAGTGGGCCTAACAGACACAGACAGAACATTCTACCCAACAGCACCAGAATACACGTTCTCAAGTGTGCACGGCACATTCTCCAGGACAGATCCTTCGTTGGGCCACAGAGCAAACTTGGAACAAACCTGGGAAGACAGATATAGTATCCAGATCTTTTCCAAACACAGCGGTATGAAACGAGAAACCATTAACGGGAAGAAAACTAGAAAATTCACAAACGTGGACATTAAACAACACACTCTTCAACAACTGACGGGTCAGAGAAAAACTCAAAAGAACTCAGGAAGCATCTCAAGACAAATGAAAATGAAAATATAACATACCACCACATATGGGATGCAGGAAAAGCAGGTCTAAGAGGGAATTTCATAGCAATAAGTGGCAACATTAAGAAAGCAAACAGATCTCAAACAACCTTTTTCGATGAAAGAGAAAATGAAAAAGAAACTAAGGCCAAACTTGGCAGAAGGGAGGAAACGACAGAGATTAGAGCGTAAATAAACAGAGATGAGAAAAAAACAATAGAAAAAAAAAAGATCAGTGAAACTAAGAGTCGGTTTTCAGAAAAGATAAAATTGAAAACGCTTTTAGCTAGATTAGCAAAAGCAGAGACAGAGAGGATGTAAGTAAATTATAAATGGAGGGGGGCTCTTACAACTGACACCACAGAAACACAAAGGATCACAAGAGGCACTGTGTCCAATTCGCTGTACCCCAAATTGGATAGATAACCCAGAAGAAACGGACAAATTTCTAGAGATATACAACCAAGACTGAATCATGAAGAAAGAGAAAATCTGAAGAGACCAGTAATAAGGAGATTAGAGCAGTATTCTTTCCACCTTGCAATAGTAGTAAAAAGTAAAAACTTCCCAACAAACAAAAGTCCAGGACCAGATGGTTTGCCGGTGAATTCTACCAAACATTTAAAAAAAAGAATCAACACCAATCCTTTTCAAACACTTCCAAAAAGCTGAGGAGGGAGCACTCTCAGACTCATTTTATGAGGCCAGCAGCACCCTGATACCAAAATTAGATAAGGACACTAAAGGAAAAGAAAACGATGGGCCAATATCCCTGATGAATGTTGACAGGAAAATCGTCAAAAAAAATTCTAGCAAACCAAATTCAGCATCATATTAAAAGGCTCACACACCATGATCAAAGGGAATTTAAACCTGGGAGGCAAGTATGGTTTATCACACACAAATCAATACCCAGGATACTCTACGTTCATAGGATAAAGGGTAAAATCATCTGATCCTCTCAACCCAGAGAGGAAAAGCATTTGATGAATTTCAACACCCTTTCACGATAAAAGGTCTCAGTAGGTTAGGTGTAGAGGGAACACGCCTCAGCATACCGGAGGCCACCTAAGACAGGCCTACGGCCAATGTCATCCTCAATGGTGAAAAGCTAACAGCTTTTCCTTCAAAATCAGGACCAAAACAAGGGCGCTCACTCTCACCAGGCCTATTCTAGCCAGTACTAGAAGTCCTAGCCAGAGCAATTAGGCAAGAAAAAGAAATAAAAGACGTCCAAAAAGGAGAAGAAGAGGTAAGGAGCTCAGGCTGTCTGTATGCGGATGATGCGATCCTACACATAGGAACCCTAAAGACTCCCCCAAAAAACTGTTAGCGCTGACAGATGAATTCAGGAAAGATGCAGAGCACAAACTCAACATATAAAAACCAGCGGCATTCCTGTGCACTGGCAGTGAAATATCTGAATGAGAAACCAAGAAAACAAACCCATTTACAATCGGGTCAAGGATGATAAGACACACAGGAAGACGTTTAACCAGGGAGGTGAAAGATCTGTACGCAGAAACCACATGTCATCGATGAGAGACACGGACAAAGATGGCCGTGAGACCGTGGAAAATACAGCTGTTGGCCTCTGCCCCAGGTTCCTGGCTCACACTCCCTAAGGTCCTTCTACTTTCCTAAGTGGTAAGAGCACTAGAAGCATCATCTGTTCTGATATTTGGTCTTTGACCCTTTGACCCCACTTCCTGGCAGGCTTCTAAAGGTCCCTTGGAATTTCCTAGGTGATGGCAGTGACTTTTGTCCTAACAAGGTGACTCTGGATGGCTCTGGGATTGGGGCTGATCACCAGAAAGACGGAGCCATGATTAGAAGTTTGGAATTTTCAGGGGCGCCTGGGCGGCTCAGTCGGTTGAGCGTCCAACTTCGGCTCGGGTCATGATCTCACGGTCTGTGGGTTCGAGCCCCGCACTGGGCTCTGTGCTGACAGCTCGGAGCCTGGAGCCTGCTTCGGATTCTGTGTCTCCCTCTCTCTTTGCCCCTCCCCTTTTTGCTCCTCCCCTCTCTTTGCCCCTCCCCTCCAGATGCTCTGTCTCTCTCTGTCTCTCAAAAATAAATAAACGTTAAAAAATTAAAAAAAAAAGTTTGGAATTTTCAGCCCCACCTGTGTCCTACAGAGGGAGGGGCTGGAAATGGGAGTTTATAACCGATCATGCCTACGTGAGGAAGCCCCCATAAAAATCCCAATGGCATGGCGTTTGGCCCCCTTCCAAGTTGGTGGACGTGTGGAGACGAGGGAAAGTAGCGAGCTCAGAGGTCAAGGAAGTTCTGCCCCTTCCCACATACCCTGCCCTGTGCAGCTCTGCCGTCTGGCTGTTCCTGAGTTAAATATGTTTTTTTAACATTTATTTACTTTTGAGAGAGAGAGAGAGACAGAGTGCGAGTGGGGGAGGGGCAGAGAGAGGGAGACACAGAATCCCAAGCAGGCTCCAGGCTCCGAGCTGTCAGCACAGAGCGCGACACGGGGCTCAAACTCCGAACTGTGAGATCATGACCTGAGCCGAAGTCGGACGCTTAGCTGACTGAGCCACCAGGGTGCCCCTGAGCTACATCCTTTCACGATAAACCAGTAATCCAGCAAGTAATGGCTCTAGCAAATTAATCAAGCCCAAGGAGAAAGGGTTGGAACCTTTGAGCTACAGCCAGTCAGAAACACAAGTGACAACCAGGACCCGTGACTGGCTTCTGAAGTTGGGGAGGGGAAGTCTTGTAGGACTGAACCCTTAACCTGTGGGATGTGATGCTGTCTCCAGTGTCAGAATCGAGGCGAATTCTCAGTACCCAGCTGGTGTCACATAACTGCTTGGAAGGGGAACGGCACCACGCATCTGGCATCGGGAAGGTAGTAAGAGTGATAGGAGACTGAGTTGTTCCCACACGGTGACCCAATACATGAGAATAAATGAATAAATTCACGGATCAGAATACTAGATATTGTCAAAATGTCCACCCTACCCAAAGCCATCTATAGATTCGATGCAATCCCTGGCACAATCCCAGTGACCTTTTTCACAGAAATAGAAACAAAAAATCCTAAAATTCACATAGAATTATAAAAAAATCCCAAACGGCCAAAACAATCTTGAGCAAGAACAACGGTAGAGGCGTCCCAAGTCCCGATTTCAAACTACACTACGAAGCTACGGTAGTCAGAATAGTATGGCACTGGCATAAAAACACACACAGGCCAACGAACAGAATTGAGGACCCAGAAATAAACCCATGCATATACGGGCAACTGCTGTCTGAGAAGGGAGCCAAGAATACTTGACGGGGGAAAGACAGTCATTTCAGTAAATGGTGTTGAGGAAACTGGATATTCACACATGTGACAGAAGAATGAAACTGGACCCGCTCACAGAAATTATCCTAAAATGGATTAAAGACTGAAATATAAGATCTGAAGGGACGCCTGGGTGTCTCAGTCAGTTGAGCGTCTGACTTCGGCTCGGGTCACGATCTCGCGGTCTGTGAGTTCGAGCCCCGCGTCGGGCTCTGTGCTGATGGCTTGGAGCCTGGAGCCTGCTTTGGATTCTGTGTCCCCTCTCTCTCTCTGCCCCTCCCTGCTCATGCTCTGTCTCTCTGTCTCAAAGATAAATAAACATTAAAAAAAATTTAAAAAGACCTGAAACCACAAAATTCCTAGAAGAAAACATAGGGGAAACGCTCCCGGACGCTGCCCTTGGCAATGACTTTTTGGATAGGACACCAAAAGCACAAGCCACAAAAGCAAAAATAAACAAGTGGGCCGATATCGAACACAAAAGCTCTCGCAACACAAGAAACAATTTGCAAAGTAAAGAAGCAACCTACAGAACGGGAGGAAACATGTATCGGATAAGGGGTTAATATCCAAAGTATGTAAGGAATTCATACAAATAGGAGAAAACAAAACAAAACAAAATCAAAACCCAGATAATCTGTTTAAAAGCTGGCAGAGGACCTGAACAGACATTTCTCCAAAGACGACAAACAGGTGGCAAGCAGGTACATGAAAAGCTGCTCGACATCACTCATCCCCAGGGAAACGCGAATCGACCCCGCGATGAGGTGTCACCTCACACCTGTCAGAAGAGCTCTCCTCAAGAGGAGATTTGGCAAAATGAGATACAAAGTGTCGGCAAGGACGTGGGGAAGGGGGATCCCTCGCGCGCACCGCCAGTGGGAACAGAAATTGGCGCGGCCGTCGCGGAAAACAGTGTGGAGGTTCCTCAAAAAGTTAAATAGGACTACCCCGTGA
This sequence comes from Neofelis nebulosa, assembly GCF_028018385.1. Taxonomy (NCBI): domain Eukaryota; kingdom Metazoa; phylum Chordata; class Mammalia; order Carnivora; family Felidae; genus Neofelis; species Neofelis nebulosa. The sequence goes on from NC_080793.1 coordinate 6,670,252, forward strand.
TCCAGCAATCCCACGTCTGGGTATTTATCCAAAGGAAATGAAATCGGTCTAGAAGGGACCAGGTACGCATCCAGGTTCACCGCAGCATTGTTCACGACGGCCAAGCGGCAGAAGTGAAGCCCACGTGTCCACTGCGAGAGGAACAGGGAAGTAAGACGTCGTCTATCAAGAGTACTATTCAGCTCCAGAAAGGGGGGGGGTTCTGCCACCTGCCACGACACGGATGAGGAGCCCGTCACAGGAGGACAAATACCATATGATCTGACTTAGATGAGGTCCCCAGAGTCATCAAGTGATGGAGACAGAAGGCAGAATGATCAGCACCAGGGCTGGGGGACGGGAGAAGAGAGAGTTGCCGTTTAAGGGGTAGAGTTTCCGCCTTGCAGGATGAGAAGGTTCTAGAGATTGATTGCATGATAATATGAATACAGGAACGCTACTGAACACTACACTTAAAAATGGTTAAGGTGGGCAGGGGGTGCCTGGATGGGTGAAGCGACTGACTTGGGCTCATGTCATGTTCTCGCGGCTTGTAGGTTCGAGCCCCGTGTCGGGCTCTGTGCCGACAGCTCAGAGCCTGCAGCCTGCTTCGGATTCTGTGTCTCTGTCTCTCTTTGTCCCTCCCCAGCTCATTCTCTCTCTCTCTCTCTCTCTCTCTCAAAAATAAATAAATGAACTCAAAAAATTTTAATACAATTAAAAAAAATGGTTACAATGGTAAATTTTATGTTATGTGTATTCTACCACAACTAAGTCTTGTGGGGGGGGGTTGTGTTTGTTTGTTTGTTTGTTTGTTTGTTTGTTTGTTTTTAAGAAAAAGAGCTTTCCCAAAGGTAAGATGCCAAGCACTCAACAGAAAAATGGAAAAAGTCAGGAAGAGGACATTTTAAAATATGAAATACCAACAGTCAATACGCTCATGGAAACTGTCCAAGCTCATCGATAACCGAGGAAATGCAAACTTAAAAGCACAATATCATTTTTGTGCATCAAACTGTTAAACAAAAGAAAACCAGGTGAAGCCCTAAGGGCCACCAGGTGGTAGGGCTGGGAGAACACGCAGTCCCAGGCCCAGCCTGGGGGGGGGGGGGGGGGGGGGCGATAACTGACAGTGAGTTCCAGAAACCAGCCGTATGCTGACCCAGCCAGCCCGGTCCACTCACCCTTCAGCTCATCAGCAGCGAAGAAGGCAGCAAGGCAGTCTTCCAGGGTGACGACCGGCCCCCAAAACCAGCTAGGGGTACAGGATACCACAAACCTACGGAGACAGGAAAGGGGTGGCGGGGGTGCAACCAGGGCCTGGGCAAGACTGAGACCTGGCGGCTTTGGGCCCCGGGAGGCACCTTGGCCCGGTGGGTGGAACGGGTAGAGGTCCCAACGCTTGGGAGCACCAGCCGGCAACCCAGGGTCCTTGGGAGAATGACATCACTTCTCCCTGAGTTTTGTCTTTTCATGTGTGAAGGGGCCCTGATCCCACTGGCCTGTCCTCTGGGCAGAGACGGGCTCCTGACATCAGGCGGGTATAAAGCGGGCTTTGCAGCACACAGCAGGGGCTCCGGAAAGCCGCCCACTGCTCTCCCTGCAGGGTCAGGCCCTCTCTCCAGCTGCCGCTCCTTTCTAGCTGTCACCTGGTGACTCCCCTGTCATTACCCGCCTTCAGATCCATAGGCCCACCCAACCCAGGCCATTCCCTCATGGCTGAGGAAGCCCCCGCCCCACTCAGCCAACACCTGCACATCCTCCAGCTTCAAGGGCCCTTCGGGACTCTGCCCTTGGCCCTGTACTGCCTGGACTTTGCCGTTTACGGCCTGCTGCCTTCCAGGGCCAGGGCAGTGTCGTGTCTCCAGCAGGCGGGAAGGCTGGGGTACCTCCGGATATACTCCACGATGAAGGCGAGCCAGCCCTGGGCGGCGTAGCTGTCCCCGCAGGCGCCCGGCTTGGCTGGCACGTTCTGGTAGATGGCCGAGTGGAGCTTGGCCAGGTCCTCCTTGCCAGGAATGGGCAGCGACAGGTCCTGGAACGTCTCTACCGTGGTGGACACCTGTGGGGTTGAAGGTCAGCCTGGGTTTCCACCTTCTAGGGTTCCGTCCTGCCCAGAACAAGCAGAATCTGTACCCCGAACCCCAGTCACCACCAGATGGCAGGTATAGGGCGGAGGGTCTGCTCCCTAGTCTGGCGACCGGGGCCCTCCCCTACAGAAAGGCAGGGGGCACCAGGCGGAGCCCCCAACCTGGGGGAGGAGCACCGGGGCACTGAAGGCCGGCGCGTCACTCGTCCCACCCCAGGGCACTCACACGGTCACAGGTGAGACACTGCACGAGGCTAAGGATGGAGCCGTCGAAGATGTCGGAGATCACGCTGCGGTAGTGCTGTTCCTTCCGCCTCCGGCTGCCGGCACTCAGTACCTGGGCTGGGGGCACAGCACGGGACTAGGCCCAGCCCCTCCGGCCTGTCTGGGGCAAGGGGCGGTGCTGGGGCTTGCTTGGCCGGGACCTGGGGGGGGTCCTACGTGCGTCACGTGCTGGGGCTCACAGTTCACCTCCCAGCGCCTCGGTCACGGTCAGTGAGACGGGGCGCCCCGCTCGCACCCGGTGGCATTAGGAGGGCTCGGAGACGCTGCTGCTCCCAGGGGCAGCCACGGCACGACCCGCGCTCCCGGCCCCGAGCCGCGCGTGCGGCCACCCTGCCGACCCACCCTCCCCGCCCGACCCCGCCAACCTTTCTTGAGCACGTACGACGGCCCCATCCTCACGGGGCTCGCCCGAGGAGGGCTGCTGGCCAGCTTGGCGTGGCCCTCGTGGTGGCGCACTGGGCTGCAGGGGCGGGAGGCGCTGCGCATGTGGGCCTCGTTGTCCGGCTCTGGGGGCAGAGAGGGGGCCGTGCTGGGCCGAGGCAGCCACGCCGGCTGCGGGGCCGGGTCAGGAAGAGGACCCGCCGGCACCTCCTAGGGACCGAGGCGGGAGCCCACCCCGGCCGCCACCAAACCCACAGAATGCCTGTCCTCGCTCTAGTCTCCAGCCGAGGCGCGGGGCCGGCTGAGCGGGTCCGCACCTGCCTCGTGGCCGACCCCCGACCCGAGGCTCCGGTGGTGGGACCCCAGGGGGTGGGAGAGGCCAGCGGGCCGGTGCGCGTCGGCGCCCGGCACACGGGAGGCGCCGGGCAGAGCGGGCCGGGGGCCCCGAGCGGCTGTCTGGCACCTGGGGTCCGGCAGGGGCTGGGGGACCGCGGCGACGGCGGCCGGGCCTCTGCGGGCTGGTCGTCAAGGGCGGCCATGGCCGTGTCCACGTCGGCGTCCTCGTCCACTTGCTCCGAGCTGGTGCGCTGCTGGCCCCAGGAGAACTTGCGGTCCTTCATGCGCTCCTTCTCGGAGATGGCGCGGCCCGCCTCGTCGGGGGTCAGCAGCTCCGCCTCGGCCTGCGAGCCGCCACGGCCCTGCCCGTCGCCCTCACCCCGGTCGCTGCTCGAGTCACAGGACAGGAACTCGTCCTCGGACGGGCTCCTGTCGCCCTCGCGCTTCTCATCCGTGTCGCTCGAGTCTGAGTCCCGCGCCTCGGCCAGCGCCGCCGCGGCCGCCACCACGGGCTCCTTGAGCTCCTCGTGCAGCTGGTCCATCAGGCAGCGCAGGAACTCCTGGGTGTCCTGGAAGCAGCGGCCGCGTCAACGGGGCCGTCCCCCCGACGGAGGCACCCCCGCCGCCCCTGCGGCCGAGGACACCAGCAGGCCCCTGTCGTGGGTCCCGGCGGTACCCCGTGCAGACGCGTCGAGCGGCCCTCACGGGGGGGCCTCCATGGCGGTTCCGTCCCAACCCCCGCTCTACCAGGAGCGCCGGGGCCAGAGAGGCCGAGCCACCCCCCCCCCAGTCACACAGCTGTCAAGTGGCAGAGCTGAGGTCCCCACCGGGGCCGTGGGACTCCCCAGCTCGTGCCCATAAGCACCCGCAGCCCGGCCTCTACCTCAGTGTGGGACAGTGAAGGAGCCACGTTTGGCCCCGAAAGTCACCTTGCTGCCTGCAGGCGGGGCCCCTGGGGCGGGCAGGGAGACTGAGGAGGGATGGAGGTGACAGAGAAGATGCATGTCCACGTGACGACCCAGCCGACTTGGGTGGGGGTGATGACGGCCAGCAGGCCCGGCCGCCCGCATCCTCTACCCTTCCTCTGGTTTCCCCCTGCCCTCCCGGCCTTGCTGCCAGCTCCCATGCCCACCCCTCGCCTCGCCAGCGTGGCCGTGGCCCCGGAGGGAGGATCGCACCTTCCCAGAGACGATATATCTAAGCTGTCCCTCCGGGCCGCTTGGGCCTCAAATCACAGCAGTGGCACTTTTATTCTGACCTCTGACCAGATCGCCAAACCAAGCAGGAAGCCCGGGCAGCGAGGCTTCCAGCACCCGCCCACCGAGCCCCGCCGAGAGCGGCGCACGCAAAGAAGGTGCCAGAACGTGGTGGCGGCGGCTGGGCTCCAACAGCCGGGGGCACGTGGTGCCACGCTGCCCCTCACAGTGCCCGGCGTCAGAAGCAGTGGCCCCGGCCCAACTCCTGACCAACACAAGGCTGGATCACTCAGCGCCCAGAACCAGCCAAGCCTCCTCAGCCTCACGTCACAGACGCGGAGACCGGGCCTCGTTCTCTCGGTTCCAGGAGAGGGAAGGGAGGACTCTGGAAGGGTTTCCTCGGGCAAAGTGGCAAACTCGAAGACCAGAGAAAGTAACCACTAGCTTATCTCGCATTAGGGGGTGGAGAGGATTCATGGGTCCCGTTATCAGGGGCGCGGAAAGGTTCTTTTAAGAAACGGGCCTTTGACACGCCATCTCCTTTCCTCTCTGGCTTCTCCTTGCCACAAAAGTACTGTGCTTGGGTTGCTAAAATCTCAAGCCATGTGTGGAAGCAGGACAGCATCCTCTGGCCGTTAACGGAGGCCCACGCCTGCATCTATGTTTCGGACTCAGAAATGATCCGTGTGCTGTGTCTAAGAAGCAGACGAAGAGGTGTTTCTGGAGTCTGAGTACGTGCTGGCAGCAGCCGGGCAGCCCTTCTCTTCACAGAGCGCCTGAGGAATGGCTCAGCTCGGCCTCAGTCCCACCCTGCCCCTAGGTGCTGTGTGACCTGAGCCTGAGCCTCAGCCCCTTACCTAGAGCCTGGGGGTGATGACAGGGCTCACTCAGGAGAGCTCTGTCAGGAGAAACGGGGCTGTACTTGCGTGGCAGGGAGTGACAACTTAATAAATGGTAGATGGTGAGCTGTGATCGTGGAGGATGTTATCGCTTTCCAAAAAGGGTGGTGTTCAGGCAGCGCTGGGCTTCTCGCTCAGGAGCCTGGCGATCCTCCAACAGAGGGTGTGAGCAGAGGAAGCCCAGCAGCCCTCAGCCAGGGAAGGGATGGCAGGCAGGGTGGTGGGGGCCGAGGGAGAGGGCGGAAGGCATTCCCCGCCCGACTGCGGCTCTGTTCCTGGGCCCCGCATTCAGGCCGCAGGAATGGCGACCCAGACAGGGCCAGCTCCCCCCGCAAGCCCAGCAGTGAAACCCCGGGCCGCCGGGCAGTCTGGGGCAGGGACCCGGACACGTGAACGATCAGCTCGGCTTGGGACTGGGGCATACAGGTGGCTGCATTCAACTGCATCTTGGTCCCCCGAGGTCACGCCACGGGAAGGATCACTGATTTCCAGAGGGTTCTCTAGACGTACAAAAACTTGTAATGAAACGCTTAGCAGAAGTGAAATGCCGCCTGTGATCTGGAGAATGAAAAAGCACGTTCTGAACGCAGTGCTGAGGCGCCCGGAGTCTGCAGTCAGCCCGCCTGAGGTCAAATCTCCCCTCCGCCACGCACCAGCTGTGTGACCTGAGCCAGTGACTCTCCCGGCTGAGACCCAGCCTCCAGCCTCCTGACCTGCCGAGTGGGGAGAACATCCGCAGGCCCCGGGGGGGGGGGGGTGGGGGGGGGGGCTCCAGTGTCCTCACACACACCAAGGGCTCAGGCAGCGAGAGGACCCGCCCCGTAACGCCGAGCCGCTGCTGGTGTTTTCCATGCCGGTCTGGGCTTCAGAGCCAGGCCTGGTAACGGCCCTGGGTGTCCCCGGCACAGCTCGGATGGCCTACCTGCTGGGCATAGCCTCGGAACATCGGGTTGACCAACTTGATCCCGTGAGACAGGCTGGTGGGAACCACGTAGCTTGGGCTGTGGGAAGACCAGACCCATTAGCGCAGGTGGCCCGGCCCGTTCAGGGCTATGCGGTCCCTCGAGGGTCGGTAGGGCAGGCAGCTGGGGTGGCTGGATGGGACTCAGTGAGGTGTCTGCTGTAACTCTGGGAACGGCTGACTTGGCCAGGAGCCCCTGCGGGCTCGCACCTCCCCACACTCAGGGAGGAAAATGTCAAGTCACGGCTCAGCCAGGCAAAGAACTCCCGACTGGGACGGCATCATTTCCCGTTAGTCCAGAACAAGCCGACCTGAAAACTGGTTTCTTTCTGAAATACTTCTTGTGGTTTTTCTAATTTCAAAAGCAATCCATGTCCATTTTTGAAAAACCCCGAATTTTAGAGAAGCCCGACAAGGAGACATCACCACTAACAGCACCACCCAGAGATAACTGCCGCTGAGATTTCTAGATTTTTCCATGGAAATAGATACACCCAGCAAACAAACTTGGCTCCTGACAGAACCGGAATTATACTGCATCGCGCTGTTTTATGATCTGCTCTTACACTTCGTATATTTCTACGCGCTCCTTTTAAATCATTCCCAAGTGTCCCAGAGAAACGGGTCTAATCCAAACTGCCGGCCTTTAAATTTGTTTCGCGCTGCGCTAAACCCCTGCCCTGTCGGCACCGGCCACCACTTATGAGACTCTCTCCCACGTGGACGGAGTGGCTGGGGCTTCGGAGGAGTCGTGGTGAGTGTCTCGGCCTCAGCACACATGTCTCAGAAGTGGTCGCTGGCTCAGGGCAACACCAGGTTCGAACGCTAGCTCTACCCTTCCCAAGCTGAGTGACCTTGAGCAGGACACGGAAATCTCTCTGAACCTCAGGTTCCCCAGTTTATAAAACAGCACTGCCATGAGAATCACACGGGTGAGGCGTGGCAGGTGCACAGCAAACAGCCGAAGGCAGAGGTGGTACCCAGTCGAAGGGCTGAGAGGAAAGTCCCCAGCCCCATGCACCTGCCCAGGGTCAGGGGCTCAGTCACTCACCGTTTCCTGTGCCAGACCTCAGAGACCAGCTTCTGGTAACTTTTGCACAGGGCTGGCTTCTTGTCTGTGCGCACCAGGCCTCCACACTCCAAGAAGAACTGGGTGAGCGGAGGGCTAGGGGCAGGGGAGGGAGCCGGGTCAGAAAAGGAGGGGCGCGTGGCATCGGTTAGAAAGAGCTGGGTAGAGAAGAAAAGCTCACGCGGGGGGGCATCCTGTAGCCCCCGGAGCCAGAAATGCCTGCGGATGACTAGAAGGATCCCACCTGTCGTGACTGAATCGTGTCTCCCCAAATTTACGAGTTGAACGCTTCAGAATACGACTGCATTTGGACACAGGGCCCCGAAACAAGGCAGTTAGGTTAAAATGAGGTCCTCAGGGCGGGCCTTAGTCCGATATGACTGGTGTCCTCATACAAGGAGGAGATTTGGACACAAACATGCCCAGAGGGAAGATGACACAGGAAGAAGGTGGCCATCTAGAAGGCAAGGAGAGAGGCCTCGGAAGCAGCCGCCCCTGTCTGCACCGTGATCTCAGACTTCTGGCCCCCAGAACAGACAGAGAATACATCTCTGCTGTTTAAAGTATTCTGCCAGGGGTGCCTGGGTGGCTCAGTCCGTGAAACATCAGGCTCTCGGTTTCGACTCAGGTCATGATCTCAGGGTTTGTGAGTTTGAGCCCCGTGTCAGGCTCTGTGCTGACAGCTCGGAGCCTGCTTGGGATTCTCTCTCTCTCTCCCTGTCTGTCCCTCCCTTGTGTGAGCCCGCTCTCTCTCACAAAAATGAAAAACAAATTAAAATAATAATAATAATAGTAATAATAATAAAATAAAGTCCCCTGACTGTCATGCTTTGTTATGGACGCCCCCGACACAGAAACAGCGCCCTTCCCTCTCCCAGGGCTGCCGAGCTTCCCGCCTCAGGGCCCCTGGGGTCAGGGCGCGGCTGTCGCTGCACCAACAAGAGAGGACCCAGAACCTGCTGCTCCCACCAGCCCGTTCTGTGGAACCTTCCCGAACCTGAAGGCATCTTCCTTTTCCCTCGTGTTTTAAAAACTTATCTCATTACTTAAGAAATACGTATTCACCGTAGAGAGACTGGATGAGCAAACACTAATAAAGGGCTTTAATCCTACCACGTGAAGACAGCTACCCCGAACATTTAGGTGCATAATGTTCCAGACTTTCCTGCAGACGCCCCCTCCCTCCTTCACACATATGCGCACCGAGTCCCCACCAGGTGGGACATCTGTGTACCGGGCGCAGGAAATGCCCTGGCCTCACGGACTTAACAGCCTACCCGAGGTAGAAATGACTTAATTTTTTCCCCCAATGGGATTGCACCGCACAAAACTTGTAACTTCCTTCCTCCCCCTTGCCATAGTCTGACCCCTTCCCACTCAGGAAAATACTGTCCTACGCTTACTGCAAAGTTGGCCTTTATTTTTTTTAAGTTTTTTATTTATTTTGAGAACGGGAGAGAGAGCATGAGCAAGGGAGGGGAAGGAAGGGGCAGAGAGAGAGAGAGAGAGAGAGAGAGAGAAAATCCCAAGCAGGCTCTGCGTGGTCAGCGCAGAGCCTGACACGGGGCTCGAGCTCACGAACGGCGAGATCGTGACCTGAGCCGAGACCAAGGGTTAGACGCTTAACCGACAGGGCCCCCCCAGGGTTCCCTGAAGCTGGCCTTTAAATTCGGGCCTTCAGATCGTCCCCTACAAACGACAGAACACGAACATGGTACAGGCACCACGCGCCACGTCTCAGGCCGCCTTCCCGGGACTAACTCTGACGGAAGGGGGGCTGCTGGGTCGGAGGGCACATGTGCTCCGAGGGGGGCTGATGCACGTCTAAACACATGCACCTGTGGGCAACACACACAGCACAGCGTGGGGGCTGCTGCCGCTACTTCCGGGGCATCCGGGGACAGGCCCCGGCCTCCCGGCTCCCAGGCGAGGGGACAACCTACCAGTTGGACAGGGCCTGCAAGGCGGCGTTCATGTAGCAGGAGTTGCCGAGGTTCTTCATACCCGTGAGGCCTAGGGAGCCAATGCACAGCGGGGAGGGAGGGTGGGGGTGCCACCGCTCACGGGTGGAGCCGCCAGGACCCAACCAGGGGAGGACGTGGGTGGCTGGTGTCCCGCCCCAGGAGTCTGCCGGGTTAGGTTACTGTGCCTCCTGCTCACGGTAGCTGTGGGCGCCCGGGCATTTCAGACGGACCGCTCTGCCCTCCACCCAGCCCGGCCCACTGTCCGTGGCGCGCAGGCAAGGAGGCCGGGTGTGGAGGGGCCGGCCCGCCCGGGGTCACACGCCGAGACCGGGGATGAGGACCGGCAGGCCACGAGGACGCGGCCAGATGGCCAGCACCCCAAGGGAAGAAGCCACCACACTCTACGGCCCGTCGGCCACGCCGCCCTCGCCCGCCCACACGGCCCAATGCGCCGCAGAACTCCCCGGCCTGCGTGGAGGCCCCCGGCCCGGCCGGACAGCTCCCCCAGCCCTGGGGTCGGCTACCTCGAGGTTTCAGGTCATCATCCTCGGACTCGGACTCTCCTTCGTCGGCCACGGCAATAGGGACAGCTTTCAGAGGGTGCGAGGGCAGCGGAGGGTCCTGCGGGAGAGACCGAGTGAGGAAACTGGGGAGGCGAGGAAGACGGGGTGGGGGGCAGAGGCCCGCAGGCTCCCCAGGGGGAAAGGAAGCCCAGTCGCCCAGCCCCCGCCCCCAGCCCACGCCGGATGGGCCCATCTGAGCCGAGGACACCCCGGAAAGAGATGGCTCTGGCATCTTGTATCTTACTGACGCTGATAAAAACGCAGTTATAATAAATTTGCAAAAAAATAGAAACAACGAATCACGACCTACAATCCAACTTGCCTCAGCCGACCACTGTCAAGTCTGTACGCGGTTGCGTAAGTTTTTCACCGTTCATATACACGCGCTCCCAAAACAAGATACTGCACGCACACTGTTGTATAGCCTTTTTTGTAAATAACCGTAAACAGCTGCCACGCTTGCAAACGTGTTCCGTAAACATTTACTGAGCGCCTACTACGCCATGGTCGCTGTGTAAACGCGGAAGAGACACGCTCAGGCCTCCCCGAGCTCCGACCCCAGCCGGCCAACCCCGCGACCTGTGTACTGGCCGGAGCCCGAGGCGACCCTCCGTGCGTGCGTCTGCCAGGCCTACCACCTTTAAGTGCCCCACGGTGCCCTGCTCAGTGCCTCGTTAGGGGGGTTTCTGGTGTTTTCCACAGAGAAGCGAACCGCAGGTCACCGTTCGGCATTCCCCGGGGGGCAGGGTTCGTCTTAGGGTTGGGGGGTGCCGGGGGCTCACCACAGGCCCGGAAGCATCTGCACTGGCCCCAGGCCCAGGCTCGGTCAAGCCCTGCCCTTGCGCGCGGCCCGCCCACGGCCTGTGAACGAACTCCCTTCCCGGAGGACTTTTGTGTCCTCAACCCCCACCCCGTGTGGGCCTTGGCACGCAGCCAGGGCTCAGCAAGGGTTCCCTGGCACTTGAGAACACGGGCCAGGCACAGATGCCATCTGGGACCCACCAATCCCCGCTCCCCCGACGCTTGGGTCACAAGGCCCTGCCCCCAACACGTCACTACCGACTGCGCTGACGCCCCTGCACCCCCTTACCTGCTCCGAGAACTTGGGCGAGGGGCCCGCCAGGGGTGCCGCCAGCCTCTGTTTCAGGAACACTTCCTTCTCACAGGCGTAACACCACACCCGGAACGTGGTCAGGTTCACGGTCAGGTTGTGCTTTTTTGCCTAGAGGGCAAGATCCAAAGTGAGGCTGAGGACACACTGGCCTAACGGGTGCCCTGAGGCTGCATCCAGCGGCCTCAGTAAAAGGCCTGGAAGCAGAGAACATGCTCACCCTCCAGCCAGGAAGGCCATGGGCGGCCACTGACCATTCACGTGTTTGGGATATGGGTGCACCTGCATTAGCTCTGGTCTCTGTTGCAACCCTGCTAGGCCTGTTCCTATTTTATAGACATAGCCACCGAGGCCCAGAGCGGGCGGCTGGAGCCGGGAGGCGGCTGGAGCCGGGGTTTGAACTCTGGGCCATCTGCCCGCAGGGCCCACACTCCCGGCCACGGCGCTCACCTGAGCGTGAATGGTGCTATGGTCAGCGAAGGATTCTCCGCAGCCAACATAGGAGCAGGAGACCTGGGGAGAGAGGGAAGGAGAGAGGATGGGGGCTGGACCATCTCGGCCACCAAGACCAGGCCTGAGGCCCTGCCGCCCCCACAGGAACACGTGTGTATGTACCTGAAGCTCCCGCTGGAAAGGACGGCTGCCCTAAAAGCCGCCCCTGCCCGCCGAGGAAGGCGGACAGGGTGCCCTGGGCTACTGGCCTCCTACAAAAAAGCCCAGGTAGGGGCCCAGCAAGACGTGGGCCAAGCTGTGTGGCGCCCAGACCCTCTCCCCTACTTCCTTATGGGCCGGTAATTGAGACCCACTCGGGACCTGCAGGGGGCCTGCAGGTCTCTGATGGCCTTGCCTTTGGCCTTGCACTTCCCTGTCCCAAATCTAGCCACCCACCAGGCCCAGCAAGTGCCTCCACTGCAGGCCTGCAGCCCAACGATCAGCCTGCTTCTCCACAAGAGATCAGCACCGCACGGGCTTGTGAGGGCCTTCCGGTCACAAAGGACACATCCCTTCCTGCTGGGGGGGCTCCCAGGACACAGGACCATGCCACACGTTTCTTGCTGTCCCCCAAGGGCCCAGACGGTATTCTGCAATCTGCCTTAGAACTGGGTGACGGGCCCTGAAGGCCGAGGCCGGAAGAGTCCCCTGGTGGCCCATGTGTCCTTTTTTCTTCTTTTCTACTTGGATTTGTTTTCAAAGAAATTTTAAGTAGTAGCCATTTTCAATGTGACTTTAAATGTAATAAACGTATACTTGTAGCAAATTGTGGAAAATGCTGTAAGAATTCCAGAGAAAAAAAATGAAAACCATCCCAAATCGTGCTCCTCATAGAAAGTGGCCACGCTGTGATACATCTCTCTTTAAGAAGCAATGACAATGAACCATGACTGGATTTTCCTGGATCCCGTCCACAGACCGTGCACCTTGCTAAACCCATTGCAGGGGTCATCTTGTCAAATCCACCGCAGCCCCGCAACGAGGGGACAGCTGCCCAGCGACAGTGACCTCTCCTTTACAGGTGGGGTGACGAGGCCCAGGCTGGCCCAGGGACAGGCCACTACGCAGAAGAGCCAGGGCTCAGAGCCAAGATGCCTGCATCAAGTCTCACAGACACATGCACATACAGACCTTTGCCTTTCGTGCAGATGGGATCATTTGGTCCGGAGTCCTGCACAACCTGCTGTTTTCTCTCAACATTCCTGGTGGCTGCCCAGGCAGGCAGGCGGCCAGCAGGGGGACTTGCTGACTCTGGCACCCTCTTGGCTCAGGCCGTGCACCTGAGACATCCATGCCCCGTGTCCCCGCCCAACGATCCCAGCAGTGCTGGCCAGAGACGGACATTCCCAGCCCAGAGTCTAGACCAAGCTCCAGGCCCCCAACAGCGGCAAGGGTACTTTACCTGGAGACAGGCCCACAGGTTCGGTCCAGTAACACCACACGACTGACAGGCTCCCTGGGCAAGGGGAGGGGGGAGGGAAAGAGCCAAGCGTGAGCGGTCGGGGAGCCGCTCCAGCCAGAGGCATCACACACAGACCCCACTGGACGCCGACGGCTGTACCCCATAGCGTTCCACCGAAAGGTTTTTCTGCCTCGGAAAGGCCTTCCCCAGCCTGTCGATCTAAACGTCCTTCCTCACAGGGCACTTTATGCTTTACTGTTTGTATTTTGCTTCCCCACGTGCTACAAAAACATTTTTAGTAAAATCCTTTGAAACGTAAATAAACAGACCTGTTAATATGCATTTTATCGCACCCTCGACTCTTCCTTTGATGACTGTGTAAGCCTTTCTTCCCACCTAGACTCTGGGCTCCGTGAAAGAGGGACGGTCTGTTTTGTCTACCTCTGTGACTTCACAGAGCCTAGTACAAACTGGGACATCAATACACTTTTTTTTAAAGAAATTTATTTATGTCTTTATAAAGTATATTTTTGAGAGAGAGAGTGACTGCAAGTGGGGAGGGGCAGAGAGAGAGGGAGAGAGAGAGAATCCCAAGCAGGCTCTGCACTGTCAGCACAGAACCCAACGCAGGGCTCGAACTCACGAACCATGAAATCGTGACCTGAGCCGAAAACAAGAGTTGGATGCTTAACCGACTGGGCCACCCAGGCGCCCCAAGGGACACCAAAACATTTGATGAACACAGAAAACACCCAGGTTTCTGGCGTTCTGGTGACAGAGCCTGCTTCTTGTCTACCAGTGTCCCCCTTTCCTGCTTTAGCAACAGGATGCTCGGATGTGGGCTGAGCCCACGGCCAGCCAGCCGCAGACTGGTTCTCGGCTCCTCTGTGGTCTTGGGGCTCGGTTCTAGTCAATGAGATGACAGCGAAAGTGACGCGTGCCATTTCCGGGCTGTGCATCCCCCCCGCCCCGCTCCTCCTCCTCCTTCCACTGGAACACAGATGGGATGGCAGGAGCGGGGGCAAGCACCTTGGACTCAGAAATGAAAGCCATGGGGCGCCTGGGTGGCGCAGTCGGTTAAGCATCCGACTTCAGCCAGGTCACGATCTCGCGGTCCGTGAGTTCGAGCCCCGCGTCGGGCTCTGGGCTGATGGCTCGGAGCCTGGAGCCTGTTTCCGATTCTGTGTCTCCCTCTCTCTCTGCCCCTCCCCCGTTCATGCTCTGTCTCTCTCTGTCCCAAAAATAAATAAAAAACGTTGAAAAAAAAAAAAAAAAAAGAAATGAAAGCCATGTATTGGGAAGGGAGGGGCTGCCCTGCCATCGTACGTATGCCTGACTGTCCTATGACAGAAAAGGAAGTGTCGGTCTCATTTAAGGTGCTATATTTCAGGGTCTCTTCGTTACAACTTAAATCGTGCCTTAAATAATCTTGTCTGCTGCACGTGTCTAAAACAGCAATTCCAACTGAGGCTCCACAATGCCCAAGGTGACCCCCTCAGCGGTGAGGTGGATTCTAAGTGCCAGCTCTGACGGCAGTTACGACATGGGGCTCAGTCCGAGCCAGAGCGCCACCTGCCAGGGATGACCACGGCTAAGTTCTTCATACCTCGCTCCTGCAATCCCTGCCAGTGTGCGCAGCAGCTCTTTTGGACAGATGAGGAACCGAGGCTCAGAGGGCAGGCCCTGCTACAGAGCAGGTCAAGAGGGGAAGCAGAGGAGCCTGGGTCACAGGGCGCCCCCCCAACAGGAAAGTGGGCTTTCCCCCCCCCCCCTCACGTCTCGGCGGGGATTTTGTGTTCTCACCGAGCCCAGTTTCTAGCTGTATCGGTAAAGGGCCCGAACCTGGAGGTCCCCGTAGGGTTGTGGTCAAGAAGGTGGGACTTGAGATCCGCGATCTGCCTCAGGGTCTCCCGCTGAGGACGCTGGGGGCAGCAGCCCCCGACCTTCCCGCACTTGCAATCTCTTTTCTGATTTTCTGATTTCACAATTCACTTCCCTCTTCCAGGGCTTCCTTTTTGTTTCAGTCTTTTGAATGACGACAGTACCCTATGCTTGTTTGGTTTTTTTCTGTAAGCAGGCTCCCCGCCAACGCGGGGCTCAAACTCAAGACCCCGAGATCGAGAGTCACATGCTCTACTGGCTGAGCCAGCCAGGGGCCCTGGAGGTTTGTTTTAACAGTTCAAACGACACATACATGCTGTGTGCGATCTCAGGGAGAGTATATAACGTGTAATAAATACATATGCTAGAATAACGTGAGGCATATCCCTCCGTGTTTTCACATACAACGTATATGCATACACTTGGGGGGGGGTGATTTTTAGGAAAAACAAGATCATACTATACACGTTTCTCTGACACGTTTCTGTCACCTTTTTATGGTCATCTTTCCAAGTCTGCACGCAGACACTGCATCTTCCCGTCTGCCGTAATGACACGGTGCCCCACGCTACGGGCACACCGTAATTCACCCATTCCCTTCTTTTAAAAAAAAATTTTTTTTTTCTTAACATTTACTTATTTTTGAGAGACAGAGCATGAGCAGAGGAGGGGCAGAGAGAGAGGGAGACACAGAATCCGAAACAGGCTCCGGGCTCCGAGCCGTCAGCACAGAGCCCGACGCGGGGCTCGGACTACGAACTGCGAGATCGTGACCTGAGCTGGAGTCGGATGCTTAACTGACCGAGCCGCCCAGGCGCCCCTCACCCACTCCCTTCTTGATGAGTATTCAGACTGCCACCAGTTTTCTCCTTTGACAAATAAGCCTCAATAAATACTGCTGTCTTTGTGTCTTTATCACTGGTACTCGCACCTCTACGGGATAAACTCCCACACGGGGAGCTGTGTCCCTGAAGTGACAGGAATGCCCACCTCGCCCCACCACGCGTGCGGTCTCCTCCCCTCCATCACCAACAGCCCGGGTCGGATCGGCCTGTGGTTTGTCCGGCAGAGGAAAAAAGCCATCATCTCGCGATCCGCGGCAATATCCCCGGTCACTGGTCAAGTTGAGCACTTTCTTTCAGAAGTTTCTTGGCCATTTCCGTTCCCTGCACTGTGCCTGACCTGTTCACCTCCCTGCCTCTTCTGGTATTTTAAAACAATCTTCGTTTCATTCTGCAGATTTCTGGGTGCTCAGAGAAGGGCGGGACACATGCTCTCTGAAATACAGGCCTGAGACGTTCCAGACGTTCTCGGTCCTTCTGCTCCGGAAAGACCTACCACTTCCGAAAGGCTGCCGTGGCCCGGCCCGGATCGCGCCTCCTCGCTCTCCTCTTTGCCCTCGGATCCCCCTATTCCTGCCTCCTCTGGAGGAAGACCCCCTCGGTCTGTCTCATTCATTCCTTGGTGCAGACTCAGAACCCAGCGTTAGTGCGAATGCATCACAGCCTTGCTCTGCCCTCCTCCAGACCGCACGAGAAGCGAAAGTACTTCGAAAGAAGCCACAGGCACTCTGAAGGCCTGATCCCTCCCGCAGGCCCAGGCTGAACCAGCTCAGGCCGAAGGCCACCCAGGACCTGCTGGGACAGGGAGGCTGAGTGAGCCGGCAATTTGTCTAGGAACGCGACTCTAGACCCCGCTGCCCGGAGTGTGCCCCCCACGTGCGACAACACTTTCAGGAGGCCGTTTATCATGGCACCACATTCACCACATGCAAAGAGCCTGGGTGTTTACCCGCAGAGGCTCAGTTACGGGGTCCACACGACGAGATGCCGTGCAACTCCAGGGCAAACTAGGACAAAGTGGTCTTCGCGGACCAGGGTTGAAAGAGCTCCAGAAAGATGTACTGTCCTGTGAAGGAAGCAAGTTGCCCAAGTGTCTAGGGGCATCTGGGTGGCTCAGTTGGTTAAGCACCCGGCTCTTAATTTGAGCTCAGGTCATGATCTCACGGTTAGTGGGTTCGAGCCCTGCATCAGGCTCTGCGCTGACAGTGCGGAGCCTGCTGGGGGTTCTCTGTCTCCCTCTCCCTCTGCCTCTGCCCCTACCTCCCTCATGCCCTCCCTCCCTCCCTCTCTAAAATAAATAAATTAAAAACAAGAAAACAAACAAAAAAAGCATCTATAGTATAGTATGTTACCTTTTATATAACGAAGGGGGGAAATGAAAAATAAGCATATTTGCATGTATTTGCATAAAGAAACTCAGAAAAAGTATAAAAGAGACTAATATAAAAGGCTCCCTAAAGGTGGAATTGGAGGGTGGGAGGAGGATGTCTTGACAGCGATTTTTTTTCATTTTATTTTTTCGTTTTCTCATGTTTATTGTTGAGAGAGAGACAGAGCACGAGCAGGGGAGGGGCGGAGAGAGAGGGAGACACGGAATCCGAAGCAGGCTCCGAGCCGTCAGCACAGAGCCCGATGTGGGGCTGGAACTCGCAAACTGGAAGATCATGACCTGAGCTAAAGTTGGACATTTAACCGACTGAGGCATCCAAGCACCCCTGAATTTTTTTAAAAAAAATTTTATTTTAAGTAGGCTCCACACCCAACGTGGGGCTCGAACCCTGAGATTAAGAGTCCCATGCTCTAGCAGCCGAGCTAGCTGTGCACCCCCCCTACTTTAAAAATTTTTTTATTGACATCGATACTTTTATATTGCTCGATTCTGAACCAGAGAAAAGTATCACCCGTTCGAAACACTTTAACAAAAAAAGACACATCCTCCCCACTCAGAGAAGCCCACCTTCTGGCTCCGGGCCTCCCCAGACCCTCCTCGGGTCACGCTCGTCAAAATGCCCGTGGGCTCTCCGAGCATGATTCGTTCCCTGCCTCGGAAAGGCTCCACGGCTAATGCACAGGGCATTAGTGGCTCCCAGATGGACTGATCTAAGTGCTAATTAATGGCTGTTAGGACGCAGCCCCCGGAAAGCTTCCCCCACAGACGCCAGCCCTTCCATTTACACAAAAACGCTAAGCAGAGACTGTCGGGAAGCCGGTTCCTCAACTCTTGCAAACCTTCCTTTGGAAACACCTGTACCTTAGGAACGCAGCGGCCCTGGGTGTGGGCCCCAGCTCTGTGAGGTCTGACCCTTTACCTTCGATTTGAACAGCAAGTCCTCTTTGGTCACCTCCCCTATGGAGTCAAGGTGAGGGCAAAGGTCCCTGGAGTCCCCCATGCTGGCCTGGGCTCACCTACAAGAGAACACAGGGAGCCTGGGTTAACGGCAGCCACCGCTGGAGCGAGGCGGGGGCTGCTGGTGCAGTGCACAACTTTGGTCTCAGGTCCTGGCTCTGCCACATATCCGCCGGTGAGTCGAGGAAGCCACTTAACTTCTCCGAGCCTCACTGTCCTCCTCTGGGAATTGGGTGTGACGGTAACGCTCGGGGGACTCACAAATGGGTACGTGTCAAACTGGCGACACGTGAACAGGCCCTGTGGATTGTACCAACAGTCCCTTTAGCGGTTGTGACGTCGTACTACGGATATGCCAAAGATGTGGCACCCCTGGGGGAAACTGAGTGAAGGGTACGTAGGACCTCCCTGGGACATCCGTGGCGACTTCCTGTGAATTAACAATTATTCCCGAAGAAAATGTATAAAAACAAGTAACTGGATTGGCTTCAGCCACCTCCTATTTTAGCAGAAATCACACCCAGGAACCTGACGGCTGATTCTAGCTCCAAACCGTTGCCAAGAAAGTTCCGGGCCAACCGGAGATTTAGTGGAGCCAAGGTGGTTTAACCAAAGGCAGGGGCGGTGTGTCCACTGAGGGAAGTGGACCCCCACCCTCTCCCTGAAATGGTCAGCCAGGGGGCCCACTGGCCCAGGCCCCCCACCAGATCAGGTGTTACGGGTGCTGATCAAGTTCCAGGTGGCAGAGTAAATGGTTTCCGTGCGTTATTTCTTGGAAAACGTCCCCAGGCAGCTGTGATCAGCCCCGTTTTACAGATTCGGAAACAGGGGTTCCTTCTTGTCTCAGGTCTCACGGCGAGGAATGCTAGAGCCAAGGCGGAAGCTCGAGCTGCTCAGACTCTTAAGGCCTCACGTGTATTCTCTCTCTTTTTAACTTAGGGCAGTGGAAACGCGCAGAAGCAGACAGCTCGCTCCCACGTGCCGGCACCCAGCTCCAACAGGGAGCCGTTCACAGCACCCTTGCTTCAGCTCAAACTCCCACTTCCTCTTTTTGGTGGCAGACCCAGATACCGCCTCATTGCATCTGTGTGTGCTCTTAAAAGATAAGGACTCGAAAAAAGGAAAAAAAAAACAAAAAAAACAACCCATAACCACAATTCCGTTATTTCACCTGAGATAATTTCCTCTTGGGTCCGTGCTTGAGGGCTACGCCTGAAACGGGGAGGCTGTGGGCCTACCTCTGTGCACAGCGACACCCCCGGGGAGCGGCCAGCATCTGTGTTCTCCGCGGACAGCCGACGGTGGTGGGGCGCGAGGGCTGGAGTGAGTGCAGGCCTCTGGCAGGGAACCTGCGGGGAACAAACCAGCTCACTTCCTGCAGCTCCATTGTTTTAAACTCACTCCTAGCGCTGACCGGCGGCTACGAAGAGGTCAGAATTCCTCCTGGGAAGGGCAAGTGAAATTTTGGACATCTGGGGCATCCGCGGGCTGGACAGGCTCCCAGTCTGTCCACGGGGACCACAAAAACACACTGCTCCGGGGTAGCTAACGAAGGCTGGTGTGGAGCTGGTATAGGTTGGGGCAGCCCCTCCTCGGGGGTCGTGATCCCCGAGAGCAGAGGCCCGCGGGCCTCTCTAGTTATTGCCTTGGCTGCCACAGCCCGTCAACCTCCTGGATGGAAGGCTCAGCCCGTTCCGTGCACGCCCCTGGGACCCTCAGATCATCCTCGGATCCCGTGCTGCTCAGAACCTCTGACCCCCTCTGCACGCCCCTGGGACCCTCAGATCATCCTCGGATCCCGTGCTGCTCAGAACCTCTGACCCCCTCTGCACGCCCCTGGGACCCTCAGATCATCCTCGGATCCCGTGCTGCTCAGAACCTCTGACCCCCTCTGCACGCCCCTGGGACCCTCAGATCATCCTCGGATCCCGTGCTGCTCAGAACCTCTGACCCCCTCTGCACGCCCCTGGGACCCTCAGATCATCCTCGGATCCCCTGCTGCTCAGAACCTCTGACCCCCTCTGCACACCCCTGGGACCCTCAGATCATCCTCGGATCCCCTGCTGCTCAGAACCTCTTGGATCCATCACCCACAGGATCCTGTGCTGCTCAGAACCTCCGACCCCCTCTGCACGCCCCTGGGACCCTCAGATCATCCTTGGATCCTGTGCAGCTCAGAACCTCTGACCCCCTCTGCACACCCCTGGGACCCTCAGATCATCCTCAGATCCCCTGCCGCTCAGAACCTCTTGGATCCATCACCCACAGGATCCTGTGCTGCTCAGAACCTCTGACCCCCTCTGCACGCCCCTGGGACCCTCAGATCATCCTTGGATCCTGTGCTGCTCAGAACCTCTGACCCCCTCTGCACACCCCTGGGACCCTCAGATCATCCTCGGATCCCCTGCTGCTCAGAACCTCTTGGATCCATCACCCACAGGATCCTGTGCTGCTCAGAACCTCTGACCCCCTCTGCACGCCCCTGGGACCCTCAGATCATCCTCGGATCCCGTGCTGCTCAGAACCTCTGACCCCCTCTGCACGCCCCTGGGACCCTCAGATCATCCTCGGATCCCGTGCTGCTCAGAACCTCTGACCCCCTCTGCACGCCCCTGGGACCCTCAGATCATCCTCGGATCCCGTGCTGCTCAGAACCTCTGACCCCCTCTGCACGCCCCTGGGACCCTCAGATCATCCTCGGATCCCGTGCTGCTCAGAACCTCTGACCCCCTCTGCACGCCCCTGGGACCCTCAGATCATCCTCGGATCCCCTGCTGCTCAGAACCTCTGACCCCCTCTGCACACCCCTGGGACCCTCAGATCATCCTCGGATCCCCTGCTGCTCAGAACCTCTTGGATCCATCACCCACAGGATCCTGTGCTGCTCAGAACCTCCGACCCCCTCTGCACGCCCCTGGGACCCTCAGATCATCCTTGGATCCTGTGCTGCTCAGAACCTCTGACCCCCTCTGCACACCCCTGGGACCCTCAGATCATCCTCGGATCCCCTGCTGCTCAGAACCTCTTGGATCCATCACCCACAGGATCCTGTGCTGCTCAGAACCTCTGACCCCCTCTGCACGCCCCTGGGACCCTCAGATCATCCTCGGATCCCGTGCTGCTCAGAACCTCTGACCCCCTCTGCACGCCCCTGGGACCCTCAGATCATCCTCGGATCCCGTGCTGCTCAGAACCTCTGACCCCCTCTGCACGCCCCTGGGACCCTCAGATCATCCTCGGATCCCGTGCTGCTCAGAACCTCTGACCCCCTCTGCACGCCCCTGGGACCCTCAGATCATCCTCGGATCCCGTGCTGCTCAGAACCTCTGACCCCCTCTGCACGCCCCTGGGACCCTCAGATCATCCTTGGATCCCGTGCAGCCCAGAACCTCTGACCCCCTCTGCACGCCCCTGGGACCCTCAGATCATCCTCGGATCCCGTGCTGCTCAGAACCTCTGACCCCCTCTGCACGCCCCTGGGACCCTCAGATCATCCTCGGATCCCGTGCTGCTCAGAACCTCTGACCCCCTCTGCACGCCCCTGGGACCCTCAGATCATCCTTGGATCCCGTGCAGCTCAGAACCTCTGACCCCCTCTGCACGCCCCTGGGACCCTCAGATCATCCTTGGATCCCGTGCTGCTCAGAACCTCTGACCCCCTCTGCACACCCCTGGGACCCTCAGATCATCCTCGGATCCCCTGCTGCTCAGAACCTCTTGGATCCATCACCCACAGGATCCTGTGCTGCTCAGAACCTCTGACCCCCTCTGCACGCCCCTGGGACCCTCAGATCATCCTCGGATCCCCTGCTGCTCAGAACCTCTGACCCCCTCTGCACACCCCTGGGACCCTCAGATCATCCTTGGATCCCGTGCTGCTCAGAACCTCTGACCCCCTCTGCACGCCCCTGGGACCCTCAGATCATCCTTGGATCCCGTGCTGCTCAGAACCTCTGACCCCCTCTGCACACCCCTGGGACCCTCAGATCATCCTTGGATCCCGTGCTGCTCAGAACCTCTGACCCCCTCTGCACACCCCTGGGAGCCTCAGATCATCCTCGGATCCCCTGCTGCTCAGAACCTCTTGGATCCATCACCCACAGGATCCTGTGCTGCTCAGAAACTCTGACCCCCGAGTCTTGAGCAACCCCAGAGGCACAACTGAGTCCATTCATGTGTCATCACCGACTGCACCTCCCCAACCCTGCTGGGCCACAGTCTCCCAGACGTGGGTCGTTCAAAGAGGGAGAGGCAGTTAGAAGCTAACATTTAAAATGGTCACATGGCAACGACGGGCTCAAGGTTCTAAACTCCAAGCCTCTTGACCTGAAGCCAGATTTTTTAGGTTTTGTTTTTTGTTTTGTTCTCACTGAGGTCAAGTGCACCAGGTTGGCAAGCTGCAGTATGGGGGCAAGAGGGGGGCAGGGGAGGGAGTGGCTTTGGTGTGTGTGCCCCCCGTCCCTCCAGCAAGATGGCAGAACCCGCTTGTGAGCTTGACACCCAGGGCCACAAATGGAGCCCGGGACAAGGACACTGGTGACAAGCCTGTCTTGATTCGCACGTGCAGTGAGACCATTCAAGCTCCTCCGTCTTCAGACAGGGGAGGGAAAAAAAAAAAAAAGCAAAGCCCAGTGGATAACGACCCTCCACGTACCCTCGCTGCCCCCGTGCTACAGAAGAAAGAGAACAGAGAGCTTAAGGAAGCGAGAGACTTGGCCAGAGTCAGTCCTCAGCTAGTAAGTCGTGGGTGGGGACTCAATCAGATTGTCTGGTGCAGGGCTGTGCTCTAAATCGGGGGTTGGCAGGGGCGCCTGGGTGGCGCAGTCGGTTAAGCGTCCGACTTCAGCCAGGTCACAATCTCGCGGTCCGTGAGTTCGAGCCCCGCGTCGGGCTCTGGGCTGATGGCTCGGAGCCTGGAGCCTGTTTCCGATTCTGTGTCTCCCTCTCTCTCTGCCCCTCCCCCGTTCATGCTCTGTCTCTCTCTGTCCCAAAAATAAATAAAAAACGTTGAAAAAAAAAATTTAAATCGGGGGTTGGCAAATCATGTCTATAAAGTACCAGGCAGTAAATCATTTAGGCTTTGTGGGCCCTGTGGATCTTTAGCACATATTCTTTGTTTTTGTTTTCGTTTTTTTACAATGTGTTAAAGATTTTTTTTTTTTTTTTTTAATTCTTAGCTTGAGGGCCTTGCAAAAACAATGCTAGCCCGCTGCCACAGTTTGCTGCATCATGCCCTAACTCGCTGTGCTGTTGGGGCCTCATAAAAACAAGCCCGGATCACCAGGATTCCATGTTTCACCGAACACAAAGCACTAGTTTAAATAAGGCAGGTAGCAAAGAAGAGCCAAGAGGGCTCATCTGGCCCCAGGTTTTTTTCTAGGTAAGTATTCAGGATGTATGCAAAGACGGACTGACAAAGATATGTACTGTTTACAATGGGGGAACTGGATACAATGTAAACAACAGGCAGTTAGATAAACAAGGACACAACCACATTCTGTCTACTGTGCAGCCATTAAAAATGATACATATTGAATCTTCCTATCCATGAAATTAAGTTAGATCTAAATACATGGAGAGATATACCATGTTCATGGACTGGTACACTCAACACTAAGACATCCACTGTGCCCAAACTGGTCCATAAATTCAATGTAATCTTCATCAAAATCCCAGGAAGCTTTCTTGTAGAAATCGTCAAGCCAACTTGAAAGTTTATATAGAAAAGAAGACCTAGAGGGGCGCCTGGGTGGCTCAGTCGGTTAAGTGTCCGACTTCGGCTCAGGTCACGATCTCACGGTCCGTGAGTTCGAGCCCCGTGTCGGGCTCTGTGCTGACAGCTCAGAGCCCGGAGCCCATTTCAGATTCTGCGTCTCCCTCTCTCTCTGCCCCTCCCCTGTTCATGTTCTCTGTCTCAAAAATAAATAAACGTTAAAAAAAATTAAAAAAAAAAAAAAAGAAAAGAAAAGAAGACCTAGAAGAGCCAAAACAATTTGGAAGAATCACAAAGTTGGAAGACTGAGACCCTCTGGCCTAAGAATTTCTATAAAGGTTCAGCAAACAAGTCAGTGTGGTGTTGGCTCAAACACAGACATACAGCTCAAGGGGAAAGAAGTGAGAGTCTAAAATTAGACCTGCACATATTTGGTCAACTGATTTCCAAAAAGGGTACTGACAGAATTCAACTAGCAAAAGACAGTCTTTTCAACAGAGGCTCTCCATATAGGGAAATAAATGACCTTTAACCCCTACTGCATATCACCCACAAAACTTATTTAGAAGTGGATCACAGCCTTCCTGTAATTGGTGGCCAACAGAAAGCTTAAAAAGAGCTTCCCTTTCCTCTTGTTCTTTCCCAGGGTTCTGGAAGAGTCAGGTTACTCTAAAATGTGTTGTTGATGGACTCCCAGTGTGCGTTCTCATGTTCAAACTGACGACATTCTCCCCCTAATTCTTTCTCCTCTAGTCTTTCATTTGCTCGTGGCACTGCTGGGGCTCAGCTTCAGGGTCCTTCGGTTTTCGACCTTTTTCTCCGGCTTTCATCTCAAACACCTGCTGCACCTGCAGCTCCTTCACCTTCAGCCACACACTCTCCCTTCTTCCACTCATGCCCCGAGAGCCCTGGGTACGCTGCCCTTTGCTCTTCTTGCCCACTCCACTAACAGACACAGCTGCCGTTTCCTGCTCCTGCACATGTCTGGGCATACGTGATCAGTGACATCTTTCAAGCCTTGCACACGTGTTGTCAACCTACTTCTTAGAACTGCAAAACCTCAAACATCACCGTTCTCAGCTCCGGCAGCACGCAAGGATGCCGCCTTCCTCTGACCCTTCTCCAGTTAACTCCTCTCACGTCATCACGCCCTGCCATAGCGAGAGGTAAACAGTCCTTTGGGTTGTTAACAAAGCTTTCCTTCTTCTTCACCTTCTGCTTCTGGGAAGTCGTAGGTTTTCTTTTTATGTGCTTGGATTTATCTGTTTTTTAAACCCTTGGCACACCTCTGGTGTGAGCGTGTCTGCTCTTGGCAATAAGTGGGATGACGTTCACTTTTTCATAAACCCAGTGTCCGATGGTTTAAGTCCGTCTCCTCAAGGGGCAACACCGCACCCTGTTATCAGGCTTCCGATGTCTGTGGACTAGACACTCTGTGCTTAGGTAGACTTCCCATTTACTATCGACATAGTCAATAATGGACTACCAGCAACGACCTCATCGGCTACATCTCCAAACCCTGGGGTATCAGCTATTGTGGGCAGCAACTGAACGCCACCTTCTTTGATTAAAACTCTGGACTGTTCCAGTCTTTTTTATTTTATTTATTTATTTAAAAAAATTTTTTTAACATTTATTTTTGAGACAGAGAGAGACAGAGCATGAACGGGGGAGGGTCAGAGAGAAGGAGACACAGAATCTGACGCAGGATCCACGCTCTGAGCTGTCAGCACAGAGCCTGACACGGGGCTCGAACTCACAGACTGCGAGATCATGACCTGAGCCGAAGTTGGTTGCTTAACCTACTGAGCCACCCAGTCGCCCCATGTTCCAGTCTTTTTTATTCTGTGGGAAGGACCTGGATGCTCTGGAGAATACAAATACGTGAGGAAAAGGAGTTGATGAACGTCTGCATTCCCAGTCGAGACTCGCCTACAGCCACAATGTGAGTTCAAGCCCTCTGTCCACCGATTTTCGGTATGCTTGGTTTGGGAACTTTGCAAACCTCGCAGAGCCTTTGCGGTCCATCTGTGGAACCACCACGGTGCCCCTGTGGACGTGCCTCCCTCTGCAGGGGTGGGACCGCGCTGACCCACATCCCCGACCCCGTGGCAAGCAGCCCAGTGCGGCCCAGGCCGGCGGTTCTCCTGATCTCAGACTTTAAACAACAATTAAAACTCTCAAACTTGTAGAGGAAAACGGGAGAGCATCTTTGCAACTCTGGAGGCCACAAAGATCTTAGGACACAAAGGGTGTTAATTATAACAAGATACGTTGAAAAACTGGACTTTTCAAAATTAAATGCTTTTCTTTTCCAAAGATGATCCTAAGGAAAATGAAAAGGCAAAAGCTACAGACTGGGAGAAAATGTTCACAACACATGTAGGACAAGGAGGCAAGGAGCTATTGATTGACAAAAGTCTTTATAAAGGTGCATTTCTGGGGCACCTGGGTGGCTCAATCAAGTTAAGCGTCTGACTCTTGATTTTGGCTTAGGTCATGATCTCATGGTTTGTGAGATCGAGCCCTGCATCAGGCTCACTTGCTGAAGCGTGGAGCCTGCTTGGGATTCTCTCTCTCCCTCTCTCTGTCCCTCCCCTGCTCACGTGCGTGCGCGCTCTCTCTCTCTCTCAAAAATACACTTTAAAATTTTTTTTAATTAAAAAAAAGAAGAGTCACTTATTGGATATAAATTATACCTCAATAAGACTGATTTTAAACCCTGAATAAAAAACCCCACACTTTGACTTAAGACCTCTATTGTCAACATGGCTAAATCTCAGAGAATGCTGAGCAGTGAGAACAAGCTGCACTACTCACACCCATTGGCAGGGCTGCTATCAAAACACAAAACAACCCAACCAGAAAAAAACAAAACAAAACAAAACAAAACAATGCTGGCGAGGACGTGGAGGAACTGGAACCTGTGTGCTCCCAGTGAGCCATAAAATGGTGCTGCTGCTCTGGAAAACAGTATGGCGCCTCCTCAAAAATTAAACACGGAGTTACCATGTGGTCCAGCAACTGCCCTTTTTTTTTTTTTTTTTTTAATTTTTTTTTAATGTTTATTTATCATTGAGAGACAGAGACAGAGCATGAGCAGGGGAGGGGCAGAGAGAGGAGACACAGAATCCGAAACAGGCTCCAGGCTCTGGGCCGTCAGCACGGAGCCCGACGCGGGGCTCGAACTCACAGACCGCGAGATCGTGACCCAAGCCGAAGTCGGACCCTCAACTGACTGAGCCACCTAGGCGCCCCGCAACTGCCCTTCTTGATAGACACCCCAAAGCACTGAAAGCAGGGACTTGAACGGACGTTTGTACGCCCGTGTTCGTAACAGCACCGTTCACGGGAACCAAAGGGGGAAAGCAGCGGAAGGGGGCCATCAAAAGATGAATGGATAGACAAAATGTGCATCCATACAACAGATTATTGTTTAGCCTTAAAAAGGAAGAAAATTCTGACTCGTGCTACAGTAAGATGAACAAGGTTCAAAGACGGGCTTTGAGGGCATTACGCTATGTAAAATAAGTCAGACACAAAAAGATAAATGCCGTAGGAGTCCGCTTACATGAACTACCTGAAGGAATCAAATCCATAGAGATGGAAAGCGGAACGGTGGTTGCAAGGAGAGGGAGGGGTTAATGGTCAATGGGGATACGGTCTCAGTTTGGGAAGATGGGGACGTTCTGGAGCCAGATGGGGGTGATGGCGATACAACGGTGTGAACGTACTTAATGCCACTGGACTGCACCCCCAAAATGATGAAGATTTATACGTATTTTACTGAAATTCAAAAAAATACAATTTTCAGAAATGCAAAATGAAATTCTCAAAACTAAAAGATAAAAATTTCAGGGGCGCCTGGGTGGCGCAGTCGGTTAAGCGTCCGACTTCAGCCAGGTCACGATCTCGCGGTCCATGAGTTCGAGCCCCGCGTCAGGCTCTGGGCTGATGGCTCGGAGCCTGGAGCCTGTTTCCGATTCTGTGTCTCCCTCTCTCTCTGCCCCTCCCCCGTTCACGCTCTGTCTCTCTCTGTCGCAAAAATAAATAAAAAACGTTGAAAAAAAAAATTTTTTTAAAAAAAAAAAATTTCAAAAGTTGCATACACACACACACACGCACATACTATGACACCATTAAAAAGAAAGTTTAAAATGGGGGGAGGGGCAGACAACGATGATGATGATGAAGCAAAACAGTCCATGACCAGGAAACACACCAGTCTCCATCAGGTCCCACCATGTGCTGTCCACTGTCTCTGTCCTCTCTCGGCTGCATTGTCCCCTGACCAAGAAAGGCATCTGCATGCCACCCTGCCGCACCCTGTCCCGCCCCGCCCCGCCCCGCCCCCCCCCCCCCCCATCCTCTCCTCCAGGGAAGGCCTCTACTTTGCATGCTCGGTAACCATTTTGGTCGTTCGCCCATTTTTCGACCTAATGCCTGTCCCCTCTCAAGAATGTGAGCTCCCCGAAGGACCTGTCTGTTTTGTGCACTGTTGTATCCCAAATACCTATAATGGCACCTGGAGCACAGCAACTTCTCAGTAAATACTTGCTGAACGGATCAAAAGTACAAAAAGCTGTAAAACCTGATCACAGTAAAATGCCATTTTGGTAAACCAATCTTGCTTTGTGCCTGCAACAATGATGCTATTGTCATCATTTCTGGGAGGACGGGGATCGAGTTGATTTTTGTTTCCTCCTCTTTTGCCTGTCTGCATTGTCTACAGTGAATTGATGTTGCTTTGGTAACATACAATCTGATAGGTTCCTTCTAATTCTCTTTAAAGTTCCCAGGGGCGTCTGGGTAGCTCAGTTAAAGTGCCTGACTCTTGATTTTGGCTCAGGACACGATCTCCTGGTTTGTGGGTTTGCACTGACAGGACAGAGCCTGCTTGGGATTCTCTCTCTCCCCCTCTCTCTGCTCCTCCCCTGCTCACATGCACTCTCTCTCTCTCTCTCTCTCAAAATAAACACTTAAAAAGTAAAGTTTCCAAAATAAAAAGAACTATGCATCTGTCCTCTTTGGTATGTGCGGTGTCCCTCCTGGGACCTTGCTTTTCCCCAGACCTCAGAGAGAACACTGGGGGAGCATGACCTCCATCCCCTGGGGACTCTCGGGGCCCACAGAGTGTGAACAGGACACCTGAGGTCCATTTAAGAGAGGGTGCAGCCGCTCCAGAGTAGGTTCCAGAAGCCCTGACGGAGAAATGCCTCAGCTGCTAGCTGGGTGGTTTGAAAGTATAACCTTTCACCCTGTGGCTCATTCGTTTGAAGATCTGCCCTTAACGCCTTTGTTTTGTTTTGTTTTGTTTTGTTTTGTTTTCCTCATTAACTTCCATGTTAGATGAAAAATTTTCATCTCCTCCTTCCTACCCTGAAAGTAGAAAAAGGTTTTTTTGTGTGGTTTCAATAAAATTAATATTCACCTCTGTAGAAGCTGGAGGGTGTTTCCACTAAAAACTGGAAAAAAAAGATGGTTACTGCAGTCTTCTTCATAGGCACCAATGTGTAATTCAAGAAAGGAAACTCAAAACTCCAATATAACAGATACAACATGTATACAAGGTTTTTATGTTCATATCATGTACATTTCTCATGACACTAAACTTCAACAACTTTTTTTTTTCCTAAGGCAGGCTTCACGCCCAGCATGGAGCCCAACACGGGTCTTGAACTCATGGCCCTGAGATCAAGACCTGAGCTGACATGGAGTGGGATGCTTAACTGACTGAACCACCCAGACACCCCAACAACTTCCTTCCTAATGGCTAAATAATATCCCACATACAACATCAGCTACACCTTACTTAGCCGCTTTCCTATTCTTGGACCCTTAGGGTATGTGTGTGTGTGTTGCCAATATAAATAAGGCAGCACGAGAAGTATTTTGGAGTATAAACCTTTGGCCACATCTTTGCCCAAGGAAAAACGACTAGGTCAAAATGTATGTTTTGAAGGCTCTGGATATATATCGACAAACTTCCCTCTAGATCCATATTCTACAAGTGTATCTGTCTACCCGCACTGTATGAGCACACCCAACATAGAAGGCTTGAGGTTTACTAACAGTTTGGTTTTCCCCAAATGGTTAAAAAATCAGTTTGTGTCAAGGGAAAAGCTGAGGGGGTAGTGCCGGGAGCTGTGGGTGTTTACGACTGCGCACACAGGAGCTGAACCATCGGAAGTGCCTGGTCTGCACGGGCTGTAGTTCGTTTATCTCAGTTCCCTAGGAGTTTGCACGTCGTTTTATCTCGGTACCCAACTGGCTTGGCTTGGGGCAACGGAAAACGTGCCGGGCGTGGGCCCTGCCCTCATGGGGTACAGAGGCCCGTATCTCAACACCAGGGTACCCGCATGCAGCCTCCGGGAGGTGATCACTACTACGTCATCCACCCTTTCCTGGGCTCCCACCCCGTGTCCGTTGCACCATACATCAGCCCCGGAGTTGACTGTAATTACAGAAGGCAAGAAGAGACACCAGCAGCCCGCCTTCAGCTCCTCGCTCGGCGCTTGCTAAGCTCTGTGTCCGTAGCTAAGTCGGTCGCCCCTCAGTTCCCCCATCCATGAGATGGGGACAAAGACAGCGAGGAGGGTTACGAAGAGAGTGCGGGGAGACAATGCACAGGGCCGATTTCACCTGACGGCTTCCGATCACGGGTCTGTATCGGCCCGCACAGCAAGAACGCTCAGAAATGTTCTGTACCGTAATTTGGGTTACTGGCCGTGTTTTTTAGATCGGGGAACTGAGACAGGCGGGACTGCGAGTCACACGCCCAAGGGTACCCTCCACCAGCTTTTCAGCCAGGGCTCCGCTGCCCAGGACAGCACTGCCTCTGAGCAGTCGCTACACCCGGTGCTTCGCCTACACTCTTCACGGAAGGACTGCTGTTTCTCGTCTTAGGAAGAATGGAGCCCCTGGCACAGGGAGCCATTTGTCCAAGACCCTACAGCGAGGACACAGCCAGGAAGGAGCCGGGTCGTATCTGCCTTCACAGCGCTCCCTGCTCTTGCTTCTGTGCAAGTAAATGGAGTGCATGCAGCAGGCGCTTGATAAAGACTGAAAGAGACCTGTGTGGCCGAGGGAGCTAGATCCCAGGAACAGGCCCTCCAGGAGCAGCCGGGCTGCTGGGAGTCAGCAAGGCACCTGCCACAGCCAGGGAGCCAGGGCTCCTCCCCTTCCCGGCCAGCCAGGCCAGCCTCCTCTCCTGGGGCAGAAAAAGCAGGGGGAGGGAGGCCCCGGCAGGCCTGGCGCAGGGCCCACCCAGCTCAGGCCCTGGCGAGGCTTCTGAGACTGTTCAGCCTGAAGGAGGGCAGGCACTGCCCCCCCCCCGCGCCCCCCCCCCCCCGCCCCCGGGGCCTACAGCAAGGAAGGGGGAGAGTGCCCCCTGCCCGGGGGCAGGCAGGCAGCATCTCTGGGCCTGGCTCCAGCTGCTCAGACCGGGCCTCGAGTGCCCACTACTCATCATTTCCCTGGCCGTTCTGGCTACGCCCTCCTCCCGGCTAGGAGCCTGGCTCCTTAGGATGGGAGGGGGGTCCTGCCAAGCCCCCGCCAACTTAGGGAGACACCCACCTGCCCCGATCCTTGCCACACTAGCCATCCCACACCCCTGCCCACATCCCTCCGCACCCCTCTGACCCTCAGAACGTGTCCCCTTTCCCTCCCTCCTGCCCTCTTCTCTCCATCCTACCTCCAAGCAACTCCATTTTTCTTAAAACCCAAATACATCCCTTCTGTCAACCCAGTCTTAACTCCCTAAGAGCCCGCCATCCTCCTGACTCCCAAAGCAGAGCCCCTCAGCCTACTCCTGCCTTGAAAAGTCTTGCTTCCCCCGCACCTCTATTTCTCCTCATTGGCCTTACCCACCTAGTGTCTGCCCGGAATGGCCCGGTGTAATGGAGCTGATATGAACAGACTTCACCGAATCCTTACCACCATCCTGGAGGCCAGGCAACAATGGGAGTTAAACCCATCTCCACCTATGTCACGAAAGGAGGAGAGGATGAGGCTCAGAGAGGTACAGTAAGTGGCTGGAGGTCACACGGCTGCTGAGCTGCTGACCCAGGGTTTGAACCGAGGACTGCTGGCCCTGAAGTCAGTGCTCTCAACTGTCTGCTCCACAGTCTCCCCAAACAGCCCCGGCCAGCCTGGAGTGGGGGATGATCTTTACCTCCTCCAGCCCAAACACCCGCATTCCGAGGGCAGCTTCCTCTGGCCTCCTTCACAAGAGCCACCTCTGAGGCATGCTTCACACAGAGCATTTTGCTGCTCGGCTTCGACTTCTCAAGTCTAGGATAACACCTCTGAAGCCTAGCACTGCCGTTTGTTCCAGGCTCTGGGAGAGTCAGTTAGTTGGAAAGGGCATGGGTTCGGGGCCACCCCAGGCTGGCAGTTCTCGGGGGTGAGCAGGCTGGAAGCAGTAAGTGGCCCAGGTCTCCGAGAAGCCAGAACTCCTGGAGTAGGTAGGTAACTCGGACCAAGACCCCTAAAACCCCAAGGCAGGAGAGGGTCAGAGAGGGTCACGCCAAAGGTCACACAGCCAATAGATGGCAGAACGGGAACTTCAGGGGGGGGAGTCACGTGCTAAGTTGGCACCACTGGGGCTTGAACTGAGGGTCAGGACCTATACTTCAGTCCCCTGTTTTATAACGTTACCGACCAAATCACAAATGAGAATACACCAATTTAAATGTGCAACGCAATCCCCCCGCCCACTCGTGATTCCTTTGCCTTGCTCTGTTTCCCTAACCCTCAACACCTTCTAAGACACTTGACATACTTGTGTTATTAGAACCTGACGTCCACCGGATCAGGGACCTTTGTCTCTTTTGCACTCTGGCATACTTCAAGCACCTAGAACAGTGCCTGCTCCATATAGTGAACGCTCAGTAAATATCTGAGTAAGTAAATCAGTCCAGCAAACTTTTATCGAACACTTATTACGGCCCAGCTGTGAACTGCAATCACTTTGCCGGGTCCCAAACCGACCTAGACACGAATGTTCCCTAAACCCTGTAGCAAGCCTGGTTCCAGAAAGGAGCTAGCAAACCAACCCCAATTTGAGCAAAATCCATCCATGTCCTTAAAGAACCAAACTCTCAAACAAAACGAAAACATGACACATCTCCGAACTGAAGAGAACCCACATTTCCTGGAGGCTCCCTCTGAGAAGCAACTTCACCTCACCCCCCAAAAGGCCCAGCAAGACTTAGAGAGTCCGCAGCCCCTCGGCCCAGCCACCCAGATTCACAGCTGCCGCTTTTCCAGCATTACTTCGGCGAAACGGGTCTCAGATCTGTCATGGCCCAGCTGGTGAGTGGCACTGGGCCAACTCATTTGTAGTGGACGCTCCTCCCCGGGGATGTCAGAGGAGAAGAAGGGTCCAGAAATGTCCTTGGCCTTCTGGCCTTCTCTCTAGTGCTGTCCAGTACCTCCTAGTGGGAGGGTCGCTGCAGGGGCGGGGGTGAGCAAAATCAGAGCCACCTCTGAAAGTGTGACATCTGCAGATGTGGACTCCCTGGGTTCCTGCAGCAATTCCCAAGGATCCTCCCCTTCAGTCAGCAGGGACGGGAGGGCCAGTGATTCCCAGGCGCCTCTGGGGTTGGCTGAACCAGACTGCAGAAGGCAAGACTTGGAGATTTTCATATACAGCTTTTGACCAAAGCCAAAAAGCTGTTCCAAGAAGTCCTGGGTCCGTTTGTCTCAGTCCAGGGAAGAGAACAGCAATTATCAGGAAAGAGTGTTCCAGAGAGCCGTAGGGCATTCCAGAAGGGCCGCCCTGCTTCTGAATGGTCTTCCAGAAGAGGAAACCAGTCTCCATCAGCACCCCCCCCCCCCCCCAGCCAATGGGCTACAACAGCAGCTGCAGCAGACATTTAAGGAGCTTCTGTGCCAGGCACTCTGCGTAACCTGCAGCAGAGTGGGGCCTGACACTGATCCCCGCCCCACTTTCCAGCTGTGCAACCTTAGGCATCTACTGCCTCTCTGAACCAAAGTCTTCTCATCTGCAAAATGAGAGACCGCCGTCTACTTCGTGGGATTGCTGTGGGAGT
The DNA here is from genome assembly GCF_028018385.1 of Neofelis nebulosa. Classification (NCBI taxonomy): domain Eukaryota; kingdom Metazoa; phylum Chordata; class Mammalia; order Carnivora; family Felidae; genus Neofelis; species Neofelis nebulosa. The sequence continues at coordinate 6,703,817 of NC_080793.1, forward strand.
TCGCTGAGATAACGCTTAGGTGAGCCCCGAGCCTGCCACACGGTAGCGCTTAAAAAGGCGCAGTGCTTTCAAAGAAAAGGATGGGCCTATATGGAGAAAAGGGAAATTAAGAGGTCCCTAAAAGTCCTGTAAACCATTATTTACACATTTAGTTATTTCCTAAGCGTTCGTTGATGCCTGTTTGTTGTGTTTTGTTTTTCAAATAAACTTAACCCTCGCAGCATCCTGAGGGGTGTAAACGGCAGAGGGCAGAGCAACAGTCCTAATGACACAGGACGAAAACAAGGCCCCTTGAAGGTCCGGGGAGGCGGCCGGCAAGCACCCGAGGAGGGGCCCTCCGCCCTCAAACCCTCCGGAGTGGGTTCAAAACATCGGACGCGGGGATAAACTGGCTGGAGGCCATCATCAGCGGGGCAGTCGGCGCCAGGACTTTAATTCACCACTGCTAAGAAGTGGTCATCTTTTATCCCTAAAGGAAAAAACGCATGCCGGGGCCCAGACCCTGGGGAAATAAGTCAGCGCCCCGAGACGCCACACTCGTGCTTTCAACGCTGGGTCAGGCCCCGCAGAAATAAAGGAGATGGCGGCCCCCGTTCCGGAGAAACAACGAGCCCCCAGGGCTCCAAGTGGGGCACCGGGGCCCCAGAGGACACCCCCTGAGCGCCGGCCGGAGGAGGGGAGAGGACGGCGGCGGCCGCTCACCTGGCAGCGGCGTTCTGCGCTCCTGGCAGGGCCAGACCCCAGCCCGCCCGGAGCCAGGCTGGGGTCGCCCCTGCTCGGAGAGGCCCGGCCCCCCGAAGCAGCCGGCGGCAGCCCGGAACTCACCTGCCGTCGCAACCGCGCCGCCGCCGCCTGTCAGTCAAGCGCACCCACCGCTGCACCGCGCAGGGCCGTGGGGCCCGCTGGCTGCGTCCCGCCTCCTCCCCCTCAGCCGCCCAATCGGAGGAGGCGAACGCCACGAATGGGGGCGGGGCCAGGCGGGCGGTGCGGGCCGGGGGCGGGGCCAGAAGGGTTTGGGGCGGGGCAGGGCGGTGCCGGCGCTCTGCGCTCTGCGCTCTGACCTCACTGCTGCGCGCCGGAAGCAACCCGGGCCACGGCACAGGGGCGCGGCGGCCGGACCGCGGGGCCGGCAAGACCATGCCGGTCACCGGGAAGAGTTTCCGCCGGCGCCGGGCCGATTCGGAGTCGGAGGAAGATGAGCAGGACTCAGAGGAGGTTCGGTGCGTTTGGGGTGGGGCTTCCAAGGGGCCAGAAGAGACAGCGGTTTGTGATACTCATCACCGGCCAGGCTCCTCGTTGACTGTGAGCCGAGGTTGTTGTCCCTTTCTGCAGAACAAAAAACTGAGGCTCCTAGGGCTGCGGCCGCCGCCGCAAGGCCGCACAGTAGCGAGAGATTCCCCCAGGATGCGCGGTGGGTCTGATTGCAATGGGTCTAAGCGCAGGGTTGCCTTCTGGATCATTGTGCCTGCGGCTCAGCAGTTGGACAGGGATGCCGGTCGAAGTTGCCTTTTGAGTCTGAGTTCCGCGCAGGGGGTCTCAGACTGTGCGTTGCCTCTTTGCAGATTAAAACTGGAAGAGACCCGCGAGGTGCAGAACTTGAGGAAGAGGCCCAACGGGGTGAGGTGGGTATCGCAGGGGCCCCGCGGGAAGAGCAGGCGGAGATGACAGACACATGCCCCCGCCTGAGCCGCCACCACAACTATCTCTTCAGACATAGCCCCTTCTCTTGACACACTGTACACCTAACATTGCCCTGAAAGGAGTCCAGTGTTCTTTGCAGACGTTTACCCAGGAGATGGCTCGTGCCGTGTGGTCTTGAGGTTTGCTCCAGAGGTGCAAAAACAGGTTATCAATTCGTGTTTTTATTGCACCTGATTGCGAAATGCACACGAATTGTTAAGTTTGGAAAAAAATTTTGAAGTATAATCGAAAAAGTAAGCAGCACCCGTAATTCTCCCATCCACAGGTAACCAGCGTTAACGTGTAATGTTCTGTCCAGTGTCTCTCTTTTTTGGAGATTGCAAGTACTCTTATTCCGTTCTGTTTTCAGCTCATCACGTTTTGGGCATTGACATTATGGATTATTTTTCCCAAAAACCTTTTTAGTGGGCTGCATAGTATTCCACTGCGTGTATATGCCATAATTTAACTAATCCCTTACTTAGGGGCTGTTGGTCATTTGTAAATTTTCACCACCAAATATGGGTGCAATAGGTATTTTTCTACATTTGTCTTTAGCTTCCTTTTCCCGGAAGTCAAAATCTTAGAAATGAGATTTCCAAGCCCAGATAATGCCAAATGGCTTTGTAGGAAAGCCTACCACTTCACCCTACCCCCTGACCCAGCATCTAGAGTGCTTTATTTTTAAACTGTTTTATCCTTGTAGGCTTTGCCAGGTGGCTTTGGTGCCCACTCCTCAGATCTCGCCTTTGCTCTAATGTTGCAACCTACAGACTTTCTAAGTGTTCTGCCTCGTGTCTGAATTGTGCCATTTCTCGCTGTCTCTGTCTCTGTCTCACTCTGCCTTTTCTTTCTGCTCAGTGCTGTGGCCCTGCTGGTAGGAGAGAAGGTACAAGAAGAGACCACCCTCGTGGTGAGTTGTGGGGTCCTCCTTGGGAATGGAAAGCTGTGGCTGCTCTCCAGTAGGTGACTGTGTTTTCTTTTTTAAAAAAGGGGGGGGTGTGCCCGGGTGGCTCAGTTGGTTAAGTGTCCATCGTCGGCTCAGGTCATGATCTCACGGTTCATGGGTTCAAGCCCCACGTCAGGCTCTGTGCTGACAGCTCAGAGCCTGGAGCCTGCTTCAGATTCTGAGTCTCCCTCTCTCTCTAATCCTCCCCCACTCACACTCTGTCTATGTCTCTCTCAAAAATAAATAAAGGTTTTTTTTTAAATAAACATTAAAAAAAAATTTTTTAATTAAAAGAAATTACCAAAAAAAAAAAAAAAAAGACCACTGCCAATTATACAGATGCTTCCTCACAGCTGTGTTTGCTTTCTGCAGGATGACCCCTTTCAGATGAAGACAGGCGGTATGGTGGACATGAAAAAACTGAAGGAAAGGGGCAAAGATAAGTAAGTGGGGGACTCACTGAGATACAAAGTAACCTATAGCCCCTGCCTGGGTCTGTGTACCTCCAGAGAGCTGGGGCCCACAGCAGCAGCTCTAGTGGGGCATTCTGAAGTATCCTTCATGCTTTGTAGTTTAAAAACAAATGAAAGCAATGGGACGCCTGGGTGGCTCAGTAGGTGAAGCCTCTAACTTGCAGTTCGTGAGTTCGAGCCCCGCATCGGGCTCTGTACTGATGGCTCAGAGCCTGGAGCCTGGTTCAAGTTCTGTTTCTCTCTCCCTCTGCCCCTCCCTTGCTCACGCTTTGTCTCTCTGTCTCTCTCTCACTCTCAAAGATAAACAAACATTAAAATATATATATATATATATATATATATATATATATATATATATATATTTATTTATTTACTTTTAATGAAAGCCAGAACTCTTTAAAAGAGTCCTTTAACTCTTCCGCTTAGAGTGCTGTGGGTACTCTCCTTCGGAAAAGGTGCATTGTGTAGTGTGTTTCAGACCCAAGTGGAAATGTTGTTTTTGTTTTTTAAGAAACACGTGCTCTGTCTCTCTCTCAAAAATAAATGGTAAACATTAAAAAAAAAAAAAAAAAACCGACATAAGAACACAATTATAAAATAATACATTCGAATAGTGTAAAAGTATCTAGTCATTCCCCAGAGGAATCTGCAACATTTTGCTTGCTTATGTTCCTTCTGTTTACATATCACGGGTGTTTTTTTCCACAAGCAGGATGGGCTTGGGTGTGTGGGTTTTACTTGTATGATATCAGACTTGGCCTCACCGACGTGTGACTCAAAGGTTCCGCTTCTTTACCCCTCCCTCCAGGATCAGCGAGGAGGAAGATCTCCACCTGGGGACATCGTTCTCCGCGGAAACCAACCGAAGGGACGAGGATGCCGACATGTGGGTATCAGCCTGGCTGTGAGCGATGAGGCGCTGGATCCAGCCAGATACAGTCCCGAGATAGCTAGTCACAGATGACGTGTCTAGAATCATCCAAAGGCCAAGGCAGAGTTGGCCCCTGTCACTCCACCTCCCAGGCTCGTGAACTTTGAGGGAAAAAAAAATCCTAAAAATTCTTTGAATTGATGGTTCTTGGGATTTTAGATGCCCCGACTAGTAATAGTTTTCCCCTAAATATTGTAGGAATAAAACACTGCACTTGCCCACCTTTTCACTGACGAGAGACTGTTAACCAAATAAATGACCACCGTCGACCGTTGCATTCTGTTTTCAGCGAACCTTAACATCTATTAACAGCAATAGATTGGGAGGACACAATCTCACCACAGAGGTTGGTGCTTTAAAGTCAAAAAAAAGTTCTGCGTGGTGAAAGAAACTCGAATTAATTTTCACGTTTCTCATTTTTCCACGGACTGATGAACACTCCTGGGCCATCACTGCTCTGTGGGCCAGTGTTGGGGACCACTCATTTTAAAGAGAGGTTTTGTGAGCTTCCCGCCTCTCCCTGAGGCCTGCGGGTTTCTCATTTCAGGATGAAGTACATCGAGACAGAGCTCAAGAAGAGGAAAGGGATCGTGGAACACGAGGAACAGAAAGTCAAGCCAAAGAATGCAGAGGACTGTCTTTACGAACTTCCGGAAAACATCCGTGTCTCCTCAGCCAAGAAGACCGAAGAGATGCTTTCCAACCAGATGCTAAGCGGCATCCCCGAGGTGGACCTAGGCATCGAGTACGTTTCAGACCCCGATCTAGCCTCTCTCCTGCCCTGGGCCCACGGAAGAGCGCTCTGCTTTCTGGCTAAGGGGACTGTTTCTTACCTGTCTCCTTGGAAACCCACAAATAACTCTATTTTCTTGGGTAGGCGGAGATGCTTGTGCCCAGAGCATCCGAAGGATAGGTCAGCGTTGCTAGGGAGATGCTAGAGAAGGTCTCCTGAAAGCAAAAGCGTGGTGTTTTGTTTGTTGAGATATAAGAAACACATAACGTCATGCTGGTTTCAGGTATACAACGTAAGGATTATTTGTATGCAAGCGTTTATTTTTACGTTGTCTTTGTTCACAGCTCTTCGGCTGTTCTGCTCAGGCCCTTGTAGTCCTCTGTTTTCTTACCCATCCCATGAGCCTCCTTTTCATTTTTGCAAAACACCAGCTCTAAAACAGGATTGTCATGGAAGAAATATGACAGTCAGAATCCTCTTTGGGCGTAAGAGAAAGTTGGGAGGCTTCTGGGTCCTCGCCTCTTTTCTGGAACTAGCTTCGAGCCTTAGGTAGTTTTCTTTCCTTCTCTGGGGCTCAGTTTCCCCTTGATCAGAAGAGGACAGTAAGGGGCGCCTGGGTGGCTCAGTCGGTTAAGCATCCCAACTCTTGATTTTAGCTCAGGTCCTAATCCCAGGGTCGTAGGATCGAGCCCCATGTCGGCTCTGCTGACAGTGTGGAGCCCGCTTGGGAGTGTCTGTCTCTCCCCCCACCCCCACTCACATGCACTCTCTCTCCCTCAAAATAAGCATTAAAAAAAAAAAAAGAAGACAATAGATAATGCATCTTCGACAGCCGTGAGAACACACGAGCTGGGAAACTGCGGAGCCCTGTGCTCCAGAGGGTGATTTCCTCATGCACCGGCGCGTTTCCAGCCTGACTGGCAGTTCTGTCTGAGAACCGAAGGCGGGAGGACTGAATACATGGTGTGACTCCCTTCTCCCCACAGCGCAAAAATAAAAAATATCATTTCCACGGAGGATGCCAAGGCCCGTCTGCTGGCAGAGCAGCAGAACAAGAAGAAAGACAGCGAGACGTCTTTCGTGCCCACCAACATGGCCGTGAATTACGTGCAGCACAACCGATGTAAGCTGCTCTGGGCAAGCAGCCCCCCTGTCCTGTTGGCTTGCCACCCCCCCACCCCCACCCCCCAAGTTCCTGTATTTTGTCTGACGCGTCCCCTGGTCTCTTTCGATCCAGTTTATCACGAGGAGCTCAATGCCCCCATTCGGAGAAACAAAGAAGAGCCCAAAGCACGACCCTTGAGAGTGGGTGACACGGAGAAGCCAGAGCCTGAGCGTAAGTACAGCGGAGGCCCCAGAGCTGCCCGGAGCAGTCATCAAGCCCCTGGAGGCGGGGTGGACTCTGCAGGGGTGGGGCTTGGGCTCTGGGGCCGGGGCATCTGGGTTCCACTCCACGTTCGTTTCCCTTCCCCTTGCCAAGCCTCGGTTTGCTCATTTGTAAATGGGGATAGTAACAAAACCTACTGTTAGGGGTTGCTCTGACGATTCACTGGGCTATTAAATATCAAATATAATAGAAACTCAAAAACTTTGCATATTTCAATAAGCAAAACTAAACTCAGAGTTACTCATAATTTTGCCAAAGGTGAGCGCCGTTAACATTTTTATGTGTCGCCTTCCAGACTTTAAAAAAATATTGACGTAGGGGGGCCTGGGTGGTTCCGTCGGTTAGGCATCCGACTTCAGCCTAGGTCATGATCTCGCTGTTTGTGAGTTCAAGCCCCACATCGGGCTCTGTGCTGACAGCTCAGGGCCTGGAGCCTGCTGCGGATTCTGTGTCTCTTTCTCTGTCTGCCCCTTCCCTACTCACACTCTCTCTGAAAAATAGAAATAAACGTAAAAACTATATCGATGCATACAGAAACATATGCCGTACACATACTTCATAGGGTCTCCTCGTTTTTCACTCAGTAGTGTGCCCTGCACGGCTCTCTGGGACAGTAAATACGTATTTTCCCTTTCAGTCGCCTCGTGTTCCGCGGCATGGAGCTACTCCGGTTCCCTCTAGTCGGACGCTTACGTGGTTTCTCATTTTCCCCCATTTAATCACTGTCGGGCTGACCCTTTTTGCCTACATCATGTCCTTCGGCTACATGCCAAGAAGTCGCCAACGCTCCTCTAGAAGTGGGGTGCTGATTTGTCCCTCCCCCTCCACTAGCAGCATCCAGCTGTGCCCCTTTCCCTCCAAGGGTCTTCTTTTTCGTACCAATGGGGTGAGCCTAAGGAAATGCTAAATTTGCTGAGGCTTCTGAAAATCCAGACTGTTTGCTTTTTCTTCCTTCCTTCCTTTTTTTTTTTTTTGATATTTTTATTTATTTTTGAGACAGAGACAGAGCGTGAGCGGGGGGAGGGGCAGAGAGAGAGGGGGACACAGACTCCGAAGCAGGCTCCAGGCTCTGAGCCGTCAGCACAGAGCCCGACACGGGGGCTCGAACTCACAGACGGTGAGATCATGACCTGAGCCGAAGTCAGGCGCTTCACCGACTGAGCCACCCAGGCACCCCCCTCTTTTTTTTTTTTTTTTTTTTTTTTTTTTTTAAGATTTTAAGTAATCTCTACACTCACCACAGGGCTTGAACTCACAACCAGATCAAGAGTCACTCATTCCGCTGATGGAGCCAACCAGGCGCCCCGCTTTTTCTTCCTTCTTACTTGAGAAATTATTTTCTATACCGTCTTGGGTGCACAGTCATTAATTCCCAAAGAGTTTTGTGTTATTCCCACATAGTAAGCAAGGACTTTGGAGTCACCAGACTTGGGTTCAACTCTCAACCTACGTTCACTTTCCGAGTGACCTTGAGGAAGACCATCTAAGCTCTCTGAACGGTGATGGCAATATGTCCCCGTTTGAATTGCCGTGAGGGTTAAAAAAAAGGCATATCTAGGGGCGACTGGGTGGCTCAGCTGGTTAAGCGTCCGACTTCGGCTCAGGTCATGATCTCGCGGTTTGTGAGTTCGAGCCCCGCGTCGGGCTCTGTACTGACGGCTCGGAGCCTGGAGCCTGCTTCGGATTCTGTGTCTCCCTCTCTCTCTGCCCTTCCCCTGCTCATGCTCTGTCTCTTTCTGTCTCAAAAATAAATAAACATTAAAAAAATAAATAAGCCGTATCTAAAAGTATTTAGCACCAGGCCTTGTACCTAATCAAACTCTCCCTGAAATAGAACACCTGTTGTCACCTGTTCCCATGCTGATGTCAGCATACCCCACCGCACCGTCATCTGACTCCACCCTGTGTTTATTTCACTCACTCAGTAACCAGTCTTTACTGAGGCCCTACTATGTTCCTATTCACCAGGGTAGGCCCTGGGGCTTCTGTGGGGAATGAGGCAGGCGTGGTCCTAGCCTAAGCAGAGCTAAAAACCTGTCGGTTGATTCCAGCACGGCCAACAGCTTCTGCTCTTTTCCTTCTCAGGGTCCCCTCCTAACCGCAAGCGTCCTGCTAACGAGAAGGCTACCGATGACTATCACTATGAGAAGTTCAAGAAGATGAACAGACGCTACTAAGGGTAGCAAAAGGGAGAAGTGCAGGATGGACGTAAACAGCACTGTCCCCTCCCTAACCCCTTGACAGACGGCTTCCCAGACAGAGGTGGACAGAAGTTTATTTGCTACCAGACAGTTCCCCAAACTGATCTCCACTGGTCCTGCCACTTAGCTGCTGGATTTTCTGGGCACTGCGTTTGCGACCTTTGAAACAAGACAATGTGGAGTTTTCCTGTTTGGGGGCAAACTCCGTTCTTGTGTGAGCATTATAAAATCTTGTTTGTAAATCTATTGACTTTCTCTGAATATTTGCCCTGGGTCGGGAAGAAACAGCGGTGTTCGAAGCAAGAGAACACCCTTTCGCTCGTGCTACTATTATAATATATACGCAATCGTGTCTTGTACTTTCAAATTCCTGGAGGTCAGGAACGCGCCCTTCACCGTGTGTAGTGGGTCCAGCTCACAGCAGAAAAGTCTAGGATGGGATCAAAGGGACACTGGTATTTTCTGACTTTTACAAAGTTACCGGTTTCTTTTCATCAAGAAAGAAAAAAAATTTCTATCACTTTCAGCACTTAAGTATTAAATATGAAATGAATCCAACCATACAATTCGTACTGTGTCTCCTTATACCAACCCCAGGTAATGTGTTGAGAGCCTGTGGGTTGGGCAGCGCAAATGCAAAACTCAAGTTACTAAGAGAGACTGTCTCATTTAGTTTAAAGATGTAGGGGCGCCTGGGCGGCCCAGTCGGTTTGGCACCCGACTCTTGGTTTCGGCTCGGGTTGTGATCCCAAGGTCATGGGATCGAGCCCTGTCTCGGGCTCGGCACTGAACGTGGAGCCTGCTTGGACTCTCTCTCTCTCTCTCTCTCTCTCTCTCTCTCTCTCTCTCTCTCTCTCTCAAAAAAAAAAAAAAAACAAAAGTAGGCTTCAACCTGCCAGCTCTCGGGTACAGTGCCCCCATGCTGTCATTTTCCTGAGGCACTGACACGTGTTGAGATGAGAAAAGGGCAGGTGGGTTGACTTCTGGGCTGACTCATTGTAGGTGTTGCAGCTAGAGGAGTTTGCCTTTGGAGTCCAAGCTCAGCCCTGCTTATATCCTTCAGGCCCCGAGCCTGTTATATCCTTCGACAATCTCTCGGAGCCTGTTTTCTCATCTGTAAAATGGAGATCGTTTTTCATTTTTATTTTTTTCCCTCCACTAAAATGCATGGTAGTGAAGGCAGGAATCACCTATGCCTTGTTTTTGTTTTTGTTTTTGTTTTCCCTTGAATTCCCAGGGTCTAGTCCATAACCCAACACACTGGCAATCCTCAACCCTACGAATGAATGAGTGAATGAGTGGAAGAATCCTTAGTCATCATGTTGATAGTATGTATCCTGCATATGATGCCATAAAAGTAGCACTCTACCCGTGTAACGTTTCCTCCTCAACGCTCATAACCACAGTCTAACCAAAAGAAAAACATCAAATTCCAATAGTGGGCCATCCTCTGAAAGATTTGACCAAGTACTCCCCAAAACTGTCAAGGTCGTCAAAACCAAGGAGAGCTTGGGGCGCCTGGGTGGCGCAGTCGGTTAAGCGTCCGACTTCAGCCAGGTCACGATCTCGCGGTCCGTGAGTTCGAGCCCCGCGTCAGGCTCTGGGCTGATGGCTCGGAGCCTGGAGCCTGTTTCCCATTCTGTGTCTCCCTCTCTCTCTGCCCCTCCCCCGTTCATGCTCTGTCTCTCTCTGTCCCAAAAAATAAATAAAAAACATTGAAAAAAATTAAAAAAAAAAAAAAAAAACCAAGGAGAGCTTGAGAAACAGTCTTAGCCAAGAGGAGCTTAAGGAGACATGAAAACTAAATATAACGCGGTATCTTGGGACAGGATCCTAGATCAGATACAGGGCATTAGGTAAAAACTAAGGAAACGCTTTAGTTCTAGCAATATAGGTTCGCTAATCTTAACAAATGTCAACACATTAATATGTTAATACGGGAAATTATGTGGGAGGATATATAGGACCTCTCTGTACTATCTTCTCAATTTTTCTGTAGATCTAAAATTATTCCCCACCGCCCCCCCAATTTTTTTCTTTCGTGGACTCCAGCGGCCTCCGTCTTTCACCTCCCGGAAGCAAGAAAGCGCCCCGCCCCTCACAAAGATGGTGGCCACAGCGGCGCGAGGAGACCCGCCCCGCACAAAGATGGCGGCCGCGCCCGGGAGGAACCGGAAGCGCGGTCTGGCAGCGGCGCGGGTCCGGGGCAGGCGCGAGAACGCTCGGGCGGCGCGGGTCCGGGCATGAAGCTGGGCCGGGCCGCGCTGGGCCTGCTGCTGCTGGCGCCTTTGACGGTGCGGGCGGTGGAGCCCATCAGCCTGGGACTGGCCCTGGCCGGCGTCCTCACCGGCTACATTTACCCGCGCCTCTATTGCCTCTTCGCGGAGTGCTGCGGCCAGAAGCGGAGCCTCAGCAGGGAGGGTAGGACGGGGGGCGGGGGCGGGGCGGGGCGGGCCCGGGACCCGAAGCCGGAGCGGCCCGGGCGGGGTGGCGCCGGGCTCCCGGCCACGACCACGACCACGACCACGACGGACCGGGGTTGGTCGGAGACCCGAGCAGGCGAGCTGCGGCCCGGGCCGCTTCCTCCGCCGAGAGTTTCCCTCCTTCCTGGAGGGGCGGTGGGAGCTCGGCCTGCCGATCCGCAGCCCTTTCCGGCCGGGCGGTGCCCGGGGAGGGGCAGAGCTGGGGCGAGGGGCGCAGGGAATGGGCAGGGCTAGCAGGGGGAGGGCCTCGAGCCCTCCCGCCCCGGCCACCCCCGGGGGCCCCGTGCTGACGTACCTCCGCGTTTCACAAGGTGCTCCGAGAGCTGAGCTGGCCTTGCTGGCTTTCACGGGCGCCTGTAACCCTGGGCTAGATTTCGCCAGACACACGGACACCCCGTCCCTGACCGGCTTTGTTTTTCCCAGCGCTGCAGAAGGATCTGGACAGCAAGCTCTTTGGACAGCATCTTGCAAAGAAAGTCATCCTAAATGCTGTGTCTGGCTTCATAAGCAACCCGAAGCCGAAGAAACCTCTCACGCTCTCTCTGCACGGGTGGACGGGCACCGGCAAAAATTTCGTTAGCAAGATCATCGCGGAGAATATTTACGAGGGTGGTCTGAACAGTGACTATGTCCACCTGTTTGTGGCCACACTGCACTTCCCACACGCCTCCAACATCACCCTGTATAAGGCAAGAGCGGAATTTTGGAATCCTTCCTGGATGATGCTGGGTTTCCGGGGTTTCTTTGCTGTGGGGTGGAACGCGGGAATTGCGTGTTGGAATGAATGAGCTGGGAAGACGGCTGCCTGCGCCTGTTCCCCTCTGAAAGGTGTGGAAGTTCGGGGGAGTTTGAGGTGGAGCAGTTAATACCGTCAGAGCTTTGTGACGGTTGCTGGTGAAAACAGGCTCAGTATGCTACTTATTTTAGTAAGGGGAGTCGTGGGATTTTAGAGATGGACGTGATCAAATCCAAGCTAAAGATCATCGCGCCTAACTCACGTCGTAAAAGAGGAAATGTTTCCAGAAAGGCCTAAGGGGGTTTAGCTAAAGTGTCGCAAACTGCTTTTACGGTTTAACTCGCTGGTAAACAGCCTGGACTTTGGCAACAGACACGCCTAGATGTGAGTCCTAACTCTCCCACATGCCAGCTGTGTAGTCTCGGGACCGTCCCCTGAGCTGAGACCCAGGTTCTTCTCTGTAAGGCGTGGTTGTGAGAAATCCCTGAGCTCTGTCGAGCTTGTCACATGCCGCCTGCCACACGAGCCTTCAGATACATGTCCACTCTTGTTTTGTTTTCTTTTTTTTTTTTTTTAATTTTTTAAATGTTTATTTATTTCTGAGACAGAGAGAGACAGCATGAACGGGGGAGGGTCAAAGAGAGAGAGGGAGACACAGAATCTGAAACAGGCTCCAGGCTCCGAGCTGTCAGCACAGAGCCCGACACGGGGCTCGAACTCACGAACCGTGAGATCGTGACCTGAGCTGAAGTCAGATGCTCAGCCAACTGAGCCATCCAGGCGCCCCTCTGCCTTCTTCAAGAAGGCTGGTGTAGGGGCGCCTGGGTGGCTTGGTCGGTTAAGCGTCCGACTTCGGCTCAGGTCACGATCTCACGGTCCGTGGGTTCGAGCCCCGTGTCGGGCTCTGTGCTGACAGCTCGGAGCCTGGAGCCTGCTTCCGATTCTGTGTCTCCCTCTCTCTCTGACCCTCCCCCGTTCATGCTCTGTCTCTCTCTGTCTCAAAAATAAATAAACGTTAAAAAAAAAAAAAAAAAAAAAAGAAGGCTGGTGTACAGAGGATACGTGTTAAATCACCATTTTTTTTTTTAGGTTTATTTATTTATTTTGAGAGAGAGCATGCAAGAGTGGGGGAAGGGCAGAGAGAGGGGGAGAGAATCCCAAGAGGTTCCGTGCTCCCGGCGCAGAGCCCGACGTGGGACTCGATCTCACGACCTGGTCCAAACTCGAGAGTCAGGCGCCTAGCCGACTGAGCCACCCAGGCGCCCCTAACACCGCCACTTTAATGACAGGGACCAGCAACTCAATGACACAGCATCATCATGCTCTCTCACAGCACAGGAATTCTAACCAACCTGGGGCTTTGGAACCAGGCAGGGCACAGCTCAGATCCCAGCTCTCCCACATCCTAATTTTATAATCTTGGGCGAGATGACGAAGCTGTATGCCTCAGTTTCCCGATCTGTGAAACGGGTATGATCGTGCCCCCTGCACGGAGGTGTGGGGAGGAAGCAAAGAGCTTGTGTGTGTAAAGTTCTGAGCACAGTGCCGAGCACACAGTAAACGCTCTGTGAGTGCGGCCGTTGTGGCACTAAGGCTCGTGCCGGTTGTTTTCCGTTGCACCTGCTGAGAACTTCGCCTTGGCTTCTCCCCTCTGTAATTCAGGATCAGTTACAGTTGTGGATTCGTGGCAACGTGAGCACCTGTGCAAGGTCCATCTTCATATTCGATGAAATGGATAAGATGCACGCTGGCCTCATAGATGCCATCAAGCCTTTCCTCGACTATTATGACCACGTGGATGGGGTCTCCTACCAGAAAGCCATCTTCATATTTCTCAGGTAAGGCCAGGGCTGGGACACGATTGAAGCACCCCGGCCGTGAGTCCGTGGGCTCCGGGATAGAAGCCAGTCCTCACTCACGGGAATTCTGTTGCAGCAACGCGGGGGCAGAAAGGATCACAGACGTGGCTTTAGATTTCTGGAGAAGCGGAAAGCAGAGGGAAGACATCAAGCTCAAAGACATGGAACCGGCCTTGTCTGTGTCGGCCTTCAACAACAAGAACAGTAAGTGCGGCCAGGCCAGCCGGTACTGACCCCTCCCGTGCGTGATCCTGCGTCCCGAAGTCTTAGATCGTCAGCCTCACCGTCGCCTGGGAGCTGGCTCGAAATGCAAATTCTCAGTCCCTTCCCCAGACCTTCCGAGTCAGGATTTCTGAGCGGAGGCCGTGTGAAGCTCCAGGTGACTCTCATACGCTCTCCCGTTTGCCGAGTGCTCTTTTAAAGAGAGAGGGACGTTCTTGATCTTCGAGGTCTTAAAGATTGGTTCCCTGTTTTCTTTAGTTTAATCATTTTCCTTTGTAGAAGAAAAGCAGGTGGTTGAGCAGGGAAGGCCGCTGTGGGCGGCCAGAGAGGACCAGAGAGGACTGGTCCGGTCCCTCTTTCTGTGTGTTGCTCCAGAACTGGGAGGTTCTGGGCACGAGCATAAGGGCCGAATAGCGGGTGGGCCCGCGTTCTGCACTCCAGCTGCCCATTTCCTTTATCTTCCCGGTGACCTCGTGGGGTAGAAACCGTCATCCTCCTCATTTTATAGATGAGGAAACAGGCTCAAAAGAGAGCCGCTTGCCCAAGGCGCACAGCCTGCTCAGTGGCTCTGATCGCAGAGCCTGATCTTTTCGCCACCAAGTTCACGGCTTTTCCAGTGACCTCACACACCTTTGACCTTGAACCCTCAGAGGTGGGAAGTCCCCATGATGCAGAATGACTCACCGGGTAACCTGCGAGCCATGCAGGTGGACTATTGCCATTTGAGCCTGCTCTGTTCGGGTTCCTTCTTGAGCTTAGAGAGCAGAAGTTCTTTGAAACAAGAAGTCGATATTGCTGCAGAGATACTTGGACAGTATGGGGTGTTCATGTCCATTTGTGTAGCTGGAATATTACTGATGGAAGACAGGATAGTTTGTGACATGTTCACTGGTTCTCTGGCGAGCCAAACAGTATGAGCACTCGCAGCAGATGCCTTAGCCTAAATGCTTCAGCAAGATGAGGCCAGTTGCCTAGAACCCACATTGCAGGAGGTTACAAAGGGTCCCAGAGTATAAGCTTCAGGATGAGCCGGACCTAGCTCAGCCATTTACTGACTGTGGCCTCAGGCAGATGGCTGAACTCATTCATTCATTCATTCATTCAGCAAATACTGAGCTCCTACTAGGTGGCAGGCACGGGTCCCAGAACTGGGGATGCAACAGTGAACAAAAACAAATCCTTATCCTCATGGAGTTTTATATCCTAGTGATAATACACCAGGAAATGTGTCAGATGATGGGATATCTGTTATCTGTATAGAGGCAGAGATGTATCTTCTTTCCATCCCCAACAGGTAAAAAGTTAAGTCCATAAAGAGGGCTTGGGGGTGCTGGAATGAGGATGGGTGGTGGTTTTAATAGAGTGGTCAAGGGCGGCTCACTGTGAGGGTGACATTTGAGCTGACCCGAGGACTGCGGGAGTGAGCCATGTGGGCACCACAGGGAACAGCATTCCATCAGAGGGAACAGCACACGCAAGGGCACTGAGGTGGGGGTGTGCCCAGGGTCACTGTGGCAGTCCAGGATGAATAAGGGAGAAAAGGGGGTCGGATAAGAGGCAAGTCTTGGCACTGGGGGTGCTGGTCACAAAAGGCCAGGGTCGGGGGGGGGGGGGAGGGCCTCGGGCAGGCCTTGGGTTTGACTCCCAGTGGAGGAGGGAGCTGCTGGAGTGTTTTGAGCAGTGACATGACCAGACTTAGTTTATCAGGACCACGCTGGCCACTGGGTGGAGCATAGACTAAAGGCAGTGGGGGCAGGGACCCCAGGCGGGAGCTGTGGCCTGGACCCGCGTGCTAGCAGTGAGCCGAGTGGGGTGACATGCTGTGATTAGGATGTGTGTTGAAGGTCGAAACCCTCAGAAGGTGGAATAAGATTTCCTAAAGGATTGGTGTGGGAATGAGAGAGCCCCAAATCAAGGGTCCGGCTTGAGCCATGAGACGGGTGGTCGTGCCCCTTAGGGGGACAGGCCGTGGAGTCGCAGGTTGGTGGGGCCGGGTAGGAGACGGGTGTGGGCAGTGAGCAGGGCGCCCCTGCGGAGATGCGGAGCCGATGGCTGGCCGGTCCAGTGGGGTTCCAGCGGGGCGCTCAGGCTGAGGGGACCCACTGGGGAGTGGTCTGTAGATGGTTTTGAAAGAGACTGAGATCATTGTTCCTCCAGAATGCTCTGGCTGTGGTCAGGTTCGTCACCTCCTCAGCCCGGCCTCGTCGGCCCACAATGGCAGAGTAGCCTGTCCTCCGTGCTCACTCGCCCCATCTCGGTGCTCACAGCACCACCCCCCCGGCACTATCTGAAATTGTCTGTTTGCTGGCTTGTGGGGCTGTGAACCCCTGAGGGCACTGGCCCTGTCTGCTGGCTCTGGGCTCTCCCGGGGACCCAGAGCTTGCCTGTCCGCAGAGAGGGCCTTCAGGAAATGAGCTGTCCCACCCTGCTCGGCCATTGGTTTTGTTCTTTCCCACGGCCAGACTCCCCCATCCAGGCACTGAGGTCTTTCCTGAGCACCAGTCGTGTGCAAAGCACTGCTGGGAAAGGAAAGCATACAGTCCGGTTGTGGCACTGGGCGTTACGATGAGAAACACGTATTTGGCCTTTGTCTCTGCTTCTGGCCCAGACCTCCTGAAAACACTTGGAACTTCCTAAGTAATAAAGGTGTCTTGATATTCATAACAAACCCCAGTCAACCACATCTGAGTTTGCGTTAATGAGGGGACTTTTGGGAAGCATCTAAAGGGCACGGGGCTGGCTTCCAGGGGAACCAACCGTGTGACTGGAGGGTTGGAACTTTCAGTCCCACCCCCTGATGCCGGGGAACCAGAGGGGGCAGGGGCTGGAGGTGGAATCCGTTGCCAGCAGCCAGTGAATTAATCAGTTGTGCCCATGTAATGAAGCCTCCATAAAAACCTGGCAGGTTGGGGTTCGGAGAGCTTCCAGGGTGAACACATGGAGATCTTGGAGGGGCCTTCTGCCCCTCCTGTCCCTTCTGCCTCTTCCTGTCCCTCCCTGTCTCTTCCATCTGGCTGTTCGGGAGTTAGGTTCCTGTATTGAGCTGAAATTGTAGCTCACCCAGCCCGTGTTGGAGAATTGCTTGGGGGTGTGGGAAAAAAGCCCACACATTGGAATTGGTGTCACAGACCAGGATTGAGGCACCAGAGTTCAGCGGCAAAGCGGAAGGGAAACGGGTCACTTGGAGGAGTGCGGGGTGTGACCCAGCGGGTGCCGCATGGTCAGGAGGGGGTGCGTGTGTGCTGGGCCCTCCTGGGAGTCCAGGAGGGGACGTGCGTGGGTCACAGGGCGGGTGCAGGCCCCGCACTCGCCCTGGGTGAAAACACACGGCAAAGTCTGTGCCCTGCGGCCGCAACAGGGCACTGTCTTCACACTGTATCGCTCTGAGGGTTCCAGTTCTCGGTCCCCAGATGCGCCGTGTGGTCTGGACGTGCGGGCAGTGGTGGTAGGTTTCTGTCCTGTTGTCGATCCAGCCACTGAAAGTCCAGTGAATCCCGAGTTCCCCAAGTAGGGGAGTGGCTGGTCCTCTCCTGGGACTCCTCTCCCCTCGTGCTTTCTCTGAAACCCTGCCAGCCTGGGAACCATGTCCCTCCGCGCTCCGCTCTGCCTCTCAGCTTGTTGCCGGCACCCTGGGCTGGCGGGCCTCTCTCCCGCTTCAGATCTGTCAGCCCATCGGAGAGGCCTCCCCTGAGCCCGAGGCTAAGGTGCCACGTCACCCCTGCTTTGCTTTCGTGGAGGCATCACCGCTCGGTCTCGCCCGTGGGCACACCCCCGGGTTACATCTGCCCCCGTGGACCACAGGCTCCACCTCCGGGTCCGGCACCCCTTGGACGCCCGGTGGATGTGTGTCGGATGGCTGGGTGGGCAGGGGGACGATGGATGAACAGCACCTTTTTCTTTTTCCCAGGTGGCTTCTGGCATAGCAGCTTAATTGACCGAAATCTCATTGATTATTTTGTTCCCTTCCTCCCCCTGGAATACAAACACCTAAAAATGTGCATCAGAGTTGAAATGCAGTCCCGAGGCTTTGAAATCGATGAGGACATTGTAACCAAAGTGGCTGAGGAGATGACATTTTTCCCCAAAGAGGAGAAAGTTTTCTCCGACAAAGGCTGCAAAACTGTGTTCACCAAGTTAGATTACTACTACGACGACTGACTGCTTCGAGTTGGAGGAGAAGGAACTCGGCACTTGGCTCCGTGCCCTGGAGGAGGACAGAGCAGATGCTTCCTGCTGGACCGAACGGGAACCTTCCTGAGCAGTTTTCATCCACCGGGGCCTCCGGGCGTCACACCCCCTACAGATCACGGACCTCGGAACAGCCCCAGAGCCTTCCGAGGCGGTGGCAGCGGTCAGCTCCCCGTCCACTCGTACGAGGGCTCATGATTTTTAAAAAAATCATGTTTTAATTTCAAGTGTTTCTGTTTCAAGGAAGGATGTCTAAGTTTTACTGAAAATGTGGTAACGTTATTTAAAATGTTTTTAACCTCATGAGAAGCTTTTCAGACTCTATGTTATTGGCTTTACGTGTTTCTCGAAGTTCCCGTCACCATATCCTAGACACCGATGTCTTTACTGAAAAGAAGCCCAAGGCTGGGTCCTTGGCACACGGTCCCTAGGATGGCAGAACCGGGGACCAAGGCTGGAGCCGTGATCAGACCTGTCACAGGATGACCATCGCAAGGGGCAATGATGTGTTTGGATACAGGGAAAGTATGTAAGAGGACACACGTGGGGGGGCGCCTGGGTGCCTCAGTTAAGCGGCCGACTCTTGACTTTAGCTCAGGTTGTGATCTCGCAGTTTGCGAGTTCAAGCCCCGTGTCGGGCTCCTCACCGACAGTGCGGAGCCTGCTTGGGATTCTCTCTCCCCGTCTCTGCCTGTCCCCTGCCCATGCTCTCTCTCAAAAATAAATTTTAAAAAAATTTAAAAATTTTTAAAAAAGGAGGACCCACTGAGGCCCCTCACAGATAAGCCTTAAGTACCCTTTCCAAGGGTTTTGATCTCGGTAACATTGTGAACATTCGCGAGAGACAGAGTTTCCTTGCAGTAAAAATGTTTCCAGCTTGTCGGTTGCCATTCAGCTTTACAAAGGAAGACCCCGCCCTGTTTTCCATTCCTGAATGAGCCATACGTCGTCTGGCAAGTTTTGCCATATTTTTAAAAGCCATCCTCGTTAGGTTTTGGTTGTTCAATGAGAATTCCCAAAACCTGTTAGGAAAGCGCAGCTGCCCCCTCCCCCACCCACCCCGATCCTGAGAACAGTATTTTTACTTATAACTACAAAGAGCTACCATTTTACAATAAAATGGGTGTGTAATTTGCGAGTGCATCTTTAAAGGAGACAAAAGCCCGCTCGCCGTAGGTCTTCGGTGCTTCAGCCATGGATTGAGACCTAAGAGGCGCAGTGCGGGCTGGAGTGAAGGCTCACGCGGGGAATCCGGATCCGTGCGGCTCTGGCTCTTTGCTCCGCTGCACCGGGTACATGGAGCTCCCGACACCCAGCCGTGGGGTCAAGTCTCGAGACACAACCCCAGCCGAGGCACCAGGCGGGCTACAGGGCACAGGAGACTAGACGGACCTCGGTGTTTGCAACGCGCCTGTGTGCCTGCTGGTGGGCGGAGCTCCTGTGGGGTGTGGCGCCCAAGCAGTGCTCACCGGCCCGTTTTTTCTCAGGCCCAGAGGACTGGAGGGCCCCCTGCTGCCCCAGGACTCCTCTGCCTCCAGGTACCTGACCTGCACGGAGGCCCTTTAAGGGCATCCAGGCCTCCTAGGGACGGCCGCACGTGTTGGAAGGTTCTTGATGTGGATCAGAAGCTGGCCTGTTGTCCTGTCCCCAGGAGTCACAGATGGGGCTCATCATTCTAAGCCGGCAGCCCCAGCACCTGGGGGTCCCTGGCTCGGGGAACACAGGGGTCCCCCGACTTAATTTGGCAAGTTCATTCTTTGTAGATGAGGCAGGACAGGCTGGAGCGGGAACCACTCTTGGCTGGAGACCAGATCCGGGAAATCCAGTCTTGGGACTTGACCACCTTCAACTGAGAGATGACGGGACTGGGTGGGATGTTGACGAAGAGGGTTTGAACTTTCTAGAAAGTAGCTGACTTGTCCTCAGTCCTGGAAAGAGGATCGGCATTAACGATTCACTGACAGACAGGAGGCCAGGTGCAGTGCGATCGAGCAGACCCTGGTTAGCTTAACTGGGGTTTCGCTGTTTACCAGTTCTGGTTTACTGATCTGAGCCCGGCCTGGTTCGAGTTCAGAGTGTCAGCACGGAGTCACGTCCCCCCCCTACCCCTCAATTTCCTTCCTATGTTAATTTCAGGAGAAAATATTTGCTAGGAATAAGTCCAGCTGTTCTTGGCATTTTCACCCGTGGAAATAGGGCGTATAACCCATCACCGAACCCCACGTAAGTGTCTCTGTTTGGAGATACCAGCCTTTAAGGTAAATTCTGTCTGATGCAAAGACTACCCTCCAGCATGTCCAGGGTGTGGTGAGACACCTGAGTCGCCCGACAGCCTTTCTCCCAGGCTCCAACTTCTCAGGGTTCCCAAAGAAACTAGGGGAAAAAAAAGTCTGCAAATAACACGTCACATGATAAAATTTAGTCTTTATTTTCTCTTCAGTAGGTCAATTCAAGTCCTCGTCTGCATCCTACACAGGGTGAGGGAGGCTGGGCTGTGGTCAACCGTGGCCTCCCTCTTCAGGTGACAAATCAGTAACCGCAGTCCAAAGGTGGCCCACACGTGTCCAGGGAGTTGCGTCACTGTCAACAGGGAAGATCTCCGTCTGTGCCTGGCCAGACACTTGCGGGGCTAGGAAAGAGATGTCACTGGGCTCCAGTTCGAGAACACGTACTCAAAATGTGAAGCCTTAACTTGGCATTTTTAAAAGGCTAAACGTGACCCTCCAGAAGGCCCTCCAGGGTCATGAAGACATTCGTTCTAAATTGTACACATAAATTCGCTGCACGTCGTTCTTATCACGTGTCTGCGGGTGCACTGCAGTTATGACACGCACGATTCACACCGGCTGGAATCCGCCTTATTTCCCGGCGGCCAGGGCAGCCCAGCCTGGTGCTGCCATGTAGGGTGTCCTCAGATGACACCCAGGACCAGCCGCTTTACGTTGACCTTGTTTGATCTGCATCCGTGACCACGTCTGACCACGCACCTCGTAACAAAAACGCAACTGTTTTTGCTAAGAGTTTCTGATAAAGGAATAGACAATTATTCCATCTCGTGTCCTTTCCCATGCTTTAAAATGAGCTATGTCCTATACGTTTTTCTATCATCTAAGATTCGCGAGTAAAAACATTATAAAAAATATACGTATCTTCGAAAACCCTAGCGTTTCTGGTGTGCAATACCTAAGGCTTCTTTGGCAACGCAGAGCCTGCAAGCTGACCACTCAGTGGCCCGTGTCGTCCACGGAGCCTGAGCGCGTCCCACGGATTCCAAATGGTTCTCTGGAGTAAAGTGACAGATTGGCCCACGCGTACATTGTAACAGACAAACGTTTCACCACGGCAACTAAGGACTCAAATTCACAACTCACGGTCTCGTTCTGATCTCACCCTAGTGATGACATATGGTTGGGGACAAATCTAGTTCAGGAGAAGGGGGTACAGGGAAGGTGGGGTCGATACCAAATGACGGCAAAGGAATTCCAGGAGCCTGAGAGGCCACCTGTCCCGGTCTGCTGGAGAGGCCTCGGACGGAGACCCCGCACCGCAGGCAGGCCGGTCACCTGGCTGAGAAGGCTCGGTGTGCAGGCCCACGTCGCCACCGGACCCTGTGCCTGAGGGTGCCACCGACTTTAACTGAAAATACTTCAAGCCAGTGGACACTCTCTGTGCAAAGGAACAGAGCAGGTTCTTAGCAGGTGCAAACCAAAAGCTCCCCGAATTGCGCAGGGGCCCTGGGACTCCTTGAGTTAGAGCAGCAGCTTCTAGAGCACCTGGAGCAGGTGCTGGGGGTGGGGGGAGGCAGGGGGGGCGGGGGGGGGGAAGGGGAGGTCTCACGTACACAGCTGTTTGCAAGGCACTTCCGTCAAGGTCAGTAAGTGAGGGGAGGGATTTTAAAAGTTCACCTTCCACCGCAGTTGACAGATGGATTGCCGTCTGGTCCAAACTGACAGGCGCGCTCACCAGATCGGCGTCTTTTCAAAACTCAGCTCTTAGAAACTTCTAGATCCCTAAAATCCACAGGTGCAAATGTGCAAACCCCGAAGGAGTCTTCAAAGTGCTTCCGGAAGGGCAAGGCCCTCGCTTGCTGAGCTCCCGGGGGGGCCTCTTCCCCCGCGTGGATGAGAGGTCAGTGAAAATCCAACCGTGACTGCACAGTCTTACAGCCCTTGTCTGAGTAGATTTTCTCGCCTTTGGGGAAAAACGTCATTTCCTCTGCCACCCTGGTGACAATGTCCTCATCTACGGCGGACCCGCGGGCCCTCATCTCGGCTCGGACACACATCTTCACGTGTCTGTACTCCAGGGGGAGGAAGGGGATAAAGTAGTCGATGAGGTTTCTGTCTATCAGCCCGCTGCGCCACAGGCCACCTGCAAAGCAAGACACAGCTGGGTCCCCCCGTCTCCGTCACTGTCACCTGGCCCAGCTTACTGCTCCTACGGGGCCCATGTGGTTATCCCGACCCGCGGTACGTCCTTCGTGTCTTTACCCGTCGAGATTCTCTTTTCATCAAGGTGGGACAAGCCTGACAGATGCACCGGTCGGCCACCCCCTGCTAACTGGCTTCTATTACAGGAGGCCCCAAGGAAAAGTCCCTACTTCACGGATTCGGTGGCTTCGTGGAAGGCTTGAAGAAAGAGGAGGCTGTGCTGGCAGGGTCACGGGGAGCCTGGAGGACTCACTGTGTTTATTGTTGAAGACTCCGACGGACAGCACGGGTTCCAGGTCCTTCAGCTGGATGTCCTCCCTCTTTCTTCCTGCCCGCCAGAAGTCAAGGGTGGTCTTAGTTATGAGGTCCCCACCGGCATTGCTGCACGTGCCAAAGCAGAGTAAAATCACACGTTAAGATTCTGGGTCTAAATCAAGTAACATGTATGCTCTGAGGCTTAAACATTTTTTTTTTTTTTTTTTTTTAAGTTTTTTACTTGAGACAGAGAGAGACGGAGAACAAGCGAGGGAGGGGCAGAGAGAGCGAGGGAGACCCAGAATCCAAAGCGGGCTCCAGGCTCCGAGCTGTCAGCACAGAGCCCGATGCGGGGCGCGGGCCCACAAACCCTGTGACCATGACCTGAGCCGAACTCGGATGCTCAACCGACTGAGCCACCCAGGCGCCACCACCCCCCCCCACCCCCCACCCCCCCCCCCCGCCGGGCTGACTTTTTGCCCTCAGAGACACGTGCAGGTAAGGAAATTGCCTGTTATCAGCAATAATTTCATTCATTTTTCTCCCACCCGCAGCTGCCATGCTGAGAGTAGCAACCCCAAAGTAACAGAAGTCACCAATTCACTTTTGCCAGGCACCTCTGTCCCTCGGCAACAGAATCCCGATGGTTGCCGGGGCCTCCTTCTAGCACTAGGAGAAAGAACGGCTTGCGGGCCCCCGAGAAATCCCCTCCCGCTCACCTGAGAAACATGAAAATGGCCTTCCGGTAAGACACGCCATCAACCTGCTCGTAGTAGTCTAGAAACGGCTTGATCGCGTCGATGACCCCGGGGTGCAATTTGTCCATCTCGTCAAATATGAACACGGAGCTGGCACACGCACTCACGTTACCCCGGATCCATCCCTGTAACTGGTCCTGGACCAGCCATAAAAGAAACAGAAGCTCAGAGGATGTGCCTGGAGAGGCACATGTGCGACCCTGTTCCTCAGGCTCCGAACGATGAAAAATCAGAGCTCTCTGGGATTCGACAAAGAGCTCTTGGAAACTGCCTCCCAACCGGCAGCTTTTCCACAACTTTGTCTATAAAAAGTCGAAACTGGCAGATAGGTGCTAGGGTGTCAAGCCGTTTTTTTTTTCCTAACTCAAATGACGTGCCGGAGAGGACTTTCTAAAGGTACAAGAGGGGCCAAAGGCATGAAGAGTCATCAGTTCGCTGTTAACCCATCATTTCCACTCACTGTGAACTGAAACCTCAAGTTAATTTCACCAGACATACTGGGGAACAAGAAACTGCACTGAGGTTGGCACAGTGCCCCAAACCAATGCCTCGTACCGACGCGGCGAACGAAGGCAGTGGCGCTCCCCAGAAAGCACGTGTTCCTGAAACAAAGATACCCAAGCAATAAACCCTCAACCCCCAGACACGAAAGGCTCCAGAGGCACCCTCACCCCATCACTGGATTCCTAGAGATACAACTCTTTATCCAAGGATTTGGAAAACGAAAATCCCTTCTTATTCTTTCTTTTTGGCAAGCTTCCCTGTCTCACGAACACCCACTTTCAATTCCTTGTCCCGATCAGTTTCTGTTTCTTCTGTAGGCCCCCACCTAACAGTAAGACGATTAACCTTTACAAGGATGACATTGATTTAAATGAGAACCCTACCAGACAACTTATAAATTAAATGTAGGAAGAGTATCTCAAAAGAAAAAGTTATCTCTTAGGATTCAGTTCTTCGAAGCTTTCGTGTGAAGAAAGAAAAGCAACACCAAGGATTTGGATGGGAGGCACAAAGGGAACAGAAGCTGGGGCAGGGAACCCTCCAGTCTACAGCGCTAAACACAGAGTGCTCAATGCACATGCTGCATCACAGGGGAGACTTAAATGAAGCTGCGTCCAAACACATCGTCTGAGACCTGCTCCGCTCCACCAAGGGCTGGGACGGGAATGCCGAACACGCTGGGTCACTGCAGAACGTGGCTAGTGGGAGTTTGGAGCGCTGGGTTCAAGTGTCTGATTTGCCACAAGGCCAGAAAGACTGTAAGGAGCAGGTCCCCTGGCCTCTCTTGGCTCCACCTGTTAATGTAAATAAACGTCACCTGTCCCACTGTATTATTTTGGAACCAAATGAGGAAAAAAAAGTGGTGGGAGAGCTCGGCCAACAGCAAAGGGTTACCGTGGGCGAGTGTGCCTTAACTCAGCGGGACCCCGGGCTACTCCAAAGCCAAGAGAGGCAGCAGAGGCCAGAGTTAGTGAAGGTCGCCCCGACCAGAGTGGCCGGTGGACAGGGTAACGGGATTCTCTTGCCTGGTACAGTTTTATGTGCTGCTCGTGAGGGAAGTGCAGAGTCGAGACAAACAGGTGGACAAAGTTACTCTTCAGGCCTTTTGAGTGAAGATTTTCAGCCACAATTTGGCTGACAAAATTCTTGCCCGTGCCAGCCCAGCCGTGTAAGGACAGAGTCAGCGGTTTCTTGGGGTTTTTATTGTTCTTGAAGCCAGTCAGCGCCTTGAGAATCACCTCTGTGGCCAGATGCTGCCCAAACAGCTTCTCCTCTAATTCCAGCTTGAGGGCTGCAGGAGCCAGCCGGAGAACAGAGAGAAAAATACACATTAAACAGGCACCAGAAAAGCAGCGCTTTCCCCAGCTGGCCAAAGCGAGAGGCACCTATTAGCAAGCACCTATTAGCAAGCGGTCCGGCAGGGTGTCTGCCAAACCCCAGGGCTGGCCCGGAGCACGGCCTCGGGTTGCAGAGCCACACGATGCCACTTCCAAGGAAATGCGCTAGATGGATGTCCTGCTTAACACTCCAGTGTCTGATAAGGAAGCTGAACGTGTTCGTTCGTCCAAGGATTAGCCCTCTCTGGACTGCGCTGCGTGCTATTCCCCAGCTACCCCTGCTGAAGTGTAAGAAAACCCGGGGCCAAACGTGGGCTTTCTGGGCAGCCGCTGCACACGCTGCACATCTGAAAACTACTTAATGGGGCAAAGGGCTGAGCACGCTGCTTCCAACTTCTTTCTGTACTCCCAGGGAATCCGAGGCATTTAAGAAGGAACTTAGGCAGAGCCCCCACGGTCTGCAGACTGTCTCAGCAGGCACGGCTTGCAGGGCGGGAGTCCGGACCGAGGCCCCGTCCGTCCTCCCTCCCGCCCCAGCTCAGGGTGAGGGCCGCGCCCCTCGCGGGCGGACCCGCCCTACCGGACGCGTTGAGCCGCTGCTCCTCGCGGCAGCACTCGGCGAAGCGGCAGTACAGGTCCGTGTAGGACAGGTAGCCGGTGAGGGCGGACGCGGCCCCGAGGGCGATGCCCACGCTGATGGGCTCGATCGCCGCCACCACGTGAGCCGCCAGCAGCGGCCCCAGCGCCGCTGCACGGCCGAGCCCCGCCGCCCGCGGCATCGCCCCGCTCACAGTCCGCCAACCTCTGCACCGCGCTCCCAGGCCGCGAAGCCGCGGCCGGACTTCCGGCTGCGTCACTTCCGCCCCGCAGGCCCCCCTCTCCCTCGGGACGGCCATATTGGCGGGGACTGGGGAATCTGTGTCGCCATCTTTGTGCGTGGCGCGAGAGGCGTCCCGGGGCTGGCCTCTCGCGAACCCCTCGCCTGCTTCTTCTCGTTTCCAGCCCCCACCCTTGGCTTTGTCATCCCTTCCCCTGGAGCTGTAATGAGCGTCTCCCATGTCGACCTGCCTTCCTGAAACAGCTGCTCTGCGCCCCGGGGGTCCAGGCCCGGGCCGGGAGGCACCAAGACCGAGGCGCACAATCAAACCAGAAACCCGTCCGGTCGTTCAGCATGCGACAAGGCAGGCCCTTTGCTGGCTGCTGGGAAGACAACAGTGAAGGAGAGGGAGTTGGCTCTGGCCCTCTCCGGTGTCCAGGCTATTGGGCAAGAGCCCGTACTGGGCGGTGGGAGAAACACAAGGGCCGTGGAGCAGGGAAAGCTTCTGTCTAAACGGAGAACGAAAGGAGTTAGCCCCGCAACAAGTGAGGAGTGGAACCTTCACCCAGAGAAACAGAAACTGCAGTTTGGAGAAGTGTTTCACACGGTGGAGGCTGGTGACAATGAGGGGGCAGAGCCAGGTGGAGACTGGCATGGGAAGACCTCCAGGGCTGTAAGGAGGCTGGCTTCTAGTCTGGGGGGTGGGGGGGTATAGGGAGCCACGGAAGGTTTTACACAAGGAGCAGCATGGTCAGAACAGAGATCACTGTGGTTGTTGGGTTCAGTGAGGAGGTTGGTCCAGGTAACCCTGGCACAGACTTGGCTGAAATTGGTTGAGTTTACCCATCAGCCAACCTATCAACAAATATTTAATGAACACTGGTGCCGTGTCAGATTCGGTGCCATATGCTGGGGGTACAGCAGGTATCCGGGCTGACGGAGCCCCTGTCCTCACAGAGCTCTCGGTCTAGGTGGGGGAGACGGAGGGGCAACAGATGCTTTACATACCTTGAGGTCAGTGCCGTGAGGTGGGATGCACAGAGGGGGCACCTCACCCAACCTGCAGGCTGGGGAAGGCTTTCCTCCATAGCTCCGTTTTGACCTGAACGACGAGCAAAATTGCGACGGGGCAAGATCCCACTGAGCACGCTGGAAGAACGAAGGAGCAATATTGTCTTAAAATGTTGGTACAATAGACAGGAGATCGGGTCTTTTGCAGCCATTTCAAACTGATGATGAAAAGTTTCAATGTCCGTCTAAAAATGCACAGAGGAGATAGGTGAGCAAAAGGCATGGGAAGACCCCTACCCGAAACCCTATCCTGCTCCATAGGCATTGACTCTTCATCCTTCAGGTGGACTCTGCCTTTACTAGGCCTAGTTGGTGCCTCCCTCTGGATTGGCAGCTGCTAAGAAAGGACTTCTGCGTGGATCTGGGGCTTGGTTCCCTGGCCGGATGGCCTCCTTCCTCTCCACCGTCAGCCCCTTGCTTGCCACACCTTCCCTGTCTCCCCACTCTACAATCCTGAACTGCCCTGGGGCTCTGTTCTAGACCCCTTCTGTCTCCATCCTCTCTCCCTGGGTGGGAGGCCTTGACTTTCTCCCCCAAGACCCTGCATCTGGCTGCACACTGGGCACCTCCACTTGGCTATGCACCGGGCATCTCCCCATCCCTACAGTCAAACAGAAGCCTTGATTGTTTTCTCCAACATGTCCCTCCCCCACGGCCCCTGTCTCAGGAAGCGGACCCGCCTTCCCCCAGTTGCTTAGACCCAAAGCTAGTGGTTGCCTTGGATTCTTTTTTCCCCCCAGTCTCCACTTCCAATCCATCAGGAGGTTGCCGACCCTGCCTCTAAAACCTGTCCAAAGCTCTTCGGTCACCGCCATCTTTTCGGCCCCCCCCCCCGCCCCCCCCCCCCCCCACCGTCCGAGCCTCCGTCATGCATGACCACAGTAGCCCTCTGGGCAGTCCCCTGCCTCTGCACTTGTGCCCCCTGCTTCACACTCCCCACGAGAGACAGGTGGTGTTCTCCCAACAAACCGGATCATCTCACTCCCGATTCAGCCTGTCAATGGCTTCCAAAAACCCTTAAGAAAAAAAAAAAAAAAAATCCATCCTTTTTATTCTGACCTCGAAGCCCTCTGTGATGTGCCTCTGCCTTCCTCTCAGACCTTCACCTCCCCCATACTCTTTTATTCCCAAACCCACAGCCCCTTCTGTCTCCCCACTGTCCTGTTCTCTCTGCCTGGAATCTTGCTTCAGAGTCTCTCCTGGCTGAGAACTTTCAGGCCTCAGCTTGAAGTCCACCTGCCATATCTAAAGTAACTCCAGTTCCTCCCCCCAGTCACCTGCTCTCCCTGTCACCCTGTTTGTGTCCCTGTCTGTTGTCCAACTTTCCCACTGGCCCGCGAGCTTCCGGAGGGAACTTAACTCTTGTGTTCTGTTTCTCGCAGTTCTTGGGACTGTGCCGCATACACAGTAGGAACTCAACAAATATGTTTAATGTTCAAGGTTGCGACTCTGTCCAAGAAGGTGGGCTCTGATCTGGGGTCCAGGGATGCTGCTCTGGACTGAATGTTCTCATCCCCCCTAAATGTATATTCTGAATGTGATGGTATTAGGAGGAGGGGTCTTTGGGGAGGTGGCTGGGCCATGAGGGTGGGACCCTTAACATTAAGTTGCTAATAACAGGGAAAACTGGGTGAGGGCTCTATGGAAACACTCTGTACTAGCTTTGCAGGTTTTCTGTAAATCTAAACTAAAAGGTTTCTTTTGTTTACAAAAAGCAGTTCCGTCTGTGCTGCGTCTGACCCTCAGTGATACTGTAAAATCCATAATCACACAAGCTTTAATTCTTCTAAACTGAAGTGGGTTTGTGAAAGTGTGGAAATGGCACTTGTTGGGCAGAAAGGTTCAAAAGACTGAATGCAGTGTGTGTGAATGGATAAATTATCTATTTTAAATCCGTGAAGAGGAGGGAGGATCCCAGGGGTGGGGCGTGTAGGACACAGTGGCAGGAGCTCTGGGGCCTCGATGCTCTGCCACTGTCCTCGGGAAGAGAGAATCTGATTGGCCCAACCTGGGTCAGGTATCTCGACCTTGGATCAACTAACCATGGGCAGGGATGCTGTGCCAAAGTAGCCCCCCATTGGTACTATTCTATATATATCCGACATTTTGTTCCCCTAAAAAGTGAGTATTTCCTCGTTTGTCTTTTGGTCCCTTATGGTGCAGTTGGCCACTGGAATCCATGGAGGGGCCTCAAAGCCGCCTCCCAAAGAACTCTCTGGGGGATCAAGACACATTGGAACCCAGGAGTGGACATAGCTGAGCCCCAACAGTTGTCCCCCAACTGTGTAATGATCCTGACACTGCTTTGCACTCCATTCCTGCTCTTTTAAGAAAGTTAAATTTTTTTTTAATGTTTATTTATTTTTGAGAGAGAGAGAGACAGAGAGAGAGAGACAGCATGAGCGGGGGAGGGGCAGAGAGAGGGAGACACAGAATCAGAAGCAGGCTCCAGGCTCTGAGCTATCAGCACAGAGCCCCACTCTAGGCTCGAACTCATGGACGGTGAGATCATGACCCGAGCTGAAGTCGTATGCCTAACAGACTGAACCACCCAGGCGCCCGAAGAATGTTAAAACAAATTTTTAATAAAACAATTTATATATTTCAAATTGGCAAAAATGTACTATCATTTAGAGTGTCTTAGGATACATTGCCTTAGAATGGGAACTCCCAGTACTCTGAATTCCGCAAGACATAGCTAGAAACTTTGTTCCTATAGAAAAGGAGGACTGTTTGAGTCAGATCAGAGGGAAGGTAGTGGAGGCCTATGTTTCTTTTTTATTAATTGCTGTGATACTGGCTGTGATACTATTCCTTTCGTATTCATTTCTGTTACAAATCTTACAAAGGGGAGTGCTTCTGGTTATTTAGATCCACATTCTATCTTAAGGCTGGATGTTGGGTTTTCATAAATTGTCCAAGGCTGTGGGGGCTGCTGTCTTGTGTCACTGTCACTGGAAGCCTGGTGCCTTCCTCACCCTCCACCCAATCCCCTGGCCCTCATTCTGCACCATTCTCTTTACTCTTTCTATCATCGCTCTGTTGGAGCATTGCTTACAATGTTTACATTGTTGATCAAAAACACTCAAAGCCACCAGCTTGACTCCTCGAGGCTGTCATAAATGCAAAGAGCAACGAGAAAAGTCTTGGAAGGGTGATTCTGGTGCAGACAGGGCTCAGCCCTCTGGTGTCGCGGCTGGTTGAGATTTTCAGGACCAGAGACAGCACCCCACTCCCCACCCCCCAACCACACCTGTTTCCCAGGAAGCCTTGGGTTTGACCTTAAGGAGAGACCTGATTGACTAGGAAACTGGAAGGCTGGGAAGACCTGGGGAGGAAAGCACTAGAGGGTGCTAGTGAGCTACTGGTCTGAAGACTGGTATCTGTTCAAATTTTGACTCTATCACTTACTACCTTCTGCAACCTTCAGAAGATCACAAAAATAACGACAACAAAAAAATTTTCAAAATCTTAGATTACTTAAAATGCCAGGATGCCTGGGTGGCTCAGTCAGTTAAGCGCCGGACTTCAGCTCAGGTCATGATCTCACGGTTTGTGGGTCCGAGCCCCTTGTCGGGCTCTGTGCTGACGGCTCAGAGCCTGGAGCCTGCTTTGGATTCCGTGTCTCCCTCTCTCTCTCTGAACCTCCCTCCCTCACACTCTGTCTCTCTCTCTCTCTCTCTCTCTCTCTCTCTCTCTCCCAAAAATAAATAAACATTAAAAAGAAAGCCAATTGTTGGGGCACCTGGTGGCTCAGTTGGTTAAGTGTCCAACTTCAGTTCAGGTCTCGATTCAGGTCATGATCTCACAGTTCCCGGTTCGAGCCTGGGGTCGGGCTCTGTGCTAACAGCTCAGAGCCTGGAGTCTGCTTCGGA
The DNA here is from genome assembly GCF_028018385.1 of Neofelis nebulosa. Lineage (NCBI taxonomy): Eukaryota > Metazoa > Chordata > Mammalia > Carnivora > Felidae > Neofelis > Neofelis nebulosa. Next base: position 6,734,706 of record NC_080793.1, read on the forward strand.
TTCTGTGTGTCCCTCTCTCTCTCTGCCCCTGCCCCGCTCATGTTCTGTCTGTCTCTCTCTCTCTCTCTCTCTCTCTCTCTCAACAATAAAAATAGACACTAGAAAAAAATTTTTATGCCAATTATTTGCACTGAGCCCTGTTCTCATCCAAGTTTTTTTAGTGTCTATATTATACAGAGGTGCTCTCCTGGGGTTCCCAGCGTTTGATGTTCTCCTCTCGTTTGTTATTCTGCATAGGATGATACCCAGTTTGTTTCTATGAAATCTTACAGCTATATAATGTTACATATGCTTTTAAACAGCTCTGTTGAGCTCGAGTTGACATACAACCAAGGGCACATATTCAAAGTGTACAATTTGATACGTTTTAACACATGCACACGCCCACGAAACCATCGCCATGATCAGGACAGGGAACATCATCCCAAAAGATCCCTCTTGTCATTTTGTCATCCTTCCCTCTCATCTCCACCCCCCTCACATTCCCCCCTCCCCTACCAGCCACGGGTTTGCCTTCTATCCCTGTAGATTAGTATGCTTTGTTTTTTTAATTTTTTTTAACGTTTTTTATTTATTTTTGAGACAGAGAGAGACAGAGCATGAACGGGGGAGGGGCAGAGAGAGAGGGAGACACAGAATCGGAAGCAGGCTCCGGGCTCTGAGCCATCAGCCCAGAGCCCGACGCGGGGCTCGAACTCACGGACCTCGAGACCGTGACCTGAGCCGAAGTCGGATGCTCAACCGACTGAGCCACCCAGGTACCCCTAGTATGCTTTTTATAGAATGTTGCATGTTTTAGAAATGACATTATGTATTATTTTATTTGTTGCATGCTCATAAATGCCAGGCTCTGGGTGCATTAAGTCATTATCCAATTTAATTCTAAAGCAACGCTGTGAAACAGCAGTGGAAATCTCCATTTTACAGGCGGAGAAGTTGAGAGGTTTAACTAACGTGCCCGAGGAGCTCACTTCAGGAACAGAAAGTGGTGGAACCAGGACGGACACTCGGGCCCTTTCAAGGCCTCCCTTCCCCCCACCGCCAAGCTCCCACCCGCTGACCTGTCGCTCTCCCTCCTTCACCAAGCAGGAGACAAAGTGCCTGGATTCAAATTCTGCCTCTGCTATGACCGTGTGTGTATGACCCTGGGCGGGTCACACAACCTCTCCGGGCCCCGGGGTTCCTCATTTGTAGAATGTTTGTAACAATAGTCTCTGCCTTATAGGGTCGCCCTGCGGGTCACTTGAGATGATGTCGGGGGCACCTTACTTAGCAGAGGGCTCGGGCAGGATGACCGAACGCGCGGCCAGGGTGTAGGGTGGGTGCAGAGAGACAGATGTGCAGTGCATGATGGGAACCTGGGAGGAAGGAAGGGGGCGTTGGCGTGGGAACCAAGACTTCTGGAAAGGTATGTCCTTGAACCCCTGGACCATTATTGCCTGTTCTACTCGTGTTGGAAATGCACCCATCCATCTTCTAGGGGTCAAAGTCTTCCTGTGTGTTGGCCACTGCCCGCGTTCCTCCTTGGGATTCACAGCAAGCAAGAAAGACTTGGTGCCCCCCAGCAGGGCTCCCATCCGGTTGGGGGAGTGGGCCGCACATCCCAGCGATTATAGTTTAGTGTCCTCAGGGCCATGGCAGGGGCAAATATTTTCCCATTTCCCATTTATAATCCCTTGAAACTTTTTTCCTCCAAGTTCTGCCAGTGTCACCTGGGACTGACCAACTGCCCCACGGACAATTCTTTATAAACACAACGTTACTGAAAAACACCCCAAGGTGTCACCACTGCTGCTGTTGAAAACTTTCTGAAGAAGCTTTCTCTGCCTTGTGCTTATATATTGCACTCCAACCCCTCGCCATTGTTCCCTGAGTGCCACCTCCAGTCCCCCAGTCAATCACAGGTGGATGACCCGGGGCTGGGCTTGGGGGATGACTGGCCTGGCTTGGAAACCCAGCCACACCACTGCAGGCTGTGTGTCCTTGGCAATCGTTTATTTCAAGGCTCAGGTGTTCACTCAAGAATTCTCTGCAGAACATGTTTAACCCAAAGCTGGTTTCTTCTCGCCCTGGGACCCGGCCACGCCCTCTGACCTCCCAGTGGATGTGGGCTCAACGGTTGCCAACTCACTTGATAAGCAAAACACAACGGGAAGAGGAAATCTGCTGTCCAGATCGATCACACGGCAGAGGTCCAAGCCCAACGCTGGAGAAGATGGCCAGTGGGTTGCATCCATAGGGACTACACATTTCAAGCCAAAGAAAACACCAGAGCCGGATTAAGCAGCAAAAGGAACTGGGTCATCAGGGCCAAGGAGACTCACAGTAACTCATCTACCATGCAGAGGTGCTGGGGGCCAAGGGAGGGACCTGAGTCAGGTCCAGAGTGCCTGGCTCTCCCCCTCCTCCTCTCTCATCACCTTCCCTTTGTGGATCTGCTCCATTCTCCACAGGGCACCTGGCTTTGTGTGTGTGGCTCTAGACACCCAAAGAGACCACACAGTCACTGTCTTCTTCTCCCCTGCCCCACTCTCAGCCCCAATTCCAAACTCCAAGGGAAGGGATTTGATTGGCCCAGCCTGGGTCAGGTGGCCCCTGATCCAGTCAGCTGTGGCCAGGGGTGGGGGCAGCATCCCCCCCCCCCCAGTATGAACCACGTGAATGAGGAAAGGGCCGCTCCCAACAGGAGATCCACCTCTAGCGTGGATCTCCCAGTTTCCTCCCACATGGTCCCTGAGCCCCCCATGCCCTTCCCGCTCTGCCCAGCATCCCTGCTCACTCCCATTCCAACACCTAGGTTCATTCATTCATTCGCTCAGCCAAAGAATTCCTTTTCACTTGGCCTTTTGTTCTACTCATACCTTCAACAGGTTGGATGAGGTCCACCCACAGAGGTCGATAAATATTTGTGAAATGAATGGACGGTTGGTGCTCCACGGTCCTAAGCTGCATCCCCAGGAAACGGAAGTCACCCAGATCTTCCGGGGGAGCAAGAGCCCCCCAAAGTCAGTTAAAGAGATAAGGTAGACGACAAGACTACTTTGGCAATACCCGGCTTAGCTGAAGGTCGCATGCTCTGTGGCCCCCAAATTCCACTGTTCAAGCCTTTATCACGTTATGGCACACGAAGAAAAGGAAACGATGAGTGCGTCCCACTGTGGAGAGACTGCTGGACGAAGCAACTGGACTCAGAGCTCCGGCCTCCCTAGGTTCTTCCCAGCTGCCCACCTGCAGCCCATTCATAGCGTGGAGGGTGCAGAACCCAGCCCCAGAGGGCCGCACACCTGCACACAGGGGACACATTGGAGGATGTTGAGGCTCCGTTTGCAATATTACAAACTGGAATCAAACCTAATTGGCCATCACTAGGGGAACGGATAAGCAAACCGTTGTCTAGTCCTACAATGGAACATTATGTGCGGACCAAAATGGATGAACTTGAATCGTGTGTGTCAGTGTCTGTACATCTCAGGAATAAGAGTTGAGTGGACACGTAGCAAAGGATACGGCACAGCACGTCACTTGCATATTAAAAATGCGCATGTGCTCCATCATCAGGTTATGTTACAAAGCTGTAGTCATCAAAACAGTATGGTACTGGCACAAAAATGGACCCAGAGATCAATGGAACAGAGCAGAAAGCTACAATTATGTGGGCAATTCATCTTCAAGAAAGGAGGCAAGAATATGCACCGGGAAAAAGACAGTCTCTTCAACAAATGGTGGGGGGAAAACCTGACGGCTCCATGCAAAAGAACGAAACTGGACCACTTTCTAACAGCATACACAAAAATAAACTCAGACTAGGTTAAGGACCTAAATGTGAGGCCTGAAACCATAAGAATCCTAGAAGAGAGCACAGGCAGCAATTTCTCTGACATCAACCTTTCTAGATCCGTCTCCTGAGGCCAGAGAAATAAAAGCAAAAATACACTATCGGGACTGCATCAGAGTAACAAGTTTCTTTCTGCACAGCAAAGGAAACAACCCATGAACCTGAAAGACAGCCTGTGGAATGGGAGCAGATACTTGTGCACGATGCGTCTGATGAAGGGTCGTTTCCAAAATATGTAAAGAACTGATTCAGCTCAACGACCCAGAAACCAAATAATCCAGTGGAAAAAAATGGGCAGAAGGCATGAACAGGCACTTCTCTAAAGAAGACGTTCAGGTAGCCCACAGACACGCGGACAGACGCTCAACAGCACTCCTCATCAGGGAAACGCAAATCAAAACCACAGTGGGGTATCCCCTCACACGTGTCAGAATGGCTAAAACCAACAACACGGGAAACGGGTGTCAGGGAGAAAGGAACCCTCCTCGCGCGCCGTCGGGAATGCGAACTGGTGCAGCCACCGTGGAGAACGGCATGGAGGTTCCTCAGAAAGTTAAAAATAGGACTACCCTTACGATCTGGTAATCACACTATTGGGTATTTGCCCCCAAATCTAAAAACACTAATGCAAAGGGATATATGCACCCCTATGTTTATTGCAGCATTGTTTATAATAGCCGAATTATGGATACAGCCCAAGTGTCCACTGACAGATGAATGGATAAAGAACATGTGGAGTGTGTGTGTGTGTGTGTGTGTGTGTGACTGTATACCTAAAATGTATACATATGTGTACGTGTATACACGTACACATATGTATACCTAAAATGTATACATATGTATACGTGTATACACGTACACATATGTATACATGTACACGTATACATATGTATACATTTTAGGTATACATATGTATACACGTATACATATGTATACATAAAATATATAAATACATGTATAAATAAATGTATACATATAAAATATGTAAATTATATAAAATATACAAATAAATGTATACATATAAAATACATATGTATACATAAAATGTATACATATGTATACGTATACATATGTATACATAAAATATATAAATACATGTATAAATAAATGTATACATATAAAATATGTAAATTATATGAAATATACAAATAAATGTATACATATAAAATACATATGTATACATTTTATGTATACATATGTGTACATATACATTTTATGTATACATTTTATGTATTATACATATATAAAATGAAATATTACTCAGCCATAAAAAAGAATGGAATCTTGGCATTTGCAACAACATGAATGGAGCTAGAGAGCATTATGCTAAGCAAAATAAGTCAGAGAAGGACCAAACCATATGATTTGACTCGTAAGGGGAATGTAAGAAACAAAACAAACGAACAACGGGAAAAGAGAGAGAGAGAGACAAACCAAGAAACAGACTCTAACTATAGAAAAACCGATGGTTACCAGAGGAGAGGTGATGGAGGGAATGAGTAAAATAGGCGATGGGGATTAAAAAGCACACTTCTTGGGGGCGGGGCGCCTGGGTGGCTCAGTCGTTAAGCGTCAGACTCTTGATTTCGGCTTGGGTCATGCTCTCACAGTTAGTGGGTTCCAGCCCCACGTCGGGCTCCCCACTGACAGCGCGGAGCCTGCTTGGGATTCTCTGTCTCCCTCTCTCTCTCTCTCTCTCTCTGCCCCTCCCCTGCTCACACTCTCTCAAAAATAAATAAATAAGCGTATTTATTTACACTCCAATTTCGGCAGGGAGATGACTTTGGGGGAGGATCACCAAAGGGATGGGGTTTGGGGCTTTCCTTTTATGAAAACACAGAGAACTGGAGGGACTACTATAGCAAAACGTAACCATCTGTCACATCTGGGGTGTGATGTTATTTCCCTCCACGGAATAGTTTATAATCGAATACAAGAGTTAGGGTGGCCTCCAGAGAGGTAGCTTGAACCCATCTGGAGACTCTGGTAACCTGACGAATGTGGCTAACGTTGTCCCTGAGAGGAAAGGGCTAGAAAGGCATCCATTTCCCCAAAGCTGGCCTCACCTGGTCAAAGGGAAGCTAGTGTACTTCCGGGGTCTGACCACTAGATGGGGCCAGCAGATGGGGCGACTCCAGATGGCCCCAGCAACTTCCAACAAGTAGTTTTTGCAAGACAGAGGCAGAGAGGCAGAGAATGTATCTGAGAACACGAGAGGTAGAAAGCAGCGCCCAGGTAACAAAAGGACCCCTAGTTGGCGCGGCAATACCGTTCGCTGGTGTTGATCGAGTGTGTCTTTCCTAATCCTTGAAATCACACAAGATGCGGGTCTTAGGCACTGAGACAAATGTCAACAAGGGGTCCAGGCCCCACGCCCACGTCTGACATCATCCCGCTCCCGTCCACTGAACGCCCCAGAGGTGTATGCACCCTGTGGAAAGTGGAACGATCCATTTTCAATCTCAAGTGCCTTGACTTTGGCAGAAAGGCCCTGAGTCCACCTCCCGGCTCTGCTTCTCATCAGCTGTGTGACTTTGGGCGATTGTCTTAACATCTCTGGGCCTCGGGGTTGTGGGGATAATATTAGTCCCCACTCTGGACTGTTGCAAGGGTTAAATGGGATTACATACGTGAGGCCCCTGGCACGTAGTAGGCCTTTCCGAAACGGAAGAAACGTCAGGTGCTGATGCCCACCGCACTCGAAAGTAAGTAATCCCAGGGAGCAAGGAAAAGGTGTTAACCCAGCAACACAGTGAGCAAAGTTTAACGCTCCCCTGAAGGGTAAAGATATTCCCAAGCACCCAGCCATGGCAGAAGGATGTGGTTGGATATGTGATGACCGTGTAGAGAGAGCAGGTAGGGGGACGCCCCCGGGGGGACTCAGTCGATTAAGCATCTGACTCTTGGTTTGGGCTCAAGTCACGATCTCAGGGCTCATGAGATCAAGCCCCGAGCTGGGCTCTGTGCTGACAGCGCGGAGCCTTCTTGGGATTCTCTGTCGCTCTCTCTCCGCCCCTCCCCACTGTCAAAATAAATAAATAAACATAAAAGGAGCAGCTGGAGACCCTGCCACTAACCCGAGGCGGCGGGGGGGGGGGGGGGGCGACACCATTCCTTCCTTCTTTCATCACTTCGGCAAGTATTTAGAGGCCAGCTTGCTGTGTGGGCTCTGGGACACAGCGGTGAGCAAGACGGACATGGCCTCCCCCCTCCCCCCGCCAGGGACGCACAGCCCAGTGGGAGCCAAACAGATGTGTGAGGGCTTGGGGGCAAAGGAGAAGAGGTCAGGACTAAGATCGTGAGTCCTGGGTGTCCGCCAGGCGTGGGCAAGCCTGTCAAAAAGAAGGTTCTCTGACACAAAACAAAGCAGAGCAAACCCAACCCAAACACTATTAGTCAATACGTGCGAGCCCAGTAACATTTTAAAATTGCATCATCAAGGCTTGTTTGCCTACCGCGTGGTTCACGCTTTTTACGGGTGCGACGTTGCGATTTTTAGGAAACGTACCAAGTTACGCAACAACCATCCCCACAGACCAGCCTGAAACCATCTCGTCTCCCCAGCATGCTCCCTCATGCACGTTTACCGTTCTCTCCCGTCCCCACCCCGGGTAACCACGAATGTACCTTCTGTCTTTATAGCTCTGCCTTTTCTGGATATTTCACATACATAGGCTGATAACCCATGGTCTCTTGTGTCCGGCTTCTTTTCCTGGTGTCATATTTTGAAGGGTCATCCGTGTCATAGCGCGTATCTGTAGGCGGTTCCCCTTTATTGCTGAATAGTATTCCATTATAAGGACATACCACATTCTGGCCACCCATTTACCAGTTGATGGACACTTAGGCTGTGTCCCATTGCTTTTTTTATTGTTATTTCTTTTCTCTTTTCTTTTTATTTTTTTTAACGTTTATTTATTCTTAAGAGACAGAGCAGGAGCAGGGGAGGGGCAGAGAGAGAGGGAGACACAGGATCTGAAGCAGGCTGCAGGCTTCGAGCCATCAGCACAGAGCCCGATGCGGGGCTCGAACCCACGAACCGTGAGATCATGACCTGAGCCGAACTTGGACGCTTAACCGACTGAACCACCCAGGTGCCCCTATTTTTTCTTTTTAAGAGAGAAAACGAGAGAGTAGGGGAGAGGGACAGAGCGGGGGAGAGAGAGAGAATCCCAAGCAGGCTCTGAGGTCAACACGGAGCCTGATTTGCGGCTCGATCCCACAACCCTGGGATTGTGACCTGAGCCGAAATCGAGAGTCAGATGCTTAACCAGTTGAGCCACTCAGGTGTCCTGGTTGTGTCCCATTTCCGTCTGGTCCATAAAATTCTAACGTAGGGCCAGCGAGTGGACTTCACACATTCGGTCAGCTTCTTCTTAACCCGACATGCAGAATGAATGAGTGTGATTTTTATGAGAGAAGTCCTATAATTTTCACAGACTCTCAGAATGCACCTTGACCACCCTACCGTCTACAGAAGCAGGGATGAATTCTGGACCAAGCGAAGCTGGCTCGGTGAGACCAGCCTAAATTAGGTGGAGTTATTTCTCGTGCTGGTCAAAGAATGTGGGCCTTTGGCGTGGGGACCCTGCTCAGAGGGTCTCCTGATGGAGGGTGGGGGATGGTGGCCAGCAGCAGCCAAAGGGACACGATCCTGAACCAACATCCAGGCTGTGCCCGCCCAGCGAGGATGGTTCTGGAAGTAGGCTTGTAGCATAGAAACAGCCTATGCTGTTCCTCCCTGGAAACAGCATAAACAAAAATGGCGGGGTTTCCAGGCTAGCCCAGCTGGGGGTCCTGAGGGTGATACAGGGGAAAGAGAGAGAGAAGGGGGAGAAAAGTTTCCAACCCCGTTCCTGATGCAACAAGAAAGCAGGAGGCTCCTTCTTAGAAAACTGATAGCATTTTATTCGGGGGGGTGGGGGGGTGGGGTGGGGATTTGAACCTCCAGAAAAGTACAAGACTACGGTGAACATTCGTACGCCCTTCACGGGGACCCACCCAATGTGAACGCACTCCCATCTGGTCACCTCTTTATTCCTTCTGCTGACCCGTTTGAAAGCCCTTTGCAGACATCATGACACTTCAACCCTAAGCCCTCCATCATGTGTTTCCTAAGGTTAAGGACAACTCCCGGAAGGCCATCCTACGCAACTTACCTTCAGTATAGTAATATTATCGATCATACAGTCCCCATTCAAGTTCCCCCAATGACCCCGATGCTATCCTTTAGAGGTTGGTTTGTTTGTTTTAGCCCAAGATCCGATCAAAGATTCAGCCTTGCATTTGGTTGTCAGGAGAAGCCAGATTTGAAATCGAACGAAAATTGATGACAATTGCTAGCCTGGGGGAGACCTTGAAGGGAACCAAGGCGCCCCAGGGAAGGACTGCGCAGGGGGCATCTGAAGGAACCCTCGGAACAGCCTGGATGGGGGCTGCTGCCCACATTTGTAGGCAGAATCCTTGTGAGAGAGCTGAGCCGCGATCCCCCCGGGGTGGGATAGATGAGGGAAAACCCGCAAAGCTTGCCCGAAGTCCCCCAGCTTGAGGTGGGATGCGAACCCTGCCTGGTGAACTCTGGGCCCCGAGACGCTGCTGAAGCTTAGGTTCTATCCACCGCCTGCTTTGCTGACCCCGCGGCTCCTTCCCATCTGGGGCGCAGTCCCGTGGCCGCTGGGTTCTGCACTGCGCTCTGACTTCTCCCTCCGCTGCGGTGGGAAGCGCCCGGCTCATGGGTGTTGAACCCCAACGCTTGCTTTTGTGACCCATGGGATCAGGCTAGGGTCTGAGTCTGGGGGGGGTCGCAGGGGGAACGGAAGTGGGACACCAGAGCTGAGCGCAAAGGCCACGCACAGCTGGACGGCACGGTTGGGGAGAAGTCAAGACGCAGGGCCCCAGGGCGCTCGGTGCCGGGGCGCAGGGCTCGGGCCCTGGCGCCCTTGCAGTTCCCTGGGGAAGGGGGGGCATCTCCCCTCCCCCCCTCAGACCTCACCTAGGTTTTGAAAGACCCCGAACAACAACGGAAAAAGGGTCTAACAGCGGAGGCGGGGAACCTTAGGCCGCCACTCATCACTTCCCTTGACTTGACAACTTAAAAAAATAAAATAAAAAGCACCCATAATGTGTGTGTATATTTTAAAATATTTTTTCAGGGGCGCCTGGGTGGCCCAACTGGTGAAGCTAACCACTCTCGGTTTCTGCTCAGGTCATGATCTTACGGTTCCTGAGTTCAGCCCGGCTTCTGGTTCCTTGCTGACGGTGCCTAGGATTCCCTCTCTCTCTCTCTCTCTCTCTCTCTCTCTCTCTCTCTCGGATCCTCCCCTGCTCATGCTTTCTCTCTCCCTCTCACAAATAAAAAATAAACTAAAAAAAATAATAAACTAAAATACTTTTTAATCACAGAAATAGGACATGTGCGTGAAGAAAATTAGAAAATACAAAGAAGCAAAAATTAGCAAACACATCATATGTCCGCCACCCAGACATCACGGCTGTTCCAATACTAGATGCTTCTAGATCTTTTACCAGGCAGGTGCTTTCCTAGGCTAGGGCTTTGTTTTCTGGACTGAGACCTCAGACGACCAGATCACTGGATGAGGAGACGCTGTGGCTTTATAGAAGGTCGATTGTTCTTAGGAGGGGCCGATTTAATGATTCTGATGTGATTTCATTTTGGGAACCGAACAAAATATACTATTTCATGACCTGCTTTAATCCGTCAGTGACTTCCATGTTTTCATTTCAGACAGTTCTCATCTTACCTAAAATGAGATTTTATTAAGATTTCCCAAGGGCCCCCGGGTGGCTCAGTCGGTTAAGCGTCCGACTTCGGCTCAGGTCATGATCTCACGTTTGTGAGTTCGAGCCCCGCACCTGGGGCTCTGTGCTGGGCTCTGCGCTGACAGCTCAGAGCCCAGAGCCTGCTTCCGATTCTGTGTCTCCCTCTCTCTCTGCCCCTCCCCTATTCATGCTCTCTCTCTCTCAAAAATAAAAAAAAACATTAATTTTTTTTTATGATTTCCCAGTAACCCCACAGTGTTTCCCTTTTGAAAAAAGAAATTTTGTAACATTTATTTATTTTTTGAGACAGAGAGAGAGAGAGAGCATGAGTTGGGGAGGGGCAGAGAGAGAGAGGGAGACACAGAATCCGAAGCAGGCTCCGGGCTCCTAGCTGTCAGCACAGAGCCCGAAGCGGGGCTTGAACTCACGCACCAAGAGATCGTGACCTGAGCCGAAGTCGGACGCTTAACCAGCTGAGCCACCCAGGCACCCCCCACAGTGTTTTTTCGTAGCTGGTTTGTGCATACTGGCATTCAAGCTGGGCCATGCAGTATTCTCATTGTAAGCTAGTGTGCCCCTTTTTGCGCCAGTGACCGGCCAGTGGGAAGGGGCCACACGCTCCAGGGAAAGCCCCACCCCCTAGCTTTTTCTCTTACTGCCTCCTGGTGTGACCCAGCTCATGGCTCCCGCCCCCTACCTCCTCTAAACTGGAAGTTAAAACGAGGCTGGATGGCGTGAACTATGAACCTGTGATGACAAGGCTCCCACCACACAGGAGTGTCCAGTTAAGGAGAGAAGGTCACCCTTCTGGTCCTTCTCCGCAGAGATGAACACTTGTTGGCTGGCTGCTCCTCCTTCTGGAACCTTTTCTCTGCTGATACAAATGTTGGGCCGTTCCTGTGCTTCCGATTGTGCGAAAAAGGGATTGATACGCTAGCCATTGTTCTGGGACTTTTTCAAAACCGTGACCATGTATCTCGGCCCCCTCTCCATGCCCTGATGGTGAACCTCTGTCATAGATTGTCACAGATCACATCCATCTGGTTGACTAAAAACCATACTTCTTCTGTGCATAAGCTGCTGTTCATGGCGAGTCTGGAGGACCTAAATGCAAATTCGATGGACAAGATAGCATCTAACTTATTCAGCAGGCTTTTGACTCCTCTCCCCACCCCCATCCCGGCAAGCCCTTCGCCCACAGCCATCAGATGATCTTTTGCAGGGCCTTTGCATGTTCTAGGCTCTTTCCTGCAGTGCTCTGGCCATCTCTCCCCACCTCCCCCCTGCTCCCAGCTCCTTCAGCTGTGGCTCGCCAAGATATCTTTCCCTGTCTATAGAAGAAAAGCCACTACGAACAGCTGATCACTGGTTTCGGGCCCACGTTGTGGGCAAGCATTTTCGGTGTGTGCACCCCTTCAGGGTTGAATGGATCCCTCTGAACAAGAGGGTCCCTCTTCCTACCCTGATCTCCATCCCACACTGGGAGTTCCAGGGAGTGGGTGACAGCAATCTCCCTGTCTTGTTTGCCGTCACATCTCTAGGACGCCGGACAGGGCCTGGCACAGAGCTGGCCCCGGGGAAGGAACGGATGGCCAGATGAACGAATGCTGTTAGGAACACACGCTGGGGAAACCTCGTTGGCAGTGGGGATCCAGAGTCTTAAGGACAACCCGCCCAGAGGGAGACAGACATCTCTCAGCACCCAAGAAGTTCCCTCGTGTCCTATCCCAGTCCACACGGCTCTTCTGCGCAGAGGTAACCACCGTTCGGACCACTACCGGCATTCTGTCTTCCTGCTTCCTCCTGACAGCCAGCTTTGTCCCGGAGGCTCACCAGTTCTGTGTTCTGGCTTTCCTCAGGCCCCGTCACCTCTCGTCTGGGCAACAGCACCGGCCCCCCACCGGTCCCCTATCCTTGGGCACCACTCCCCGACCCTGAGCAGCTGGGGACATGACGGAAGCGAAGACTGGCCTTGACCTCAGCAGAGATGAGGGTCTCTATCTGCTTGGCATCTGAACCCTGGTGTCAGAAGGCTGAGAGGCAGGGGAAGGCGGGCGAAGCAGGGGGGAGGGGGGGGGTGTGTGACCCAGCAGGGCCTGTGGTTTGAGTGAAGAAAGCGATTGCATAAAAATGGAGAGCCTTACCACAGCCTGGGTCCTGTCCCTGCCTGAGTCATGCTAGAGAGACAGGGAGGGGACGGCAAGAGCCCGAAGCCCCTCAGATCTCAAGCTGGCCAAGGCCTTGGGTGTGACATTTCTGAAGTCATCACCGATGAGCTCAGGCAGAGGCGCGCCTGGGGACAGGGTAAGAGGCAGGAGGGAGGGCTGAGGTTGTCTCAGCAGAACTCCAGGTCTGGGTTGGCAAGAGGTCATGGGGTGGAGAGTTGGCCCCGGAGACAGCTCCAAACCACTCCCAAGGCCAGGGCGCCTCTGACGTGAGCCCCGCGTCTCCGACACCAGCAATGTGTCTGGCACACTCAGGCTTTGGGGGTTAGTGGATGAACGGGCCAGAAGAGCGCCTCTGAGGGGCACTCCGGTCCCCCACTTTAATCCTCTAAGCTTCAGCAGTGGCTGTGCTGGGGCCTCACGTGTCCCTGGTTCCCACGACAACAGACCCTGGTATTCTGGTCATGAGTCCCCCCCCCCCCCCCCCCCCCCGTTTGCACAGGCTTAGGTGTGTAGCTCAGTCTATGCAGAGCTGGGGGGATGACTGAAAGCTGGGTATAGATCTGGCATCCAGCCAGGAGGAAGAAGCATTTTTTTTTTCCCTCCAAGATAATGTGTAACTCAGAGGCCACAGACTGCTGCCCCCAGGATGGGACAGAAGAATCAAACCAGATCGCCTGGGTTCCTGGCTGCAGCTTGTGCTGGGGGTAGTGGGGACAGCAAGGGACATATCTGGGCCTTTCCAGACTCCAAGTTCAGAACAATTCCGAGTGCTGTGCTCCTCCGGGAGGGGGACGACTTGGCTCTCGGGACAAGGTGACAGCAGGGAGGCCTTCATGGTGGTGGAGTTAGGGGTGGGGCGGGGGTGGGGTGGGGCGGGGTGGGGAGCTGGACAGGGAAGCAATGAGAGGCTTGCGCAGAAAACGTCGTCTTACCCTACAGGACCCAGAAAACAGGCGAGGTCCAAAGCGGCCTTGGGTGGGGGCCTCGGCTTCCGGTGGGGACCCCAGCGCCCTGTAGAACAGGTGACAGACCTGCGCTGACCAGCCCCCGGTTAATGGTAACTGGTTCCTTTCGTCGTCTCGAGGCCGGGGCTGCTTTGGGGGTTCCGGGATCGAGGGGCTCCTGGTGAGGACGTTCGTGGTACAAGGGGCGCGGGGACGCAGGTGACGACCCCCGGGGCCGACCAGGAGCGGATTCGGATTCGCGGAGGTTCTCCCCAGGCCACTCACAGCCACCCCACCCCACCCCGGGGCCGCTGAGCTCAGCCTCCTCCGGCGCCCAGGTCCACCTTTCCGTCCCCCGCTGGCTATTCTCCGTTCACACCTGCGAGGCACCTGCTCAGCGCGCTCTGCGCTCATTGGCTGTTGGCCAGCCTCCCATTGGCCGCCCTGTGCTCAGGCGCTCTGCACTGTCCAATCAGAGCCCGGAATTGCCTGGGGCTGCGTCTGCCCGTGTTTGTGCGCGGGAAGAGGGGGGACCCCTTACAGGGGCTCGGGCAGGACTCCCGTTCTAGGCCTTGTGCGCTACACCCTCTGGCTTCCAACCAGCTAATCAGGTTCCCGGAGGACCCAGCACAAGCACCCCTTTCTCCCCCCCGTACTTCTCCCCTGATACACGCACCCACCGCTACGGGTTCTTATCTTGTTGTGATGTAATTAGTTCTTTGCCCGTCTCTACCGGCCCTGGACTGATGATTCACGGGGCGGGGGGTAGGGCCGGACCTTCACACTCCGTATCTGTCCAGCCCCCCGGGCGCTGCCTCGGGGATGACTCAGGCCTGGTTGAAGCTCAGCGGTTAACACACCAGCCGCGGTGACCGTTTGCGATTAACACGAGGCACAATGTCACGTGTCACCTGGGTTATCTCAGTAATCCTCCATGGAAGGTGTATTATCACACCCGTTTTAGAGATGGAGAAAGCGAGGCCCAGAGAGGGGAAGTATGGCGCTCGGATAGGAGGCAGTGGTTCGGGGCTTGGGTTTCCGTCCTGCTCCTCAACCGCTGAGCCACGGCGGACAGGCTACTTGGTCAATCCGGGCCTCAGTGTCCCCTTCTCCAAAAGGGAGAGAAGCAGATTTAACATATGAGGTGGCCGCAGAAAATCAGCGGTTTTCAAGCTGCAAAGACTCAACCCCGAGGTTGGCATCGTTATCACAGGTGGGAGGAGGAGCTTGACTGCTCTTTCAGCAATAAATCGGGCTCTGCAGACTTGACCTTCAAGTCCAGCTTGCTTGAAATCGGCCCACGATTTGGGCACATACCTCAAGGACAGCGTTGACATTTTGATTCACAGATCTTGAGACTGGAACAGAAAGGCCTACACCTCATCTGAGATTCTCAGCGCAACTGTGACCTTTGTGCCGCGTGTCTTAAAGCAATCAAAGAACCAGAAGATCCTAGACCACTCTGCGGCACAGTGAGAGGTCAGTGACAGTAGCCCATCTCTTTATGTAGAGTGGCCTGATGTGGCCTTTGATCTCCCAAAACGTGGTGAGTCCAAGCTGAGATGTCTCATGACTGTGAAGTTCACACTGGTTTTTAAAGACTTCACATGAGAACAAGTAAAACACCTCACTAATAATTTAAAAATACTAACTACACGTTAAAGTGATCATATTTTGGGGAGTGCCCGGGTGGCTCAGTCAGTTAAGCGTCCAACTTCAGCTCAGGTCATGATCTCACAGCTCGTGGGTTCGAGCCCCATGTCAGGCTCTGGGCTGACAGCTCGGAGCCTGGAGCCTGCTTCAGATTCTGTGTCTCCCTTGCTCTCTGCCCCTCCCCTGCTCACGCTCTGTCTCTCTCTCAAAACTAAACATTCTAAAAGGTAATAATATTTTTAAATCATTACCGTAATTATTAAATATTATTATCTTTTAGAATGTTTATTTAGTTTTGAGAGAGAGAGAGAGAGAGAGACAGAGCGTGAGCAGGGGAGGGGCAGAGAGAGAAGTGTCAGCACAGAGCCCGACGCGGGGCTCAAACCCATGAGCTGTGAGATCGTGACCTGAGTCGGAGCTGGCTGCTTAACCGAATGAGCCACCCGGGCACCCCGAAAGTGATAATGTTTTTTTTTTTTAATTTTTTTTAACGTTTTATTTATTTTTGAGACAGGGAGAGACAGAGCATGAACAGGGGAGGGTCAGAGAGAGGGAGACACAGAATCTGAAGCAGGCTCCAGGCTCTGAGCCGTCAGAACAGAGCCCGACACGGGGCTCGAACTCACGGACCGCGAGATGGTGACACGAGCCGAAGTCGGCCGCTTAACCGACTGAGCCACCCAGGCACCCCAAGTGATAATGTTTTTGATACATTAAGTTAAAATATTCTTTTTTAAAGTTTATTTATTTATTTTGAGAGAGAGAGAGAGAGAGAGAAAGAGCACACAAGCAGGGAAGGGCAGAGAGAGAGAATCCCAAGTAGGTCCCACACTGTCAGGGCAGAGAGCCTGACTCGGGGCTCAGGCTCACCAACTGTGGATGATGACCTGAGCCGAAATCAAGAGTCAGGTGCTTAATTGACTGAGCCGCCCAGGCACCCGGATATATTAGGTTAAATCAAATACATTATTATAATATGCCGCATAATATTCCAAAGATATCAGTTCCTATTCCTGGAACCCGTGTTGCCTTTTGGGAAAAGGGGTCCTTCTTTGCAATTGTGACACAGTTAAAGATCTCGAGATGGGGAGATTACCCTGGGATTACCCAGGTAAACCCCGAATGCGATCACACGTATCTTGATCAATGAGAGACGGAGGGAGATTTACACAGACACGTGGAGAAGAGGAGACAGCAGGCTGGAGAGAGGTGGCCACAAGCCAAGGAATCCCAGCATCACCAGGAGCCAGAAGAGGCAAGGGACAGATTCTCCTGGACGCTGTGGCAGGGAGCAAAACCCTGCCAACGCCTTGGCGTCAGACTTCTGGCCTCCAGAATCGTGAAAGACTAAATTCCTACTCTTCTAAGTCACCAAGTTCCGGGTAATTTGTTACAGTGGCCACAGGGAACTCATACGATTATAGAAATTAATTCCACCTGATACATTTTTTTTTTAACATGGCTACAAGAAAAAAATTTGTTTTTTCATTTTAGAGAGAGAGAGAGCACACGTGAGCGAGGGTCAGAGGGAGAGAGAGTGCAGAGTGCAGAGCCCAGAGTTGGGGCTCGAGCTCGCCCGAAGTGGGACTTGAGCTCACGCAATGCGGGGCTCGAACTCACGGACCGGGCGATCACGACCCGAGCCGAAGTCGGACGCTTAACAGACTGAGCCGCCCAGGCGCCCCGACACGGTGACTCGCAAATGTCAAGTTCCACGTGTGGCTTGCACTTGGCGTGTGTGTTAGGTTTCTGCTGGACAGCGCTCTCTGGAGATCCAACCAGAGCTACGTACGCTTGTTCTGTAGACACACGAGCACCTCTGAAAACACAAGAAGGCGGGGCGCCCGGGTGGCTCAGTCAGTTGAGCGTCCGATCTTGATTTCAGCTCAGGTGACGATCCCAGGGCCGTGGGATCGAGCCCCGCGTTGGAAGCCTGCTTGAGATTCTCTCTTTCCCTCTGCCCCCCTCTCTCCCCCGCGCACACGCTCTCTCTCTCTCAGAAATAAACATAAAATCAATCAAATAAAAACACAAGAAGGCACTGTATGAGTGATGTAGAGCTGTAATACCTAATGACCACAGACTGTTCGGCTTAAAGCAACAGAAAAGGATCCTCTCCTAGTCCTGGACACCGGAGATCTGAAGTCAAGGCGTTGACTGGGTTGGTTCCTTCTGGAGGCTCTGAGGGGGAAACGCATCTCGTGGCTGTCTTCTGGTGGCTTCCGGCAAGCCTCCGCCTCCCCCGGCTTGTGGCCACGTCGCTCCAATCTCTGCCTCCCGCTTCACCTGGCCTTTTCCTCCATGTGTCTGAATCTCCCTCTGCTTTCCCTTACAGGGACACGGGTCATTGGACTCAGACTGAGCTCTGTGTATATACATCTCTCCTAAGATCACATTCACAAATACTGTAGGTTAGGACTCAGACACATATATATTTGTTTTTTTCGGAGGACACTATTCAACACACTACAGACCTGTTATGTGGGCTACTGAAGGGCAGAGGTTGAACTGCAAAGGGCGTGGGCTCTGTGGCCGTGTGATCCTGGGCTTGAGCCCTCCAGTCGCGATCTCTTTGCTATGGTTGCTCCCTCCCAGGCGCTTCAGGAACCTTCTCTGGAAACTGGAGGTGGTGTCGTTATGAGTGCTTCCTCCAAAATGCTGTGACGAGACCACTTGTTAGTTCCGTAACTGAGTGAGTTACTCAACTGCTCTGTGTCTGAGTTTTCTCATCTGTAGAGTGGGAATAGTCGTAGTACCTGCCTCAACAGGATGTTGAGGATCAGGTTAACATTCCCCCAGGCACATCGTGAACACTGTACAATGTTTTCTTTTTTCTTTTCTTTTGAAGTAATCTCTCCGCCCAGCGTGGGGCTCGAACTCGTGGCCCCAAGATCAAGAGCCGCACGCTCTACTGGCTGAGCCAGCCGGGCGCCCCTATGCAAGTGTCGTGGTTGTTCGTGTCGTTATTTATGATAAAATGTTGTTCATGTTGTTGTTTATAATAGAACGTTGGCATCGTTTACATTGGGCAGAGGTGATGAAATGTCCTATCGAGCTCTCGTGTTATCCTTTCTCTGGCTTTGGTTCGGACCTGACTTCCTTACTCAGCTCATGTTGAATGACCCTGAGCACAGAATCAGGGCCAGTTCATGCAGCCACACGGGGTCCCGTGGGGCCGACTCACCAGTCCACTGTCAGCCGCCTGAAACTCCCGATAACGTTTGAAAAGGGACTTTGCGTTTTCATCTTGCGCGGGGCCCCACTGATTTCTGTGGCCAGACCTCCTTGGAGTCACAACTCCTCCAGCGAGGGGTGGCGGTCCCCCTCTGGTCTCCGAGGGACCTTTACAAACTAGGTCGCGGCGGCTGGGAAAACACGGCGTCCGAGGATGAGCCAGCCGACTGGGGCTGCGTTTGTTTTGCCTGCAAGAGGAGATTTAGGGCTGACCTGGTGGTGTCCTCCAATTCCCAAGGCCTGTGGCGAGGAGAAGGGAGCATGTGTGTGCCCTGCGGCCCCGAAGGGGCAGTTCGGCTCAGCACAAGGAAGGAGATCTGAACGAGAGTTGTGCAAGAATGGAACAGCTGGCTTGCCTTCAAACTTCGGCTCTGCCTGCGGGGGTGGGGTGGGGGGTGGGGGTCGCTGGTGAAGAAAGCAGGCTCTGGCTGCCGATAGCTTCACCTCTGCCCAGATCCGTGATCTTAGGGCAAAGTCATTCATAGCCCTGAGCCCGTTTTTCCACCGAGAACGCTGGCTGATCAGGCTCCATCATCCAGGGTGACAGCGCGAAAGATAAGACAAGGCAGGTGGATGCATGAATCACGGAAATGGTGCCTACCTCCTTGACAACAGCTGCTGTTGTTCTGGTTGCTGTATTATTATTATTATTATTATTATTATTATTATTATCATCATTGGAAAGTAGGGAGTCCCCCCAGACTGGCAGGGTTCCAGTCGAGAGGGGCCATCAGGAGGTTGCAGACATGACCTCGCGTCAGAGCTGAAGGAGGGAGCACGCGCTCTGCCCCCTTAACGATGTCAGCTTCTGTCATATTTGGACGATTCGTTTAAAAGCCCACGGTTATAGGGGGCCCCCGGGTGGCTCAGGCGGTGAAGCGTCCGACTTCGGCTCAGGTCAGGATCTCACGGTCAGGGGTTCGAGCCCCCGGGCCGGGCTCTGTGCTGAGGGCTTGGAGCCTGGAGCCTGCTTCCGGATTCTGTGTCTCCCTCTCTCTCTCTGCCCCCGCCCCCGCCTCTCTAAAAAATAAATAATCATCGTAAGTAAAAAAAATTAAAACCTGCAGTCATAAAATAGTGTTGTCCTTGTGACAAAGGCCCCGGGGGAAACCCGGTGGCACTTCTCCTGAAACTGAGGAAGTTCGGGGTCCCGGGGGCCACCGGAAAGCCGGAGGGTTCCCATCATCGTTGTGTTTGAAAGCCCCGGCCCGCTGTCCCCTGAGCCATCGCTGGCTGAACTGGGATCCCAGGAATGCAAAAGTCCCTTCCAGGGCCTCCTAGGAAAAGGCTTCCTGATGCGTCCGAGGGCCGGACACGGGAAATGCCCCCGGGGAGACAGCATCCGGGGGCGGTGTGCGTGCGTGGGCGCTGGCTGGACGCGTCCCCAGCCTGGGCACGGGAGGGTCTTGGCTGCGGCCTGATCCCGGAGCCTCTGCCCGGAGGACTGCCCCTTCTCTGCAAAGGTCTTGGCAGGGATTCGTGCTGAGACGAACATTTCCTCCCCTCCCGCCTCCCCCATCCGCCTCTCCTGTCAGCTGTGTGCCTTCCTCCCCCACCAAAGCATCCAGGAAATGCTCCTGCCTGTGCCGTCCCCCCCCCCCCGCCCCCGCCCCCGCCCCCAAAGCATCCAGGAAATGCTCCTGCCTGACCGCAGCTCTGCGCATCCGTAACCGGATCTGAGGCCCGCGGTCAGGGGCCAACAGATGGGCTCCATCAGGGGCGGCACTTGGTCGGAGTGTGAAGGGCCCCACGTGTGCTCCTCTCTGCGGCGACAGGAGAACGGGACGGCCCGGGAACGCGCAGTGTGTCAGGCACACGTTCAGGTGGCCCGTCTCCCGACAAATACCTGCGAAGCCCAGCTCTGTGCAGACGCCACACCGGGTGCCGTGTGTACAGCCGCGGAGAAGCCAGCAGCCCAGGTTTTCCTTTCCCCTTTTTCTTTCCAACGTACAATGAATCACTGTGGGGGACGCCTGTCTGGCGGGGTCGGTTGACTCTTGATTTCGGCTCCGGTCATGATCCCAGGGTCGTGGGATGGAGCCCCGCGGTCGGGCTCCGCGCTGAGCCTGGACCCTGCTTGGGATTTTCTCCCCACCTTTCTCCGCCCCTCCCCTGCTTGAGCCCTGTCTTTCTCTCAAAAAAAAATAAATAGTAAAAAAAAAAAAAAAAAAAAAAGTAACCATCTTGAAATGTACAGGTCAGTGGCACTAAGTAGGTTCAGGCAGTAGTGCAGCCATCATCATCGTCTCTAGAACTTTCCCGCCCTTCCAGAAGAAAGCCCGGTGCGCGTTAAATGGTCGTTCCTATTCGGCCTCCGTCTACACCCTGGCAGCCACCGATCCGCTTTCTGTCTCTAGGGATTTGCCCATTCTGGACATTTCTTATAAACAGAAACATATGATATGCAGTCTTTCGTGTTTCTGGCTCTTGGCACGATGCCTTCCGGGTTCATCCACCTTGTAGCGGGTGTTAGTAAGTTCATCCGTCTTAAGGCTGAACAATACTCCACTGTGTGGGTGAAGCCGCCAGGCTTTACAGCTGAGCAACCTTGCTTTCATCGTCACTCCCAAGAGGGGAAGAGCCCCCCCCCCCCCCCGGGGAGGTTCCTGACTTGGGGAAGCCTCCGGAGAGGACAGGAACCTTTCCCTTACGCATTACAGATCGCTGCCTCTTAAGGTGCTGACCGGTTCCCCTGGGCCACAGCCCCGCAGCCAGAACAGCAAAGCGTCGGTGGCAAGAACATCCCCCTGGATCCAAGCCCAGCTGTGAGACCCGGGGTGAGTATAACCGCCAATCTGGGCCTCAGGCCCCACATCTCTAAAATGGGTCTAATAGTCCTATCTCCCTCAGGAGGGTTAAATACGATGGCATCTGTGATTAGGCCAAGGTTGGGTCTGAGAGCATTGCCCAGTGATTGATCCTCTGGCCGCCGCCCTATCTGACTGTCGTCCTTAAGCAGAATGACATCATCCTTCAAGGCCATCTTGGCTATCTCAGGAATGGGCTGAGGGGCCAGGCTGGCCTTGAGAGCCCAGGAAGCAGCCTGATCGTCCCCATTTATCCTTATGAGTAAACGTCAGCTGCTGACCTAGGCTTCTTCCCTGGCTCTGTGCCTGTCAGGAGAGGCAGCCAGGCTCCCCCAGGGCATTCCAGGAAGTAGCCGGGCAGGAGTCAGGACCCTGAACCAAACTCTGGAGCTCTTCAGTTATCTGGGTCTAGACTCCTTTGGTTATAAAGAAAGAAATCCCAATCAAGTGAACTGAAATCAATTCAGTGAATTACAGTTGGGTCTCTATGTCAGACATGGGACTGGTGCTTGTGGCTCATCAGCAAACAGGACTGAGACCCCCCCCCCCTTTCCGCCAGGAATCCGGGTGTTAGACAGTAAGGACTGGAAATAAATTGCATGGCGTGTCATTGAATGAAATGGGCCGTGGAAAGAACAGAGAAAGCACAGGCAGCAAAATGACATCAGAAGTGGCTCGGGTGGGGGGGGGGGGGTGGGCTGCGCAGCAGATTAATGCGGTGGTGGGAGCGGGGTGGGGAGTGGGGGTGGAGGAGGCGACACCTGAGCAAAGACTTGAAGGTGAAGTGTCAACACAGCCCATGTCCAGGGGAAGAGACTTCCAGGCAGAGGCCTCCGCCAGAGTGAAGGCCGGGAGCAAGGACGGAGTGGCTAGGCTGACCGAGCGAGCGGGGGAGGAATCCAGAGAGAACCGGATGGAGACCAGATGGGACAGGGCCGTGGGCCACTGTCCAAACTTTGGCTTTTACTCTGAGCAAGACGGGGGCCACCGCAGTTTGGAGCCAAAGACAAACGTGATTTTGACTGATGTTTTGTTTAAGCGAAGAAGGAAACTGTTAAGACTCCCAGGCCCGGGTGAGTCAGAGGTTGGGGCCTTGTTGCCCCCAGAATACAGGCCCCCTCCATGTGGGGAAGGCGGGGGGGGGGGGGGATAGTCCCACGCAGCTTCAGGCCGCTGAGGCCCCAAGCCTCAGCCCTAGAGCCAACAGGGGTCTCCGGAGGGGGAGGTCACAATATAAACTCCCAGGGAAGCCTCTGATTGGCTCTGCCAGCTGCCGGGCCATTGGGATTGGCTTCCCTGGGTCACGTGCCCCCCCCCCCCCCCCGTTCCCAAGAAAGGGAGTACTGGGATTGGCTGCCCCTACGGTCCCTGAAAGGAAAGCTGTGCTTTCCCAGGGTTAGTTAGGAGGACGTGGTGGTTCGACAGCCCTTCATGGCCTTGTTCACTCTGTGAGGAGTTCAGGGGTCCCACCTGGAGCAGGGGGGAGGGGAGCGGAGCCGGAAGCTTCTGCCCCAGCAGGGCCCGCACGCAGCGCCATCGGAAAGCGCCGGCTAATCCGTGCGTTCGCACGGCACCCCTTCTCAAGGGTGGGGAGACGTGGCCGATGCCAGCCGGGACGACTGCGGCGCAATACAAATCTGCCTCCGGTCGCTCGAGCCAAAGTTTTTTCTCTTCCATCCCCTGGCTGGAGAACGTCCCGGCGCCTCTCACCGAGGTCAGGAACCAGCCGCAGGGGTGGGGCTGCTTCCTCCTCTCTCTTAAGCTCCTCTGAAGCCACAGACAATGAACCGGCCCAAGAGCTGGGTCTCTGATCCTCAGGAAATGCCGAGGAGGGCCAGCTGGAAGAATACACATGGGGGCTTGGACAAAGCAGCCCCTCTTTGCTCACCGTGACCAGAGAATTCTTGCGCGCGTGTGTGTGTGTGTGTGTGTGTGTGTGTGTGTTTAACCCAGCAAAGTCACCACTTAAGATACATCTCAGGGAATTTTTACATCTAGATTCACCGGTGTAACCACCACCCAACCGTGATGTAAACACATTTCTGACCCCCAGGACGCCTCCTCCTGGGGGACCCCCCCCCCGGGGGTTTCGTCTTGCCTTCATTTTCAGGCAGGCGCTGCTGTAGTCCCCCCCACCTCCCGCGAGGCAGGGGCACGTCTTTTGCAGGCAGAGAACCTGAGCTCCGAGAGAAGCGTCACCAACCTCACCACCACCACCAAGAACAAAACCGCAGCTTCCCCAGGCGGAGGGAGGCTTTAGGGAAATTCTTGGCCGGAAATCAGAGGAGACCTCGTCCCGTCTGTCTGCCAGGCCCTGGCTCGGCTGGTTCGTTCCCGCAGACGTGGAGGAAAAGATTCCTACCGTGAAGTCATCAGCCCGCAGGGCTTCCCCACGAAGTCCCTCTTATTTTCGGCTCCAGGTGACGGTGGGTAACAATCCGCCCTTTGCCCACGCTGGTTTCTCTAGCCTCTGCTGGTGAGGTTTCTGTCTCGTTTCAGAAGCCCAAGCAGGGCCCAGCGCGCTCCTTCAAACACCCAGGCAGAGATAACGTACAATGCAGGACGTCCCCTGCGTCCTCTGTCCCGTCCCTGATTGTGACTTGCCATGTATCGTGTGGGTCTGGGCCCACCCCGGCCGGCAGCCCCATGTCCCAGAAACACGGGTGTCGGCTTCCAAGCACGTCTTTTGTCCGGATGAAGGAAGGCTTGGCGCATAGCAAACGGACAAGCGATCTACCCCCACCCCCTACCCACTCCTCGCTCCAGCAGCAAGCACGGTGCTTCCAGGAGCCTCCCTCCTGGCAAGCCAAGCGTTACCCCCATTTGGAGGAGGAGGAAACTGAGGCTCAGAAGCTCATACAGATCAGGGCTTCCTAGGTGCCCGGTGTTTAATAATTAGACACGACTCCCTTTCGTTGAAGACAAGGATTCGGAGAAGGAACCTGCTCGCCCGAGACCACACGGCTGCAGTCGCCAAGGGCTGGCTCTGGGACTCGACGTCAGCTGAGTCGGGCTCCGGAGCACATGGCCAGTGTCTCTGCCCTCTGGCCAGTCTTTTCTCTTGGTCTCTGCTGCTTTGGGGGCACAGCCCAGACGGACACCGCGGTCCCTTCGGGGCAGGCGCCAGGGCGGAGAAGGCACAGGACGCTGAGGTTTCCCTCTTGCCCCCCTCCCCAGGGGACCCCCGAGCAGAGTGAGCGGTGTTGGCGAAACTAAAGGCAAAAGATTCGTGCCTCTGCTGACGTCCGACTCTCCGTGCCGGCTCAGGTCATGGGACGGAGCTCGCGTCGGGCCCCGAGCTGACAGCTCACATCGGGATTCTCTCTCCCTCTCGCTCTGCTCCAGCCTGCTCCTTCTCGGCGCTCGCTCGCTCTCTCAAAATCAATAACTAAACTTAAAAAAAAAAAAAAAATCAGAGTCACATCAAGGTAGGTATGACTGTGGTTCAAGCGTCCAGGCTGAGAGTGGGGACAGATGGCCCAGTTCTCCTGCCCAACACCTGTGCTGACCCGCGGGGACGGGGACAGACACCGGAGCTATCGGCCACCTGTGGATGTCCCGCCAGGCGTCTGTCTTTGTCACACACCCCCCGCCCCCCCCCCCCCCAGAAGGCAGGCCCTGCCGGACGCCCCCCTGTTACAGATGAAGAGACAGACTAGAACGCGTTTAAGGATTTGCCAGGGGAGGGGTGTCTGGGGCCGGAGGCTGGACAGGGGACACGGCTCAGCCCTGCGCCTCCCCCAGCATCTGGCCGCTGAGAGTGGGCGTGTGCTGTGTGCAGACAGGCCTCCTGGCGGGCTCTCCCCGCCTCCTCCAGCTCATAGAGACACAGCCACACGCGCCTGCTGCGGCCGCCTGCCCCAGAGCTCCCGCCTGCCCATGGAGATGCCTGCCCCTGTCCTGGCATTGGTGAGAGGCCAGGCGCTGCCGGCCTTCCTGCTCTGCGCCACGCTGCTGGTCATCAAGATGTGCATTGTGGCCATCATCACGGGCCAAGTGAGGCTTCGGAAGAAGGTACGCTCCCCTGGAGCCCCCCCCGCCCCCGCCCCGGCCCCAGCCCTGCTGGGAAACTGCAGGGATGGGAAACTTGGCCGAGGTGTTCTCAGGGCCAGAATGTGAGGGCCCTGGAGACCTTGGGGATGGCAGGACCCGCACCTTCTTGTCCTCTGTCGTAAGAGCATTTACTCACCCCGCCGTGCTACCAGGTAAGTGCCGGCACGACGGGTGCTGCTGAGCTCTGCTGGGTGTCTCAGAGAGGTCCCGGAGGGTGGAATGAGACAGCAAGAATGCCTCCATCGGACCTGGCAGCTTCCCAGCACAGGAGATCGGAGATTTGGGTGGAGTGGGAACCGGCGACGCAGGAGCCCCGGGAATTTTAAGTGGAAATTCCCAATTCATTGGCGAGGTGGCTTACGAACGCACGGCAGCGTCCAGAGGCCAGGTCTCGGCCGGCCTGGGCTCCACTGGAATTTTCAAGGAGGAATTCCCCCCCCCTTCCCCCCGCCACCCCACCGATCCCAAGACCCCGGAGCCAAAACAACAAAGAGGCTAAGATCGGAGCCTGGGTGGGCGGGACGGCCCATTCAGAACAGCTCTGCTCGCATTGGACACGACCAGAGTCAGAGAAGTTTTGGGCCAAGCCGGCCGGCTGTCTTGTTTTTCAGTAGAGGACTCGTTTCCAGAAACCATGGCCCCTTTGTCCGCCCCTTTGTCCAGTTCAAAGGCAAGGCAAGGTTAGCTCTGGTATCACGTTGGGTGTGGACACCCAGGAGCGGGGATCTTGCTGGGGAGTCGGACTCAGCCCCTGGCATAGGCGCGGGCAGGGGTGAAGGCGGGACGGCTTTAACGCCCAGAGGCACAGACACAGGCACCCGGATGACCCCTGCCTCCTCTCTGCCTCACCCCGGTCCTGGATGCGGGATACGGGGAACCCAGCAGGGACAGGTGCATTCAGCCATTAAGTCCTTCCTTGGAGCTGAGCGTTTAATAGGTGGGAGCCACATTCACCTTGTCTTCCGGGAGAGGACACCTGTGAGGCCACCCAGCAGGGTTTGAACGGGGCTGTCCGGGCCCACAACCTGTCCGGAGGGGGCGGGGGCGGGGATAGAATTCTCAACAGCAAAGCGCAGGGGTCCGGAGCCTCCCTCTTCAATGTGAATTCAGGGATAGAAGGAGGGAAACCCGAGAGTGCCTTTCTCTCTGGTGGGTGGAGAGTGCCAGAAAGAAACCTTCCCTGGGGCTGTCCCCCAGAGGCTCCTTACCGTCTGTGAGTTTCCCTCCCATGCCAGGAAGGAGCCTGGAAGCCACATCCCTGGGCAGGTGACAGATAAGGGCTCTGACTCGTCCACCCTTTGCCCCTGGGGCGAGTCTGGGGGCCGTTTCCTCATCTGTAAAGCGGGGGACAGTCACGCTCGAGCCGGGTGAGTTCGGCACCTGGCGCAGAGCAAGTGTGAGTTCTCATTACGTACGAACAACTGGAATTCACTCGAAGGCCGCAACCACAGCTCGGTCCCGGGAGCGCGTCCAACGGCCTGCCCCCTTGTCCCAATTAAAGGTAGCAATTCTGGCTTCGGACGACAGCGGTTCCTCGGTCTGCCCTACAACCGGCTCCCGGCCCGGCGGGCTTGTGTTCCGGTTCTGTCTTTAGGAACGAGCCACCCCTCGGACCCGGGCCTAGGACCCTTTGAAGGGAGTCATGGGTCCACGGACTCTGTGCCGGCCCATCGGGATTGGTGATTCCACGAGTGCAGGGCCAGTGGAGAGGAATTCTGGGTGTGGGGGCTCTGATCCTGACCCTGATGGGCCTCAGGCGTGGGACAGGTGGGACGCACTAGAGCTTGGGGACAGGGGTCACCAGGGCTCGTGAGTCAGAGGCGGGAGTATTTGCCATTGGATGAGCAATCCAGAAAGCGTGCTGCTGAGATTCGTGTTTGCTGTGGGGTTGGTGAGCGCTGGGCATGGGCCTCCGGTGACCGAAACGTGACCTGAAGTTTCTGCTGTCCGTAGACTATTCATCGAGCGCCTTCCCCATGCCGGTGCTCCCAGTGCCCGGCATCGGGCGGAGGCCTCTCCAGTTCTCCCCTTCACTCTTCGCGCGGGAAATGAGCTCCGCTTGATCCAGAGTTCACGGATGAGGGAGCTGAGGCTCAGGGAAGCGAAGAAATGGGCAGCTAGTCTTTGTGGAACTGTCAAAAGCCCTCTCACTGCTCTTAGTTCCAAGTCCAAAGTCTTAGAGTGCCCTCGGGACCCCAGCAACTTCATCTTGGGCCTCTGTCCCTCGCTCTCTATACTCCAGCCACGCTAGGTTTCTGTTCTTCAAACACCCCCATCTTCTTCTGACCCCAGGGCCTTTGCATGTGCTTTCCTGGATGTCTTCAATGCTCTTTCTCCAGCCCGCCCTCATCGGGCTCATGTTGTTGCCTCCTCCAAAGCTTAGCTTGAATGCCCCTGCCTCAGAGAAGCCGCCTCTGATCCCCAGGCTTGATCAGGTCTCCTGGAAACATTCTCAAGGCCAACCTTGTCTTCTCTCTGTTTAACACTCACCACCTGGTCTTCCCTGGTTCGTAGGCCATTTCCCCATCAGACTGTGAGCTTCCCACAAGCCAGGACATGAGGGTCTTTGCCTTCGTCTGTTCTGGCTGCTATAAGAGTGTCGTGGGCACTCGGGCCTGGACGGGGGGGGGGGGGGGGGGGGGGGGGGGCGGGGCTTGTAAACAGCAGACTTCTTTCTCACCATTCTGGAGGCAAGGTGCCTGGAGATTCCGCGTCTGGTGAGGGCCCACTTCCTGGTTCACAGATGGCCGTCTTCCGGCTGTATCCTCCAGTGGCAGGAGGGTGAAGGAGCTCTCTGGGGTCTCCTTTCTAAAGGCACTAGTCCCATTCCCAAGGGCTCTACCCTCCTGACCTAATCACCCCAGAGGACCCCACCCCCCGCCCCCCAACACCATCACCTTGGAGGTCAGCTTTCAACATACGAATCCGCGGGGCACACGTTCAGCCCATAGCAGCCTTGGTCATGGCGAGTGTCAGCACTTGGCACGTGGAGGGGGCTAGGCCAGTAACTCTCGCTGACGTGTTCCAGGCTTTTGCCAACCCCGAGGATGCCCTGAGACACGGAGGCCTCCAGTACTGCCGGAGTGACCAGGACGTAGATCGCTGCCTCAGGCAAGTACTGTTGGGCCCCAGCCTGGCCACGGTCTGCCCCGCCCCCCAGGCTCCGCTCTGAGCACCAGGGCCGGGGGGGGGGGCGGTACCCAGAGGACCGAGGTCTCCTGCCTTCCGGAGCCCCTCAGACAGCTCTGATTTATTCATTGATTTAATTTCTTTCTTTCTTTTTTAAAATGTTTTTATTTATTTTTGAGAGAGAGATTGAGAGTGCGAGCCGGGGAGGGGCAGAGAGAGAGGGAGGCACAGAATCGGAAGCAGGCTCCGGGCTCCGAGCCGTCGGCCCAGAGCCCGACGCGGGGCTCGAACTCACGGACCCTGAGCTCAGGACCTGAGCACAAGTCCGACGTTTAACCAGCCGAGCCGCCCAGGCGCCTCCAGTCCCTCCACCGTGGATGGGTATTCTTCCAATGGGATGGGTGAACATTTGCCACGTTTTGGTTTTATTTTGCATTTCTTTCGTTCGGAGTGAAGCTGAACGTCACTCCCTCTGCCGAGCAACCCCCCAGTCGATCAAAAACAATTTTTCTCATCGTGACAGTCAGAACTGCTGACGATCGCCGGCGACCTGGGTCGCACTGCAAACACACAGAGGGCAAAGGGAGACCAGTCCCGACTCTAATCCCCGCTAACCTCTAACGCTGTGTTCACCCAGCTCCTCTTTGTAGATGCTTCCCAGAAAATCCCGTGTGCATTGTGTGCCCAGGGTGGGGTTCTGGTATTTCTTTTTCCGTGAACGTTATTTGGTGAGCACTTTCCGTGTGGGCAAATGTTACTCAAAACCTGATTCTTTAAAAATAGCCGTGTAAACTGGGGCGCCTGGGTGGCTCAGTCGGTGGAGCGTCCGACTTTAGCTCAGGTCATGGTCTCGCGGCTCGTGAGTTCGAGCCCCGTGTCGGGCTCTGTGCTGACGGCTCGGAGCCTGGAGCCTGCTTCCGATTCTGTGTCTCCCTACCCCCACTCTGCTCACACTCTGTCTCTCTCAAAAATAAAAATAATAAAAACATGGGAAAAATGGGGAAAAAAAATAGCTGCGTAAAATCCCATCGGAGACTAGATGTGGATTGATTTCATGTTCCTGATCTGAATGTTGTGGTTTTGGCAGTTGGCTCTCCCCTGGCTGACCCCGGTGGGCTGGAGAGGGAGGAGGCAGCACTTCCAGGGGACAGGGACTGCCAGCGGAGTTGAGGGACAAGCGGAAGGACGGGCAGCTGCACAGGGGGAGACAGGAGACAAACTCTCACGTAGTTGCCAGGGCATTCCCGTGCACCGAGGGCAGAAATGGGTGGGACACTGGAGTGTAAATAAGAGATTCTTTTCTTCGAGGAGAGCGTTTTTTTCCCTCTTCGTTTTCTTGCCCGTTGAAAATAATACGCATACTTGTGGTTTTTAAGAATGACAGAGATGTGTAAGGTAGGCAGTGAAATCCTGTGCTGTTCTAGTGTTTCTGATATAACTAGGGTATGTAGTTCTTCCTATGAGGTCCATCCGTCCATCCATCCATCCACCGGACACGTAATGAACAAGTGGACAAAAGCCGTCCCCATACCCGAGTCCATACCGGTGACCCTTATCCCGCCCACCCCCTTGGTTGGCCTGACTCTCCTGGGCGGTGGAGAAGGGCCTGAGCAGTCGAGGCGGCCGTGACCGTGGATAGCCTGGGCTGGCTCACCGCAGCCACCGAGGGGGTTTACTTGGCTTTTCACAGGGTACACACGTCCTCCGTAGCGAAGCTTACTTGTGGCACAGGAGCGGTTACGTGAGCCGACGAGCACTTTGGTTTATTTTTTACTGGCTGTAAGCAAGCCAAGGAGAGATAACAGACCCGTGTGGTGCCGAAATGTTTCTACGTACCCAGTACAGTTTCTTCTTCCGATCAAAATGACCCTCTATCGATAGTGGCGATGCTCCAACGGCTGGAGTTCGATTCAGCGCTTTTTAAAAAAGGTTTATTTTTGAGAGACAGACAGAGCGTGAGTGGGGGAGGGGCAGAGAGAGAGGGAGACACGGAATCCGAAGAAGGCTCCAGGCTCCGAGCTGTCAGCACAGAGCCTGACGTGGGGCTCGAACTTCCGGACCGCGAGATCATGACCTGAGCCAAAGTCAGACGCTCAACCGACTGAGCCACCCAGGCGTCCCAGTTCAACCCTTTTTGAGCACCTCTTACCAGATAACGTTTTATGTCCATTTGGCAAGTGTTTATCGGTGGAGGGGACGTGCGACGTACTGGTATTTATTGGAGACTTACCACGGCAGGTCTGGGGGTTCCTGGTCCCCCGGGGTCTCCTCCACCTCCTGCCTTCACAGAACGTCATGGAACCGTGAAGGTGCAGGGCTCAGAGGATCACACTTCCTGTCATCCCCTGCTGGAGAACTTGCTGGAACCTGAGGGGGACATGCCCTGGAAGCAAAAGTTAGTTAAATATTAGACCAGAGTTTATGGTGCAGTCAGGGTCACCCTCCTGCCCAAACAGGAAAGCACTTAGGTCTTGGTTCTTGGAGGATAAATCTGCCTTGCAGATTAGCCACACGCCAGAGCCAAAACGAACGTGAGCCCGGCTCTGGGAGAGGTCAGGAGCCGGATTTCCAAGGAAATGATGAAACCCGGCCACCTTGTTTCATGACAACAATCCCGGCCTCCTGCTCAGGTGTCTTTGGGCCAGATCCCGAGTCCGTGTGTGGGAAACCTCAGGGAGGGAGTCTCCGAGTGGCCCCAAGGGAGGCAGACGGGCACGGGGCCCATGCTTGGCGAGGTTTCTGACTACTCAGAACATGTAGCCTCAATCCGACTGAACCGGTTTGTCCGGAGATCGGTCTCCGAATCGCAGTCCTGGAAGTCCCTTCGATGTTGTGGATGGTGAACCGAGGCCAGGGAGCAGGTTAGAGGCACGCCGAACCGCGGGCTCATGCCCGGCCCTCCTCTCTGCGGCTCCACACCGGGTTTCATTCACCTGGCCGAGGCAGGAGAGGCTGGCAAAACCGAGAGGGCGAGATTAGCGTTCAGGGTCGTGCCCCAGACCAGGCCGGCGATGGTGGCGAGGGAGAGGAGGAAGACGGCAGGTGCATCGGGGCGCAGCCCCTCTGCGGCAGCGGGGTCCTAAGCACCTTGTCGATAGCTGCCAACCCACCGGGCCCCCCAACAGCCTCCCCGGGGAGGGTGCTGTTATCTCTGGAGGCAGAGCAGGCTTGCCGAGGCCACGCGGTTGAGCCCAGGACCGTGGGCTCTGTAGGAACGCGGTTTTGCTCGGCTTTATGCCTGCCCTTGACACTGAGCAGCGGGAGACCTGCGTTCCAGGGCATGGCCAGCGTGGGCGGCGGGGAGGGCCAGGGATGAGGAGGAGGTGGAGGTCGAGGCAGCTGTCCCTGCCAGCTGCCTGGGGCTACTCGCAGACCTTCTCCCCGCCCCGTCACCTGCCGTCATGCAGCCGGTGTTGCAATGTCTGGGGGGTGGGGAGGGGCGGCCCAGTGCCACAGGAAGCCCAGCAAGTCCGGTCTGGCGGGGATTTGCTTTGGGTGACTTTTATGTTAAAAAGTGGCTGTTATTGGAATGACACGTTTTGCCCAACCACGTCTCTCTGGTACGTGACTCCCTCCACGTCTGTGAGTTCACATCCGGGCCCCCCGGGGAGGGGAATGAGTTTTCTTGCCTCACCTTTGATTTCCCCACAGCTCCCTGTCCTTGGCACCACTTGCGGGCTTCGTGGGGAACCCCCGCTTTGATCCCTACCGGAGGGAGGAGGGAGAGGGAGGAGGGACGGGCTGGGCCAGCTCTCAGTGGGGGGGGTGGGGGGTGGAGGGCGGGGTGCTGAGGGTCAGAGCCTCAGGGCTTTCTCAGCCCCCAGCCACCTCTCCTCCGTCACTGGCGACCTTGAGCTGGAGCTGGGAGGTGGGGTCAGGACCACGGCTTGGTTTTCTGCAGGGGCTGCACCTCCCCACCTCTCGGTTCTGCCCCGAAGAATGGGTCCCCACCTGCCACGAACCTTGCCCATCCCACCCTCCTCTCCACCCTGCTCCCCTTTGTCGGCTCTTTGGGGTTTAGCCAATGTCAGCTCTCTAAAAAGTGACTCACTCGTCTGATGTGAATACCTGCTTTAAAGGACAGTATCCTGATGAATGGGTTTCCATACTAGTGGGTGCTTTTCCTGAAACTTTCAGATGAGCGTGTGACAGAAAGGCCCATCCAGGTGGGTCAGCTGTGAGAGGCAGACCGATTTCTGGGACACGCTGACTTCATTTAATGTTTATTTATTTTTGAGAGAGAGAGAGAGAGAGAGAGAGCGCACGAGTGGAGTGAGGAGCAGAGAGGGAGGGAGAGACAGAATCCGAAGCAGGCTCCAGGCTCCGAGCCATCAGCACAGAGCCCGATGCAGGGCTCAAACCCACGAACCGCGAGATCATGACCTGAGTCGAAGTCGGACATGACTGACTGAGCCATCCAGGCGCCCCATCACTGACTTCATGTAAAGTAAGCTTTCCAGGGGCGTCCGGGTGGCTCAGTCGGTTCATCGTGATCTCAGCTCAGGTCATGATCTCACAGTCTATGGGACTGAGCCCCACGTGGGGCTCTGTACTGACAGTGGCTCCCTCTCTCTCTCTGCCCCTCCCCC
Organism: Neofelis nebulosa; assembly: GCF_028018385.1. Lineage (NCBI taxonomy): Eukaryota > Metazoa > Chordata > Mammalia > Carnivora > Felidae > Neofelis > Neofelis nebulosa. The sequence continues at coordinate 6,767,898 of NC_080793.1, forward strand.
TGCTCTCTCTCTCTCTCTCTCTCTCTCTCTCTTAAAATAAGTAAATAAACATTAAAGAATAAGAAGAATAAAGCACGTTTCCCAAGGGTGTCCCTCTAATGGGGGATGTTGGGGGGCACAGCCCCATTTCCATAGGGTAGAGGGGTCTGGAGGAAGCCTTGCTGTCCCCTCACAAGTGAGGTAAGGGACTTGCTTGATCAGGGAGCCGGGGGACGGGGCGGGCCCAGCCTAGTTTTCCCTCTTCTTCTTTCCCACGGCCAGGATCTGACCAGGGCCTACGACTTGCTCTCAGGCACAGGCAGGCGGCAGGGCCTCACCCAACTGGGTGAGACCGGGCCTTCCTGCAGACCTGCTTTCCCCGAGGCTGGGTCCCAAGGTGGAGATTTGGGAGAAAAGGGGAAGGCGGGCTCACGTTGGCTTCGGGATATGGGGCCAGAGACGCCAACCGCTGTGTCCCGAGTTTCACCTAAGAACGGTCCAGGCACCGCTGGGTTAACGGGGGCTTTTGCACACGCGGATTGAATTCCAGGCCCCAAGCCCCCCCTTCACGAGCCCCCCCCCTCCTGCTTTCAACCTGCCTCGCTCCCTCTCATGCCACCCCACTCCAGACACGCTCCAGGGTCACTTTTCTGTGCCTCGAACACCCTATGCTCAATCCCACCCCAGGGCCTTCGCGCCTGCCCCTCCTGCTCCCTGGAAAGTTCTTCCCCTGCACCGGTGGTGACCTGCTGATGATCCCTGATCATTCAGGCTTCGGTGCAAACATCTCCTCCCCTGAACCCACCCACGCCAGTCACTCGGCAGAGACCCCTGCAGCACGGGGCAGCCGAGTTAGGGCCTCTCCCGTGCCCTGCCCAGCCCCATTCCCTAGGTCAGGCCACACACCAGGCCCTTGCCTAAGGCTCTGCTTGCAAGCGGGAGGGAAGAGGAGGGCTGTGTTACAGGCCGTCACACAGGAGCTGCTGGGCCGGGCCCGGCCCGCTGGCTCACAGCGTTGGGGGAACGCGTCCCAGCTGGAAGGCGCACCTCGCTTCCCGCCCCTGAGTCCCCCCTGCCTCACACATGCGGCCTTGTCCTCGGGGGAGGTCCCAGCCCCGGTACTAGGTTCCTGTTTATTCTTCCAACATACCGTCTATGGCCTCAGGCACGGGTTCAGTCTCTAATTTATGAGACTTGACCTCCTCACCTCTCCCCAAGGAAGCTGTCCATTAGCGGGAGTCATGGAAAATGTGACCCAACTCTTAGCAGACGCGGGTGGGTTTTCTTTCTTGGTCATTTATTTACGCCAGGGCTATACTCAGCCCTTCCACTCCCCCCGCGCCACCCACGTGCTCACGCGCTTGACCGTTTTGAACAAACAAACACAAAGACACAGGACAGCGTAGACGAAATGAAGAGCTTTACCGGGGCCGGGGGGGGGGGGGGGGGGGGAGGGGCAGCTGTTCTGTTATTATTATTATCCCCGAAAGAGGCAGGAGGGTTTGCTGACATCTAGGGGCAGGACAAGACGGTTAGGCAAGGGTTTCAGACATGTGCTCTAGCCCACGCCCCTGGGGAGGGTCCAGGCACCTGCGTTCAGAAGGAGGGTGCCCCCACCCGCCCCGAAAAGCCCTGCCCGGGGGGGTAAAGGGCGCGGGTTGGAGTCAGACCTAGGCTCCACCCCGGCTCTCAACCCCCTCTGAGTCCCACTGTTCCCGGCTGGCGTCCAAGGCCACACGAGGGAAGACGGTGGGGAGCGTGGCCGGGGCCAAGTCCTGGGGAGCCCCAGGGCTCGGTAGGAAAACCCCGGCTAGCTGCCTGTCACGGCCACTGGCCCATAAGTGGGGTTTTACGTCCTGGCAGCAGCTGACTTGGAGTTGCTGTCGCTTCTGCCTCCGTGGTATCTCTTCCTCCCGGCCACGAACGGACTCGAGTCGGGCGCCCCGAGATGGTCCCCAGGGGCGTGGGGCCCTTCGGGGCCGAGGGCCCCGGCTTCCACGAGCTTCTCCATGCTGACGCCCGGCTGACCGCACACCCTTGCCTTCCCAGAGCCCACCGGAATGACATGGAGACCATCTACCCCTTCCTGTTCCTGGGCCTCGTTTACTCCTTCCTGGGGCCTGACCCCTTCATCGCCCGGATGCACTTCCTCGTCTTCTTCCTGGGCCGCGTGGTGCACACCGTGGCCTATCTGGGCAAGCTTCGGGCACCCACCCGCTCCCTGGCCTACACCCTGGCCCAGCTCCCCTGTGCCTCCATGGCCTTCCAGATCGTCTGGGAAGCTGCCTGCCACCTGTGACCAGCAGCCGACAACTGCTCAGCCAGCAGACCGCTGGCCGCGAGCCCCCGTGACTGTACCCGGAGGGCGCTGGGCGGCCCTTGGAGATTGTGCTCAGCCCAGGGACCCGGTTTCTTGGCAACCCACCGAGCGCGGGATTCTGGGCTCCGCGGGCCTGTGTGTGTTTGCCTATGTGTGTGCACGCGTGTGGGCGGGCGTGCCTCTCGGACTCCTGGGTGGAGTGGCTGCCCGGACCGTGTGGAGATGGCTTCTCAAGACTGACAGAAAAATCCTCCCACTCGAGCACCAGCGCATTAAAAGCCATGTTCCTTCTCCGTCCCTACGAGTGAGAGAAGAGTCCGTTCAGGTTCCTCAACAAAACCACCATCCGGATTCAGGGCTGTACTAGCCGCAAGCTTCTTAGACCCACCCCAGAGATTCCGATTCGGCTAGTTTCGAGGGGACCCTGGGCATCTGCGTTTCTGTAAAGCTCCCCCGTGTCCCAGCGGTGTCCGGGCCCCGGCTCCACACTACCCCCTTCCTCCAGAAGCAGGACCCGGCACAGGGTGGGGTGTGATATTGCGATTTCTTTTGTGGTGGGAGTTTAGCGAGGGGGGCGGGGGATTACGTTCCCCGGCGCCCTGTTGACACTCCCCGTGCTCAGTCTCCATTCCTTTGCTGGATCCTTCTCTCCTACGTGCAGGTGCCGAAAGGCGGGGCCCATAGTGAAGGTCGCTTCTCTTCCCCGGGGAGTCAGTCACTCGTTAAGGGCCATAAATAAAGCAAGAGAATGGGCCCGGCATGACCAACCGCTCAAAGGAACTTTCTGGCTCCTTTGGTACCCGCAAGATTTGAAAAGTACAAATGTGCACCCCTGCGGGGAATCTGTGTGTGTGTGTGTGTGTATCTCCTAGACTCTTGTTCTAAGATGTGTGGGGCCTTGATCATTCAATGGAAGGGTCTGTCCGGCTTGGGCCATCACCCTGCAACCCCTTGGCTGCCTGCCCCTGGGGTCTATCGCTGCCCGAGTGGGTCATTTTCGCTGGACACTTTTGTTAGTGCATGTCTGGGGCCACACTGACGGGACGACATCTCTGGAAAACACACAAATGCGCCCTGATTGGGGGGGGGGGGGGTTAAGTCCCACGCAAACATGCAGGCTGGGTGCTCGCGGGCCCCCTCCTGCCTCCTTCCCACGGGTGAGTAAGGTGGTCTATCAAGTCCATCCTTTACAGATGAGGACACTGAGGCTCCAGGAGGTGGGTTCCTGACGCGCAGGGCCCCGCTCTGGATCTCGCGCGTCCGCCTCCAAAGCCCCGCTCTAACCACCGTCCCCTACTGCCTCACCTCCCCTGACCGCCTCTCAGCGCTGCCGCTTCTCTCCAGGGTCTGGAGAAGGCGCTGGGCAGGTCTCCCTCCCAACAGCCCGAAGCCGCTGAACTGCCCTTGATGCACCTGCCGGGTGGGGGCCTCGTGGGGACCCCTGGCCTCTCCAGAAATTCCAGCTTCCCCCTGATCCCTGAGGCTCCGTGGGTGGGGAGGCGCTCACAGCTGGGAGTGGACAACACTGCCCTCTGGTGGTGAGATGAGACTCTAGTCTCCGGAGGGAGCCGAACGCTCATCCAGAACAGGGAAGGCCCCGTCGCAGCCCGAGAGAGCCTGCCGTTTGCTAAGCGCTGGCTGGGCGCGGTGCTTACGATCTTTTTTCACGCGATCCTTGCACTGATCCCGGGAGGGAGGCATTTCTGTTTTCAGTTGGCGGAAGTAGGGCTCAGAGGGGAGAGGTCGCTTGCCCACTGTCCCCCAGCTGGGGTGTGGTAAAAGGCCAAGGGTGTGTGTGTGTGTGTGTGTGTGTGTGTGTGTATTTGTTTGTTTGTTTTAGAGAGAGAGAGGAGAGGAGCAGAGGGAAAGAGGAAGAATCTTAAGGAGGCTGCGCCTCAGCCCGACGCGGGGCTCGATCCCACGACCCTGGGATTGGACGCTCAACCGACGGAGCCACCCAGGTGCCCCCCCTCCCCCCACTTGTGTGTATTTTCCCTCGTGGAGAAAGAGGGGCTGAGAGGGCACAGCTCAGAGCCTGGTGAGGAGGGAGCCCTGTGAACCTGGATGAAGGGGGTGGCCCCGTGGAGCCACAGAGCGGATGAGCCCCTGCGCCTTGCCCCCCAGCCATTCACCTCTGTGGAACCTCCTTAGATGCTGGGCCAGGCCTGGGGGACAGCAGGACAGCACAGTGACCACCTAGAGTGCTGGCACCCTAATGGGGGGGGATGGGGCACAGGGAGTGCCTTAGGAGCCCTGCGGAGACAGGCTTCCGCGGCGGGGGCGGGGGCGGGGGCGGGGGGGGGGGTGGGTGGGTAGGCAGAAGTCACCTGGGAATAGAGGTGAGACAGATCTGTTTTAGGGGGATTATCCAAACGGAGGAAACTGAGGGGCAAAGAGGAGCAGAGCTCTCCCCGCTGGGATCTTGCAGTGGGGATGTGGAGGAAAAGTAGGGGGTGGCAAGGAGGGGGGTGGAGGGAAGATGGGGGGGAGGGAAGGGGGCGGTGGAGGGGAGGTGGGGGGTGGGGGGGCGTGGGTATGGAGGGGAGGGGGTGAAGGGAAGGCTAGCGGAGGAGTGGGAGGAGGGGAGGGGAAGGGGAGGGGTGTGCAGAAAATGAGGCTAAAGGAGTCAGCAGCAGCAGGGCTCATCTGAGGCTCTGGGGCCTTGTTGGGGGTCTTTGAAGGGGGGATCGGTAGAGTTGGGGTCTGTGTCCTCAAAGGATGTCTGAGAAAGCCAGCAAAGTAGGGTTGACCGCCAGGCAGTGGGCGGAGCAGAGCGGGAGGGCCCAGGGGAGAGGCAGGGGAGAGGCAGGTGTGAGCGGAGGGCTGGGAGGGGCCAGCCCAGGGTGCTGTCCGGGGGGGCAGCTGGCCGGAGCAGGGGAGGAAGACGCCCAGGGATGTGCTGTGCTCCTGCCAGCCGGGCAGACCCAATCCAGGGTGGGGGAGGGCTGGGAGTCCCATGGCCGCACACCCAGGCCCGGGAAGCTGAGCTGGCCCTGGTTGGGGTGTCGTGTCTGGGGGCATCTTCTCCTGGGCTCTGAGTGAGCAGGAAAGGCCAGAGCCGGGCTGGGGTGTCACAGAGACCCCAGGGTCAAGTTGGGACCCTGCCCCCAAAATGTTGCCAGTGTGGTCTAACGTCATAGAAGCTATACCCCCACTCCAGCACGCACACATTCTACGGAGGAAGCTCAAGACAGCTGTCCCGTGAGGGCCCCTGCCGGGAAACCCTGGGGCTCCCTGGTCCAACGGATTTCTTGGCTCGAGGCTTCCAAAAGCTTCCCCCGTGTGAGAGGGACCTGAAAAACCAGGCCACTATTGAGAAGGCGAAGAAGCCTGGATTTCAGTCCTGGAGGCAGGAACAGGATCTGGGGACCCCCTGCAGAAGCAGAGCCCGGTTCCCAGAGGACCCACAGAAGCCTCTGTGTGTGTGTGTGTGTGTGTGTGTCCCCAGGAGGCTGTTGGCCAGGGAGGAAAGACCCACCCCTTCTAAGCGGGCTGGGCCTTGGCGGGGTGGGGGTGGGGGGTCACAGCAAAGGGGCTAGGTGTCCGGCTGGTGAAATTCAATCAACCTTGCCAGGAGAGGTATCCTTTGAACTGGAACCTGAAAGGGGGGTGTTGTTTGTTTGTTTGTTTAACTTATTAAAAAAATTTTTTCTAATGTTTATTCATTTTTTGAGAGACAGAGAGTGAGTGGGGGAGGGGCAGAGAGAGAGGGAGACACAGAATTGGAAGGAGGCTCCAGGCTCCGAGCCATCAGCACAGAGCCCGATGCGGGGCTCGAACCCACGGACCGCGAGATCGTGACCTGAGCCGAAGTCAGACGCTTAACCCACTGAGCCACCCAGGCACCCCAAACTGTGAATTATAGGTATGACCAGTGGTCAGTGTCAAAGGTTCGGGAACCATGGGAAAGCTTGAAGAAGAAAATAAAAACCTTCCATACTGTCACCACACAGAGGCAGTCCTGGGTCGCCCCCCGGGGGCTCTGGGACCCTTGTTCGTGCCCGTTGTGATGAGGGCTGGGGTCATTGCGACCACTTCCCAATCAGATCCCTGCCTCTCCCCTCGCCTCCCACTCGAGGGACGCTGCCTTCTCGCGAGGCTGGCCGCTTCTTTCCTTCGTTGTTGGTCTCTTCCTGTAGAGTGCGAGAGGCACAGGGGTGTGGGCCTCTGCCGTTTTCCTGCCGGGCCCGTGTCCCCAGGCCTCGGAAGGGCGCCTGGCTCCTAAGGTGTTTGTGTTAAGTGAACAGATAGTGTGTAAAATGAACGTGACTGTGTGTGTACGTGCAACACAAGGTAAGGCTTCAGGATTGCCTTTATCCGGTGTGGGATTCCACGACCCAAAGTTTTTGTGAAGGGCTTCCTGGCGCGTCACAGACCCGGGTGGCATCCGGGCTCGGGGCTCCCACAGTCTTGCAGCGATACGCGGGACCGGCTCTTTTGTCACCGCTGGAGGTTTTCCTTAACGGTACATTTGCACTTCCTCCCGGGGCTTTCGATGGTCAAGAACGCGAGTTTTATCCCCCTGGTTTTTCATCATCCCGGACAACCTCATCATTTATTTACTCGGCCCTCATCGTCGGATAAATCCATTTTCCAAGGCCGCGTCGGGATTAGCACTGTTTCCACGAGCATCTTTGCACATAAATCTCCGTGCACGTCCGTTTCTTGAAGGTACGTTTCTAGAAGCAAAATTGCTGAGTGAGAGGCATGTGTTTTTTTTGAGGCTCGCGGTATAGAGATTGTGCTCCAAAACAACAGTCCCAATTTGGATGGGATTTTAAAAAGAGTTTTGTTGGGGCACCGGGGTGGCCCAGTTCGTTGGGCGTCCGACTTCAGCTCAGGTCATGATCTCACAGCTCGTGAGTTCGAGCCCCGCGTTGGGCTCTGTGCCAACAACTCAGAGCCTGGAACCTGCTTCAGATTCTGTGTCTCCCTCTCTCTCTCTGCCCCTCCCCTGCTCATGCTCTGTCTCTCTCTGTCTCAGAAATAAATAAAAACATCAAAAAAAATTGTTTAAAAAAAAAAAGAGTCTTGTCAAGTTTTAGTGCCCGCGTGGGGAAATTTACAAGCGTGTCTATAAAGAGCAGAGACCCCCCACGATCCCGTGTCCCTGAGAAAAATCACCGTTCACATTATGGTTTATTAGTTGCCAGATTTTTTTTTTAACCATGCATATTACAAACATGCATATGAGATGTAATAAGCATAATATATCTGTGCATATTAGATACATGTAAATGTGTCAGTGTATAAATAATACACTTATATATGAGTGTGTGTGTATATATCTCTCCAAAGAGAGAGAGAGAGAGAGAGAGAGACGGTGAGGCATGTCAGGTTTCTTCACCTCTGCTCCCTGGAGAGCCTGTCGTGTGGCCACCCACGGGACAAGGGTATCTGTGCCAGCCAAGAAGATTCTGAGCCGCTTCCCTTTCCAAAGCTCGAACCTTGAAAATAATAGGGTTCTCCTTTCCATTTCCAAATATAAAATTATGACATTGAATTATTCTTTTTCAAACTTCACGCAGCTCCCCAGACATGCAGAGGTATCTGCGGGCTGTCTAGAACTTGACTTTGCTTTTTTAAAAAGCTGACGCTACAGGGGCACCTGGGCGGCTTGGTCGGTTGAGCGTCTGACTCTCAGTTTCGGCTCAGGCTGTGAGCCCGGGGTCGTGGGATTGAGCCTCGCGTTGGGCTCCGTGCTGAGTGTGGAAGCTGCTTGAGATTCTCTCTCTGTCTCTCTCTCTCTCCCTCTTTCTCTCTCTCTCTCTCTCTCTCTCTCTCTCTCTTAAAAAAAAAAGTTGACACTACATCGTAACCCTCGTTGGAATGCATTTTCACGGCCATAAGAGAGCAGCCAGAGGAAGGAACGAGACAGGGAAAAGGAACCGTCTGGAGGGATTATCTGGAGAGTCTGGGGCGGGGGACAAGGAGGGGTTAAGGCTGGACAGGAAGAGCAGGGCTAGGTGGTGGAGCCCCAAACACCTGGCCTGGGTGATGGAACATCGTTGAGAGAGCCCTCGGGAGCCGCAGGAGGCTTTAGACAGGGAAGGGACATGATCGGAGCTGGGTTTTAGGGCAAGAAATCGGTCAGCTCGTACAGAGGGGCCCGGAAGGAGGTGAGAGGGGAGGCTGTGGCCTGTGGCCTGGCAGACAATTCGAGCAAAGGCTCCAGGTCGCCTCTGTGGTGGGTCTGGGGTCCTTGGGCACCAGGTCCTTGGGTCCTGTGCCACGGGCAGAGGGAGGCCCAGCTCAAGGTAGACATCCAAGCTCTATCTCCACCTGTGTTCCTGTCTATGCCGTGTAACCAGTCGCTGCAAACGTAGTGGCTTAAAACAACACCCATTCATGATCTGACAGTTTCTGTAGGTCAAGAGTCGGGGCACAGCTTAACTGGGTCCTCTGCCAGGGGTCTCGCGGCAGTCAAAGAGGCCTTTGGGGCTGGGGCCTCTTGTGGAACTCAGTGTCCCCTTCTAAAGCACATTCACGTTATACGGGGAATTGAATTCCTTGCAGTCGGCTGTTAAGACTGAGCCCCCCACCCCGCCCCGCTGCTGGGGGCCGCCGCCCCCAAAGGCAGTTCACAACAGAGCTGTTTGGTTATAAGGCCGGCAGGCAAGAGAGCATCTCTCTACTTTGAGTCCCTTCTTTCAGGGAAGACCGGAGTCTCTTTAGAAGGCTCACCTGCTTAGGTCAGGCCCACCCAGGATAATCACTCTCCCTTTTGATTAAGTCAAGTCAACTGATTAGGGACCTTCATTAACTCTGCTAACTTCCTTCATTTTCGGTTAGAAACAAGTCAGAGTTTCCACCCACTCTCAAGGAGAGGGGATTTCACAAAGCTGTGGTTACCTGGGGGTGAGAATCACGGGGCCGTTCTAGAAGGATGCCTACCGCACACCTCTCCTTTCAGTGCTTTTTCTTTTCCTTTAATGTTTATTTTTGAGAGAGAGAGCATGTGAGCAGGGAAGGAGCAGAGAGAGAGCGAGCGAGAGAAGCCAAAGCAGGCCCAGGCTCCCAGCTGTCAGCAAAGAGTCCGATGCGAGGCTCGAACTCATGAACTGTGAGATCACGACCTGAGCTGAAGTCAGACACTTAACCGACTGAGCCACCCAGGCGCCCCGACACATTTTCCATCTTTAAAGAGCTCCTTCGCCAGTGGAGACGATTACGTGGGCCTGTTTGTTTTTTGTTTTTCGATAGGGTTATCAGCCACGTCACAGAAAATACGCAGACGGGCGGATTGCAAGCCGCCCATAAAACGTAAACTACAATATTTACCTTTTGGTTCCCGCCTTCTCAGGGTTTTTACACCGCGGGGATGAAACGTGGGGCAAACGGCTCAGCACGCATTGGTTTTGATTCCCCTTTTGGATTCTTTCTCAACGTGGGGCTGACAGATGGCATCAGATGGGACACGTTCCGGAAGGCTGGTGCCAGTGTTTGCGCTGTGACCCCTGCTGGTGATTTAGGATTTGTTCGTCCCTTTGTGTTTCAAGAGAAGGCTAGGTCAGGGGCCCCCCTACTAGGCCTGTGGTTCTCCCAGCTCTGTGCCCGACAGTGGCCTCACAGCGCCCTCCAGGGAGGGATGACACAGGGGTGGGACGTGGGGATGCCATTTTGCTTTGGTCCTCAACTGGCATTCCCCAAGAGTGTGGGCAAAGAAGGGGCCCTGAATGGTGTGCGCCAGGTTCTCCGGGCAGGAACGCTGTTCACTGCACCCCGGGACCTCAAACTCCACTCTGCGTGCTGTCACCATAAACACCAAAGTGCCCGTTGATAGAAGGTAACTCTGTGCCAACAATCCTGTGGCGTGGCTTCTGTGATCATTACGTGTTCTTACCCCCATTTTACAGAGGGCGAAACTGAGGCCCGGAGAAGTGCTCTGCCCAAGGTCAAACCGGTCTGTTTCTCAGGTCTGGGGTTTTCCAAGAGCCGGACTGCCTTTTCTCTTTCTCCCAATCACCTTCCTTTATTTCAAACGAACAAACAAACAAACAAAAAAAATAGAGGCAGATGCTTGCAATCTCCTCTCCCAAGCGTGCTTGGCCAAAGGGGCAGAGGGAGGCCGAGAGAGGAAGGTTCCAAGTTCTCCCAGCCTGGGACGGGGCCCGGGGTACCTTATCCTCATGGAAAATTCTATCCCAGGATGGCTGCCCACACAGCCCAGCAATCAGGGCTACAAGAGTGACAGCAATGTTTGAATAGATTTTCTGTTATGGGGGGGGGGGGGCTGCTGTGCTCCCCTCCCTCAGCTCCCGGAGCAGCATATGTAAACGATTAAGACGGTTTGTTTTCTCTAGCGTGCTTGGGAGGAAGTGACACCGAAATCCTGGTGGCCCAACGGCAGGGCCAGCGCCTCTGTGGGAAACGGGCCCCCAGCTTTCTCTGCAGCGGGTGCTGTTGGGACCCGCCTTCCCCCACCCCCCAACCGGAGCCCTCCGCCCAGTGTGACCCCATCTCCGCCGCAGGCAGCCCCGACCTGGCGATGCTTCGTGAGACCCTCCCTTTGGATGAGACATAAACCGATGGGCCTCCATCCAGTGGCGAGGGCACTGCTCTGGACCCCGCGGGCCGGCCCTTCACTCGTGCAAATTCCTGGGGTCGGGGGTAGGGGACACGGTCAGCTCCTCACGAGGGAGGATGCCACTCCCTGCTTGGAAAAGGACGGCCCAGCTCTCGTGTGGGTAGAAGGGCAGGCCAGCGTCTTCCCGACACCTCTACTAGGCAGGCCCCGCTTCCAGAATCTCTTTCTCCCAGGCACGTCCGCGTGCCTAAGCCACATCCTGGCCACCTGGCCGTCTCCCTCAGCCCGTCATCTGGTCATTAACCCCTGCCCTGCTGTGTCCGGGATACCTCCCAGATCTGCCCGCTCTGTCCCCATCCGGTCCGGGCTCCTGTCCATCCAGCATCTGCCCTGGCCCCCGCAGGGGTCACTCTGCCTCCACTCTTAGCCCTGGGGCCACTCCTCCACACGGAACCCCCGGGGGGGCGTGTCCCTCCACCATGGCTCCCCACCGCCAGGATGACATCCAGAATTCTCCATCTGGCCCCACGGGCCCCGAGAGACAGCTTTTGGCTCGTCCCAGGGCCTTCACACACGCTGTTCCCTTAGCTAGAAACACTGTTCCCCTCCCCACCCCCACCCCCGCCTTGGCCTGGCAAACTCTTCGTCCTTGCAGGACGCCACTTCCGGGAAGGCTGCCCAGATGTCTGAGACTAAGTTTGGGGCTCCCCGGGCCTGGTGTGGCCTCTGCCCCGAGGGACCCTGCGTCAGTTCTCTGCTCTCTCCTCACACAGCGTGTCATGTTTGTTCAGTGAATGAGTGGCAAATGGAGGCCCAGGAACCACTTACCCGAGGCAGAGGCCACACGGAGGAAGACGACGCGGCTCTGGCCGCACACGCTCCCCCACCCCCACCCCACCCCAGTCCAGGGCACAGGTGTCTCCCCCGCTCTGGCCCTGGCAGTCAGGGTGAGCCCGAGCCCCCTCAAGACATCCGCAGGACGCCCCCTCCCCACGCCTTCAGCCGGAGCCCGTGCCTCCCTCACCCTCAACGGTGCCCCACGCTCTCCTGCGGACGGAGTCCCAACTGTCCAGCCGCAAGGCAGTCACACGGGGAGCGTCCTGGGGCTCGTCGGCGCGTCCGAAGGAGGCAAGAAGCTCAGTGAGCGAGAACCCCGTTTTCGTGGCGAAATTCCAGCTGAAGGGTGGGGAGGGGTCCTCGTCTGACTCGCAGGTATAATTACCATACCTCCCAAGACACAAATGGGGATCGTCCCCGACACAAGGATTGTCCCCGAGGCTTTGACCCGTTTGGGGTCATCAGGGGTGTGCAGCTGGTGGGCGGGAACACGGACGCTTTGGGGCACTTGGCTGCAAGGGCAGGGCAGACTACGGGACAAGAGGTCAGCTGATCTACCCCATGGGATGTGACCGCCGTGTCACCACGAGGGCCATCGCCAGGAGGGACTGGTCGCCTTCGTGCCCTCTGGGGGTCGGGGAGCGCTGTCCTACTTACTTGGGGGCTGACTGAGGGCCCCCTCAGCAGAAATGACTCTGAACTTCCCTGGAGGGTGCGCCCCACAGAAAGAGTGGTATGGGGCCAGGCGGAAGGGGCCCGGGCTTCCCGCAGACTCCCTTACAAGTGACGTCATTGGCTGGTGGCACATGTGTCCTCTGTGACCCTTATCGTCTGCAAAAAGGCGGGCGGACTTGGGTAAGGTCTTCTGCTGTCCTTGACTATTGGGACCACTCCTCCGTCCCGGGGGGCCACCTGGGACCTCCACTCTGCACTATGTCTGGGGCATTTGTCTCGGCCGCTCTACAGTCAAATGCCCAGGAGGGTCCCATACGTCCTGCAAGCCCCAGAGATAAGGAATTGAATTTCTAGCACCTGCCTCACACACTGTCAGCTCAGCCCAGGAATCCATGGTCACCTACCCTGCCCCCCACCATAGGGCAGAGGGGATACTCCCTGCCCAGAGGGGATACTCCCTGTCCAGACAGGGAAGGGATCCCGCCCAGTGTCACACAGCAGGGATTTCTCCCAGATGCCTGGGTGTCCGCGGGGTCCAGGGCCAGTCTCTGATTTCCTCCCCCACTCCCCAGCCCTGGGGCTCTGCAGGGTGATGGAGAGCTTCGTGCAGAAGAAGGCTGGGACATGAGGGCATCTGGTCCTGCCATGGCTGCTGGTCCGAGCATGGCCCAGGGCCGTCCCCACGACGGCTGCAGGCCAGAGCAGGGCCCCAGAAGGCCACCCCTCAATTACTTTGCTGCCCTCGTCCGCCCGCCCTCCCTCAACCTTTTTGGGGTTTAAAAAAAAATTTTTTTTTATTTCTTAAAGACGAAAGCTTTTTGGTTTTAATACACAAAATAAATGCAGTCCTCGTGGGGTTCCTGCTCCACCTCTGGCCCAACCCCCCCCAAAGGTCATGGGCCAAAGTCTCCCACGGCTGTAGACGGGGGCCTGAGCCAGGCTCCCGGGATCTCAGCAGCCTCTTGGGCCCGGGAGTCCAGACTGGAGAGAGGGCCCAGGAGATCCCTGTCCTGGAGACAGGGGACAGGAGAAGGGCACTCTCCCGCACGTCTGCCCTCTCTGCCGTTGTGAGACCAGGCGGGCAGCTGGGTCCTGGCGGGCCGACCATCAGTTCACCGTGGGCACCTGGCTGTGGTGCAGGCTGAACTCCTTGGCCTTGAGACGGAGGCTGGCGATGCTGTTGGCCATGTTGACTCCCGGGGTCGCAGGGCCTGAGCCTCCAGGGCTGTAGGGCGGCACCGTGCTGGGGGCGACAGAAGATACCAGGACACGGGGCTGTGGCTGACGTGATGCCCGAAGCTGACCACTTCTGGCTGCCAGCCCTGGACCCCAGCCTCTGGTCCTCCCGCCTCCCTTCCTCGGTTTACGTTCCCGGGAAGCCCTCCCCGCCACGGGATGGGCATGATCGGGGCTGCAGAATTTGGGGAGGAGTCAGAAATGCCCACAGACAGCACGGGGACACAGGCAGCTCCTGTGGATCTGTAGGCGTCCCTCCGTGGATCAGGAGCCTCCGGAGAGCAGGTCCTGGGTCCCGTCCCCGCCCCGCCCCCCCCCCCCCCCCCCCCCCCCCAGCTCCTGCACTGGGCCTGGTGCACAGCAGGATGGAGACGCGGCAAACCACCTCTTGGTGGCTCTTCCGCTCCGGGTAAGGACAGAGCAGGAGAGCTGGCCAACACGGGATCACGAGGACTCTGACCCCACAAGCCGACCCGCTGGATCTTGCCTCCCACAAGACCAGGGCTCACCCCCTGGAGTTGTGGGCACAGAAAAACGACTCCCTGGCACCCCTTCCCTCTTCCTTCCTGCCCTGCCGCCTTTTTCCAGCTTTGACCAGGACAAAAGTGCCCCAGAACGTGGCTCTGGACCCCAGCCAAGTCCCTGGGACAGGGGAGCCGTGCCCTCAGCCCTCCCTGGCCCCCCAGGGAGATCGACACAGGGGGCTGGGGCTTTCTTGCCAACCCGGAAATCTTCCTCCAGGTTTTCAACTTCCTCAGGGTGGCCTGATGGGTCCTTCCCCGCCCCCTCCAGACAGGCCTCATCTTCTCACCCCTACATTCACGCACAGTCACGCGCACAAGACGCACGCACAACCACGTGCACATACCGATGTGGAAACGCACGCGCACACGTACTCGCGAAACCCAGCCACACGCGTGCTCGTGGAACACCCACGCGCATACACTCATGAGCGTGCGCACACACGTGTCCCCACACGGAAGGCCCAGGCTTCAGGGGCGCCTGGGCACCATGCACAGCTGTCTTGAGATGCTCAAAGGAGCCCCGGGCCCTAAGAGGCCGCGCGGGTCGCCCAGGCTGCTCCCCCTCCCGCCAGAAGGGGTTCCTGCTCTCTCACCTGTAGGGGGACGAGGCCGTCCAGGAAAGATAATCGGGGCTCAGGGTGGCGGGCCGGGGAACCACGGGCTGCTCGATGGCGGCCTCCTGGCTGTAGGACTTGAGCAGCGAGGCAGAGCGGTTGGCCAGCATGGCCCTCTCGTTTCGGCGGAACTTGGCCCGGCGGTTCTGAAACCAGACCTGGGGGGGGGGGTGGGGGGGTGGGAAGGCGTTGAACCGGGAGCCGCAGGCCGCAAGGGGGGGACCCCAAGTCCTTTGGGACGGTGGTGCGGGCCCGCTGTGCCACCAGCTCTGTGGACGGGCGGCCCCACGGAGCCTCAGCTTCCTCCTCGGGAAGATGGGGATGCTAAGGCTGCTGGGTAAGCGTGTGCTGGAGAAAGGGATGCAAACATGAGCACCTCACGTGGTAAGGTTGCAACTAGAGAAGGGCACTTGGCTCAGAGCAGAGCTGAACACTGCAACACGGCGTTTATGCACCCAAACCTTCCACGCCGGGCACGGCTCCAAGCCCGCTTACAAACATATTAACCAGGGGCGCCCGGGGGGCTCCGTCGGTTCGGCGTCCGACCTCGGCTCGGGTCATGATCTCACGGCTCGTGGGTTCGAGCCCCGCGTCGGGCTCTGGGCTGACGGCTCGGAGCCTGGAGCCTGCTCCGGATTCCGGGTCTCCCTCTCTCCCTGCCCCTCCCCTGCTCATGCTCTGTCTCTGTCTGTCTCAGAAATAAACGTTTAAAAAAAAAAAAATGTAAAACTCCCAAATATATCAACTACTTTGGTTCTCATAAGAACCCCAGGAAACAGACCCACGCGATCCTCATTTTACAGGGAGGCACCAGAGAGGTTAGGTAACCTGCCCAAGGCCACACAGCGGGGAAGTGGCAGGGCTTGGCCTCGAACCTCGAACCTCGGTGCTCCGGGCCTCTGACGCTCCGGCTCTTAATTACCGCCCCTCCGCAGCAGCTGCGCACCCCCCCCCCCCCGAGGGCGAGGGGGCTGCGCGCTCCCGCGGGCGCCCACGCGTGCGCGGCGCTCACCTGCACACGCGCCTCGCTGAGGTTGACGCGCCGCGCCAGCTCCTCGCGCACAAAGGCGTCGGGGTAGTGCGTGCGCTCGAACACGCGCTCCAGCGCCTGCAGCTGGCTGCTGTTGAACGTGGTCCGGTTCCGCCGCTGCTTCTTCTTCCGCTTGGCGGCGCCGCCGCCGCCGCGCCCGGGGCTCGGACACTCACCTGCGGAGGGGATCGGGTGTCAGCCGGTGCAGCCCCGCCCCGTCCCGCCCCCCCCCCCCCCGGAGGTGCCCAGGGGGTCCCGACCCCCCACCTCCACCCCCACTGGCTCGGCAGCGTGCGCTGAGCGCTCTCCGCTCTCCTCGTGTCTCCCGCAGCGGATGGATGGAGGGTCCAGCCCCGAGGGCGGGAGCGGATCCCTTGAATTCTCTCCTTCACGCATCCCTTCATTCATCCATCCGTTCATTCTTCAACACGTATTAACTGAGCAGCTACTGTGTGACCGGCGCAGTGCTAGGGCCCACGGGGAATATAACAGTGAACAAAAGCAGGCAGATGCCACAGGAGGTGGAAATGAGCCAGAGGGTGACTCCCAGCAGAGGAGCCGACCAAGGGTCTGTGCTGGCCTCTGGTTCAGAACGGGCGGCTCAGGTAAGGATGCCCAGCACAACCTTAGGGACCGCACGGGGTCGGCAACCCTTACCTTTTAGGTCCACCCTGTCCTTTGAGAGGACGGGTTGGGGGGGGGTATTCAGCCACTATTGCCACATCGATGGGCAGAACTGTTGACTCTTCGTCCCCAAGAGCCCAGTTCATTGCCCACTCCTCCAGGCAGCCCTCCGGATCACCCGGGTCCACGTGGGACCCCCTCCCGCGCTCACCGGCACCACCCGCGACACTGCCCAGGTCAGCCCTTCCTCACCTATCCGATTTTCTTATTAAAAACGTACATGATAATAACAAAGTAATGTCATTGCTGGTGGCAGGAACGGATTCGAAAACCAGAAGGGGGTAAAAAAGTGACACGAAGTACCCTCCTCTCCCCGCGCTTTACCAGATTACAAATGTACCTTTAAAAAACTTACAAGCATGAGACCGTGCTGAACACATTGGTGCTTCAACTTCCCTGTTTTTTACTTGATAATATTCCAGACATTCCATCTCGCATACAGCAAACACAGCCCTCTTTATTTGGATTGTTTTGCATACTCTATTTTCTCTTGTGTTCCCTCCCTCCACGCGTAGGGACTTAGTTTTTTTAGGTCCGTTTTTGCTTTTGCTGGAGCATCGCTCTTTGCAAATATAATAAAATACGTACCATATTTTTCCTATCAAAAAGTCACCTACGACGTCCTGCCCCCCACCTCACCTCTTCCCCACTTAGCACCTATCTCAGGGATCCCTCCATCCAGGGCCCAGAAATCATTCACATTCCTCTCCCCAGCTCCCCAAGGCCCTTGGCTGGGGGACCGTCCCCTGGTTTATCCTCCCAGAGTCCTATGGATGGGCCTCTGGCGTGTTTCCAATCTTCCGCAACTGAAAGAGTGCCATGATGAATAAGCTCGTGAAGACATGATTTTCTATTTTTGCCAGTGTCTGTTTGGGATAGATTCCTAGAAGCGGGAATCGCCGGGCCAATAAAAAACAAAAAAACCCCAAAAAACCGCTAGATGTGGCCAGGTTCCCGCACCAGCCTTCCCACCAGCGGTGTAGGCGAAGGTCTGTTTTGCCCAGTTTGGACAACAGAACGTATTGTCGGCCTTTGGGAGTTCAGTCCACGCCTTGTGTTTTTTTTTGCTTTCCCCGGCAACACGTTCCCTTCATACATTCAGTGTTCTCTGCACAATGCCGGGTATTGGCTCTGCTGAGCATCTAGAACATTCCAGGCCCGGCAATGGCTACCACTCAGTCCCTGCTTTCAAATAAGTTCCCACGCGAGCAGGGTTTATTGCCTCTGGGGCAATCCACTGATTGGACTTGAGGCTGAAGTGGTCCACGGGACTGGTAAATGATCGTGGGGGCAAAGAGGGGGTCTTCTCAGGCAGGACTCAGGGAATGCCCGGGCACAGATGACCTTACAGCTGAATTTGGACCAGAAGTTCCCATCTGAGGGCAGTTCTGCCTCCGGGGGGACATCTGACAGTGTCTGGAGATAGTTTTGATTGTGAGGACCGGGGGGCGGGAGGTGCCATGGGGATTGAACGGGTGGAGGCCGGGAGCTGTCGCTAAATACCCTTCAAGACGAGAACAGGCCCCCACAGCGAAGAATCTTCTCGTGCACCATGCCCACGGCCCTGGCTCAGCGGGACGTTCAGGATGGTTGCAAACACAGGAGACACAGGCTGGGGAGCGATGGGGAACGCGAGTGGTCCCAAGGGAGCCGCCGTGTCCCCTGGCCTGGCTCCAGCCTTCTCCCCTCCCCCCCCCCCGAAAACGGAAAAGTGGAGGAGAATGCCTGGTGCCTGTGACCGTGTCTCTGCCCCGCATCCCTGTCCCCTGGAGCGGGAGGAAATCTAAACCAAAACAACGAGGGCCCGTGAGCTGAAAACCGGGGGGTGATCAACAGCCCCGAAAGCGGGGACAGAAGCTTCTGGAACACCAGCCAACCCAGAGACGACTTCCGTCCCCCTTCAGGCAACGCCGATTGGGCACACACCCAACGCAGGAGGCATTTCGGCCAAAAAAGGAGACTTTTTCGAGAAGTTTCCGAGCAATCCCAAACGGAGGGTGTCTAAATGAAAACCATTCTTCAGCTTCTGCCCCGCCAAGTGGGCGTCGGAAGAGACTGGGCTCTTTCGTCGCCGGTTTAAACCGAGTAGTGACTTGGAGCCGGAACCCTCACGCAAAGGCATTTGTCGCCAGGTCCCCGACAACCTGCCACACCAGCCCCAGCTGGGCTCCTCGCCGGTCTGGGGTCCGCTCTCTCCGGGGTCACAGCAAGGCCGCTCCGACGGGGGCCGCTCAGCCAAAGCTGGTTTGGGGCCACGGGGGGTGCCAAGCGGGCCACCTGCTCCCTAACCCCCACCCTGAGGGGTGTGACCCCATTTCACACACAGGGAAACTGAGGCCAAGGTTGCACCTCTGGGCCGGCCCGGGGCTGTAGGCTCGGCCTCTCCTCCCTCACCCGCCTTGCCCCCAGGGAAGGTGACGCAGGGGTCTGTCACAATCTCAGTCCTGGCTCTAGGAGGCCTAAGTGTGGAAATGCCCTTGGGTCTCCATCCCAGACTGTGGGAAGTACGTCCCTGGGTCCCGCTTTTGTTCCGAAGGAAGACGTCACCTCTGGAAGCGGCAAGGGACAACACACAGCGTGCCCAGAGTCACATAAAGTTCCTAAGAGGAGCAGAGCTTAATTCCGTGCCGAGAGCATAGTAATTGCTCAATAAATAGCGGCTGCCCTTAGCATTGTCGCTTATGAGGAAGCCAAGGGTCTTTCTCTCGGCCCTTGGGTCCCTTCGTCCCAGCCCGCAGTAGAAAGCCGGGTCTGCAGTCCCTGCCGGGCAGAGGCTGAGAGGCGGCCGAGGCCGAGGACGACTGAAGCATCGTCCTGAAGGTGACCCGGGGCTCGAACCCACCGGCTGGCCTTCCCACCGGCTGGCCACCGGCTTCCCAGCGGATGTGCTGGATATTTGTTACCCTAAGTCCCTGAGTCACCGCCTGAGAAATGTATTGTGGTGGGCGTGTGTCCCCCTGGGGGCTCCACGCTGGGACTTTGAAGCATTTGGAAAAGAAATAAATACTCACTAAGCCTCAGGCCAGCAATGGCTGGCCCCGCCCCCCCCTTTCCAAGTCGGGCTAGTCCCCAAGTTTCCTTTTGTTCGGTAAAAGTCCTGCTTTTCTCTGGGGTTGAAAAAGAAAGCCTGAAACTGCCTCTCTCTCTCTAGGGGGAGAGAGAAAGGTATTCAGACAGGGGAGGCCCGCCGCCCACGCTCCCTCTCCCTTAAAACCCCCTCTCCCTTAAAACCGAATTACTTCGTCCCCCGGTTACATTACAATAAAAAAAAAAAAAGAATGACTTGTGCACAGTTTTCTGCCATTAAATTATTTCACACGTACCATTTATTTAGCTGACTGAGGGCCAAAGACATTTAAAAACTCCGCTCTCAGCCAGATAATCGAGTGGTCCTGGCTTCTCTCTCCTGCACCCATGGTTTTTCTTATTCCGTGTAATTTAAGGGTCTAAATAGTCTGGAGGGAATTAACTGCAAATTCTTCCTAAGACAAATAAACCCAGCCTCTTCGTTTCTGCCTTCCTCAAGCTGTTGAGAGACACCCTCTGTTTGTTTTTGCTTCAAATAGTCAGTTTGTGCCTGACCCCGGGGCCGCGGCGAGCTCCAACCCAAATAAATAACTTTTATTAATTAGCATTTATTCTGACCAGAAAAGCAGCCCCTCTCCTCGCCGCCCCCCCCCCCGCATGTGATCTCTGCCAACACGTTCGCAAAAATAAACAACGGGTCCCCAGGACCTTGATGTGGATTTAACAAATTAACACCGGCCCTTGGTCAAAGGAGCTCCAAGCTGCAGAAATATTTACAGCCGGGAAAGTCTGAGGAAGACTGGAGAAAAGAAGGTGGAGGGCCCGGAGGGGCCTGCAAAAGCTTCGGGCCCACCCCCCAGGTCTCCTGGAAGGGACGAGGGTTCCTCTGAAAGACCCCTGGTTCTGCCTTGTCGGGGCTCAGACGGGAACTCTGGAATCTGTCCTTAGCTGTCTCCGGTGCCAACAGGGGACACCCGAAGGGAAATGTGTCACCTCTTCAGGTGAGACGTGAGAGGCCTACAGCCGCGTGGCTGAGGGGGAATGATCTCCAGCAGAGTGGCCAGGGCAAATCTGTTAGCGACTCCCAGCCTCTGGAATCTCCCGGAAAACTGGGAACAACAGAAATGACCTCATTAACCCTCCTATGGGCCTTACACGAGGGCCCCTAGCCCACGATTCTACAGATGAGGCACCTGAGGCTCACACGGGACAGCAACATGCCAAAGCCGTAAGACTCGTCAAGGCCGGAGCTGGGATTTGAACCTGCCGATGGGCACCAGGCCCAGGTTCTTGAACACCTTGGCGCGGCGGGGGGACCGGCCCTAAGAGGCCCGCACCCTCGTTCCTCCCGCAGCGGGATTCTGAGAATCTCTCCGTGGGCTTAGGGTGAACCAGGAGGAGGGACACGGAAGGCAGCAGCTGGAGAAGCACAGGAGAGAAGGGTGCGCGGGCCGCCCAGCCTGGGAGACGGGGCCAGAGGGGAGCACGGCACCCAGTCAGGCCAACGTTCGAAGGAAGAACGGAAGCAAAGACGGGAGGGGGGAGGAGGGAGAAAGGAGAAGAAACATGGTCCCTGGAGCCTTCTGGAGAAGGGCTTCCCTAGGCGGCCGGCCCCACTCCAGCCAGGATCCCAAGCGAGGAACCTTAAGAGCTGGTTTCATGTCCGGCCAAGCTGGCGTTGGTCCCGGACACTGAGGGACCAGGCCTAAGACACAGGGGAGGGCCTCGGGTCCTCGGGTGAGATCACACAGGCAGACTTTCCAGCATCACCTCCCCGGAGGCCCCCAACAGCCTCACGAGGGGCGGGCAGGGCTGTCTCTGTCCTACAGAGAAGGCAGAGGGAGGCCCAGAGAGGGGCCAGGACCTACCCGGGGTCACGCAGCAAGGAAAGCCCACTCCCGCAGCCCTTTCTCTTCTCGATACATCCCTGGTAGCCAGTCGTCTGGGATAATGGAGAGAGGAGGTAGCCCGCCCCCCAGCCCAGGGCTGGGCAAATCCAATGATGAGCACAACCGAAGGACAGAGGCTTTCTCTTGAGGGCCTTTCTGGCTCTATCCAGTGGATGGGGCCACCCAGGCCACCCTGGTGGGCAGAGCCAGGGCCTGGACCTCAGGAGGGCTGGTGGTACTCACATTGGACGTGCCCACCCCTCACTGTGGACCCCTTCTGCATACCATTCCTGGGCTTTCCACCGCCCCCCTCTGTCCCTCCCTGACTTTTACCTTCAGCAGCAGAATGCCCCCTCCTCCAGGAAGCCCTCCCAGACTCCTGTCATAGCTGTGACACACTGTAGAGCAGACGTGGGGTCAT